>NW_026869733.1:0-707304 GCF_905332965.1 Bombus pascuorum | reverse complement strand
TAGCTTATGTCGTATAACGTTATATAGTATTACCTTATAACGTATACCGTTATATACTATTATGTACTAACGTATAACGTTATATACTATTACGTAATGACGTATAACGTTATGTAGTATTACCTTATGACGTATAACGTTATGTAGTATTACCTTATAACGTATAAGGTTATATACTATTACGTTATGACGTATAACGTTATGTAGTATTAGCTTATGATGTATAACGTTATGTAGTATTACCTTATAACATATAACGTTATATACTATTACGTACTAGCGTATAACGTTATATACTATTACGTAATAACGTATAACGTTATATACTATTACGTACTATCGTATAACGTTACATACTAGTACGTAATAACGTATAACGTTTTATACTATTACGTACAGACGTATAACGTTATATAGTATTACAGTATGACGTAAAACGTTATGTAGTATTACCTTATAACTCATAACGTTATATACTATTACGTACTAACGTATAACGTTATAAACTATTACATTATGACATAAACCGTTATATACTATTACGTACTAATGAATAACGTTATATACTATTACGTAATAACGTATAACGTTATATACTATTACGTAATAACGTATAACGATATATCCTATTACGTAATACCGTATAACGTAATATACTATTACGTAATAACGTATGACGCTATGTAGTATTAGCTTATGACGTATAACGTTATATAGTATTACCTTATAACGTATACCGTTATATACTGTTACGTACTACAGTATAACGTTATATACTATTACGTACTAACGTATAACGTTATATACTATTACGTAATGTCGTATAACGTTATGTAGTATTACCTTATGACGTATAACGTTATGTAGTATTACCTTATAACGTATAACGTTATATACTATTACGTTATGACGTATAACGTTATGTAGTATTAGCTTATGATGTATAACGTTATATAGTACTACCTTATAACGTATAACGTTATATACTATTACGTACTAACGTATAACGTTATATACTATTACGTAATAACGTATAACGATATATACTATTACGTACAAACGTATAACGTAATATACTATTACGTAATAACGTATAACGTTTTATACTATTACGTACAGACGTATAACGTTATATAGTATTACCTTATGACGTATAACGTTATGTAGTATTACCTTATAACGTATAACGTTATATACTATTACGTTATGACGTATAACGTTATGTAGTATTAGCTTATGATGTATAACGTTATATAGTACTACCTTATAACGTATAACGTTATATACTATTACGTACTAACGTATAACGTTATATACTATTACGTACTAACGTATAACGTTATATACTATTACGTAATAACGTATAACGATATATACTATTACGTACAAACGTATAACGTAATATACTATTACGTAATAACGTATAGCGCTATGTAGTATTAGCTTATGACGTATAACGTTATATAGTATTACCTTATAACATATACCGTTATATACTATTACGTCCTGACGTATAACGTTATATACTACTACGTACTAACGTATAACGCTATATACTATTACGTAATGTCGTATAACGTTATGTAGTATTACCTTATGACGTATAACGTTATGTAGTATTACCTTATAACGTATAACGTTATATACTATTACGTTATGACCTATAACGTTATGTAGTATTAGCTTAAGACGTATAACGTTATATAATATTACCTTATAACGTATAACGTTAAATAGTATTACCGTATGAAGTACAACGTTATATCCTATTACGTACTAACGTATAACGTTATATACTATTACATTATGACGTATAATGTTATATACTATTTCGTACTAGCGTATAACGTTATATACTAGTACGTACTAACGTATAACGTAATATACTATTACGTAATAACGTATAACGTTATGTAGTATTACCTTATAACGTATAACGTTATATACTATTACGTAATATCGTATAACGTTATGTAGTATTACCTTATGACGTATAACGTTATGTAGTATTACCTTATAACGTTTAACGTTATATACTATTACGTTATGACGTATAATGTTATGTAGTATTAGCTTATGATGTATAACGTTATATAGTATTACCTTATAACGTATAACGTTATATACTATTACGTACTAACGAATAACGTTATATACTATTGCGTAATGTCGTATAACGTTATGTAATATTACCTTATGATGTATAACGTTATATAGTATTACCTTATAACGTATAACGTTATATACTATTACGTAATAACGTACAACGTTTATCCTATTACGTACTAACGTTTAACGTAATATACTATTACGTAATAACGTATACGCTATGTAGTATTAGCTTATGATGTATAACGTTATATAGTATTACCTTATAACGTATAACGATATATACTATTACGTACAAACGTATAACGTAATATACTATTACGTAATAACGTATAGCGCTATGTAGTATTAGCTTATGACGTATAACGTTATATAGTATTACCTTATAACATATACCGTTATATACTATTACGTCCTGACGTATAACGTTATATAATACTACGTACTAACGTATAACGCTATATACTATTACGTAATGTCGTATAACGTTATGTAGTATTACCTTATGACGTATAACGTTATATAGTATTACCTTAGAACGTATACCGTTATATACTATTATGTACTAACGTATAACGTTATATACTATTACGTAATGACGTATAACGTTATGTAGTATTGCCTTATGACGTATAACGTTATGTAGTATTACCTTATAACGTATAAGGTTATATACTATTACGTTATGACGTATAACGTTATGTAGTATTAGCTTATGATGTATAACGTAATATAGTATTACCTTATAACATATAACGTTATATACTATTACATTATGACGTATAACGTTATATACTATTACATAATAACGTATAACGTTATATACTATTACGTACTATCGTATAACGTTACATACTAGTACGTAATAACGTATAACGTTTTATACTATTACGTACAGACGTATAACGTTATATAGTATTACCTTATGACGTATAACGTTATGTAGTATTACCTTATAACGTATAACGTTATATACTATTACGTTATGACGTATAACGTTATGTAGTATTAGCTTATGATGTATAACGTTATATAGTACTACCTTATAACGTATAACGTTATATACTATTACGTACTAACGTATAACGTTATATACTATTACGTACTAACGTATAACGTTATATACTATTATGTAATAACGTATAACGATATATACTATTACGTACAAACGTATAACGTAATATACTATTACGTAATAACGTATAGCGCTATGTAGTATTAGCTTATGACGTATAACGTTATATAGTATTACCTTATAACATATACCGTTATATACTATTACGTCCTGACGTATAACGTTATATACTACTACGTACTAACGTATAACGCTATATACTATTACGTAATGTCGTATAACGTTATGTAGTATTACCTTATGACGTATAACGTTATGTAGTATTACCTTATAACGTATAACATTATATACTATTACATTATGACGTATAACGTTATATACTATTACATTATGACGTATAACGTTATATACTATTTCGTACTAGCGTATAACGTTATATACTAGTACGTAATGTCGTATAACGTTATGTAGTATTACCTTATGACGTATAACGTTATGTAGTATTACCTTATAACGTATAACGTTATATACTATTACGTTAGGACGTATGACGTTATGTAGTATTAGCTTATGATGTATAACGTTTTATAGTATTACCTTATAACGTATAACGTTATATACTATTACGTAATAAGGTATAACGTTATATACTATTACGTACTAACGTATACCGTAATATACTATTACGTAATAACGTATAACGATATATACTATTACGTACTAACGTATAACGTAATATACTATTGCGTAATAACGTATAACGCTATGTAGTATTAGCTTGTTACGGATAACGTTATATAGTATTACCTTATAGCGTATACCGTTATATACTGTTACGTACTAACGTATAACGTTATATACTATTACGTACTAACGTATAACGTTATATACTATTACGTAATGTCGTATAACGTTATGTAGTATTACCTTATGACGTATAACGTTATGTAGTATTACCTTATAACGTATAACGTTATATACTATTACGTTATGACATATAACGTTATGTAGTATTAGCTTATGATGTATAACGTTTTATAGTATTACCTTATAACGTATAACGTTATATACTATTACGTACTAACGTATAACGTTATATACTATTACGTAATAACGGATAACGATATATACTATTACGTACTAACGTATAACGTAATATACTATTACGTAATAACGTATAACGCTATGTAGTATTAGCTTATGTCGTATAACGTTATATAGTATTACCTTATAACGTATACCGTTATATATTATTATGTACTAACGTATAACGTTATATACTATTACGTAATGACGTATAACGTTATGTAGTATTACCTTATGACGTATAACGTTATGTAGTATTACCTTATAACGTATAAGGTTATATACTATTACGTTATGACGTATAACGTTATGTAGTATTAGCTTATGATGTATAACGTTATGTAGTATTACCTTATAACATATAACGTTATATACTATTACGTACTAGCGTATAACGTTATATACTATTACGTAATAACGTATAACGTTATATACTATTACGTACTATCGTATAACGTTACATACTAGTACGTAATAACGTATAACGTTTTATACTATTACGTACAGACGTATAACGTTATATAGTATTACAGTATGACGTAAAACGTTATGTAGTATTACCTTATAACTCATAACGTTATATACTATTACGTACTAACGTATAACGTTATAAACTATTACATTATGACATAAACCGTTATATACTATTACGTACTAATGAATAACGTTATATACTATTACGTAATAACGTATAACGTTATATACTATTACGTAATAACGTATAACGATATATCCTATTACGTAATACCGTATAACGTAATATACTATTACGTAATAACGTATGACGCTATGTAGTATTAGCTTATGACGTATAACGTTATATAGTATTACCTTATAACGTATACCGTTATATACTGTTACGTACTACAGTATAACGTTATATACTATTACGTACTAACGTATAACGTTATATACTATTACGTAATGTCGTATAACGTTATGTAGTATTACCTTATGACGTATAACGTTATGTAGTATTACCTTATAACGTATAACGTTATATACTATTACGTTATGACGTATAACGTTATGTAGTATTAGCTTATGATGTATAACGTTATATAGTACTACCTTATAACGTATAACGTTATATACTATTACGTACTAACGTATAACGTTATATACTATTACGTAATAACGTATAACGATATATACTATTACGTACAAACGTATAACGTAATATACTATTACGTAATAACGTATAGCGCTATGTAGTATTAGCTTATGACGTATAACGTTATATAGTATTACCTTATAACGTATACCGTTATATACTATTACGTCCTGACGTATAACGTTATATACTACTACGTACTAACGTATAACGTTATATACTATTACGTAATGTCGTATAACGTTATGTAGTATTACCTTATGACGTATAACGTTATGTAGTATTACCTTATAACGTATAACGTTATATACTATTACGTTATGACCTATAACGTTATGTAGTATTAGCTTAAGACGTATAACGTTATATAATATTACGTTATAACGTATAACGTTAAATAGTATTACAGTGTGACGTACAACGTTATATCCTATTACGTACTAACGTATAACGTTATATACTATTACATTATGACGTATAACGTTATATACTAGTACGTACTAACGTATAAAGTAATATACTATTACGTAATAACGTATAACGTTATGTAGTATTAGCTTAAGACGTATAACGTTATATAATATTAGCTTATAAAGTATAACGTTAAATAGTATTAGCGTATGACGTACAACGTTATATCCTATTACGTACTAACGTATAACGATATATACTATTACGTAATGACGTATAACGTTATATAGTATTACCATATGACGTTTAACGTTATGTAGTATTGACTTATGACCTATAACGTTATGTAGTATTACCTAATGACGTATAACGTTATATACTATTACGTAATGTCGTATAACGTTATGTAGTATTACCTTATGACGTATAACGTTATGTAGTATTACCTTAGAACGTTTAACGTTATATACTATTACGTTATGACCTATAACGTTATGTAGTATTAGCTTAAGACGTATAACGTTATATAATATTACCTTATAACGTATAACGTTAAATAGTATTACCGTATGACGTACAACGTTATATCCTATTGCGTACTAACGTATAACGTTATATACTATTACATTATGACGTATAATGTTATATACTATTTCGTACTAGCGTATAACGTTATATACTAGTACGTACTAACGTATAACGTAATATACTATTACGTAATAACGTATAACGTTGTGTAGTATTAGCTTAAGACGTATAACGTTATATAATATTAGCTTATATCGTATAACGTTAAATAGTATTAGCGTATGACGTACAACGTTATATCCTATTACGTACTAACGTATAACGTTATATACTATTACGTAATGACGTATAACGTTATGTAGTATTACTATATGACGTTTAACGTTATGTAGTATTTACTTATGACCTATAACGTTATGTAGTATTACCTAATGACGTATAACGTTATATACTATTACGTAATATCGTATAACGTTATGTAGTATTACCTTATGACGTATAACGTTATGTAGTATTACCTTATAACGTTTAACGTTATATACTATTACGTTATGACGTATAATGTTATGTAGTATTAGCTTATGATGTATAACGTTATATAGTATTACCTTATAACGTATAACGTTATATACTATTACGTACTAACGAATAACGTTATATACTATTGCGTAATGTCGTATAACGTTATGTAATATTACCTTATGATGTATAACGTTATATAGTATTACCTTATAACGTATAACGTTATATACTATTACGTAATAACGTACAACGTTTATCCTATTACGTACTAACGTTTAACGTAATATACTATTACGTAATAACGTATACGCTATGTAGTATTAGCTTATGATGTATAACGTTATATAGTATTACCTTATAACGTATAACGATATATACTATTACGTACAAACGTATAACGTAATATACTATTACGTAATAACGTATAGCGCTATGTAGTATTAGCTTATGACGTATAACGTTATATAGTATTACCTTATAACATATACCGTTATATACTATTACGTCCTGACGTATAACGTTATATAATACTACGTACTAACGTATAACGCTATATACTATTACGTAATGTCGTATAACGTTATGTAGTATTACCTTATGACGTATAACGTTATATAGTATTACCTTAGAACGTATACCGTTATATACTATTATGTACTAACGTATAACGTTATATACTATTACGTAATGACGTATAACGTTATGTAGTATTGCCTTATGACGTATAACGTTATGTAGTATTACCTTATAACGTATAAGGTTATATACTATTACGTTATGACGTATAACGTTATGTAGTATTAGCTTATGATGTATAACGTTATATAGTATTACCTTATAACATATAACGTTATATACTATTACGTACTAGCGTATAACGTTATATACTATTACGTAATAACGTATAACGTTATATACTATTACGTACTATCGTATAACGTTACATACTAGTACGTAATAACGTATAACGTTTTATACTATTACGTACAGACGTATAACGTTATATAGTATTACCTTATGACGTATAACGTTATGTAGTATTACCTTATAACGTATAACGTTATATACTATTACGTTATGACGTATAACGTTATGTAGTATTAGCTTATGATGTATAACGTTATATAGTACTACCTTATAACGTATAACGTTATATACTATTACGTACTAACGTATAACGTTATATACTATTACGTACTAACGTATAACGTTATATACTATTACGTAATAACGTATAACGATATATACTATTACGTACAAACGTATAACGTAATATACTATTACGTAATAACGTATAGCGCTATGTAGTATTAGCTTATGACGTATAACGTTATATAGTATTACCTTATAACATATACCGTTATATACTATTACGTCCTGACGTATAACGTTATATACTACTACGTACTAACGTATAACGCTATATACTATTACGTAATGTCGTATAACGTTATGTAGTATTACCTTATGACGTATAACGTTATGTAGTATTACCTTATAACGTATAACGTTATATACTATTACGTTATGACCTATAACGTTATGTAGTATTAGCTTAAGACGTATAACGTTATATAATATTACCTTATAACGTATAACGTTAAATAGTATTACCGTATGAAGTACAACGTTATATCCTATTACGTACTAACGTATAACGTTATATACTATTACATTATGACGTATAATGTTATATACTATTTCGTACTAGCGTATAACGTTATATACTAGTACGTACTAACGTATAACGTAATATACTATTACGTAATAACGTATAACGTTATGTAGTATTACCTTATAACGTATAACGTTATATACTATTACGTTAGGACGTATGACGTTATGTAGTATTAGCTTATGATGTATAACGTTTTATAGTATTACCTTATAACGTATAACGTTATATACTATTACGTAATAAGGTATAACGTTATATACTATTACGTACTATCGTATAACGTTACATACTTGTACGTACTAACGTATAACGTAATATACTATTACGTAATAACGTATAACGTTTTATACTATTACGTACTGACGTATAACGTTATATAGTATTACAGTATGACGTAAAACGTTATGTAGTATTACCTTATAACTTATAACGTTATATACTATTACGTACTAACGTATAACGTTATAAACTATTACATTATGACGTAATCCGTTATATACTATTACGTACTAATGGATAACGTTATATACTATTACGTAATAACGGATAACGATATATACTATTACGTACTAACGTATAACGTAATGTACTATTACGTATTAACGTATAACCCTATGTAGTATTAGCTTATGACGTATAACGTTATATAGTATTACCTTAGAACGTATACCGTTATATACTATTATGTACTAACGTATAACGTTATATACTATTACGTAATGACGTATAACGTTATGTAGTATTGCCTTATGACGTATAACGTTATGTAGCATTACCTTATAACGTATAAGGTTATATACTATTACGTTATGACCTATAACGTTATGTAGTATTAGCTTAAGACGTATAACGTTATATAATATTACCTTATAACGTATAACGTTAAATAGTATTACCGTATGACGTCCAACGTTATATCCTATTGCGTACTAACGTATAACGTTATATACTATTACATTATGACGTATAATGTTATATACTATTTCGTACTAGCGTATAACGTTATATACTAGTACGTACTAACGTATAACGTAATATACTATTACGTAATAACGTATAACGTTGTGTAGTATTAGCTTAAGACGTATAACGTTATATAATATTAGCTTATATCGTATAACGTTAAATAGTATTAGCGTATGACGTACAACGTTATATCCTATTACGTACTAACGTATAACGTTATATACTATTACGTAATGACGTATAACGTTATGTAGTATTACTATATGACGTTTAACGTTATGTAGTATTTACTTATGACCTATAACGTTATGTAGTATTACCTAATGACGTATAACGTTATATACTATTACGTAATATCGTATAACGTTATGTAGTATTACCTTATGACGTATAACGTTATGTAGTATTACCTTATAACGTTTAACGTTATATACTATTACGTTATGACGTATAATGTTATGTAGTATTAGCTTATGATGTATAACGTTATATAGTATTACCTTATAACGTATAACGTTATATACTATTACGTACTAACGAATAACGTTATATACTATTGCGTAATGTCGTATAACGTTATGTAATATTACCTTATGATGTATAACGTTATATAGTATTACCTTATAACGTATAACGTTATATACTATTACGTAATAACGTACAACGTTTATCCTATTACGTACTAACGTTTAACGTAATATACTATTACGTAATAACGTATACGCTATGTAGTATTAGCTTATGATATATAACGTTATATAGTATTACCTTATAACGTATAACGATATATACTATTACGTACAAACGTATAACGTAATATACTATTACGTAATAACGTATAGCGCTATGTAGTATTAGCTTATGACGTATAACGTTATATAGTATTACCTTATAACATATACCGTTATATACTATTACGTCCTGACGTATAACGTTATATAATACTACGTACTAACGTATAACGCTATATACTATTACGTAATGTCGTATAACGTTATGTAGTATTACCTTATGACGTATAACGTTATATAGTATTACCTTAGAACGTATACCGTTATATACTATTATGTACTAACGTATAACGTTATATACTATTACGTAATGACGTATAACGTTATGTAGTATTGCCTTATGACGTATAACGTTATGTAGTATTACCTTATAACGTATAAGGTTATATACTATTACGTTATGACGTATAACGTTATGTAGTATTAGCTTATGACGTAAAACGTAATATAGTATTACCTTATAACATATAACGTTATATACTATTACATTATGACGTATAACGTTATATACTATTACATAATAACGTATAACGTTATATACTATTACGTACTAACGTATAACGTTATATACTAGTACGTAATAACGTATAACGTTTTATACTATTACGTACAGACGTATAACGTTATATAGTATTACCTTATGACGTATAACGTTATGTAGTATTACCTTATAACGTATAACGTTATATACTATTACGTTATGACGTATAACGTTATGTAGTATTAGCTTATGATGTATAACGTTATATAGTACTACCTTATAACGTATAACGTTATATACTATTACGTACTAACGTATAACGTTATATACTATTACGTACTAACGTATAACGTTATATACTATTACGTAATAACGTATAACGATATATACTATTACGTACAAACGTATAACGTAATATACTATTACGTAATAACGTATAGCGCTATGTAGTATTAGCTTATGACGTATAACGTTATATAGTATTACCTTATAACATATACCGTTATATACTATTACGTCCTGACGTATAACGTTATATACTACTACGTACTAACGTATAACGCTATATACTATTACGTAATGTCGTATAACGTTATGTAGTATTACCATATGACGTATAACGTTATGTAGTATTACCTTATAACGTATAACGTTATATACTATTACGTTATGACCTATAACGTTATGTAGTATTAGCTTAAGACGTATAACGTTATATAATATTACCTTATAACGTATAACGTTAAATAGTATTACCGTATGAAGTACAACGTTATATCCTATTACGTACTAACGTATAACGTTATATACTATTACATTATGACGTATAATGTTATATACTATTTCGTACTAGCGTATAACGTTATATACTAGTACGTACTAACGTATAACGTAATATACTATTACGTAATAACGTATAACGTTATGTAGTATTACCTTATAACGTATAACGTTATATACTATTACGTTAGGACGTATGACGTTATGTAGTATTAGCTTATGATGTATAACGTTTTATAGTATTACCTTATAACGTATAACGTTATATACTATTACGTCCTGACGTATAACGTTATATAATACTACGTACTAACGTATAACGCTATATACTATTACGTAATGTCGTATAACGTTATGTAGTATTACCTTATGACGTATAACGTTATATAGTATTACCTTAGAACGTATACCGTTATATACTATTATGTACTAACGTATAACGTTATATACTATTACGTAATAAGGTATAACGTTATATACTATTACGTACTATCGTATAACGTTACATACTTGTACGTACTAACGTATAACGTAATATACTATTACGTAATAACGTATAACGTTTTATACTATTACGTACTGACGTATAACGTTATATAGTATTACAGTATGACGTAAAACGTTATGTAGTATTACCTTATAACTTATAACGTTATATACTATTACGTACTAACGTATAACGTTATAAACTATTACATTATGACGTAATCCGTTATATACTATTACGTACTAATGGATAACGTTATATACTATTACGTAATAACGGATAACGATATATACTATTACGTACTAACGTATAACGTAATATACTATTACGTAATAACGTATAACCCTATGTAGTATTAGCTTATGACGTATAACGTTATATAGTATTACCTTAGAACGTATACCGTTATATACTATTATGTACTAACGTATAACGTTATATACTATTACGTAATGACGTATAACGTTATGTAGTATTGCCTTATGACGTATAACGTTATGTAGCATTACCTTATAACGTATAAGGTTATATACTATTACGTTATGACGTATAACGTTATGTAGTATTAGCTTATGATGTATAACGTTATATAGTATTACCTTATAACTTATAACGTTATATACTATTACGTTATGACGTATAACGTTATGTAGTATTAGCTTATGATGTATAACGTTATGTAGTATTACCTTATAACGTATAACGTTATATACTATTACGTTATGACGTATAACGTTATGTAGTATTAGCTTATGATGTATAACGTTATATAATATTACCTTATAACGTATAACGTTATATACTATTACGTAATAACGTACAACGTTTATCCTATTACGTACTAACGGTTAACGTAATATACTATTACGTAATAACGTATACGCTATGTAGTATTAGCTTATGACGTATAACGTTATATAGTATTACCTTATAACGTATAACGTTATATACTATTACGTTATGACGTATATCGTTATATACTATTACGTACTGACGTATATCGTTATATACTATTACGTAATAACGTATAACGTTATATACTATTACGTTATAACGTATAACGTTATATACTGTTACGTTATGACGTATATCGTTATATACTATTACGTACTAACGTATACCGTAATATACTATTACGTAATAACGTATAACGATATATACTATTACGTACTAACGTATAACGTAATATACTATTGCGTAATAACGTATAACGCTATGTAGTATTAGCTTGTTACGGATAACGTTATATAGTATTACCTTATAGCGTATACCGTTATATACTGTTACGTACTAACGTATAACGTTATATACTATTACGTACTAACGTATAACGTTATATACTATTACGTAATGTCGTATAACGTTATGTAGTATTACCTTATGACGTATAACGTTATGTAGTATTAGCTTATGATGTATAACGTTTTATAGTATTACCTTCTAACGTATAACGTTATATACTATTACGTACTAACGTATAACGTTATATACTATTACGTAATAACGGATAACGATATATACTATTACGTACTAACGTATAACGTATTATACTATTACGTAATAACGTATAACGCTATGTAGTATTAGCTTATGACGTATAACGTTATATAGTATTACCTTATAACGTATACCGTTATATACTATTATGTACTAACGTATAACGTTATATACTATTACGTAATGACGTATAACGTTATGTAGTATTACCTTATGACGTATAACGTTATGTAGTATTACCTTATAACGTATAAGGTTATATACTATTACGTTATGACGTATAACGTTATGTAGTATTAGCTTATGATGTATAACGTTATATAGTATTTCCTTATAACGTATAACGTTATATACTATTACGTACTAGCGTATAACGTTATATACTATTACGTAATAACGTATAACGTTATATACTATTACGTACTATCGTATAACGTTACATACTAGTACGTACTAACGTATAACGTAATATACTATTACGTAATAACGTATAACGTTTTATAATATTACGTACTGACGTATAACGTTATATAGTATAACAGTATGACGTAAAACGTTATGTAGTATTACCTTATAACTTATAACGTTATATACTATTACGTACTAACGTATAACGTTATAAACTATTACATTATGACGTAAACCGTTATATATTATTACGTACTAACGAATAACGTTATATACTATTACGTAATAACGTATAACGATATATACTATTACGTACAAACGTATAACGTAATAAACTATTACGTAATAACGTATAACGCTATGTAGTATTAGCTTATGACGTATAACGTTATGTAGTATTACCTTATAACGTATACGGTTATATACTATTACGTCCTGACGTATAACGTTATATACTACTACGTACTAACGTAGAACGTTATATACTATTACGTAATGTCGTATAACGTTATGTAGTATTACCTTATGACGTATAACGTTATGTAGTATTACCTTATAACGTATAACGTTATATACTATTACGTTATGACCTATAACGTTATGTAGTATTAGCTTAAGACGTATAACGTTATATAATATTACCTTATAACGTATAACGTTAAATAGTATTACCGTATGACGTACAACGTTATATCCTATTACGTACTAACGTATAACATTATATACTATTACATTATGACGTATAACGTTATATACTATTACATTATGACGTATAACGTTATATACTATTTCGTACTAGCGTATAACGTTATATACTAGTACGTAATGTCGTATAACGTTATGTAGTATTACCTTATGACGTATAACGTTATGTAGTATTACCTTATAACGTATAACGTTATATACTATTACGTTAGGACGTATGACGTTATGTAGTATTAGCTTATGATGTATAACGTTTTATAGTATTACCTTATAACGTATAACGTTATATACTATTACGTAATAAGGTATAACGTTATATACTATTACGTACTATCGTATAACGTTACATACTTGTACGTACTAACGTATAACGTAATATACTATTACGTAATAATGTATAACGTTTTATACTATTACGTACTGACGTATAACGTTATATAGTATTACAGTATGACGTAAAACGTTATGTAGTATTACCTTATAACTTATAACGTTATATAGTATTACGTACTAACGTATAACGTTATAAACTATTACATTATGACGTAATCCGTTATATACTATTACGTACTAATGGATAACGTTATATACTATTACGTAATAACGGATAACGATATATACTATTACGTACTAACGTATAACGTAATATACTATTACGTAATAACGTATAACCCTATGTAGTATTAGCTTATGACGTATAACGTTATGTAGTATTACCTTATAACTCATAACGTTATATACTATTACGTACTAGCGTATAACGTTATATACTATTACGTAATAACGTATAACGTTATATACTATTACGTACTATCGTATAACGTTACATACTAGTACGTAATAACGTATAACGTTTTATACTATTACGTACAGACGTATAACGTTATATAGTATTACAGTATGACGTAAAACGTTATGTAGTATTACCTTATAACTCATAACGTTATATACTATTACGTACTAACGTATAACGTTATAAACTATTACATTATGACGTAAACCGTTATATACTATTACGTACTAATGAATAACGTTATATACTATTACGTAATAACGTATAACGTTATATACTATTACGTAATAACGTATAACGATATATCCTATTACGTAATACCGTAATACGTAATATACTATTACGTAATAACGTATGACGCTATGTAGTATTAGCTTATGACGTATAACGTTATATAGTATTACCTTATAACGTATACCGTTATATACTGTTACGTACTAAAGTATAACGTTATATACTATTACGTACTAACGTATAACGTTATATACTATTACGTACTAACGTATAACGTTATATACTATTACGTACTAACGTATAACGTTATATACTATTACGTAATAACGTATAACGATATATACTATTACGTAATAACGTATAGCGCTATGTAGTATTAGCTTATGACGTATAACGTTATATAGTATTACCTTATAACGTATACCGTTATATACTATTACGTCCTGACGTATAACGTTATATACTACTACGTACTAACGTATAAGGTTATATACTATTACGTAATGTCGTATAACGTTATGTAGTATTACCTTATGACGTATAACGTTATGTAGTATTACCTTATAACGTATAACGTTATATACTATTACGTTATGACCTATAACGTTATGTAGTATTAGCTTAAGACGTATAACGTTATATAATATTACGTTATAACGTCTAACGTTAAATAGTATTACAGTGTGACGTACAACGTTATATCCTATTACGTACTAACGTATAACGTTATATACTATTACATTATGACGTATAACGTTATATACTAGTACGTACTAACGTATAAAGTAATATACTATTACGTAATAACGTATAACGTTATGTAGTATTAGCTTAAGACGTATAACGTTATATAATATTAGCTTATAAAGTATAACGTTAAATAGTATTAGCGTATGACGTACAACGTTATATCCTATTACGTACTAACGTATAACGATATATACTATTACGTAATGACGTATAACGTTTTATAGTATTACCATATGACGTTTAACGTTATGTAGTATTGACTTATGACCTATAACGTTATGTAGTATTACCTAATGACGTATAACGTTATATACTATTACGTAATGTCGTATAACGTTATGTAGTATTACCTTATGACGTATAACGTTATGTAGTATTACCTTAGAACGTTTAACGTTATATACTATTACGTTATGACCTATAACGTTATGTAGTATTAGCTTAAGACGTATAACGTTATATAATATTACCTTATAACGTATAACGTTAAATAGTATTACCGTATGACGTACAACGTTATATCCTATTGCGTACTAACGTATAACGTTATATACTATTACGTACTATCGTATAACGTTACATACTAGTACGTACTAACGTATAACGTAATATACTATTGCGTAATAACGTATAACGTTTTATACTATTACGTACTGACGTATAACGTTATATAGTATTACAGTATGACGTAAAACGTTATGTAGTATTACCTTATAACTTATAACGTTATATACTATTACGTACTAACGTATAACGTTATAAACTATTACATTATGACGTAAACCGTTATATACTATTACGTACTAACGAATAACGTTATATACTATTACGAAATAACGTATAACGTTATATACTATTACGTAATAACGTATAACGATATATCCTATTACGTACTAACGTATAACGTAATATACTATTACGTACTAACGTATAACGCTATGTAGTATTAGCTTATGACATATAACGTTACATAGTATTACCTTATAACGTATACCGTTATATACTGTTACGTACTAAAGTATAACGTTATATACTATTACGTACTAACGTATAACGTTATATACTATTACGTAATGTCGTATAACGTTATGTAGTATTACCTTATGACGTATAACGTTATGTACTATTACGTACTAACGTATAACGTTATATACTATTACGTTATGACGTATAACGTTATGTAGTATTAGCTTATGATGTATAACGTTATATAGTAATACTTTATGACGTATAACGTTATGTAGTATTACCTTATAACGTATAACGTTATATACTATTACGTTATGACCTATAACGTTATGTAGTATTAGCTTAAGACGTATAACGTTATATAATATTACGTTATAACGTATAACGTTAAATAGTATTACCGTGTGACGTACAACGTTATATCCTATTACGTACTAACGTATAACGTTATATACTGTTACATTATGACGTATAACGTTATATACTATTTCGTACTAGCGTATAACGTTATATACTAGTACGTACTAACGTATAAAGTAATATACTATTACGTAATAACGTATAACGTTATGTAGTATTAGCTGAAGACGTATAACGTTATATAATATTAGCTTATAAAGTATAACGTTAAATAGTATTAGCGTATGATGTACAACGTTATATCCTATTACGTACTAACGTATAACGATATATACTATTACGTAATGACGTATAACGTTATATAGTATTACCATATGACGTTTAACGTTATGTAGTATTGACTTATGACCTATAACGTTATGTAGTATTACCTAATGACGTATAACGTTATATACTATTACGTAATGTCGTATAACGTTATGTAGTATTACCTTATGACGTATAACGTTATGTAGTATTACCTTAGAACGTTTAACGTTATATACTATTACGTTATGACGTATAACGTTATGTAGTATTAGCTTATGATGTATAACGTTATATAGTATTACCTTATAACGTATAACGTTATATACTATTACGTACTAACGTATAACGTTATATACTATTACGTAATGTCGTATAACGTTATGTAATATTACCTTATGTTGTATAACGTTATATAGTATTACCTTATAACGTATAAGGTTATATACTATTACGTTATGACGTATAACGTTATGTAGTATTAGCTTATGAGGTATAACGTTATATAGTATTACCTTATAACGTATAACGTTATATACTATTACGTACTAGCGTATAACGTTATATACTATTACGTAAAAACGTATAACGTTATATACTATTACGTACTATCGTATAACGTTACATACTAGTACGTACTAACGTATAACGTAATATACTATTACGTAATAACGTATAACGTTTTATACTATTACGTACTGACGTATAACGTTATATAGTATTACAGTATGACGTAAAACGTTATGTAGTATTACCTTATAACTTATAACGTTATATACTATTACGTACTAACGTATAACGTTATAAACTATTACATTATGACGTAAACCGTTATATACTATTACGTACTAACGTATAACGTTATGTACTATTACGTACTAACGTATAACGTTATATACTATTACGTTATGACGTATAACGTTATGTAGTATTAGCTTATGATGTATAACGTTATATAGTAATACGTTATAACGTATAACGTTAAATAGTATTACCGTGTGACGTACAACGTTATATCCTATTACGAACTAACGTATAACGTTATATACTATTACATTATGACGTATAACGTTATATACTATTTCGTACTAGCGTATAACGTTATATACTAGTACGTACTAACGTATAAAGTAATATACTATTACGTAATAACGTATAACGTTATGTAGTATTAGCTTAAGACGTATAACGTTATATAATATTAGCTTATAAGGTATAACGTTAAATAGTATTAGCGTATGACGTACAACGTTATATCCTATTACGTACTAACGTATAACGATATATACTATTACGTAATGACGTATAACGTTATATAGTATTACCATATGACGTTTAACGTTATGTAGTATTGACTTATGACCTATAACGTTATGTAGTATTACCTAATGACGTATAACGTTATATACTATTACGTAATGTCGTATAACGTTATGTAGTATTACCTTATGACGTATAACGTTATGTAGTATTACCTTAGAACGTTTAACGTTATATACTATTACGTTATGACGTATAACGTTATGTAGTATTAGCTTATGATGTATAACGTTATATAGTATTACCTTATAACGTATAACGTTATATACTATTACGTACTAACGTATAACGTTATATACTATTACGTAATGTCGTATAACGTTATGTAATATTACCTTATGTTGTATAACGTTATATAGTATTACCTTATAACGTATAAGGTTATATACTATTACGTAATAACGTACAACGTTTATCCTATTACGTACTAACGTATAACGTAATATACTATTACGTAATAACGTATACGCTATGTAGTATTAGCTTATGACGTATAACGATATAGTATTACGTACTAACGTATATCGTAATATACTATTACGTAATAACGTATAACGATATATACTATTACGTACTAACGTATAACGTAATATACTATTACGTAATAACGTATAACGCTATGTAGTATTAGCTTGTTACGGATGACGTTATATAGCATTACCTTATAGCGTATACCGTTATATACTGTTACGTACTAACGTTTAACGTTATATACTATTACGTACTAACGTATAACGTTATATACTATTACGTAATGTCGTATAACGTTATGTAGTATTACCTTATGACGTATAACGTTATGTAGTATTACCTTATAACGTATAACGTTATATACTATTACGTTATGACGTATAACGTTATGTAGTATTAGCTTATGATGTATAACGTTTTATAGTATTACCTTATAACGTATAACGTTATATACTATAACGTACTAACGTATAACGTTATATACTATTACGTAATAACGGATAACGATATATACTATTACGTACTAACGTATAACGTAATATACTATTACGTAATAACGTATAACGCTATGTAGTATTAGCTTAAGACGTATAACGTTATATAATATTAGCTTATAACGTATAACGTTAAATAGTATTAGCGTATGACGTACAACGTTATATCCTATTACGTACTAACGTATAACGTTATATACTATTACGTACTAACGTATAACGTTATATACTATTACGTAATGTCGTATAACGTTATGTAATATTACCTTATGATGTATAACGTTATATAGTATTACCTTATAACGTATAACGTTATATACTATTACGTAATAACGTATAACGATATATACTATTACGTACTAACGTATAACGTAATATACTATTACGTAATAACGTATAACGCTATGTAGTATTAGCTTGTTACGGATAACGTTATATAGTATTACCTTATAACGTATACCGTTATATACTGTTACGTACTAACGTATAACGTTATATACTATTACGTACTAACGTATAATGTTATATACTATTACGTAATGTCGTATAACGTTATGTAGTATTACCTTATGACGTATAACGTTATGTAGTATTACCTTATAACGTATAACGTTATATACTATTACGTTATGACGTATAACGTTATGTAGTATTAGCTTATGATGTATAACGTTTTATAGTATTACCTTATAACGTATAACGTTATATAATATTACGTACTAACGTATAAAGTTATATACTATTACGTAATGTCGTATAACGTTATGTAATATTACCTTATGTTGTATAACGTTATATAGTATTACCTTATAACGTATAACGTTATATACTATTACGTAATGTCGTATAACGTTATGTAATATTACCTTATGTTGTATAACGTTATATAGTATTACCTTATAACGTATAACGTTATATACTATAACGTAATAACGTATAACGTTATATACTATTACGTACTATCGTATAACGTTACATACTAGTACGTACTAACGTATAACGTAATATACTATTACGTAATAACGTATAACGTTTTATACTATTACGTACTGACGTATAACGTTATGTAGTATTAGCTTAAGACGTATAACGTTATATAGTATTACCTTATAGCGTATACCGTTATATACTATTACGTACTAACGTATAACGTTATATACTATTACGTAATGTCGTATAACGTTATGTAATATTACCTTATGATGTATAACGTTATATAGTATTTCCTTATAACGTATAACGTTATATACTATTACGTAATAACGTATAACGTTATGTAGTATTAGCTTAAGACGTATAACGTTATATAGTATTACCTTATAGCGTATACCGTTATATACTATTACGTACTAACGTATAACGTTATATACTATTACGTACTATCGTATAACGTTATATACTAGTACGTACTAACGTATAACGTAATATACTATTACGTAATAACGTATAACGTTATGTAGTATTAGCTTAAGACGTATAAGGTTATATAGTATTACCTTATAGCGTATACCGTTATATACTATTACGTACTAACGTATAACGTTATATACTATTACGTAATGTCGTATAACGTTATGTAGTATTACCTTATGACGTATAACGTTATATAATATTACGTTATGACGTATAACGTTATGTTGTATTAGCTTATGATGTATAACGTTATATAATATTACGTTATGACGTATAACGTTATGTTGTATTACCTTATGACGTATAACGTTATATAGTATTACCTTATAGCGTATACCGTTATATACTATTACGTAATAACGTATAACGTAATGTACTATTACGTAATAACGTATAACGTTATGTAGTATTAGCTTAAGACGTATAACGTTATATAATATTACGTTATGACGTATAACGTTATGTTGTATTAGCTTATGATGTATAACGTTATATAGTATTACCTTATAACGTATACCGTTATATAATATTACGTACTGACGTATAACGTTATATACTACTACGTACTAGCGTATAACGCTATATACTATTACGTAATGTCGTATAACGTTATGTAGTAATACCTTATGACGTATAACGTTATGTAGTATTACCGTATAACGTTATATACTATTACGTTATGACCTATAACGTTATGTAGTATTAGCTTAAGAAGTATAACGTTACGTAGTATTGACTTATGACCTATAACGTTATGTAGTATTTCCTAATGACGTATAACGTTATATACTATTACGTAATGTCGTATAACGTTATGTAGTATTACCTTATGACGTATAACGTTATGTAGTATTACCTTATGACGTATAACGTTATGTAGTATTACCTTATAACGTATAACGTTATATACTATTACGTACTGACGTATAACGTTATATACTACTACGTACTAACGTATAACGTTATATACTATTACGTAATGTCGTATAACGTTATGTAGTATTACCTTATGACGTATAACGTTATGTAGTATTACCTTATAACGTATAACGTTATATACAATTATGTTATGACCTATAACGTTATGTAGTATTAGCTTAAGACGTATAACGTTATATAATATTACCTTGTAACGTATAACGTTAAATAGTATTACCGTATGACGTACAACGTTATATCCTATTACGTACTAACGTATAACGTTATATACTATTACATTATGACGTATAACGTTATATACTATTTCGTACTAGCGTATAACGTTATATACTAGTACGTACTAACGTATAAAGTAATATACTATTACGTAATAACGTATAACGTTATGTAGTATTAGCTTAAGACGTACAACGTTATATAATATTAGCTTATAACGTATAACGTTAAATAGTATTAGCGTATGACGTACAACGTTATATCCTATTACGTACTAACGTATAACGTTATGTACTATTACGTAATAACGTATAACGTTATATACTATTACGTTATAACGTATAACGTTATATACTATTACGTTATGACGTATATCGTTATATAGTATTACGTACTGACGTATAACGTTATATACTATTACGTAATAACGTATAACGTTATATACTATTACGTTATAACGTATAACGTTATATACTATTACGTTATGACGTATATCGTTATATACTATTACGTACTAACGTATAACGTAATATACTATTACGTAATAACGTATAACGATATATACTATTACGTACTAACGTATAACGTAATATACTATTACGAAATAACGTATAACGCTATGTGGTATTAGCTTGTTACGGATAACGTTATATAGTATTACCTTATAGCGTATGCCGTTATATACTGTTACGTACTAACGTATAACGTTATATACTATTACGTACTAACGTATAACGTTATATACTATTACGTAATGTCGTATAACATTATGTAGTATTACCTTATGACGTATAACGTTATTTAGTATTAGCTTATGATGTATAACGTTTTATAGTATTACCTTATAACGTATAACGTTATATACTATTACGTACTGACGTATAACGTTATATCGTATTACAGTATGACGTAAAACATTATATGCTATTACGTAATAACGTTTAACGTTATATACTATTATGTAATGGCGTATAACGTTATGTAGTATTACCTTATGACGTATAACGTTATGTAGTATTACCTTATGACGTATAACGTTATTTAGTATTAGCTTATGATGTATAACGTTTTATAGTATTACCTTATAACGTATAACGTTATATACTATTACGTAATGACGTATAACGTTATGTAGTATTAGCTTATGATGTATAACGTTATATAGTATTACCTTATAACGTATAACGTTATATACTATTACGTACTGACGTATAACGTTATATCGTATTACAGTATGACGTAAAACATTATATGCTATTACGTAATAACGTTTAACGTTATATACTATTATGTAATGGCGTATAACGTTATGTAGTATTACCTTATGACGTATAACGTTATGTAGTATTACCTTATAACGTATAACGTTATACACTAATACGTACTAACGTATAACGTTATATCCTATTACGTACTAACGTATAACGTTATATACTATTACGTAATGACGTATAACGTAATGTAGTATTACCTTATGACGTATAACGTTATTTAGTATTGCCTTATAAAGTATAACGTCACATATAATTACGTAATGACGTATAAAGTTATGTATTATTACCATATGGCGTATAACGTTATGTACTATTACCTTATAACGTATCACGTAATATACTATTACATACTAACGTATAACGTTACATACTACTACGTAATAACGTATAACGTTATATACTATTACGTTATGACGTATAAAGTTATATACTATTACGTACTGACGTATAACGTTATATACTATTACGTAATAACGTATAACGTTATATACTATTACGTACTAAGGTATAACGTTACATACTAGTACTTTCTAACGTATAACGACATATACTATTACGTAATAACGTATACGCTATGTAGTATTAGCTTATGACGTATAACGTTATGTAGTATTAGCTTATGATGTATAACGTTATATAGTATTACCTTATAACGTATAACGTTATATACTATTACGTAATAGCGTATAACGTTATATCCTATTACGTACTAACGTATAACGTTATAAACTATTACATTAGGACGTATAACGTTATATACTAATACGTACTAACGTATAACGTTATATACTATTACGTAATAACGTATAACGCAATATACGATTACGTACTAACGTATAACGTTATATACTAGTACGTAATAACGTATAACGACATATACTATTACGTAATAGCGTATACGCTATGTAGTATTAGCTTATGACGTATGACGTTATATAGTATTACCTTATAACGAATAACGTTATATAATATTACGAACTAACGTATAACGTTATATGCTATTACCTAATGGCGTATAACGTTATGTAGTATTACCTTATGACGTATAACGTTATGTAGTATTACCTTATAACGTATAACGTTATATACTATTACGTACTATCGTATAACGTTATATACTAAAACGTACAAACGTATAACGTTATATACTATTACGTAATGTCGTATAACGTTATGTAGTATTACGTTATGACGTATAACGTTTTATACTATTACGGTATGACGTATATCGTTATATACTATTACGTACTGTCGTATAAAGTTATATACTATTACGTAATAACGTATAACGTAATATAATATTACGTACTAACGTATAAAGTTATACACTAGTACGTAATAACGTATAACGACATATACTATTACGTAATAACGTAAACGCTATGTAGTATTAGCTTATGACGTATAACGTTATATAGTATTACCTTATAACGTATAACGTTATATACTATTACGAACTAACGTATAACGTTATATGCTATTACGTAATGGCGTATAACGTTATGTAGTATTACCTTATGACGTATAACGTTATGTAGTATTACCTTATAACGTATAACGTTATATACTTTTACGTTATGACGTATAACGTTATGTAGTATTAGCTTATGATTTATAACGTTATAAAGTATTACCGTATAACGTATAACGTAATATACTATTACGTACTAACGTATAACGTTATATACTATTACGTACTAACGTATAACGTTATATACTATTACGTACTAACGTATAACGTTATATACTATTACGTACTAACGTATAACGTTATATACTATTACGCAATGTCGTATAACGTTATGTAGTATTACCTTATAACGTATAACGTTATATACTTTTACGTTATGACGTATAACGTTATGTAGTATTAGCTTATGATGTATAACGTTATAAAGTATTACCTTATAACGTATAACATAATATACTATTACGTACTAACGTATAACGTTATATACTAAAACGTACAAACGTATAACGTTATATACTATTACGTAATGTCGTATAAAGTTATGTAGTATTAGCTTATGATGTATAACGTTATATAGTATTACCTTATAACGTATAACGTTATATACTATTACGTACTATCGTATAACGATATATACTATTAGGTACTAACGTATAACGTTATATACTATTACGTACTAACGTATAACGTTATATACTATTACGTAAGAACGTATAACGTTATATACTATGACGTACTAACGTATAACGTTACAACTACTACGTACTAACGTATAAGGTAATATACAATTATGTAATAACGTATACCGTTATGTACTATTACGTACTGACGTATAACGTTATATAGTATTACAGTATGACATAAAACGTTATGTAGTATTACCTGATAAAGTATAACGTTATATACTATTACGTACTAACGTATAACGTTATACACTAATACGCACAAACGTATAACGTTATATACTATTACGCTATGACGTATAACGTTATAAACTATTACATTATGACGTATAACGTTATATACTATTACGTACTAACGTATAACGTTATACACTAATACGCACAAACGTATAACGTTATATACTATTACGCTATGACGTATAACGTTATAAACTATTACATTATGACGTATAACGTTATATACTATTACGTACTAACGTTTAACGTAATATACTATTACGTAATAACGTATAACGTTATATACTATTACGTTATGACGTATATCGTTATATACTATTACGTACTGACGTATATCGTTATATACTATTACGTAATAACGTATAACGTTATATACTATTACGTTATAACGTATAACGTTATATACTATTACGTTATGACGTATATCGTTATATACTATTACGTACTAACGTATACCGTAATATACTATTACGTAATAACGTATAACGATATATACTATTACGTACTAACGTATAACGTAATATACTATTGCGTAATAACGTATAACGCTATGTAGTATTAGCTTGTTACGGATAACGTTATATAGTATTACCTTATAGCTTATACCGTTATATACTGTTACGTACTAACGTATAACGTTATATACTATTACGTACTAACGTATAACGTTATATACTATTACGTAATGTCGTATAACGTTATGTAGTATTACCTTATGACGTATAACGTTATGTAGTATTACCTTATAACGTATAACGTTATATACTATTACGTTATGACATATAACGTTATGTAGTATTAGCTTATGATGTATAACGTTTTATAGTATTACCTTCTAACGTATAACGTTATATACTATTACGTACTAACGTATAACGTTATATACTATTACGTAATAACGGATAACGATATATACTATTACGTACTAACGTATAACGTAATATACTATTACGTAATAACGTATAACGCTATGTAGTATTAGCTTATGACGTATAACGTTATATAGTATTACCTTATAACGTATACCGTTATATACTATTATGTACTAACGTATAACGTTATATACTATTACGTAATGACGTATAACGTTATGTAGTATTACCTTATGACGTATAACGTTATGTAGTATTACCTTATAACGTATAAGGTTATATACTATTACGTTATGACGTATAACGTTATGTAGTATTAGCTTATGATGTATAACGTTATATAGTATTACCTTATAACGTATAACGTTATATACTATTACGTACTAGCGTATAACGTTATATACTATTACGTAATAACGTATAACGTTATATACTATTACGTACTATCGTATAACGTTACATACTAGTACGTACTAACGTATAACGTAATATACTATTACGTAATAACGTATAACGTTTTATACTATTACGTACTGACGTATAACGTTATATAGTATTACAGTATGACGTAAAACGTTATGTAGTATTACCTTATAACTTATAACGTTATATACTATTACGTACTAACGTATAACGTTATAAACTATTACATTATGACGTAAACCGTTATATACTATTACGTACTAACGAATAACGTTATATACTATTACGTAATAACGTATAACGTTATATACTATTACGTAATAACGTATAACGATATATCCTATTACGTACTAACGTATAACGTAATATACTATTACGTAATAACGTATAACGCTATGTAGTATTAGCTTATGACATATAACGTTACATAGTATTACCTTATAACGTATACCGTTATATACTGTTACGTACTAAAGTATAACGTTATATACTATTACGTACTAACGTATAACGTTATATACTATTACGTAATGTCGTATAACGTTATGTAGTATTACCTTATGACGTATAACGTTATGTACTATTACGTACTAACGTATAACGTTATATAATATTACGTTATGACGTATAACGTTATGTAGTATTAGCTTATGATGTATAACGTTATATAGTAATACTTTATGACGTATAGCGTTATGTAGTATTACCTTATAACGTATAACGTTATATACTATTACGTTATGACCTATAACGTTATGTAGTATTAGCTTAAGACGTATAACGTTATATAATATTACGTTATAACGTATAACGTTAAATAGTATTACCGTGTGACGTACAACGTTATATCCTATTACGTACTAACGTATAACGTTATATACTATTACATTATGACGTATAACGTTATATACTATTTCGTACTAGCGTATAACGTTATATACTAGTACGTACTAACGTATAAAGTAATATACTATTACGTAATAACGTATAACGTTATGTAGTATTAGCTGAAGACGTATAACGTTATATAATATTAGCTTATAAAGTATAACGTTAAGTAGTATTAGCGTATGACGTACAACGTTATATCCTATTACGTACTAACGTATAACGATATATACTATTACGTAATGACGTATAACGTTATATAGTATTACCATATGACGTTTAACGTTATGTAGTATTGACTTATGACCTATAACGTTATGTAGTATTACCTAATGACGTATAACGTTATATACTATTACGTAATGTCGTATAACGTTATGTAGTATTACCTTATGACGTATAACGTTATGTAGTATTACCTTAGAACGTTTAACGTTATATACTATTACGTTATGACGTATAACGTTATGTAGTATTAGCTTATGATGTATAACGTTATATAGTATTACCTTATAACGTATAACGTTATATACTATTACGTACTAACGTATAACGTTATATACTATTACGTAATGTCGTATAACGTTATGTAATATTACCTTATGTTGTATAACGATATATAGTATTACCTTATAACGTATAAGGTTATATACTATTACGTTATGACGTATAACGTTATGTAGTATTAGCTTATGATGTATAACGTTATATAGTATTACCTTATAACGTATAACGTTATATACTATTACGTACTATCGTATAACGTTACATACTAGTACGTACTAACGTATAACGTAATATACTATTACGTAATAACGTATAACGTTTTATACTATTACGTACTGACGTATAACGTTATATAGTATTACAGTATGACGTAAAACGTTATGTAGTATTACCTTATAACTTATAACGTTATATACTATTACGTACTAACGTATAACGTTATATACTATTACGTAATAACTTATAACGATATATACTATTACGTACTAACGTATAACGTTATGTAGTATTACCTTATAACGTATAACGTTATATACTATTACGTTATGACGTATAACGTTATGTAGTAATAGCTTATGATGTATAACGTTTTATAGTATTACCTTATAACGTATAACGTTCTATAGTATTACCTTATAACGTATAACGTTATATACTATTACGTACTAACGTATAACGTAATATACTATTACGTAATAACGTCTAACGCTATGTAGTATTAGCTTGTTACGGATAACGTTATATAGTATTACCTTATAGCGTATACCGTTATATACTGTTACGTACTAACGTATAATGTTTAATACTATTACGTACTAACGTATAACGTAATATACTATTACGTAATAACGTATATCGCTATGTAGTATTAGCTTATGACGTATAACGTTATATAGTATTACCTTGTAACGTATAACGTTATATACTATTACGTTTAGACCAATAACGTTATCTAGTATTAGCTTAAGACGTATAACGTTATATAATATTACCTTATAACGTATAACGTTAAATAGTATTACCGTATGACGTACAACGTTATATCCTATTACGTACTAACGTATAACGTTATATACTATTACATTATGACGTATAACGTTATATACTATTTCGTACTAGCGTATAACGTTATATACAATTACGTAATAACGTATAACGTTATGTAGTATTAGCTTAAGACGTATAACGTTATATAATATTAGCTTATAACGTATAACGTTAAATAGTATTAGCGTAAGACGTACAACGTTATATCCCATTACGTACTAACGTATAACGTTATATACTATTACGTAATGACGTATAACGTTATGTAGTATTACCATATGACGTTTAATGTTATGTAGTATTGACTTATGACCTATAACGTTATGTAGTATTAGCTTATGATGTATAACGTTATATAATATTATATAATACCTTATAACGTATAACGTTATATACTATTACGTACTAACGTATAACGTAATATACTATTACGTAATAACGTACAACGATATATACTATTACGTACTAACGTATAACGTAATATACTATTACGTAATAACGTATAACGCTATGTAGTATTAGCTTGTTACGGATAACGTTATATAGTATTACCTTATAGCGTGTACCGTTATATACTGTTACGTACTAATGTATAACGTTATATACTATTACGTACTAACGTATAACGTTATATACTATTACGTAATGTCGTATAACGTTATGTAGTATTACCTTATGACGTATAACGTTATGTAGTATTACCTTATAACGTATAACGTTATATACTATTACGTTATGACGTATAACGTTATGTAGTATTAGCTTATGATGTATAACGTTTTATAGTATTACCTTATAACGTATAACGTTATGTACTATTACGTACTAGCGTATAACGTTATATACTATTACGTAATAACGTATAACGTTATATACTATTACGTACTATCGTATAACGTTATATACTAGTACGTACTAACGTATAACGTAATATACTATTACGTAATAACGTATAACGTTATGTAGTATTAGCTTAAGACGTATAACGTTATATAGTATTACCTTATAGCGTATACCGTTATGTACTGTTACGAACTAACGTATAATGTTATATACTATTACGTACTAACGTATAACGTAATATACTATTACGTAATAACGTATATCGCTATGTAGTATTAGCTTATGACGTATAACGTTAAATAGTATTACCTTATAACGTATAACGTTTATCCTATTACGTACTAACGTATAACGTAATATACTATTACGTACTAACGTATAACGTTATATACTATTACGTAATAACGTATAACGTAATGTACTATTACGTAATAACGTATAACGTTATGTAGTATTAGCTTAAGACGTATAACGTTATATAATATTACGTTATGACGTATAACGTTATGTAGTATTAGCTTATGATGTATAACGTTATATAGTATTACCTTATAACGTATACCGTTATATAATATTACGTACTGACGTATAACGTTATATACTACTACGTACTAGCGTATAACGTTATATACTATTACGTAAAAACTTATAACGATATATACTATTACGTACTAACGTATAACGTTATGTAGTATTACCTTATAACGTATAACGTTATATACTATTATGTTTAGAACAATAACGTTATCTAGTATTAGCTTAAGACGTATAACGTTATATAATATTACCTTATAACGTATAACGTTAAATAGTATTACCGTATGACGTACAACGTTATATACTACTACGTACTAGCGTATAACGTTATATACTATTACGTAACAACGTATAACGTTATGTAGTATTAGCTTAAGACGTATAACGTTATATAATATTAGCTTATGATGTATAACTTTTTATAGTATTACCTTATAACGTATAACGTTATATACTATTACGTACTAACGTATAACGTTATATACTATTACGTAATAACTTATAACGTTATATACTATTACGTACTAACGTATAACGTTATGTAGTATTACCTTATAACGTATAACGTTATATACTATTACGTTATGACGTATAACGTTATGTAGTAATAGCTTATGATGTATAACGTTTTATAGTATTACCTTATAACGTATAACGTTATATAGTATTACCTTATAACGTATAACGTTATATACTATTACGTACTAACGTATAACGTAATATACTATTACGTAATAACGTCTAACGCTATGTAGTATTAGCTTGTTACGGATAACGTTATATAGTATTACCTTATAGCGTATACCGTTATATACTGTTACGTACTAACGTATAATGTTTAATACTATTACGTACTAACGTATAACGTAATATACTATTACGTAATAACGTATATCGCTATGTAGTATTAGCTTATGACGTATAACGTTATATAGTATTACCTTATAACGTATACCGTTATATACTATTACGTACTGACGTATAACGTTATATACTACTACGTACTAACGTATAACGTTATATACTATTACGTAATGTCGTATAACGTTATGTAGTATTACCTTATGACGTATAACGTTATGTAGTATTACCTTATAACGTATAACGTTATGTACTATTACGTACTAGCGTATAACGTTATATACTATTACGTAATAACGTATAACGTTATATACTATTACGTACTATCGTATAACGTTATATACTAGTACGTACTAACGTATAACGTAATATACTATTACGTAATAACGTATAACGTTATGTAGTATTAGCTTAAGACGTATAACGTTATATAGTATTACCTTATAGCGTATACCGTTATATACTATAACGTACTAACGTATAACGTTATATACTATTACGTAATAACGGATAACGATATATACTATTACGTACTAACGTATAACGTAATATACTATTACGTAATAACGTATAACGCTATGTAGTATTAGCTTAAGACGTATAACGTTATATGATATTAGCTTATAACGTATAACGTTAAATAGTATTAGCGTATGACGTACAACGTTATATCCTATTACGTACTAACGTATAACGTTATATACTATTACGTAATGACGTATAACGTTATGTAGTATTACCATATGACGTTTAACGTTATGTAGTATTGACTTATGACCTATAACGTTATATAGTATTACCTAATGACGTATAACGTTATATACTATTACGTAATGTCGTATAACGTTATGTAGTATTACCTTATGACGTATAACGTTATGTAGTATTACCTTATAACGTTTAACGTTATATACTATTACGTTATGACGTATAACGTTATGTAGTATTAGCTTATGATGTATAACGTTATATAGTATTACCTTATAACGTATAACGTTATATACTATTACGTACTAACGTATAACGTTATATACTATTACGTAATGTCGTATAACGTTATGTAATATTACCTTATGAAGTATAACGTTATATAGTATTACCTTATAACGTATAACGTTATATACTATTACGTAAAAACGTACAACGTTTATCCTATTACGTACTAACATATAACGTAATATACTATTACGTAATAACGTATAACGCTATGTAGTATTAGCTTGTTACGGATAACGTTATATAGTATTACCTTATAACGTATACCGTTATATACTGTTACGTACTAACGTATAACGTTATATACTATTACGTACTAACGTATAATGTTATATACTATTACGTAATGTCGTATAACGTTATGTAGTATTACCTTATGACGTATAACGTTATGCAGTATTACCTTATAACGTATAACGTTATATACTATTACGTTATGACGTATAACGTTATGTAGTATTAGCTTATGATGTATAACGTTTTATAGTATTACCTTATAACGTATAACGTTATATAATATTACGTACTAGCGTATAACGTTATATACTATTACGTAATAACGTATAACGTTATATACTATTACGTACTATCGTATAACGTTATATACTAGTACGTACTAACGTATAACGTAATATACTATTACGTAATAACGTATAACGTTTTATACTATTACGTACTGACGTATAACTTTATATAGTATTACAGTATGACGTAAAACGTTATGTAGTATTACCTTATAACTTATAACGTTATATACTATTACGTAGTAACGTATAACGATATATCCTATTACGTACTAACGTATAACGTAATATACTATTACGTAATAACGTATAACGCTATGTAGTATTAGCTTATGATGTATAACGTTATATAGTATTACCTTATAACGTATAACGTTATATACTATTACGTACTAACGTATAACGTTATATACTATTACGTAACAACGTATAACGTTATGTAGTATTAGCTTAAGACGTATAACGTTATATAATATTAGCTTATGATGTATAACTTTTTATAGTATTACCTTATAACGTATAACGTTATATACTATTACGTACTAACGTATAACGTTATATACTATTACGTAATAACTTATAACGATATATACTATTACGTACTAACGTATTACGTTATGTAGTATTACCTTATAACGTATAACGTTATATACTATTACGTTATGACGTATAACGTTATGTAGTAATAGCTTATGATGTATAACGTTTTATAGTATTACCTTATAACGTATAACGTTCTATAGTATTACCTTATAACGTACAACGTTATATCCTATTACGTACTAACGTATAACGTTATATACTATTACATTATGACGTATAACGTTATATACTATTTCGTACTAGCGTATAACGTTATATACAATTACGTAATAACGTATAACGTTATGTAGTATTAGCTTAAGACGTATAACGTTATATAATATTAGCTTATAACGTATAACGTTAAATAGTATTAGCGTAAGACGTACAACGTTATATCCCATTACGTACTAACGTATAACGTTATATACTATTACGTAATGACGTATAACGTTATGTAGTATTACCATATGACGTTTAATGTTATGTAGTATTGACTTATGACCTATAACGTTATGTAGTATTAGCTTATGATGTATAACGTTATATAATATTATATAATACCTTATAACGTATAACGTTATATACTATTACGTACTAACGTATAACGTAATATACTATTACGTAATAACGTACAACGATATATACTATTACGTACTAACGTATAACGTAATATACTATTACGTAATAACGTATAACGCTATGTAGTATTAGCTTGTTACGGATAACGTTATATAGTATTACCTTATAGCGTGTACCGTTATATACTGTTACGTACTAATGTATAACGTTATATACTATTACGTACTAACGTATAACGTTATATACTATTACGTAATGTCGTATAACGTTATGTAGTATTACCTTATGACGTATAACGTTATGTAGTATTACCTTATAACGTATAACGTTATATACTATTACGTTATGACGTATAACGTTATGTAGTATTAGCTTATGATGTATAACGTTTTATAGTATTACCTTATAACGTATAACGTTATGTACTATTACGTACTAGCGTATAACGTTATATACTATTACGTAATAACGTATAACGTTATATACTATTACGTACTATCGTATAACGTTATATACTAGTACGTACTAACGTATAACGTAATATACTATTACGTAATAACGTATAACGTTATGTAGTATTAGCTTAAGACGTATAACGTTATATAGTATTACCTTATAGCGTATACCGTTATATACTGTTACGAACTAACGTATAATGTTATATACTATTACGTACTAACGTATAACGTAATATACTATTACGTAATAACGTATATCGCTATGTAGTATTAGCTTATGACGTATAACGTTAAATAGTATTACCTTATAACGTATAACGTTTATCCTATTACGTACTAACGTATAACGTAATATACTATTACGTACTAACGTATAACGTTATATACTATTACGTAATAACGTATAACGTAATGTACTATTACGTAATAACGTATAACGTTATGTAGTATTAGCTTAAGACGTATAACGTTATATAATATTACGTTATGACGTATAACGTTATGTAGTATTAGCTTATGATGTATAACGTTATATAGTATTACCTTATAACGTATACCGTTATATAATATTACGTACTGACGTATAACGTTATATACTACTACGTACTAGCGTATAACGTTATATACTATTACGTAAAAACTTATAACGATATATACTATTACGTACTAACGTATAACGTTATGTAGTATTACCTTATAACGTATAACGTTATATACTATTATGTTTAGAACAATAACGTTATCTAGTATTAGCTTAAGACGTATAACGTTATATAATATTACCTTATAACGTATAACGTTAAATAGTATTACCGTATGACGTACAACGTTATATACTACTACGTACTAGCGTATAACGTTATATACTATTACGTAACAACGTATAACGTTATGTAGTATTAGCTTAAGACGTATAACGTTATATAATATTAGCTTATGATGTATAACTTTTTATAGTATTACCTTATAACGTATAACGTTATATACTATTACGTACTAACGTATAACGTTATATACTATTACGTAATAACTTATAACGATATATACTATTACGTACTAACGTATAACGTTATGTAGTATTACCTTATAACGTATAACGTTATATACTATTACGTTATAACGTATAACGTTATGTAGTAATAGCTTATGATGTATAACGTTTTATAGTATTACCTTATAACGTATAACGTTATATAGTATTACCTTATAACGTATAACGTTATATACTATTACGTACTAACGTATAACGTAATATACTATTACGTAATAACGTCTAACGCTATGTAGTATTAGCTTGTTACGGATAACGTTATATAGTATTACCTTATAGCGTATACCGTTATATACTGTTACGTACTAACGTATAATGTTTAATACTATTACGTACTAACGTATAACGTAATATACTATTACGTAATAACGTATATCGCTATGTAGTATTAGCTTATGACGTATAACGTTATATAGTATTACCTTATAACGTATACCGTTATATACTATTACGTACTGACGTATAACGTTATATACTACTACGTACTAACGTATAACGTTATATACTATTACGTAATGTCGTATAACGTTATGTAGTATTACCTTATGACGTATAACGTTATGTAGTATTACCTTGTAACGTATAACGTTATATACTATTACGTTTAGACCAATAACGTTATCTAGTATTAGCTTAAGACGTATAACGTTATGTAATATTACCTTATAACGTATAACGTTAAATAGTATTACCGTATGACGTACAACGTTATATCCTATTACGTACTAACGTATAACGTTATATACTATTACGTAATAACGTATAACGTTATATACTATTACGTACTATCGTATAACGTTATATACTAGTACGTACTAACGTATAACGTAATATACTATTACGTAATAACGTATAACGTTATGTAGTATTAGCTTAAGACGTATAACGTTATATAGTATTACCTTATAGCGTATACCGTTATATACTGTTACGAACTAACGTATAATGTTATATACTATTACGTACTAACGTATAACGTAATATACTATTACGTAATAACGTATATCGCTATGTAGTATTAGCTTATGACGTATAACGTTAAATAGTATTACCTTATAACGTATAACGTTTATCCTATTACGTACTAACGTATAACGTAATATACTATTACGTACTAACGTATAACGTTATATACTATTACGTAATGTCGTATAACGTTATGTAGTATTACTTTATCACGTATAACGTTATGTAGTATTACCTTATAACGTATAACGTTATGTACTATTACGTACTAGCGTATAACGTTATATACTATTACGTAATAACGTATAACGTTATATACTATTACGTACTATCGTATAACGTTATATACTAGTACGTACTAACGTATAACGTAATATACTATTACGTAATAACGTATAACGTTATGTAGTATTAGCTTAAGACGTATAACGTTATATAGTATTACCTTATAGCGTATACCGTTATATACTATTACGTACTAACGTATAACGTTATATACTATTACGTAATGTCGTATAACGTTATGTAATATTACCTTATGATGTATAACGTTATATAGTATTTCCTTATAACGTATAACGTTATATACTATTACGTAATAACGTACAACGTTTATCCTATTACGTACTAACGTATAACGTAATATACTATTACGTACTAACGTATAACGTTATATACTATTACGTAATGTCGTATAACGTTATGTAGTATTACCTTATGACGTATAACGTTATGTAGTATTACCTTATAACGTATAACGTTATATACTATTACGTTATGACGTATAACGTTATGTAGTATTAGCTTATGATGTATAACGTTATATAGTATTACCTTATAACGTATAACGTTATATACTATTACGTACTAACGTATAACGTTATATACTATTACGTAATAACGTATAACGATATATACTATTACGTACTAACGTATAACGTAATATACTATTACGTAATAACGTATAACGTAATGTACTATTACGTAATAACGTATAACGTTATGTAGTATTAGCTTAAGACGTATAACGTTATATAATATTACGTTATGACGTATAACGTTATGTAGTATTAGCTTATGATGTATAACGTTATATAGTATTACCTTATAACGTATACCGTTATATAATATTACGTACTGACGTATAACGTTATATACTACTACGTACTAGCGTATAACGTTATATACTATTACGTAATAACTTATAACGATATATACTATTACGTACTAACGTATAACGTTATGTAGTATTACCTTATAACGTATAACGTTATATACTATTATGTTTAGACCAATAACGTTATCTAGTATTAGCTTAAGACGTATAACGTTATATAATATTACCTTATAACGTATAACGTTAAATAGTATTACCGTATGACGTACAACGTTATATACTACTACGTACTAGCGTATAACGTTATATACTATTACGTAACAACGTATAACGTTATGTAGTATTAGCTTAAGACGTATAACGTTATATAATATTAGCTTATGATGTATAACTTTTTATAGTATTACCTTATAACGTATAACGTTATATACTATTACGTACTAACGTATAACGTTATATACTATTACGTAATAACTTATAACGATATATACTATTACGTACTAACGTATAACGTTATGTAGTATTACCTTATAACGTATAACGTTATATACTATTACGTTATGACGTATAACGTTATGTAGTAATAGCTTATGATGTATAACGTTTTATAGTATTACCTTATAACGTATAACGTTATATAGTATTACCTTAAAACGTATAACGTTATATACTATTACGTACTAACGTATAACGTAATATACTATTACGTAATAACGTCTAACGCTATGTAGTATTAGCTTGTTACGGATAACGTTATATAGTATTACCTTATAGCGTATACCGTTATATACTGTTACGTACTAACGTATAATGTTTAATACTATTACGTACTAACGTATAACGTAATATACTATTACGTAATAACGTATATCGCTATGTAGTATTAGCTTATGACGTATAACGTTATATAGTATTACCTTATAACGTATACCGTTATATACTATTACGTACTGACGTATAACGTTATATACTACTACGTACTAACGTATAACGTTATATACTATTACGTAATGTCGTATAACGTTATGTAGTATTACCTTATGACGTATAACGTTATGTAGTATTACCTTGTAACGTATAACGTTATATACTATTACGTTTAGACCAATAACGTTATCTAGTATTAGCTTAAGACGTATAACGTTATATAATATTACCTTATAACGTATAACGTTAAATAGTATTACCGTATGACGTACAACGTTATATCCTATTACGTACTAACGTATAACGTTATATACTATTACGTAATAACGTATAACGTTATATACTATTACGTACTATCGTATAACGTTATATACTAGTACGTACTAACGTATAACGTAATATACTATTACGTAATAACGTATAACGTTATGTAGTATTAGCTTAAGACGTATAACGTTATATAGTATTACCTTATAGCGTATACCGTTATATACTGTTACGAACTAACGTATAATGTTATATACTATTACGTACTAACGTATAACGTAATATACTATTACGTAATAACGTATATCGCTATGTAGTATTAGCTTATGACGTATAACGTTAAATAGTATTACCTTATAACGTATAACGTTTATCCTATTACGTACTAACGTATAACGTAATATACTATTACGTACTAACGTATAACGTTATATACTATTACGTAATGTCGTATAACGTTATGTAGTATTACCTTATCACGTATAACGTTATGTAGTATTACCTTATAACGTATAACGTTATGTACTATTACGTACTAGCGTATAACGTTATATACTATTACGTAATAACGTATAACGTTATATACTATTACGTACTATCGTATAACGTTATATACTAGTACGTACTAACGTATAACGTAATATACTATTACGTAATAACGTATAACGTTATGTAGTATTAGCTTAAGACGTATAACGTTATATAGTATTACCTTATAGCGTATACCGTTATATACTATTACGTACTAACGTATAACGTTATATACTATTACGTAATGTCGTATAACGTTATGTAATATTACCTTATGATGTATAACGTTATATAGTATTTCCTTATAACGTATAACGTTATATACTATTACGTAATAACGTACAACGTTTATCCTATTACGTACTAACGTATAACGTAATATACTATTACGTACTAACGTATAACGTTATATACTATTACGTAATGTCGTATAACGTTATGTAGTATTACCTTATGACGTATAACGTTATGTAGTATTACCTTATAACGTATAACGTTATATACTATTACGTTATGACGTATAACGTTATGTAGTATTAGCTTAAGATGTATAACGTTATATAGTATTACCTTATAACGTATAACGTTATATACTATTACGTACTAACGTATAACGTTATATACTATTACGTAATAACGTATAACGATATATACTATTACGTACTAACGTATAACGTAATATACTATTACGTAATAACGTATAACGTAATGTACTATTACGTAGTAACGTATAACGTTATGTAGTATTAGCTTAAGACGTATAACGTTATATAATATTACGTTATGACGTATAACGTTATGTAGTATTAGCTTATGATGTATAACGTTATATAGTATTACCTTATAACGTATACCGTTATATAATATTACGTACTGACGTATAACGTTATATACTACTACGTACTAGCGTATAACGTTATATACTATTACGTAATAACTTATAACGATATATACTATTACGTACTAACGTATAACGTTATGTAGTATTACCTTATAACGTATAACGTTATATACTATTATGTTTAGACCAATAACGTTATCTAGTATTAGCTTAAGACGTATAACGTTATATAATATTACCTTATAACGTATAACGTTAAATAGTATTACCGTATGACGTACAACGTTATATACTACTACGTACTAGCGTATAACGTTATATACTATTACGTAACAACGTATAACGTTATGTAGTATTAGCTTAAGACGTATAACGTTATATAATATTAGCTTATGATGTATAACTTTTTATAGTATTACCTTATAACGTATAACGTTATATACTATTACGTACTAACGTATAACGTTATATACTATTACGTAATAACTTATAACGATATATACTATTACGTACTAACGTATAACGTTATGTAGTATTACCTTATAACGTATAACGTTATATACTATTACGTTATGACGTATAACGTTATGTAGTAATAGCTTATGATGTATAACGTTTTATAGTATTACCTTATAACGTATAACGTTATATAGTATTACCTTATATCGTATAACGTTATATACTATTACGTACTAACGTATAACGAAATATACTATTACGTAATAACGTCTAACGCTATGTAGTATTAGCTTGTTACGGATAACGTTATATAGTATTACCTTATAGCGTATACCGTTATATACTGTTACGTACTAACGTATAATGTTTAATACTATTACGTACTAACGTATAACGTAATATACTATTACGTAATAACGTATATCGCTATGTAGTATTAGCTTATGACGTATAACGTTATATAGTATTACCTTATAACGTATACCGTTATATACTATTACGTACTGACGTATAACGTTATATACTACTACGTACTAACGTATAACGTTATATACTATTACGTAATGTCGTATAACGTTATGTAGTATTACCTTATGACGTATAACGTTATGTAGTATTACCTTGTAACGTATAACGTTATATACTATTACGTTTAGACCAATAACGTTATCTAGTATTAGCTTAAGACGTATAACGTTATATAATATTACCTTATAACGTATAACGTTAAATAGTATTACCGTATGACGTACAACGTTATATCCTATTACGTACTAACGTATAACGTTATATACTATTACATTATGACGTATAACGTTATATAGTATTTCGTACTAGCGTATAACGTTATATACAATTACGTAATAACGTATAACGTTATCTAGTATTAGCTTAAGACGTATAACGTTATATAATATTAGCTTATAACGTATAACGTTAAATAGTATTAGCGTAAGACGTACAACGTTATATCCCATTACGTACTAACGTATAACGTTATATACTATTACGTAATGACGTATAACGTTATGTAGTATTACCATATGACGTTTAATGTTATGTAGTATTGACTTATGACCTATAACGTTATGTAGTATTAGCTTATGATGTATAACGTTATATAGTATTACCTTATAACGTATAACGTTATATACTATTACGTACTAACGTATAACGTAATATACTATTACGTAATAACGTTCAACGATATATACTATTACGTACTAACGTATAACGTAATATACTATTACGTAATAACGTATAACGCTATGTAGTATTAGCTTGTTACGGATAACGTTATATAGTATTACCTTATAGCGTGTACCGTTATATACTGTTACGTACTAATGTATAACGTTATATACTATTACGTACTAACGTATAACGTTATATACTATTACGTAATGTCGTATAACGTTATGTAGTATTACCTTATGACGTATAACGTTATGTAGTATTACCTTATAACGTATAACGTTATATACTATTACGTTATGACGTATAACGTTATGTAGTATTAGCTTATGATGTATAACGTTTTATAGTATTACCTTATAACGTATAACGTTATGTACTATTACGTACTAGCGTATAACGTTATATACTATTACGTAATAACGTATAACGTTATATACTATTACGTACTATCGTATAACGTTATATACTAGTACGTACTAACGTATAACGTAATATACTATTACGTAATAACGTATAACATTATGTAGTATTAGCTTAAGACGTATAACGTTATATAGTATTACCTTATAGCGTATACCGTTATATACTGTTACGAACTAACGTATAATGTTATATACTATTACGTACTAACGTATAACGTAATATACTATTACGTAATAACGTATATCGCTATGTAGTATTAGCTTATGACGTATAACGTTAAATCGTATTACCTTATAACGTATAACGTTTATCCTATTACGTACTAACGTATAACGTAATATACTATTACGTACTAACGTATAACGTTATATACTATTACGTAATGTCGTATAACGTTATGTAGTATTACCTTATCACGTATAACGTTATGTAGTATTACCTTATAACGTATAACGTTATGTACTATTACGTACTAGCGTATAACGTTATATACTATTACGTAATAACGTATAACGTTATATACTATTACGTACTATCGTATAACGTTATATACTAGTACGTACTAACGTATAACGTAATATACTATTACGTAATAACGTATAACGTTATGTAGTATTAGCTTAAGACGTATAACGTTATATAGTATTACCTTATAGCGTATACCGTTATATACTATTACGTACTAACGTATAACGTTATATACTATTACGTAATGTCGTATAACGTTATGTAATATTACCTTATGATGTATAACGTTATATAGTATTTCCTTATAACGTATAACGTTATATACTATTACGTAATAACGTACAACGTTTATCCTATTACGTACTAACGTATAACGTAATATACTATTACGTACTAACGTATAACGTTATATACTATTACGTAATGTCGTATAACGTTATGTAGTATTACCTTATGACGTATAACGTTATGTAGTATTACCTTATAACGTATAACGTTATATACTATTACGTTATGACGTATAACGTTATGTAGTATTAGCTTATGATGTATAACGTTATATAGTATTACCTTATAACGTATAACGTTATATACTATTACGTACTAACGTATAACGTTATATACTATTACGTAATAACGTATAACGATATATACTATTACGTACTAACGTATAACGTAATATACTATTACGTAATAACGTATAACGTAATGTACTATTACGTAATAACGTATAACGTTATGTAGTATTAGCTTAAGACGTATAACGTTATATAATATTACGTTATGACGTATAACGTTATGTAGTATTAGCTTATGATGTATAACGTTATATAGTATTACCTTATAACGTATACCGTTATATAATATTACGTACTGACGTATAACGTTATATACTACTACGTACTAGCGTATAACGTTATATACTATTACGTAATGTCGTATAACGTTATGTAGTAATACCTTATGACGTATAACGTTATGTAGTATTACCGTATAACGTTATATACTATTACGTTATGACCTATAACGTTATGTAGTATTAGCTTAAGACGTATAACGTTACGTAGTATTGACTTATGACCTATAACGTTATGTAGTATTTCCTAATGACGTATAACGTTATATACTACTACGTACTAACGTATAACGTTATATACTATTACGTAATGTCGTATAACGTTATGTAGTATTACCTTATGACGTATAACGTTATGTAGTATTACCTTATAACGTATAACGTTATATACTATTACGTTATGACGTATAACGTTATGTAGTATTAGCTTATGATGTATAACGTTTTATAGTATTACCTTATAACGTATAACGTTATGTACTATTACGTACTAGCGTATAACGTTATATACTATTACGTAATAACGTATAACGTTATATACTATTACGTACTATCGTATAACGTTATATACTAGTACGTACTAACGTATAACGTAATATACTATTACGTAATAACGTATAACATTATGTAGTATTAGCTTAAGACGTATAACGTTATATAGTATTACCTTATAGCGTATACCGTTATATACTGTTACGAACTAACGTATAATGTTATATACTATTACGTACTAACGTATAACGTAATATACTATTACGTAATAACGTATATCGCTATGTAGTATTAGCTTATGACGTATAACGTTAAATCGTATTACCTTATAACGTATAACGTTTATCCTATTACGTACTAACGTATAACGTAATATACTATTACGTACTAACGTATAACGTTATATACTATTACGTAATGTCGTATAACGTTATGTAGTATTACCTTATCACGTATAACGTTATGTAGTATTACCTTATAACGTATAACGTTATGTACTATTACGTACTAGCGTATAACGTTATATACTATTACGTAATAACGTATAACGTTATATACTATTACGTACTATCGTATAACGTTATATACTAGTACGTACTAACGTATAACGTAATATACTATTACGTAATAACGTATAACGTTATGTAGTATTAGCTTAAGACGTATAACGTTATATAGTATTACCTTATAGCGTATACCGTTATATACTATTACGTACTAACGTATAACGTTATATACTATTACGTAATGTCGTATAACGTTATGTAATATTACCTTATGATGTATAACGTTATATAGTATTTCCTTATAACGTATAACGTTATATACTATTACGTAATAACGTACAACGTTTATCCTATTACGTACTAACGTATAACGTAATATACTATTACGTACTAACGTATAACGTTATATACTATTACGTAATGTCGTATAACGTTATGTAGTATTACCTTATGACGTATAACGTTATGTAGTATTACCTTATAACGTATAACGTTATATACTATTACGTTATGACGTATAACGTTATGTAGTATTAGCTTATGATGTATAACGTTATATAGTATTACCTTATAACGTATAACGTTATATACTATTACGTACTAACGTATAACGTTATATACTATTACGTAATAACGTATAACGATATATACTATTACGTACTAACGTATAACGTAATATACTATTACGTAATAACGTATAACGTAATGTACTATTACGTAATAACGTATAACGTTATGTAGTATTAGCTTAAGACGTATAACGTTATATAATATTACGTTATGACGTATAACGTTATGTAGCATTAGCTTATGTTGTATAACGTTATATAGTATTACCTTATAACGTATACCGTTATATAATATTACGTACTGACGTATAACGTTATATACTACTACGTACTAGCGTATAACGTTATATACTGTTACGTAATGTCGTATAACGTTATGTAGTATTACGTTATGACGTATAACGTTTTATACTATTACGGTATGACGTATATCGTTATATACTATTACGTACTGTCGTATAAAGTTATATACTATTACGTAATAACGTATAACGTAATATAATATTACGTACTAACGTATAACATTATACACTAGTACGTAATAACGTATAACGACATATACTATTACGTAATAACGTAAACGCTATGTAGTATTAGCTTATGACGTATAACGTTATATAGTATTACCTTATAACGTTTAACGTTATATACTATTACGAACTAACGTATAACGTTATATGCTATTACGTACTTATGTATAACGTTATATACTATTACGCAATGTCGTATAACGTTATGTAGTATTACCTTATAACGTATAACGTTATATACTTTTACGTTATGACGTATAACGTTATGTAGTATTAGCTTATGATGTATAACGTTATATAGTATTACCTTATAACGTATAACGTTATATACTATTACGTACTATCGTATAACGATATATACTATTAGGTACTAACGTATAACGTTATATACTATTACGTACTAACGTATAACGTTATATACTATTACGTAAGAACGTATAACGTTATATACTATGACGTACTAACGTATAACGTTATATACTACTACGTACTAACGTATAACGTAATATACAATTACGTAATAACGTATACCGTTATGTACTATTACGTACTGACGTATAACGTTATATAGTATTACAGTATGACATAAAACGTTATGTAGTATTACCTGATAAAGTATAACGTTATATACTATTACGTACTAACGTATAACGTTATACACTAATACGCACAAACGTATAACGTTATATACTATTACGCTATGACGTATAACGTTATAAACTATTACATTATGACGTATAACGTTATATACTATTACGTACTAACGTATAACGTTATATACTATTACGTAAAAACGTATAACGTTATATACTATTACGTACTAACGTATAACGTTATATACTACTACGTAATGTCGTATAACGTTATGTAGTATTACCTTATGTCGTATAACGTTATGTAGTATTACCTTATGACGTATAACGTTATGTAGTATTACCTTATATCGTATAACGTTATACACTATTACGTTATGACGTATAAAGTTATGTAGTATTAGCTTATGATGTATAACGTTATATAGTATCACGTTATAACGTATAACGTTATATACTATTACGTTATGACATATAACGTTATATACTATTACGTACTAACGTATAACGTTATATACTATTGCGTAATATCGTATAACGTTATGTAGTATTACCTTATGACGTATGACGTTATGTAGTATTACCTTATAACGTATAACGTTATATACTATTACGTTATGACGTATAACGTTATGTAGTATTAGCTTATGATGTATAACGTTTTATACTATTACGGCATGACGTATATCGTTATATACTATTACGTACTGACGTATAACGTTATATACTATTACGTTATGACGTATAACGTTATATACTCTTACGTACAAACGTATAACGTTATATACTATTACGTAATGTCGTATAACGTTATGTAGTATTACGTTATGACGTATAACGTTTTATACTATTACGGCATGACGTATATCGTTATATACTATTACGTACTGACGTATAACGTTATATACTATTACGTAATAACGTATAACGTTATATACTATTACGTAATGGAGTATAACGTAATGTAGTATTACCTTATGACGTATAACGTTATTTAGTATTGCCTTATAAAGTATAACGTTATTTGGTATTGCCTTATAAAGTATAACGTTACATATAAATACGTAATGACGTATAAGGTTATGTAGTATTAGCTTATGATGTATAACGTTATATAGTATTACATTATAACTTATAACGTTATATACTATTACGTACTAACGTTTAACGTTATATACTATTACGGTATGACGTATATCGTTATATACTATTACGTACTGACGAATAACGTTATATACTATTACGTAATAACGTATAACGTTATATACTATTACGTAATGTAGTATAACGTAATGTAGTATTACCTTATGACGTATAACGTTATTTAGTATTGCCTTATAAAGTATAACGTTATTTGGTATTGCCTTATAAAGTATAACGTTACATATAAATACGTAATGACGTATAAGGTTATGTAGTATTAGCTTATGATGTATAACGTTATATAGTATTACATTATAACGTATAACGTTATATACTATTACGTACTAACGTATAACGTTATATACTAGTACGTACTAACGTATAACGACATATACTATTACGTAATAACGTATACGCTATGTAGTATTAGCTTATGACGTATAACGTTATGTAGTATTAGCTTATGATGTATAACGTTATATAGTATTACCGTGTAACGTATAACGTTATATACTATTACGTAATAGCGTATAACGTTATATACTATTACGTTATGACATATAACGTTATATACTATTACGTACTAACGTATAACGTTATATACTATTGCGTAATATCGTATAACGTTATATACTATTACGTACTAACGTATAACGTTATATAGTATTTCGTTATGACGTATAACGTTATGTAGTATTAGCTTATGGTGTATAACGTTATATAGTATTACCTTATAACGTGTAACGTTATATACTATTACGTTATGACGTATAACGTTATATACTCTTACGTACTAACGTATAACGTTATATACTATTGCGTAATATCGTATAACGTTATGTAGTATTACCTTATGACGTATAACGTTATGTAGTATTACCTTATAACGTATAACGTTATATACTATTACGTTATGACGTATAACGTTATGTAGTATCAGCTTATGATGTATAACGTTATAAAGTATTACCTTATAACGTATAACGTTATATACTATTACGTAATGACGTATAACGTTATGTATTATTACCATATGCCGTATAACGTTATGTAGTATTACCTTATAACGTATAACGTTGTATACTATTACGTTATGATGTATAACGTTATGTATTATTACCATATGACGTATAACGTTATGTAGTATTACCTTATAACGTATAACGTTATATACTAGTACATACTAACGTATAACGTTACATACTACTACGTAATAACGTATAACGTTATATACTATTACGTTATGACGTATAAAGTTATATACTATTACGTTATGACGTATATCGTTATATACTATTACGTACAGACGTATAACGTTATATCATATTACGTAATAACGTATAACGTTATATACTATTACGTACTAACGTATAACGTTATATACTAGTACGTACTAACGTATAACGACATATACTATGACGTAATAACGTATACGCTATGTAGTATTAGCTTATGACGTATAACGTTATGTAGTATTAGCTTATGATGTATAACGTTATATAGTATTACCGTATAACGGATAACGTTATATACTATTACGTAATAGCGTATAACGCTATGTAGTATTAGCTTATGACGTATAACGTTATATAGTGTTACCTTATATCGTATACCGTTACATACTATTACGTACTAACGTATAACGTTATATACTATTACGTACTAACGTATAACGTTATATACTATTACGTACTAACGTATAACGTTATATAGTGTTACCTTATAACGTATACCGTTATATACTATTACGTACTAACGTATACCGTTATATACTATTACGTACTAACGTATAACGTTATATACTATTACGTACTAACGTATGACGTTATATACTATTACGTAATAGCGTATAACGTTATATACTAATACGTACAAACGTATAACGTTATATACTATTACGTAATAACGTATAACGTTATATACTATTACGTACTTACGTATAACGTAATATACTATTACGTAATAACGTATAACGTTATATACTATTACGTACTGACGTATAACGTTATATACTATTACGTAATAACGTATAACGCTATGTAGTATTAGCCAATGACGTATAACGTTTTATAGTGTTACCTTATATCGTATAGCGTTGTATACTATTACGTACTAACGTACAACGTTATATACTATTACGTAATGTCGTATAACGTTAAGTAGTATTACCTTATGATGTATAACGTTATATAGTATTACCTTATAACGTATAACGTTATATACTATTACCTTATAACGTATAACGTTATATACTATTACGTAATAGCGTATAACGTTATATACTAATACGCACAAACGTATAACGTTATATACTATTACGTTATGACGTATAACGTTATAAACTATTACATTATGACGTATAACGTTATATACTATTACGTAATAACGTATAACGTTATATACTATTACGTACTGGCGTATAACGTTATATAGTATTACAGTATGACGTAAAACGTTATGTAGTATTACCTTATAACGTATAACGTTATATTCTATTACGTACTCACGTATAACGATATACACTACTACGTACAAACGTATAACGTTATATACTATTACGTTATAACGTATAACGTTATATACTATTACGTACTAACGTATAACGTTATATACTAAAACGTACAAACGTATAACGTTATATACTAAAACGTACAAACGTATAACGTTATATACTATTACGAAATGTCGTATAACGTTATGTAGTATTACGTTATGACGTATAACGTTATATACTATTACGTTATGACGTATATCGTTATATACTATTACGTACTGACGTATAACGTTATAAACTATTACGTCAGAACCTATAAGGTTATATACTATTACGTACTAACGTATAACGTTATATACTAGTACGTACTAACGTATAACGTAATATACTATTACGTAATAACGTATAAGCTATGTAGTATTAGCTTATGACGTATAACGTTATATAGTATTACCTTATATCGTATAACGTTATATACTATTACGTTATGACGTATATCGTTATATATTATTACGTACTGACGTATAACGTTATATACTATTACGTAATAACGTATAACGTTATATACTATTACGTTATAACGTATAACGTTATATACTATTACGTACTAACGTATAACGTTATATACTAAAACGTACAAACGTATAACGTTATATACTATTACGAAATGTCGTATAACGTTATGTAGTATTACGTTATGACGTATAACGTTTTATACTATTACGGTATGACGTATATCGTTATATACTATTACGTACTGACGTATAACGTTATATACTATTACGTAATAACGTATAACGTTATATACTATTACGTAATGGAGTATAACGTAATGTAGTATTACCTTACGACGTATAACGATATTTAGTATTGCCTTATAAAGTATAACGTTATTTGGTATTGCCTTATAAAGTATAACGTTACATATAAATACGTAATGACGTATAAGGTTATGTAGTATTAGCTTATGATGTATAACGTTATATAGTATTACATTATAACGTATAACGTTATATACTATTACGTACTAACGTTTAACGTTATATAGTATTACGTAATAACGTATAACGTTATATACTATTACGTACTAACGTATAACGTTATATACTAGTACGTACTAACGTATAACGTAATATACTATTACGTAATAACGTATAACGTTATGTAGTATTAGCTTATGATGTATAACGTTATAAAGTATTACCTTATAACGTATAACGTAATATACTATTACGTACTAACGTTATAACGTTATATACTAAAACGTACAAACGTATAACGTTATATACTATTACGTAATGTCGTATAACGTTATGTAGTATTACGTTATGACGTATAACGTTATGTATTATTACCATATGCCGTATAACGTTATATAGTATTACCTTATAAAGTATAACGTTATACACTAATACGTACTAACGTATGACGTTATATCCTATTACGTACTAACGTATAACGTTATATACTATAACGTAATGACGTATAACGTAATGTAGTATTACCTTATGACGTATAACGTTATTTAGTATTGCCTTATAAAGTATAACGTCACATATAATTACGTAATGACGTATAACGTTATGTATTATTACCATATGACGTATAACGTTATGTAGTATTACCTTATAACGTATAACGTTATATACTATTACATACTAACGTATAACGTTACATACTACTACGTAATAACGTATAACGTTATATACTATTACGTTATGACGTACAAAGTTATATACTATTACGTTATGACGTATATCGTTATATACTATTACGTACTGACGTATAACGTTATATACTATTACGTAATAACGTATAACGTTATATACTAGTACGTACTAACGTATAACGTAATATACTATTACGTAATAACGTATAACGTTATGTAGTATTAGCTTAAGACGTATAACGTTATATAATATTACCTTATAACGTATAACGTTAAATAGTATTACCGTATGACGTACAACGTTATATCCTAATACGTACTAACGTATAACGTTATATACTACTACGTAATAACGTATAACGTAATATACTATTACGTAATGACGTATAACGTTATGTATTATTACCATATGCCGTATAACGTTATGTAGTATTAGCTTATGATGTATAACGTTATATAGTATTACCATATAACGTATAATGTTATATACTATTACGTAATAGCATATAACGTTATATACTATTACGTACTAACGTATAACGTTATATACTATTACGTAATAACGTATAACGATTTATACTATTACGTAGTAACGTATAACGTAAAATACTATTACGTAATAACGTATAACGCTATGTAGTATTAGCTTATGACGTATAACGTTATATAGTGTTACCTTATAACGTATAGCGTTGTATACTATTACGTACTAACGTATAACGTTATATACTATTACGTACTAACGTATAACGATATATACTATTACGTAATAACGTATAACGTAATATACTATTACGTACAAACGTATAACGTTATATACTACTACGTAATAACGTATAACGTTATATTTCTATTATGTTATGACGTATAACGTTATATACTATTACGCTATGACGTATATCGTTATATACTATTACGTACTGACGTATAACGTTATAAACTATTACGTAAGAACGTATAAGGTTATATAATATTACGTACTGGCGTATAACGTTATATAGTATTGCAGTATGACGTAAAACGTTATGTAGTATTACCTTATAACGTATAACGTTATATACTATTACGTACTAACGTATAACGTTATATATTAATACGTACTAACGTATAACGTTATATACTAGTACGTACTAACGTATAACGTAATATACTATTACGTACTAACGTATAACGATATATACTATGACGTTATGACGTATAACGTTATATAGTATTTCGTTATGACGTATAACGTTATGTAGTATTAGCTTATGGTGTATAACGTTATATAGTATTACCTTATAACGTATAACGTTATATACTATTACGTTATGACGTATAACGTTATATACTATAACGTAATAACGTATAACGTTATATACTATTACGTAATGACGTATAACGTTATGTATTATTACCATATGCCGTATAACGTTATGTAGTATTACCTTATAACGTATAACGTTGTATACTATTACGTTATGATGTATAACGTTATGTATTATTACCATATGACGTATAACGTTATGTAGTATTACCTTATAACGTATAACGTTATATACTAGTACATACTAACGTATAACGTTACATACTACTACGTAATAACGTATAACGTTATATACTATTACGTTATGACGTATAAAGTTATATACTATTACGTTATGACGTATATAGTTATATACTATTACGTACAGACGTATAACGTTATATCATATTACGTAATAACGTATAACGTTATATACTATTACGTACTAACGTATAACGTTATATACTAGTACGTACTAACGTATAACGACATATACTATTACGTAATAACGTATACGCTATGTAGTATTAGCTTATGACGTATAACGTTATGTAGTATTAGCTTATGATGTATAACGTTATATAGTATTACCGTATAACGGATAACGTTATATACTATTACGTAATAGCGTATAACGCTATGTAGTATTAGCTTATGACGTATAACGTTATATAGTGTTACCTTATATCGTATACCGTTACATACTATTACGTACTAACGTATAACGTTATATACTATTACGTACTAACGTATAACGTTATATACTATTACGTACTAACGTATAACGTTATATAGTGTTACCTTATAACGTATACCGTTATATACTATTACGTACTAACGTATACCGTTATGTACTATTACGTACTAACGTATAACGTTATATACTATTACGTACTAACGTATGACGTTATATACTATTACGTAATAGCGTATAACGTTATATACTAATACGTACAAACGTATAACGTTATATACTATTACGTAATAACGTATAACGTTATATACTATTACGTACTAACGTATAACGTAATATACTATTACGTAATAACGTATAACGTTATATACTATTACGTACTGACGTATAACGTTATATACTATTACGTAATAACGTATAACGCTATGTAGTATTAGCCAATGACGTATAACGTTATATAGTGTTACCTTATATCGTATAGCGTTGTATACTATTACGTACTAACGTACAACGTTATATACTATTACGTAATGTCGTATAACGTTAAGTAGTATTACCTTATGATGTATAACGTTATATAGTATTACCTTATAACGTATAACGTTATATACTATTACCTTATAACGTATAACGTTATATACTATTACGTAATAGCGTATAACGTTATATACTAATACGCACAAACGTATAACGTTATATACTATTACGTTATGACGTATAACGTTATAAACTATTACATTATGACGTATAACGTTATATACTATTACGTAATAACGTATAACGTTATATACTATTACGTACTGGCGTATAACGTTATATAGTATTACAGTATGACGTAAAACGTAATGTAGTATTACCTTATAACGTATAACGTTATATTCTATTACGTACTCACGTATAACGATATACACTACTACGTACAAACGTATAACGTTATATACTACTACGTAATAACGTATAACGTTATATACTATTACGTACAAACGTATAACGTTATATACTACTACGTAATAACGTATAACGTTATATACTAGTACGTTATAACGTATAACGTTATATACTATTACGTACTAACGTATAACGTTATATACTAAAACGTACAAACGTATAACGTTATATACTATTACGAAATGTCGTATAACGTTATGTAGTATTACGTTATGACGTATAACGTTATATACTATTACGTTATGACGTATATCTTTATATACTATTACGTACTGACGTATAACGTTATAAACTATTACGTAAGAACGTATAAGGTTATATACTATTACGTACTAACGTATAACGTTATATACTAGTACGTACTAACGTATAACGTAATATACTATTACGTAATAACGTATAAGCTATGTAGTATTAGCTTATGACGTATAACGTTATATAGTATTACCTTATATCGTATAACGTTATATACTATTACGTTATGACGTATATCGTTATATATTTTTACGTACTGACGTATAACGTTTTATACTATTACGGTATGACGTATATCGTTATATACTATTACGTACTGACGTATAACGTTATATACTATTACGTAATAACGTATAACGTTATATACTATTACGTAATGGAGTATAACGTAATGTAGTATTACCTTATGACGTATAACGTTATTTAGTATTGCCCTATAAAGTATAACGTTATTTGGTATTGCCTTATAAAGTATAACGTTACATATAAATACGTAATGACGTATAAGGTTATGTAGTATTAGCTTATGATGTATAACGTTATATAGTATTACATTATAACGTATAACGTTATATACTATTACGTACTAACGTTTAACGTTATATACTATTACGTAATAACGTATAACGTTATATACTATTACGTACTAACGTATAACGTTATATACTAGTACGTACTAACGTATAACGTAATATACTATTACGTAATAACGTATAACGTTATGTAGTATTAGCTTATGATGTATAACGTTATAAAGTATTACCTTATAACGTATAACGTAATATACTATTACGTACTAACGTATAACGTTATATACTAAAACGTACAAACGTATAACGTTATATACTATTACGTAATGTCGTATAACGTTATGTAGTATTACGTTATGACGTATAACGTTATGTATTATTACCATATGCCGTATAACGTTATATAGTATTACCTTATAAAGTATAACGTTATACACTAATACGTACTAACGTATGACGTTATATCCTATTACGTACTAACGTATAACGTTATATACTATTACGTAATGACGTATAACGTAATGTAGTATTACCTTATGACGTATAACGTTATTTAGTATTGCCTTATAAAGTATAACGTCACATATAATTACGTAATGACGTATAACGTTATGTATTATTACCATATGACGTATAACGTTATGTAGTATTACCTTATAACGTATAACGTTATATACTATTACATACTAACGTATAACGTTACATACTACTACGTAATAACGTATAACGTTATATACTATTACGTTATGACGTACAAAGTTATATACTATTACGTTATGACGTATATCGTTATGTACTATTACGTACTGACGTATAACGTTATATACTATTACGTAATAACGTATAACGTTATATACTAGTACGTACTAACGTATAACGTAATATACTATTACGTAATAACGTATAACGTTATGTAGTATTAGCTTATGATGTATAACGTTATAAAGTATTACCTTATAACGTATAACGTAATATACTATAACGTACTAACGTATAACGTTATATACTAAAACGTACAAACGTATAACGTTATATACTATTACGTAATGTCGTATAACGTTATGTAGTATTACGTTATGACGTATAACGTTATGTATTATTACCATATGCCGTATAACGTTATATAGTATTACCTTATAAAGTATAACGTTATACACTAATACGTACTAACGTATGACGTTATATCCTATTACGTACTAACGTATAACGTTATATACTATTACGTAATGACGTATAACGTAATGTAGTATTACCTTATGACGTATAACGTTATTTAGTATTGCCTTTAAAGTATAACGTCACATATAATTACGTAATGACGTATAACGTTATGTATTATTACCATATGACGTATAACGTTATGTAGTATTACCTTATAACGTATAACGTTACATACTACTACGTAATAACGTATAACGTTATATACTATTACGTTATGACGTACAAAGTTATATACTATTACGTTATGACGTATATCGTTATATACTATTTCGTACTGACGTATAACGTTATATACTATTACGTAATAACGTATAACGTTATGTAGTATTACGTTATGACGTATAACGTTATGTATTATTACCATATGCCGTATAACGTTATATAGTATAACCTTATAACGTATAACGTTATATACTATTACATACTAACGTATAACGTTACATACTACTACGTAATAACGTATAACGTTATATACTATTACGTTATGACGTACAAAGTTATATACTATTACGTTATGACGTATATCGTTATATACTATTACGTACTAACGTATAACGATTTATACTATTACGTAGTAACGTATAACGTAATATACTATTACGTACAAACGTATAACGTTATATACTACTACGTAATAACGTATAACGTTATATTTCTATTATGTTATGACGTATAACGTTATATACTATTACGCTATGACGTATATCGTTATATACTATTACGTACTGACGTATAACGTTATAAACTATTACGTAAGAACGTATAAGGTTATATAATATTACGTACTGGCGTATAACGTTATATAGTATTGCAGTATGACGTAAAACGTTATGTAGTATTACCTTATAACGTATAACGTTATATACTATTACGTACTAACGTATAACGTTATATATTAATACGTACTAACGTATAACGTTATATACTAGTACGTACTAACGTATAACGTAATATACTATTACGTACTAACGTATAACGATATATACTATGACGTTATGACGTATAACGTTATATACTATTACGTTATGACGTATAACGTTATGTAGTATTATGTTATGATGTATAACGTTATATAGTATTACCTTATAACGTATAACGTTATATACTATTACGTACTAACGTATAACGTTATATATTAATACGTACTAACGTATAACGTTATATACTAGTACGTACTAACGTATAACGTAATATACTATTACGTAATAACGTATAACGTAATATACTACTACGTAATAACGTATAACGTTATATACTATTACGTTATGACGTATAACGTTATATACTATTACGCTATGACGTATAACGTTATGTAGTATTAGCTTATGATGTATAACGTTATAAAGTATTACCTTATAACGTATAACGTAATATACTATTACGTACTAACGTATAACGTTATATACTAAAACGTACAAACGTATAACGTTATATACTATTACGTAATGTCGTATAACGTTATGTAGTATTACGTTATGACGTATAACGTTATATACTATTACGTTATAACGTATAACGTTATATACTATTACGTTATAACGTATAACGTTATATACTATTACGTAATGGAGTATAACGTAATGTAGTATTACCTTATGACGTATAACGTTATTTAGTATTGCCTTATAAAGTATAACGTTATTGGGTATTGCCTTATAAAGTATAACGTTACATATAAATACGTAATGACGTATAAGGTTATGTAGTATCAGCTTATGATGTATAACGTTATATAGTATTACATTATAACGTATAACGTTCTATACTGTTACGTACTAACGTTTAACGTTATATACTATTACGTAATAACGTATAACGTTATATACTAGTACGTACTAACGTATAACGTAATATACTATTACGTAATAACGTATAACGTAATATACTATTACGTAATAACGTATAACGTTATATACTATTACGTACTGGCGTATAACGTTATATAGTATTGCAGTATGACGTAAAACGTTATGTAGTATTACCTTATAACGTATAACGTTATATTCTATTACGTACTCACGTATAACGATATACACTACTACGTACAAACGTATAACGTTATATACTACTACGCAATAACGTATAACGTTATATACTAGTACGTACTAACGTATAACGTAATATACTATTACGTACAAACGTATAACGTTATATACTACTACGTAATAACGTATAACGTTATATACTATTACGTTATGACGTATAACGTTATATACTATTACGCTATGACGTATATCGTTATATACTATTACGTACTGACGTATATCGTTATAAACTATTACGTAAGAACGTATAAGGTTATATACTATTACGTACTGGCGTATAACGTTATATAGTATTGCAGTATGACGTAAAACGTTATGTAGTATTACCTTATAACGTATAACGTTATATACTATTACGTACTAACGTATAACGTTATATATTAATACGTACTGACGTATAACGTTATATACTAGTACGCACTAACGTATAACGTAATATACTATTACGTACAAACGTATAACGTTATATACTACTACGTAATAACGTATAACGTTATATACTATTACGTTATGACGTATAACGTTATATACTATTACGCTATGACGTATATCGTTATATACTATTACGTACTGACGTATAACGTTATAAACTATTACGTAAGAACGTATAAGGTTATATACTATTACGTACTAACGTATAACGTTATATACAAGTACGTACTAACGTATAACGTAATATACTATTACGTAATAACGTATAAGCTATGTACTATTAGCTTATGACGTATAACGTTATATAGTATTACCTTATATCGTATAACGTTATATACTATTACGTACTATCGTATAACGCTATATAGTATTACGTACTAACGTATAACGTTATATACTATTGCGTACTATCGTACAACGTTATATACTATTACGTAATAACGTATAACGTAATGTAGTATTACCTTATAACGTATAACGTTATATACTATTACATACTAACGTATAACGTTATATACTTCTACGTAATAACGTATAACGTTATATACTATTACGTAATGTCGTATAACGTTATGTAGTGTTACCTTATGACGTATAACGTTATGTAGTATTACCTTATAACGTATAACGTTATATACTATTACGTTATGACGTATAACGTTATGTAGTATTAGCTTATGATGTATAACGTTATAAAGTATTACCTTATAACGTATAACGTAATATACTATTACGTACTAACGTATAACGTTATATACTAAAACGTACAAACGTATAGCGTTATATACTATTACGTAATGTCGTATAACGTTATGTAGTATTACGTTATGACGTATAACGTTTTATACTATTACGGAATGACGTATATCGTTATATACTATTACGTACTGACGTATAACGTTATATACTATTACGTTATAACGTATAACGTTATATACTATTACGTAATGGAGTATAACGTAATGTAGTATTACCTTATGACGTATAACGTTATTTAGTATTGCCTTATAAAGTATAACGTTATTTGGTATTGCCTTATAAAGTATAACGTTACATATAAATACGTAATGACGTATAAGGTTATGTAGTATCAGCTTATGATGTATAACGTTATATAGTATTACATTATAACGTATAACGCTATATACTATTACGTACTAACGTATAACGTAATATACTAGTACGTACTAACGTATAACGTAATATACTATTACGTAATAACGTATAACGTTATATACTATTACGTAATGACGTATAACGTTATGTATTATTACCATATGCCGTATAACGTTATATAGTATTACCTTATAAAGTATAACGTTATACACTAATACGTACTAACGTATGACGTTATATCCTATTACGTACTAACGTATAACGTTATATACTATTACGTAATGACGTATAACGTAATGTAGTATTACCTTATGACGTATAACGTTATTTAGTATTGCCTTATAAAGTATAACGTCACATATAATTACGTAATAACGTATAACGTTATGTATTATTACCATATGACGTATAACGTTATGTAGTATTACCTTATAACGTATAACGTTATATACTATTACATACTAACGTATAACGTTACATACTACTACGTAATAACGTATAACGTTATATACTATTACGTTATGACGTACAAAGTTATATACTATTACGTTATGACGTATATCGTTATATACTATTACGTACTGACGTATAACGTTATATACTATTACGTAATAACGTATAACGTTATATACTATTACGTACTAACGCATAACGTTATATACTAGTACGTACTAACGTATAACGACATATACTATTACGTAATAACGTATACGCTATGTAGTATTAGCTTATGACGTATAACGTTATGTAGTATTAGCTTATGATGTATAACGTTATATAGTATTACCATATAACGTATAATGTTATATACTATTACGTAATAGCGTATAACGTTATATACTATAACGTACTAACGTATAACGTTATATACTATTACGTAATAACGTATAACGATTTATACTATTACGTAGTAACGTATAACGTAAAATACTATTACGTAATAACGTATAACGCTATGTAGTATTAGCTTATGACGTATAACGTTATATAGTGTTACCTTATAACGTATAGCGTTGTATACTATTACGTACTAACGTATAACGTTATATACTATTACGTACTAACGTATAACGATATATACTATTACGTAATAACGTATAACGATATATACTATTACGTAGTAACGTATAACGTTATATACTATTACGTACTAACGTATAACGTTATATATTAATACGTACTAACGTATAACGTTATATACTAGTACGTACTAACGTATAACGTAATATACTATTACGTAATAACGTATAACGTAATATACTATGACGTAATAACGTATAACGTAATGTAGTATTACCTTATAACGTATAACGTTATATACTATTACATACTAACGTATAACGTTATATACTACTACGTAATAACGTATAACGTTATATACTATTACGTTATAACGTATAACGTTATATACTATTACGTACTAACGTATAACGTTATATACTAAAACGTACAAACGTATAACGTTATATACTATTACGAAATGTCGTATAACGTTATGTAGTATTACGTTATGACGTATAACGTTATATACTATTACGTTATGACGTATATCTTTATATACTATTACGTACTGACGTATAACGTTATAAACTATTACGTAAGAACGTATAAGGTTATATACTATTACGTACTAACGTATAACGTTATATACTAGTACGTACTAACGTATAACGTAATATACTATTACGTACAAACGTATAACGTTATATACTACTACGTAATAACGTATAACGTTATATACTATTACGTTATGACGTATAACGTTATATACTATTACGCTATGACGTATATCGTTATATACTATTACGTACTGACGTATATCGTTATAAACTATTACGTAAGAACGTATAAGGTTATATACTATTACGTACTGGCGTATAACGTTATATAGTATTGCAGTATGACGTAAAACGTTATGTAGTATTACCTTATAACGTATAACGTTATATACTATTACGTACTAACGTATAACGTTATATATTAATACGTACTGACGTATAACGTTATATACTAGTACGCACTAACGTATAACGTAATATACTATTACGTACAAACGTATAACGTTATATACTACTACGTAATAACGTATAACGTTATATACTATTACGTTATGACGTATAACGTTATATACTATTACGCTATGACGTATATCGTTATATACTATTACGTACTGACGTATAACGTTATAAACTATTACGTAAGAACGTATAAGGTTATATACTATTACGTACTAACGTATAACGTTATATACAAGTACGTACTAACGTATAACGTAATATACTATTACGTAATAACGTATAAGCTATGTACTATTAGCTTATGACGTATAACGTTATATAGTATTACCTTATATCGTATAACGTTATATACTATTACGTACTATCGTATAACGCTATATAGTATTACGTACTAACGTATAACGTTATATACTATTGCGTACTATCGTACAACGTTATATACTATTACGTAATAACGTATAACGTAATGTAGTATTACCTTATAACGTATAACGTTATATACTATTACATACTAACGTATAACGTTATATACTTCTACGTAATAACGTATAACGTTATATACTATTACGTAATGTCGTATAACGTTATGTAGTGTTACCTTATGACGTATAACGTTATGTAGTATTACCTTATAACGTATAACGTTATATACTATTACGTTATGACGTATAACGTTATGTAGTATTAGCTTATGATGTATAACGTTATAAAGTATTACCTTATAACGTATAACGTAATATACTATTACGTACTAACGTATAACGTTATATACTAAAACGTACAAACGTATAGCGTTATATACTATTACGTAATGTCGTATAACGTTATGTAGTATTACGTTATGACGTATAACGTTTTATACTATTACGGAATGACGTATATCGTTATATACTATTACGTACTGACGTATAACGTTATATACTATTACGTTATAACGTATAACGTTATATACTATTACGTAATGGAGTATAACGTAATGTAGTATTACCTTATGACGTATAACGTTATTTAGTATTGCCTTATAAAGTATAACGTTATTTGGTATTGCCTTATAAAGTATAACGTTACATATAAATACGTAATGACGTATAAGGTTATGTAGTATCAGCTTATGATGTATAACGTTATATAGTATTACATTATAACGTATAACGCTATATACTATTACGTACTAACGTATAACGTAATATACTAGTACGTACTAACGTATAACGTAATATACTATTACGTAATAACGTATAACGTTATATACTATTACGTAATGACGTATAACGTTATGTATTATTACCATATGCCGTATAACGTTATATAGTATTACCTTATAAAGTATAACGTTATACACTAATACGTACTAACGTATGACGTTATATCCTATTACGTACTAACGTATAACGTTATATACTATTACGTAATGACGTATAACGTAATGTAGTATTACCTTATGACGTATAACGTTATTTAGTATTGCCTTATAAAGTATAACGTCACATATAATTACGTAATAACGTATAACGTTATGTATTATTACCATATGACGTATAACGTTATGTAGTATTACCTTATAACGTATAACGTTATATACTATTACATACTAACGTATAACGTTACATACTACTACGTAATAACGTATAACGTTATATACTATTACGTTATGACGTACAAAGTTATATACTATTACGTTATGACGTATATCGTTATATACTATTACGTACTGACGTATAACGTTATATACTATTACGTAATAACGTATAACGTTATATACTATTACGTACTAACGCATAACGTTATATACTAGTACGTACTAACGTATAACGACATATACTATTACGTAATAACGTATACGCTATGTAGTATTAGCTTATGACGTATAACGTTATGTAGTATTAGCTTATGATGTATAACGTTATATAGTATTACCATATAACGTATAATGTTATATACTATTACGTAATAGCGTATAACGTTATATACTATAACGTACTAACGTATAACGTTATATACTATTACGTAATAACGTATAACGATTTATACTATTACGTAGTAACGTATAACGTAAAATACTATTAAGTAATAACGTATAACGCTATGTAGTATTAGCTTATGACGTATAACGTTATATAGTGTTACCTTATAACGTATAGCGTTGTATACTATTACGTACTAACGTATAACGTTATATACTATTACGTACTAACGTATAACGATATATACTATTACGTAATAACGTATAACGATATATACTATTACGTAGTAACGTATAACGTTATATACTATTACGTACTAACGTATAACGTTATATATTAATACGTACTAACGTATAACGTTATATACTAGTACGTACTAACGTATAACGTAATATACTATTACGTAATAACGTATAACGTAATATACTATGACGTAATAACGTATAACGTAATGTAGTATTACCTTATAACGTATAACGTTATATACTATTACATACTAACGTATAACGTTATATACTACTACGTAATAACGTATAACGTTATATACTATTACGTTATAACGTATAACGTTATATACTATTACGTACTAACGTATAACGTTATATACTAAAACGTACAAACGTATAACGTTATATACTATTACGAAATGTCGTATAACGTTATGTAGTATTACGTTATGACGTATAACGTTATATACTATTACGTTATGACGTATATCTTTATATACTATTACGTACTGACGTATAACGTTATAAACTATTACGTAAGAACGTATAAGGTTATATACTATTACGTACTAACGTATAACGTTATATACTAGTACGTACTAACGTATAACGTAATATACTATTACGTAATAACGTATAAGCTATGTAGTATTAGCTTATGACGTATAACGTTATATAGTATTACCTTATATCGTATAACGTTATATACTATTACGTTATGACGTATATCGTTATATATTTTTACGTACTGACGTATAACGTTTTATACTATTACGGTATGACGTATATCGTTATATACTATTACGTACTGACGTATAACGTTATATACTATTACGTAATAACGTATAATGTTATATACTATTACGTAATGGAGTATAACGTAATGTAGTATTACCTTATGACGTATAACGTTATTTAGTATTGCCCTATAAAGTATAACGTTATTTGGTATTGCCTTATAAAGTATAACGTTACATATAAATACGTAATGACGTATAAGGTTATGTAGTATTAGCTTATGATGTATAACGTTATATAGTATTACATTATAACGTATAACGTTATATACTATTACGTACTAACGTTTAACGTTATATACTATTACGTAATAACGTATAACGTTATATACTATTACGTACTAACGTATAACGTTATATACTAGTACGTACTAACGTATAACGTAATATACTATTACGTAATAACGTATAACGTTATGTAGTATTAGCTTATGATGTATAACGTTATAAAGTATTACCTTATAACGTATAACGTAATATACTATTACGTACTAACGTATAACGTTATATACTAAAACGTACAAACGTATAACGTTATATACTATTACGTAATGTCGTATAACGTTATGTAGTATTACGTTATGACGTATAACGTTATGTATTATTACCATATGCCGTATAACGTTATATAGTATTACCTTATAAAGTATAACGTTATACACTAATACGTACTAACGTATGACGTTATATCCTATTACGTACTAACGTATAACGTTATATACTATTACGTAATGACGTATAACGTAATGTAGTATTACCTTATGACGTATAACGTTATTTAGTATTGCCTTATAAAGTATAACGTCACATATAATTACGTAATGACGTATAACGTTATGTATTATTACCATATGACGTATAACGTTATGTAGTATTACCTTATAACGTATAACGTTACATACTACTACGTAATAACGTATAACGTTATATACTATTACGTTATGACGTACAAAGTTATATACTATTACGTTATGACGTATATCGTTATATACTATTACGTACTGACGTATAACGTTATATACTATTACGTAATAACGTATAACGTTATGTAGTATTACGTTATGACGTATAACGTTATGTATTATTACCATATGCCGTATAACGTTATATAGTATTACCTTATAACGTATAACGTTATATACTATTACATACTAACGTATAACGTTACATACTACTACGTAATAACGTATAACGTTATATACTATTACGTTATGACGTACAAAGTTATATACTATTACGTTATGACGTATATCGTTATATACTATTACGTACTAACGTATAACGATTTATACTATTACGTAGTAACGTATAACGTAATATACTATTACGTACAAACGTATAACGTTATATACTACTACGTAATAACGTATAACGTTATATTTCTATTATGTTATGACGTATAACGTTATATACTATTACGCTATGACGTATATCGTTATATACTATTACGTACTGACGTATAACGTTATAAACTATTACGTAAGAACGTATAAGGTTATATAATATTACGTACTGGCGTATAACGTTATATAGTATTGCAGTATGACGTAAAACGTTATGTAGTATTACCTTATAACGTATAACGTTATATACTATTACGTACTAACGTATAACGTTATATATTAATACGTACTAACGTATAACGTTATATACTAGTACGTACTAACGTATAACGTAATATACTATTACGTACTAACGTATAACGATATATACTATGACGTTATGACGTATAACGTTATATACTATTACATACTAACGTATAACGTTACATACTACTACGTAATAACGTATAACGTTATATACTATTACGTTATGACGTACAAAGTTATATACTATTACGTTATGACGTATATCGTTATATACTATTACGTACTAACGTATAACGATTTATACTATTACGTAGTAACGTATAACGTAATATACTATTACGTACAAACGTATAACGTTATATACTACTACGTAATAACGTATAACGTTATATTTCTATTATGTTATGACGTATAACGTTATATACTATTACGCTATGACGTATATCGTTATATACTATTACGTACTGACGTATAACGTTATAAACTATTATGTAAGAACGTATAAGGTTATATAATATTACGTACTGGCGTATAACGTTATATAGTATTGCAGTATGATGTAAAACGTTATGTAGTATTACCTTATAACGTATAACGTTATATACTATTACGTACTAACGTATAACGTTATATATTAATACGTACTAACGTATAACGTTATATACTAGTACGTACTAACGTATAACGTAATATACTATTACGTACTAACGTATAACGATATATACTATGACGTTATGACGTATAACGTTATATACTATTACGTTATGACGTATAACGTTATGTAGTATTATGTTATGATGTATAACGTTATATAGTATTACCTTATAACGTATAACGTTATATACTATTACGTACTAACGTATAACGTTATATATTAATACGTACTAACGTATAACGTTATATACTAGTACGTACTAACGTATAACGTAATATACTATTACGTAATAACGTATAACGTAATATACTATTACGTAATAACGTATAACGTTATATACTATTACGTACTGGCGTATAACGTTATATAGTATTGCAGTATGACGTAAAACGTTATGTAGTATTACCTTATAACGTATAACGTTATATTCTATTACGTACTCACGTATAACGATATACACTACTACGTACAAACGTATAACGTTATATACTACTACGCAATAACGTATAACGTTATATACTAGTACGTACTAACGTATAACGTAATATACTATTACGTACAAACGTATAACGTTATATACTACTACGTAATAACGTATAACGTTATATACTATTACGTTATGACGTATAACGTTATATACTATTACGCTATGACGTATATCGTTATATACTATTACGTACTGACGTATAACGTTATAAACTATTACGTAAGAACGTATAAGGTTATATACTATTACGTACTGGCGTATAACGTTATATAGTATTGCAGTATGACGTAAAACGTTATGTAGTATTACCTTATAACGTATAACGTTATATACTATTACGTACTAACGTATAACGTTATATATTAATACGTACTAACGTATAACGTTATATACTAGTATGCACTAACGTATAACGTAATATACTATTACGTACAAACGTATAACGTTATATACTACTACGTAATAACGTATAACGTTATATACTATTACGTTATGACGTATAACGTTATATACTATTACGCTATGACGTATATCGTTATATACTATTACGTACTGACGTATAACGTTATAAACTATTACGTAAGAACGTATAAGGTTATATACTATTACGTACTAACGTATAACGTTATATACTAGTACGTACTAACGTATAACGTAATATACTATTACGTAATAACGTATAAGCTATGTAGTATTAGCTTATGACGTATAACGTTATATAGTATTACCTTATATCGTATAACGTTATATACTATTACGTACTATCGTATAACGCTATATACTATTACGTACTATCGTATAACGTTATATACTATTGCGTACTATCGTATAACGTTATATACTATTACGTAATAACGTATAACGTAATGTAGTATTACCTTATAACGTATAACGTTATATACTATTACATACTAACGTATAACGTTATATACTTCTACGTAATAACGTATAACGTTATATACTATTACGTAATGTCGTATAACGTTATGTAGTGTTACCTTATGACGTATAACGTTATGTAGTATTACCTTATAACGTATAACGTTATATACTATTACGTTATGACGTATAACGTTATGTAGTATTAGCTTATGATGTATAACGTTATAAAGTATTACCTTATAACGTATAACGTAATATACTATTACGTACTAACGTATAACGTTATATACTAAAACGTACAAACGTATAACGTTATATACTATTACGTAATGTCGTATAACGTTATGTAGTATTACGTTATGACGTATAACGTTATATACTATTACGTTATAACGTATAACGTTATATACTATTACGTAATGGAGTATAACGTAATGTAGTATTACCTTATGACGTATAACGTTATTTAGTATTGCCTTATAAAGTATAACGTTATTTGGTATTGCCTTATAAAGTATAACGTTACATATAAATACGTAATGACGTATAAGGTTATGTAGTATCAGCTTATGATGTATAACGTTATATAGTATTACATTATAACGTATAACGTTCTATACTGTTACGTACTAACGTTTAACGTTATATACTATTACGTAATAACGTATAACGTTATATACTAGTACGTACTAACGTATAACGTAATATAATATTACGTAATAACGTATAACGTAATATACTATTACGTAATAACGTATAACGTTATATACTATTACGTACTGGCGTATAACGTTATATAGTATTGCAGTATGACGTAAAACGTTATGTAGTATTACCTTATAACGTATAACGTTATATTCTATTACGTACTCACGTATAACGATATACACTACTACGTACAAACGTATAACGTTATATACTACTACGCAATAACGTATAACGTTATATACTAGTACGTACTAACGTATAACGTAATATACTATTACGTAATGTCGTATAACGTTATGTAGTATTACGTTATGACGTATAACGTTTTATACTATTACGGAATGACGTATATCGTTATATACTATTACGTACTGACGTATAACGTTATATACTATTACGTTATAACGTATAACGTTATATACTATTACGTAATGGAGTATAACGTAATGTAGTATTACCTTATGACGTATAACGTTATTTAGTATTGCCTTATAAAGTATAACGTTATTTGGTATTGCCTTATAAAGTATAACGTTACATATAAATACGTAATGACGTATAAGGTTATGTAGTATCAGCTTATGATGTATAACGTTATATAGTATTACATTATAACGTATAACGCTATATACTATTACGTACTAACGTATAACGTAATATACTAGTACGTACTAACGTATAACGTAATATACTATTACGTAATAACGTATAACGTTATATACTATTACGTAATGACGTATAACGTTATGTATTATTACCATATGCCGTATAACGTTATATAGTATTACCTTATAAAGTATAACGTTATACACTAATACGTACTAACGTATGACGTTATATCCTATTACGTACTAACGTATAACGTTATATACTATTACGTAATGACGTATAACGTAATGTAGTATTACCTTATGACGTATAACGTTATTTAGTATTGCCTTATAAAGTATAACGTCACATATAATTACGTAATAACGTATAACGTTATGTATTATTACCATATGACGTATAACGTTATGTAGTATTACCTTATAACGTATAACGTTATATACTATTACATACTAACGTATAACGTTACATACTACTACGTAATAACGTATAACGTTATATACTATTACGTTATGACGTACAAAGTTATATACTATTACGTTATGACGTATATCGTTATATACTATTACGTACTGACGTATAACGTTATATACTATTACGTAATAACGTATAACGTTATATACTATTACGTACTAACGCATAACGTTATATACTAGTACGTACTAACGTATAACGACATATACTATTACGTAATAACGTATACGCTATGTAGTATTAGCTTATGACGTATAACGTTATGTAGTATTAGCTTATGATGTATAACGTTATATAGTATTACCATATAACGTATAATGTTATATACTATTACGTAATAGCGTATAACGTTATATACTATAACGTACTAACGTATAACGTTATATACTATTACGTAATAACGTATAACGATTTATACTATTACGTAGTAACGTATAACGTAAAATACTATTACGTAATAACGTATAACGCTATGTAGTATTAGCTTATGACGTATAACGTTATATAGTGTTACCTTATAACGTATAGCGTTGTATACTATTACGTACTAACGTATAACGTTATATACTATTACGTACTAACGTATAACGATATATACTATTACGTAATAACGTATAACGATATATACTATTACGTAGTAACGTATAACGTTATATACTATTACGTACTAACGTATAACGTTATATATTAATACGTACTAACGTATAACGTTATATACTAGTACGTACTAACGTATAACGTAATATACTATTACGTAATAACGTATAACGTAATATACTATGACGTAATAACGTATAACGTAATGTAGTATTACCTTATAACGTATAACGTTATATACTATTACATACTAACGTATAACGTTATATACTACTACGTAATAACGTATAACGTTATATACTATTACGTTATGACGTATATCGTTATATACTATTACGTACTGACGTATAACGTTATATACTATTACGTAAAAACGTATAACGTTATATACTATTACGTACTAACGCATAACGCTATATACTATTACGTACTAACGTACAACGTTATATACTATTACGTAATGTCGTATAACGTTAAGTAGTATTACCTTATGATGTATAACGTTATATGGTATTACCTTATAACGTATAACGTTATATACTATTACCTTATAACGTATAACGTTATATACTATTACGTAATAGCGTATAACGTTATATACTAATACGCACAAACGTATAACGTTATATACTATTACGTTATGACGTATAACGTTATAAACTATTACATTATGACGTATAACGTTATATACTATTACGTAATAACGTATAACGTTATATACTATTACGTACTAACGTATAACGTTATATACTAAAACGTACAAACGTATAACGTTATATACTAAAACGTACAAACGTATAACGTTATATACTATTACGAAATGTCGTATAACGTTATGTAGTATTACGTTATGACGTATAACGTTATATACTATTACGTTATGACGTATATCGTTATATACTATTACGTACTGACGTATAACGTTATAAACTATTACGTCAGAACCTATAAGGTTATATACTATTACGTACTAACGTATAACGTTATATACTAGTACGTACTAACGTATAACGTAATATACTATTACGTAATAACGTATAAGCTATGTAGTATTAGCTTATGACGTATAACGTTATATAGTATTACCTTATATCGTATAACGTTATATACTATTACGTTATGACGTATATCGTTATATATTATTACGTACTGACGTATAACGTTATATACTATTACGTAATAACGTATAACGTTATATACTATTACGTACTAACGTATAACGTTATATACTATTACGTAATGTCGTATAACGTTATGTAGTATTACGTTATGACGTATAACGTTATGTATTATTACCATATGCCGTATAACGTTATATAGTATTACCTTATAAAGTATAACGTTATACACTAATACGTACTAACGTATGACGTTATATCCTATTACGTACTAACGTATAACGTTATATACTATAACGTAATGACGTATAACGTAATGTAGTATTACCTTATGACGTATAACGTTATTTAGTATTGCCTTATAAAGTATAACGTCACATATAATTACGTAATGACGTATAACGTTATGTATTATTACCATATGACGTATAACGTTATGTAGTATTACCTTATAACGTATAACGTTATATACTATTACATACTAACGTATAACGTTACTTACTACTACGTAATAACGTATAACGTTATATACTATTACGTTATGACGTACAAAGTTATATACTATTACGTTATGACGTATATCGTTATATACTATTACGTACTGACGTATAACGTTATATACTATTACGTAATAACGTATAACGTTATATACTAGTACGTACTAACGTATAACGTAATATACTATTACGTAATAACGTATAACGTTATGTAGTATTAGCTTAAGACGTATAACGTTATATAATATTACCTTATAACGTATAACGTTAAATAGTATTACCGTATGACGTACAACGTTATATCCTAATACGTACTAACGTATAACGTTATATACTACTACGTAATAACGTATAACGTAATATACTATTACGTAATGACGTATAACGTTATGTATTATTACCATATGCCGTATAACGTTATGTAGTATTAGCTTATGATGTATAACGTTATATAGTATTACCATATAACGTATAATGTTATATACTATTACGTAATAGCATATAACGTTATATACTATTACGTACTAACGTATAACGTTATATACTATTACGTAATAACGTATAACGATTTATACTATTACGTAGTAACGTATAACGTAAAATACTATTACGTAATAACGTATAACGCTATGTAGTATTAGCTTATGACGTATAACGTTATATAGTGTTACCTTATAACGTATAGCGTTGTATACTATTACGTACTAACGTATAACGTTATATACTATTACGTACTAACGTATAACGATATATACTATTACGTAATAACGTATAACGTAATATACTATTACGAAATGTCGTATAACGTTATGTAGTATTACGTTATGACGTATAACGTTTTATACTATTACGGTATGACGTATATCGTTATATACTATTACGTACTGACGTATAACGTTATATACTATTACGTAATAACGTATAACGTTATATACTATTACGTAATGGAGTATAACGTAATGTAGTATTACCTTATGACGTATAACGATATTTAGTATTGCCTTATAAAGTATAACGTTATTTGGTATTGCCTTATAAAGTATAACGTTACATATAAATACGTAATGACGTATAAGGTTATGTAGTATTAGCTTATGATGTATAACGTTATATAGTACTACATTATAACGTATAACGTTATATACTATTACGTACTAACGTTTAACGTTATATACTATTACGTAATAACGTATAACGTTATATACTATTACGTACTAACGTATAACGTTATATACTAGTACGTACTAACGTATAACGTAATATACTATTACGTAATAACGTATAACGTTATGTAGTATTAGCTTATGATGTATAACGTTATAAAGTATTACCTTATAACGTATAACGTAATATACTATTACGTACTAACGTATAACGTTATATACTAAAACGTACAAACGTATAACGTTATATACTATTACGTAATGTCGTATAACGTTATGTAGTATTACGTTATGACGTATAACGTTATGTATTATTACCATATGCCGTATAACGTTATATAGTATTACCTTATAAAGTATAACGTTATACACTAATACGTACTAACGTATGACGTTATATCCTATTACGTACTAACGTATAACGTTATATACTATAACGTAATGACGTATAACGTAATGTAGTATTACCTTATGACGTATAACGTTATTTAGTATTGCCTTATAAAGTATAACGTCACATATAATTACGTAATGACGTATAACGTTATGTATTATTACCATATGACGTATAACGTTATGTAGTATTACCTTATAACGTATAACGTTATATACTATTACATACTAACGTATAACGTTACATACTACTACGTAATAACGTATAACGTTATATACTATTACGTTATGACGTACAAAGTTATATACTATTACGTTATGACGTATATCGTTATATACTATTACGTACTGACGTATAACGTTATATACTATTACGTAATAACGTATAACGTTATATACTAGTACGTACTAACGTATAACGTAATATACTATTACGTAATAACGTATAACGTTATGTAGTATTAGCTTAAGACGTATAACGTTATGTAGTATTAGCTTATGATGTATAACGTTATATAGTATTACCATATAACGTATAATGTTATATACTATTACGTAATAGCATATAACGTTATATACTATTACGTACTAACGTATAACGTTATATACTATTACGTAATAACGTATAACGATTTATACTATTACGTAGTAACGTATAACGTAAAATACTATTACGTAATAACGTATAACGCTATGTAGTATTAGCTTATGACGTATAACGTTATATAGTGTTACCTTATAACGTATAGCGTTGTATACTATTACGTACTAACGTATAACGTTATATACTATTACGTACTAACGTATAACGATATATACTATTACGTAATAACGTATAACGTAATATACTATTACGTACAAACGTATAACGTTATATACTACTACGTAATAACGTATAACGTTATATTTCTATTATGTTATGACGTATAACGTTATATACTGTTACGCTATGACGTATATCGTTATATACTATTACGTACTGATGTATAACGTTATAAACTATTACGTAAGAACGTATAAGGTTATATAATATTACGTACTGGCGTATAACGTTATATAGTATTGCAGTATGACGTAAAACGTTATGTAGTATTACCTTATAACGTATAACGTTATATACTATTACGTACTAACGTATAACGTTATATATTAATACGTACTAACGTATAACGTTATATACTAGTACGTACTAACGTATAACGTAATATACTATTACGTACTAACGTATAACGATATATACTATGACGTTATGACGTATAACGTTATATAGTATTTCGTTATGACGTATAACGTTATGTAGTATTAGCTTATGGTGTATAACGTTATATAGTATTACCTTATAACGTATAACGTTATATACTATTACGTTATGACGTATAAAGTTATATACTATTACGTTATGACGTATATCGTTATATACTATTACGTACAGACGTATAACGTTATATCATATTACGTAATAACGTATAACGTTATATACTATTACGTACTAACGTATAACGTTATATACTAGTACGTACTAACGTATAACGACATATACTATTACGTAATAACGTATACGCTATGTAGTATTAGCTTATGACGTATAACGTTATGTAGTATTAGCTTATGATGTATAACGTTATATAGTATTACCGTATAACGGATAACGTTATATACTATTACGTAATAGCGTATAACGCCATGTAGTATTAGCTTATGACGTATAACGTTATATAGTGTTACCTTATATCGTATACCGTTACATACTATTACGTACTAACGTATAACGTTATATACTATTACGTACTAACGTATAACGTTATATACTATTACGTACTAACGTATAACGTTATATAGTGTTACATTATAACGTATACCGTTATATACTATTACGTACTAACGTATACCGTTATGTACTATTACGTACTAACGTATAACGTTATATACTATTACGTACTAACGTATGACGTTATAACTATTACGTAATAGCGTATAACGTTATATACTAATACGTACAAACGTATAACGTTATATACTATTACGTAATAACGTATAACGTTATATACTATTACGTACTAACGTATAACGTAATATACTATTACGTAATAACGTATAACGTTATATACTATTACGTACTGTCGTATAACGTTATATACTATTACGTAATAACGTATAACGCTATGTAGTATTAGCCAATGACGTATAACGTTATATAGTGTTACCTTATATCGTATAGCGTTGTATACTATTACGTACTAACGTACAACGTTATATACTATTACGTAATGTCGTATAACGTTAAGTAGTATTACCTTATGATGTATAACGTTATATAGTATTACCTTATAACGTATAACGTTATATACTATTACCTTATAACGTATAACGTTATATACTATTACGTAATAGCGTATAACGTTATATACTAATACGCACAAACGTATAACGTTATATACTATTACGTTATGACGTATAACGTTATAAACTATTACATTATGACGTATAACGTTATATACTATTACGTAATAACGTATAACGTTATATACTATTACGTACTGGCGTATAACGTTATATAGTATTACAGTATGACGTAAAACGTTATGTAGTATTACCTTATAACGTATAACGTTATATTCTATTACGTACTCACGTATAACGATATACACTACTACGTACAAACGTATAACGTTATATACTACTACGTAATAACGTATAACGTTATATACTATTACGTACAAACGTATAACGTTATATACTACTACGTAATAACGTATAACGTTATATACTATTACGTTATAACGTATAACGTTATATACTATTACGTACTAACGTATAACGTTATATACTAAAACGTACAAACGTATAACGTTATATACTATTACGAAATGTCGTATAACGTTATGTAGTATTACGTTATGACGTATAACGTTATGTAGTATTACCTTATAACGTATAACGTTATATACTATTACGTTATGACGTATAACGTTATTTAGTATTAGCTTATGATGTATAACGTTATAAAGTATTACCTTATAACGTATAACGTAATATACTATTACGTACTAACGTATAACGTTATATACTAAAACGTACAAACGTATAACGTTATATACTATTACGTAATGTCGTATAACGTTATGTAGTATTACGTTATGACGTATAACGTTATATACTATTACGTTATAACGTATAACGTTATATACTATTACGTAATGGAGTATAACGTAATGTAGTATTACCTTATGACGTATAACGTTATTTAGTATTGCCTTATAAAGTATAACGTTATTTGGTATTGCCTTATAAAGTATAACGTTACATATAAATACGTAATGACGTATAAGGTTATGTAGTATCAGCTTATGATGTATAACGTTATATAGTATTACATTATAACGTATAACGTTCTATACTGTTACGTACTAACGTTTAACGTTATATACTATTACGTAATAACGTATAACGTTATATACTAGTACGTACTAACGTATAACGTAATATACTATTACGTAATAACGTATAACGTAATATACTATTACGTAATAACGTATAACGTTATATACTATTACGTACTGGCGTATAACGTTATATAGTATTGCAGTATGACGTAAAACGTTATGTAGTATTATCTTATAACGTATAACGTTATATTCTATTACGTACTCACGTATAACGATATACACTACTACGTACAAACGTATAACGTTATATACTACTACGCAATAACGTATAACGTTATATACTAGTACGTACTAACGTATAACGTAATATACTATTACGTACAAACGTATAACGTTATATACTACTACGTAATAACGTATAACGTTATATACTATTACGTTATGACGTATAACGTTATATACTATTACGCTATGACGTATATCGTTATATACTATTACGTACTGACGTATATCGTTATAAACTATTACGTAAGAACGTAGAAGGTTATATACTATTACGTACTGGCGTATAACGTTATATAGTATTGCAGTATGACGTAAAACGTTATGTAGTATTACCTTATAACGTATAACGTTATATACTATTACGTACTAACGTATAACGTTATATATTAATACGTACTGACGTATAACGTTATATACTAGTACGCACTAACGTATAACGTAATATACTATTACGTACAAACGTATAACGTTATATACTACTACGTAGTAACGTATAACGTTATATACTATTACGTTATGACGTATAACGTTATATACTATTACGCTATGACGTATATCGTTATATACTATTACGTACTGACGTATAACGTTATAAACTATTACGTAAGAACGTATAAGGTTATATACTATTACGTACTAACGTATAACGTTATATACAAGTACGTACTAACGTATAACGTAATATACTATTACGTAATAACGTATAAGCTATGTACTATTAGCTTATGACGTATAACGTTATATAGTATTACCTTATATCGTATAACGTTATATACTATTACGTACTATCGTATAACGCTATATAGTATTACGTACTAACGTATAACGTTATATACTATTGCGTACTATCGTACAACGTTATATACTATTACGTAATAACGTATAACGTAATGTAGTATTACCTTATAACGTATAACGTTATATACTATTACATACTAACGTATAACGTTATATACTTCTACGTAATAACGTATAACGTTATATACTATTACGTAATGTCGTATAACGTTATGTAGTGTTACCTTATGACGTATAACGTTATGTAGTATTACCTTATAACGTATAACGTTATATACTATTACGTTATGACGTATAACGTTATGTAGTATTAGCTTATGATGTATAACGTTATAAAGTATTACCTTATAACGTATAACGTAATATACTATTACGTACTAACGTATAACGTTATATACTAAAACGTACAAACGTATAGCGTTATATACTATTACGTAATGTCGTATAACGTTATGTAGTATTACGTTATGACGTATAACGTTTTATACTATTACGGAATGACGTATATCGTTATATACTATTACGTACTGACGTATAACGTTATATACTATTACGTTATAACGTATAACGTTATATACTATTACGTAATGGAGTATAACGTAATGTAGTATTACCTTATGACGTATAACGTTATTTAGTATTGCCTTATAAAGTATAACGTTATTTGGTATTGCCTTATAAAGTATAACGTTACATATAAATACGTAATGACGTATAAGGTTATGTAGTATCAGCTTATGATGTATAACGTTATATAGTATTACATTATAACGTATAACGCTATATACTATTACGTACTAACGTATAACGTAATATACTAGTACGTACTAACGTATAACGTAATATACTATTACGTAATAACGTATAACGTTATATACTATTACGTAATGACGTATAGCGTTATGTATTATTACCATATGCCGTATAACGTTATATAGTATTACCTTATAAAGTATAACGTTATACACTAATACGTACTAACGTATGACGTTATATCCTATTACGTACTAACGTATAACGTTATATACTATTACGTAATGACGTATAACGTAATGTAGTATTACCTTATGACGTATAACGTTATTTAGTATTGCCTTATAAAGTATAACGTCACATATAATTACGTAATGACGTATAACGTTATGTATTATTACCATATGACGTATAACGTTATGTAGTATTACCTTATAACGTATAACGTTATATACTATTACATACTAACGTATAACGTTACATACTACTACGTAATAACGTATAACGTTATATACTATTACGTTATGACGTACAAAGTTATATACTATTACGTTATGACGTATATCGTTATATACTATTACGTACTGACGTATAACGTTATATACTATTACGTAATAACGTATAACGTTATATACTATTACGTACTAACGCATAACGCTATATACTAGTACGTACTAACGTATAACGACATATACTATTACGTACTAACGTATAACGTTATATACTATTGCGTACTATCGTATAACGTTATATACTATTACGTAATAACGTATACGCTATGTAGTATTAGCTTATGACGTATAACGTTATGTAGTATTAGCTTATGATGTATAACGTTATATAGTATTACCATATAACGTATAATGTTATATACTATTACGTAATAGCGTATAACGTTATATACTATAACGTACTAACGTATAACGTTATATACTATTACGTAATAACGTATAACGATTTATACTATTACGTAGTAACGTATAACGTAAAATACTATTACGTAATAACGTATAACGCTATGTAGTATTAGCTTATGACGTATAACGTTATATAGTGTTACCTTATAACGTATAGCGTTGTATACTATTACGTACTAACGTATAACGTTATATACTATTACGTACTAACGTATAACGATATATACTATTACGTAATAACGTATAACGATATATACTATTACGTAGTAACGTATAACGTTATATACTATTACGTACTAACGTATAACGTTATATATTAATACGTACTAACGTATAACGTTATATACTAGTACGTACTAACGTATAACGTAATATACTATTACGTAATAACGTATAACGTTATGTAGTATTAGCTTAAGACGTATAAGGTTATATAGTATTACCTTATAGCGTATACCGTTATATACTGTTACGAACTAACGTATAATGTTATATACTATTACGTACTAACGTATAACGTAATATACTATTACGTAATAACGTATATCGCTATGTAGTATTAGCTTATGACGTATAACGTTAAATAGTATTACCTTATAACGTATAACGTTTATCCTATTACGTACTAACGTATAACGTAATATACTATTACGTACTAACGTATAACGTTATATACTATTACGTAATGTCGTATAACGTTATGTAGTATTACCTTATCACGTATAACGTTATGTAGTATTACCTTATAACGTATAACGTTATGTACTATTACGTACTAGCGTATAACGTTATATACTATTACGTAATAACGTATAACGTTATATACTATTACGTACTATCGTATAACGTTATATACTAGTACGTACTAACGTATAACGTAATATACTATTACGTAATAACGTATAACGTTATGTAGTATTAGCTTAAGACGTATAACGTTATATAGTATTACCTTATAGCGTATACCGTTATATACTATTACGTACTAACGTATAACGTTATATACTATTACGTAATGTCGTATAACGTTATGTAATATTACCTTATGATGTATAACGTTATATAGTATTTCCTTATAACGTATAACGTTATATACTATTACGTAATAACGTACAACGTTTATCCTATTACGTACTAACGTATAACGTAATATACTATTACGTACTAACGTATAACGTTATATACTATTACGTAATGTCGTATAACGTTATGTAGTATTACCTTATGACGTATAACGTTATGTAGTATTACCTTATAACGTATAACGTTATATACTATTACGTTATGACGTATAACGTTATGTAGTATTAGCTTATGATGTATAACGTTATATAGTATTACCTTATAACGTATAACGTTATATAATATTACGTACTAACGTATAACGTTATATACTATTACGTAATAACGTATAACGATATATACTATTACGTACTAACGTATAACGTAATATACTATTACGTAATAACGTATAACGTAATGTACTATTACGTAATAACGTATAACGTTATGTAGTATTAGCTTAAGACGTATAACGTTATATAATATTACGTTATGACGTATAACGTTATGTAGTATTAGCTTATGATGTATAACGTTATATAGTATTACCTTATAACGTATACCGTTATATAATATTACGTACTGACGTATAACGTTATATACTACTACGTACTAGCGTATAACGTTATATACTATTACGTAATAACTTATAACGATATATACTATTACGTACTAACGTATAACGTTATGTAGTATTACCTTATAACGTATAACGTTATATACTATTACGTTTAGACCAATAACGTTATCTAGTATTAGCTTAAGACGTATAACGTTATATAATATTACCTTATAACGTATAACGTTAAATAGTATTACCGTATGACGTACAACGTTATATACTACTACGTACTAGCGTATAACGTTATATACTATTACGTAACAACGTATAACGTTATGTAGTATTAGCTTAAGACGTATAACGTTATATAATATTAGCTTATGATGTATAACTTTTTATAGTATTACCTTATAACGTATAACGTTATATACTATTACGTACTAACGTATAACGTTATATACTATTACGTAATAACTTATAACGTTGTATGCTATTACGTACTAACGTATAACGTTATGTAGTATTACCTTATAACGTATAACGTTATATACTATTACGTTATGACGTATAACGTTATGTAGTAATAGCTTATGATGTATAACGTTTTATAGTATTACCTTATAACGTATAACGTTATATAGTATTACCTTATAACGTATAACGTTATATACTATTACGTACTAACGTATAACGTAATATACTATTACGTAATAACGTCTAACGCTATGTAGTATTAGCTTGTTACGGATAACGTTATATAGTATTACCTTATAGCGTATACCGTTATATACTGTTACGTACTAACGTATAATGTTTAATACTATTACGTACTAACGTATAACGTAATATACTATTACGTAATAACGTATATCGCTATGTAGTATTAGCTTATGACGTATAACGTTATATAGTATTACCTTATAACGTATACCGTTATATACTATTACGTACTGACGTATAACGTTATATACTACTACGTACTAACGTATAACGTTATATACTATTACGTAATGTCGTATAACGTTATGTAGTATTACCTTATGACGTATAACGTTATGTAGTATTACCTTGTAACGTATAACGTTATATACTATTACGTTTAGACCAATAACGTTATCTAGTATTAGCTTAAGACGTATAACGTTATATAATATTACCTTATAACGTATAACGTTAAATAGTATTACCGTATGACGTACAACGTTATATCCTATTACGTACTAACGTATAACGTTATATACTATTACATTATGACGTATAACGTTATATACTATTTCGTACTAGCGTATAACGTTATATACAATTACGTAATAACGTATAACGTTATGTAGTATTAGCTTAAGACGTATAACGTTATATAATATTAGCTTATAACGTATAACGTTAAATAGTATTAGCGTAAGACGTACAACGTTATATCCCATTACGTACTAACGTATAACGTTATATACTATTACGTAATGACGTATAACGTTATGTAGTATTACCATATGACGTTTAATGTTATGTAGTATTGACTTATGACCTATAACGTTATGTAGTATTAGCTTATGATGTATAACGTTATATAGTATTACCTTATAACGTATAACGTTATATACTATTACGTACTAACGTATAACGTAATATACTATTACGTAATAACGTACAACGATATATACTATTACGTACTAACGTATAACGTAATATACTATTACGTAATAACGTATAACGCTATGTAGTATTAGCTTGTTACGGATAACGTTATATAGTATTACCTTATAGCGTGTACCGTTATATACTGTTACGTACTAATGTATAACGTTATATACTATTACGTACTAACGTATAACGTTATATACTATTACGTAATGTCGTATAACGTTATGTAGTATTACCTTATGACGTATAACGTTATGTAGTATTACCTTATAACGTATAACGTTATATACTATTACGTTATGACGTATAACGTTATGTAGTATTAGCTTATGATGTATAACGTTTTATAGTATTACCTTATAACGTATAACGTTATGTACTATTACGTACTAGCGTATAACGTTATATACTATTACGTAATAACGTATAACGTTATATACTATTACGTACTATCGTATAACGTTATATACTAGTACGTACTAACGTATAACGTAATATACTATTACGTAATAACGTATAACGTTATGTAGTATTAGCTTAAGACGTATAACGTTATATAGTATTACCTTATAGCGTATACCGTTATATACTGTTACGAACTAACGTATAATGTTATATACTATTACGTACTAACGTATAACGTAATATACTATTACGTAATAACGTATATCGCTATGTAGTATTAGCTTATGACGTATAACGTTAAATAGTATTACCTTATAACGTATAACGTTTATCCTATTACGTACTAACGTATAACGTAATATACTATTACGTACTAACGTATAACGTTATATACTATTACGTAATGTCGTATAACGTTATGTAGTATTACCTTATCACGTATAACGTTATGTAGTATTACCTTATAACGTATAACGTTATGTACTATTACGTACTAGCGTATAACGTTATATACTATTACGTAATAACGTATAACGTTATATACTATTACGTACTATCGTATAACGTTATATACTAGTACGTACTAACGTATAACGTAATATACTATTACGTAATAACGTATAACGTTATGTAGTATTAGCTTAAGACGTATAACGTTATATAATATTACGTTATGACGTATAACGTTATGTAGTATTAGCTTATGATGTATAACGTTATATAGTATTACCTTATAACGTATACCGTTATATAATATTACGTACTGACGTATAAAGTTATATACTACTACGTACTAGCGTATAACGTTATATACTATTACGTAATGTCGTATAACGTTATGTAGTAATACCTTATGACGTATAACGTTATGTAGTATTACCGTATAACGTTATATACTATTACGTTATGACCTATAACGTTATGTAGTATTAGCTTAAGACGTATAACGTTACGTAGTATTGACTTATGACCTATAACGTTATGTAGTATTTCCTAATGACGTATAACGTTATATACTACTACGTACTAACGTATAACGTTATATACTATTACGTAATGTCGTATAACGTTATGTAGTATTACCTTATGACGTATAACGTTATGTAGTATTACCTTATAACGTATAACGTTATATACAATTATGTTATGACCTATAACGTTATGTAGTATTAGCTTAAGACGTATAACGTTATATAATATTAGCTTATAACGTATAACGTTAAATAGTATTAGCGTATGACGTACAACGTTATATCCTATTACGTACTAACGTATAACGTTATATACTATTACGTAATGACGTATAACGTTATGTAGTATTACCATATGACGTTTAACGTTATGTAGTATTGACTTATGACCTATAACGTTATGTAGTATTACCTAATGACGTATAACGTTATATACTATTACGTAATGTCGTATAACGTTATGTAGTATTACCTTATGACGTATAACGTCATGTAGTATTACCTTATAACGTTTAACGTTATATACTATTACGTTATGACGTATAACGTTATGTAGTATTAGCTTATGATGTATAACGTTATATAGTATTACCTTATAACGTATAACGTTATATACTATTACGTACTAACGTATAACGTTATATACTATTACGTAATGTCGTATAACGTTATGTAATATTACCTTATGATGTATAACGTTATATAGTATTACCTTATAGCGTATAAAGTTATATACTATTACGTAAAAACGTACAACGTTAATACTATTACGTACTAACGTATAACGTAATATACTATTACGTAATAACGTATACGCTATGTAGTATTAGCTTATGACGTATAACGTTATATAGTATTACCTTATAACGTATAACGTTATATACGATTACGTTATGACGTATATCGTTATATACTATTACGTACTGACGTATAACGTTATATACTATTACGTTATAACGTGTAACGTTATATAGTATTACGTTATGACGTATATCGTTATATACTATTACGTACTAACGTATAACGTAATATACTATTACGTAATAACGTATAACGATATATACTATTACGTACTAACGTATAACGTAATATACTATTACGTAATAACGTATAACGCTATGTAGTATTAGCTTGTTACGGATAACGTTATATAGTATTACCTTATAGCGTATGCCGTTATATACTGTTACGTAATGACGTATAACGTTATGTAGTATTAGCTTATGATGTATAACGTTATATAGTATTACCTTATAACGTATAACGTTATATACTATTACGTACTGACGTATAACGTTATATCGTATTACAGTATGACGTAAAACATTATATGCTATTACGTAATAACGTTTAACGTTATATACTATAATGTAATGGCGTATAACGTTATGTAGTATTACCTTATGACGTATAACGTTATGTAGTATTACCTTATGACGTATAACGTTATTTAGTATTAGCTTATGATGTATAACGTTTTATAGTATTACCTTATAACGTATAACGTTATATACTATTACGTAATGACGTATAACGTTATGTAGTATTAGCTTATGATGTATAACGTTATATAGTATTACCTTATAACGTATAACGTTATATACTATTACGTACTGACGTATAACGTTATATCGTATTACAGTATGACGTAAAACATTATATGCTATTACGTAATAACGTTTAACGTTATATACTATTATGTAATGGCGTATAACGTTATGTAGTATTACCTTATGACGTATAACGTTATGTAGTATTACCTTATAACGTATAACGTTATACACTAATACGTACTAACGTATAACGTTATATCCTATTACGTACTAACGTATAACGTTATATACTATTACGTAATGACGTATAACGTAATGTAGTATTACCTTATGACGTATAACGTTATTTAGTATTGCCTTATAAAGTATAACGTCACATATAATTACGTAATGACGTATAAAGTTATGTATTATTACCATATGGCGTATAACGTTATGTAGTATTACCTTATAACGTATCACGTAATATACTATTACATACTAACGTATAACTTTACATACTACTACGCAATAACGTATAACGTTATATACTATTACGTTATGACGTATAAAGTTATATACTATTACGTACTGACGTATAACGTTATATACTATTACGTAATAACGTATAACGTTATATACTATTACGTACTAAGGTATAACGTTACATACTAGTACGTACTAACGTATAACGACATATACTATTACGTAATAACGTATACGCTATGTAGTATTAGCTTATGACGTATAACGTTATGTAGTATTAGCTTATGATGTATAACGTTATATAGTATTACCTTATAACGTATAACGTTATATACTATTACGTAATAGCGTATAACGTTATATCCTATTACGTACTAACGTATAACGTTATAAACTATTACGTACTAACGTATAACGTTATATACTATTACGCAATGTCGTATAACGTTATGTAGTATTACCTTATAACGTATAACGTAATATACTATTACGTTATGACGTATAACGTTATGTAGTATTAGCTTATGATGTATAACGTTATATAGTATTACCTTATAACGTATAACGTTATATGCTATTACGTAATGGCGTATAACGTTATGTAGTATTACCTTATGACGTATAACGTTATGTAGTATTACCTTATAACGTATAACGTTATATACTTTTACGTTATGACGTATAACGTTATGTAGTATTAGCTTATGATTTATAACGTTATAAAGTATTACCGTATAACGTATAACGTAATATACTATTACGTACTAACGTATAACGTTATATACTATTACGTACAAACGTATAACGTTATATACTATTACGTACTAACGTATAACGTTATATACTATTACGTACTTATGTATAACGTTATATACTATTACGCAATGTCGTATAACGTTATGTAGTATTACCTTATAACGTATAACGTTATATACTTTTACGTTATGACGTATAACGTTATGTAGTATTAGCTTATGATGTATAACGTTATAAAGTATTACCTTATAACGTATAACATAATATACTATTACGTACTAACGTATAACGTTATATACTAAAACGTACAAACGTATAACGTTATATACTATTACGTAATGTCGTATAAAGTTATGTAGTATTAGCTTATGATGTATAACGTTATATAGTATTACCTTATAACGTATAACGTTATATACTATTACGTACTATCGTATAACGATATATACTACTAGGTACTAACGTATAACGTTATATACTATTACGTACTAACGTATAACGTTATATACTATTACGTAAAAACGTATAACGTTATATACTATTACGTACTAACGTATAACGTTATATACTACTACGTAATGTCGTATAACGTTATGTAGTATTACCTTATGTCGTATAACGTTATGTAGTATTACCTTATGACGTATAACGTTATGTAGTATTACCTTATATCGTATAACGTTATACACTATTACGTTATGACGTATAAAGTTATGTAGTATTAGCTTATGATGTATAACGTTATATAGTATCACGTTATAACGTATAACGTTATATACTATTACGTTATGACATATAACGTTATATACTATTACGTACTAACGTATAACGTTATATACTATTGCGTAATATCGTATAACGTTATGTAGTATTACCTTATGACGTATGACGTTATGTAGTATTACCTTATAACGTATAACGTTATATACTATTACGTTATGACGTATAACGTTATGTAGTATTAGTTTATGATGTATAACGTTTTATACTATTACGGCATGACGTATATCGTTATATACTATTACGTACTGACGTATAACGTTATATACTATTACGTTATGACGTATAACGTTATATACTCTTACGTACAAACGTATAACGTTATATACTATTACGTAATGTCGAATAACGTTATGTAGTATTACGTTATGACGTATAACGTTTTATACTATTACGGCATGACGTATATCGTTATATACTATTACGTACTGACGTATAACGTTATATACTATTACGTAATAACGTATAACGTTATATACTATTACGTAATGGAGTATAACGTAATGTAGTATTACCTTATGACGTATAACGTTATTTAGTATTGCCTTATAAAGTATAACGTTATTTGGTATTGCCTTATAAAGTATAACGTTACATATAAATACGTAATGACGTATAAGGTTATGTAGTATTAGCTTATGATGTATAACGTTATATAGTATTACATTATAACTTATAACGTTATATACTATTACGTACTAACGTTTAACGTTATATACTATTACGGTATGACGTATATCGTTATATACTATTACGTACTGACGAATAACGTTATATACTATTACGTAATAACGTATAACGTTATATACTATTACGTAATGTAGTATAACGTAATGTAGTATTACCTTATGACGTATAACGTTATTTAGTATTGCCTTATAAAGTATAACGTTATTTGGTATTGCCTTATAAAGTATAACGTTACATATAAATACGTAATGACGTATAAGGTTATGTAGTATTAGCTTATGATGTATAACGTTATATAGTATTACATTATAACGTATAACGTTATATACGATTACGTACTAACGTTTAACGTTATATACTATTACGTAATAACGTATAACGTTATATACTATTACGTACTAACGTATAACGTTATATACTAGTACGTACTAACGTATAACGACATATACTATTACGTAATAACGTATACGCTATGTAGTATTAGCTTATGACGTATAACGTTATGTAGTATTAGCTTATGATGTATAACGTTATATAGTATTACCGTGTAACGTATAACGTTATATACTATTACGTAATAGCGTATAACGTTATATACTATTACGTTATGACATATAACGTTATATACTATTACGTACTAACGTATAACGTTATATACTATTGCGTAATATCGTATAACGTTATATACTATTACGTACTAACGTATAACGTTATATAGTATTTCGTTATGACGTATAACGTTATGTAGTATTAGCTTATGGTGTATAACGTTATATAGTATTACCTTATAACGTGTAACGTTATATACTATTACGTTATGACGTATAACGTTATATACTCTTACGTACTAACGTATAACGTTATATACTATTGCGTAATATCGTATAACGTTATGTAGTATTACCTTATGACGTATAACGTTATGTAGTATTACCTTATAACGTATAACGTTATATACTACTACGTAATGTCGTATAACGTTATGTAGTATTACCTTATGTCGTATAACGTTATGTAGTATTACCTTATGACGTATAACGTTATGTAGTATTACCTTATATCGTATAACGTTATACACTATTACGTTATGACGTATAAAGTTATGTAGTATTAGCTTATGATGTATAACGTTATATAGTATCACGTTATAACGTATAACGTTATATACTATTACGTTATGACATATAACGTTATATACTATTACGTACTAACGTATAACGTTATATACTATTGCGTAATATCGTATAACGTTATGTAGTATTACCTTATGACGTATGACGTTATGTAGTATTACCTTATAACGTATAACGTTATATACTATTACGTTATGACGTATAACGTTATGTAGTATTAGTTTATGATGTATAACGTTTTATACTATTACGGCATGACGTATATCGTTATATACTATTACGTACTGACGTATAACGTTATATACTATTACGTTATGACGTATAACGTTATATACTCTTACGTACAAACGTATAACGTTATATACTATTACGTAATGTCGAATAACGTTATGTAGTATTACGTTATGACGTATAACGTTTTATACTATTACGGCATGACGTATATCGTTATATACTATTACGTACTGACGTATAACGTTATATACTATTACGTAATAACGTATAACGTTATATACTATTACGTAATGGAGTATAACGTAATGTAGTATTACCTTATGACGTATAACGTTATTTAGTATTGCCTTATAAAGTATAACGTTATTTGGTATTGCCTTATAAAGTATAACGTTACATATAAATACGTAATGACGTATAAGGTTATGTAGTATTAGCTTATGATGTATAACGTTATATAGTATTACATTATAACTTATAACGTTATATACTATTACGTACTAACGTTTAACGTTATATACTATTACGGTATGACGTATATCGTTATATACTATTACGTACTGACGAATAACGTTATATACTATTACGTAATAACGTATAACGTTATATACTATTACGTAATGTAGTATAACGTAATGTAGTATTACCTTATGACGTATAACGTTATTTAGTATTGCCTTATAAAGTATAACGTTATTTGGTATTGCCTTATAAAGTATAACGTTACATATAAATACGTAATGACGTATAAGGTTATGTAGTATTAGCTTATGATGTATAACGTTATATAGTATTACATTATAACGTATAACGTTATATACGATTACGTACTAACGTTTAACGTTATATACTATTACGTAATAACGTATAACGTTATATACTATTACGTACTAACGTATAACGTTATATACTAGTACGTACTAACGTATAACGACATATACTATTACGTAATAACGTATACGCTATGTAGTATTAGCTTATGACGTATAACGTTATGTAGTATTAGCTTATGATGTATAACGTTATATAGTATTACCGTGTAACGTATAACGTTATATACTATTACGTAATAGCGTATAACGTTATATACTATTACGTTATGACATATAACGTTATATACTATTACGTACTAACGTATAACGTTATATACTATTGCGTAATATCGTATAACGTTATATACTATTACGTACTAACGTATAACGTTATATAGTATTTCGTTATGACGTATAACGTTATGTAGTATTAGCTTATGGTGTATAACGTTATATAGTATTACCTTATAACGTGTAACGTTATATACTATTACGTTATGACGTATAACGTTATATACTCTTACGTACTAACGTATAACGTTATATACTATTGCGTAATATCGTATAACGTTATGTAGTATTACCTTATGACGTATAACGTTATGTAGTATTACCTTATAACGTATAACGTTATATACTATTACGTTATGACGTATAACGTTATGTAGTATCAGCTTATGATGTATAACGTTATAAAGTATTACCTTATAACGTATAACGTTATATACTATTACGTAATGACGTATAACGTTATGTATTATTACCATATGCCGTATAACGTTATGTAGTATTACCTTATAACGTATAACGTTGTATACTATTACGTTATGACGTATAACGTTATGTATTATTACCATATGACGTATAACGTTATGTAGTATTACCTTATAACGTATAACGTTATATACTAGTACATACTAACGTATAACGTTACATACTACTACGTAATAACGTATAACGTTATATACTATTACGTTATGACGTATAAAGTTATATACTATTACGTTATGACGTATATCGTTATATACTATTACGTACGGACGTATAACGTTATATCATATTACGTAATAACGTATAACGTTATATACTATTACGTACTAACGTATAACGTTATATACTAGTACGTACTAACGTATAACGACATATACTATGACGTAATAACGTATACGCTATGTAGTATTAGCTTATGACGTATAACGTTATGTAGTATTAGCTTATGATGTATAACGTTATATAGTATTACCGTATAACGGATAACGTTATATACTATTACGTAATGACGTATAACGTTATGTAGTATTAGCTTATGATGTATAACGTTATATAGTATTACCTTATAACGTATAACGTTATATACTATTACGTACTGACGTATAACGTTATATCGTATTACAGTATGACGTAAAACATTATATGCTATTACGTAATAACGTTTAACGTTATATACTATTATGTAATGGCGTATAACGTTATGTAGTATTACCTTATGACGTATAACGTTATGTAGTATTACCTTATAACGTATAACGTTATACACTAATACGTACTAACGTATAACGTTATATCCTATTACGTACTAACGTATAACGTTATATACTATTACGTAATGACGTATAACGTAATGTAGTATTACCTTATGACGTATAACGTTATTTAGTATTGCCTTATAAAGTATAACGTCACATATAATTACGTAATGACGTATAAAGTTATGTATTATTACCATATGGCGTATAACGTTATGTAGTATTACCTTATAACGTATCACGTAATATACTATTACATACTAACGTATAACTTTACATACTACTACGCAATAACGTATAACGTTATATACTATTACGTTATGACGTATAAAGTTATATACTATTACGTACTGACGTATAACGTTATATACTATTACGTAATAACGTATAACGTTATATACTATTACGTACTAAGGTATAACGTTACATACTAGTACGTACTAACGTATAACGACATATACTATTACGTAATAACGTATACGCTATGTAGTATTAGCTTATGACGTATAACGTTATGTAGTATTAGCTTATGATGTATAACGTTATATAGTATTACCTTATAACGTATAACGTTATATACTATTACGTAATAGCGTATAAAGTTATATCCTATTACGTACTAACGTATAACGTTATAAACTATTACGTACTAACGTATAACGTTATATACTATTACGCAATGTCGTATAACGTTATGTAGTATTACCTTATAACGTATAACGTTATATAGTTTTACGTTATGACGTATAACGTTATGTAGTATTAGCTTATGATGTATAACGTTATAAAGTATTACCTTATAACGTATAACGTAATATACTATTACGTTATGACGTATAACGTTATGTAGTATTAGCTTATGACGTATAACGTTACATAGTATTACCTTATAACGTATACCGTTATATACTATTACGTACTAACGTATAACGTTATATACTATTACGCAATGTCGTATAACGTTATGTAGTATTACCTTATAACGTATAACGTTATATAGTTTTACGTTATGACGTATAACGTTATGTAGTATTAGCTTATGATGTATAACGTTATATAGTATTACCTTATAACGTATAACGTTATATGCTATTACGTAATGGCGTATAACGTTATGTAGTATTACCTTATGACGTATAACGTTATGTAGTATTACCTTATAACGTATAACGTTATATACTTTTACGTTATGACGTATAACGTTATGTAGTATTAGCTTATGATTTATAACGTTATAAAGTATTACCGTATAACGTATAACGTAATATACTATTACGTACTAACGTATAACGTTATATACTATTACGTACAAACGTATAACGTTATATACTATTACGTACTAACGTATAACGTTATATACTATTACGTACTTATGTATAACGTTATATACTATTACGCAATGTCGTATAACGTTATGTAGTATTACCTTATAACGTATAACGTTATATACTTTTACGTTATGACGTATAACGTTATGTAGTATTAGCTTATGATGTATAACGTTATAAAGTATTACCTTATAACGTATAACATAATATACTATTACGTACTAACGTATAACGTTATATACTAAAACGTACAAACGTATAACGTTATATACTATTACGTAATGTCGTATAAAGTTATGTAGTATTAGCTTATGATGTATAACGTTATATAGTATTACCTTATAACGTATAACGTTATATACTATTACGTACTATCGTATAACGATATATACTACTAGGTACTAACGTATAACGTTATATACTATTACGTACTAACGTATAACGTTATATACTATTACGTAAAAACGTATAACGTTATATACTATTACGTACTAACGTATAACGTTATATACTACTACGTAATGTCGTATAACGTTATGTAGTATTACCTTATGTCGTATAACGTTATGTAGTATTACCTTATGACGTATAACGTTATGTAGTATTACCTTATATCGTATAACGTTATACACTATTACGTTATGACGTATAAAGTTATGTAGTATTAGCTTATGATGTATAACGTTATATAGTATCACGTTATAACGTATAACGTTATATACTATTACGTTATGACATATAACGTTATATACTATTACGTACTAACGTATAACGTTATATACTATTGCGTAATATCGTATAACGTTATGTAGTATTACCTTATGACGTATGACGTTATGTAGTATTACCTTATAACGTATAACGTTATATACTATTACGTTATGACGTATAACGTTATGTAGTATTAGTTTATGATGTATAACGTTTTATACTATTACGGCATGACGTATATCGTTATATACTATTACGTACTGACGTATAACGTTATATACTATTACGTTATGACGTATAACGTTATATACTCTTACGTACAAACGTATAACGTTATATACTATTACGTAATGTCGAATAACGTTATGTAGTATTACGTTATGACGTATAACGTTTTATACTATTACGGCATGACGTATATCGTTATATACTATTACGTACTGACGTATAACGTTATATACTATTACGTAATAACGTATAACGTTATATACTATTACGTAATGGAGTATAACGTAATGTAGTATTACCTTATGACGTATAACGTTATTTAGTATTGCCTTATAAAGTATAACGTTATTTGGTATTGCCTTATAAAGTATAACGTTACATATAAATACGTAATGACGTATAAGGTTATGTAGTATTAGCTTATGATGTATAACGTTATATAGTATTACCTTATAACTTATAACGTTATATACTATTACGTACTAACGTTTAACGTTATATACTATTACGGTATGACGTATATCGTTATATACTATTACGTACTGACGAATAACGTTATATACTATTACGTAATAACGTATAACGTTATATACTATTACGTAATGTAGTATAACGTAATGTAGTATTACCTTATGACGTATAACGTTATTTAGTATTGCCTTATAAAGTATAACGTTATTTGGTATTGCCTTATAAAGTATAACGTTACATATAAATACGTAATGACGTATAAGGTTATGTAGTATTAGCTTATGATGTATAACGTTATATAGTATTACATTATAACGTATAACGTTATATACGATTACGTACTAACGTTTAACGTTATATACTATTACGTAATAACGTATAACGTTATATACTATTACGTACTAACGTATAACGTTATATACTAGTACGTACTAACGTATAACGACATATACTATTACGTAATAACGTATACGCTATGTAGTATTAGCTTATGACGTATAACGTTATGTAGTATTAGCTTATGATGTATAACGTTATATAGTATTACCGTGTAACGTATAACGTTATATACTATTACGTAATAGCGTATAACGTTATATACTATTACGTTATGACATATAACGTTATATACTATTACGTACTAACGTATAACGTTATATACTATTGCGTAATATCGTATAACGTTATATACTATTACGTACTAACGTATAACGTTATATAGTATTTCGTTATGACGTATAACGTTATGTAGTATTAGCTTATGGTGTATAACGTTATATAGTATTACCTTATAACGTGTAACGTTATATACTATTACGTTATGACGTATAACGTTATATACTCTTACGTACTAACGTATAACGTTATATACTATTGCGTAATATCGTATAACGTTATGTAGTATTACCTTATGACGTATAACGTTATGTAGTATTACCTTATAACGTATAACGTTATATACTACTACGTAATGTCGTATAACGTTATGTAGTATTACCTTATGTCGTATAACGTTATGTAGTATTACCTTATGACGTATAACGTTATGTAGTATTACCTTATATCGTATAACGTTATACACTATTACGTTATGACGTATAAAGTTATGTAGTATTAGCTTATGATGTATAACGTTATATAGTATCACGTTATAACGTATAACGTTATATACTATTACGTTATGACATATAACGTTATATACTATTACGTACTAACGTATAACGTTATATACTATTGCGTAATATCGTATAACGTTATGTAGTATTACCTTATGACGTATGACGTTATGTAGTATTACCTTATAACGTATAACGTTATATACTATTACGTTATGACGTATAACGTTATGTAGTATTAGTTTATGATGTATAACGTTTTATACTATTACGGCATGACGTATATCGTTATATACTATTACGTACTGACGTATAACGTTATATACTATTACGTTATGACGTATAACGTTATATACTCTTACGTACAAACGTATAACGTTATATACTATTACGTAATGTCGAATAACGTTATGTAGTATTACGTTATGACGTATAACGTTTTATACTATTACGGCATGACGTATATCGTTATATACTATTACGTACTGACGTATAACGTTATATACTATTACGTAATAACGTATAACGTTATATACTATTACGTAATGGAGTATAACGTAATGTAGTATTACCTTATGACGTATAACGTTATTTAGTATTGCCTTATAAAGTATAACGTTATTTGGTATTGCCTTATAAAGTATAACGTTACATATAAATACGTAATGACGTATAAGGTTATGTAGTATTAGCTTATGATGTATAACGTTATATAGTATTACATTATAACTTATAACGTTATATACTATTACGTACTAACGTTTAACGTTATATACTATTACGGTATGACGTATATCGTTATATACTATTACGTACTGACGAATAACGTTATATACTATTACGTAATAACGTATAACGTTATATACTATTACGTAATGTAGTATAACGTAATGTAGTATTACCTTATGACGTATAACGTTATTTAGTATTGCCTTATAAAGTATAACGTTATTTGGTATTGCCTTATAAAGTATAACGTTACATATAAATACGTAATGACGTATAAGGTTATGTAGTATTAGCTTATGATGTATAACGTTATATAGTATTACATTATAACGTATAACGTTATATACGATTACGTACTAACGTTTAACGTTATATACTATTACGTAATAACGTATAACGTTATATACTATTACGTACTAACGTATAACGTTATATACTAGTACGTACTAACGTATAACGACATATACTATTACGTAATAACGTATACGCTATGTAGTATTAGCTTATGACGTATAACGTTATGTAGTATTAGCTTATGATGTATAACGTTATATAGTATTACCGTGTAACGTATAACGTTATATACTATTACGTAATAGCGTATAACGTTATATACTATTACGTTATGACATATAACGTTATATACTATTACGTACTAACGTATAACGTTATATACTATTGCGTAATATCGTATAACGTTATATACTATTACGTACTAACGTATAACGTTATATAGTATTTCGTTATGACGTATAACGTTATGTAGTATTAGCTTATGGTGTATAACGTTATATAGTATTACCTTATAACGTGTAACGTTATATACTATTACGTTATGACGTATAACGTTATATACTCTTACGTACTAACGTATAACGTTATATACTATTGCGTAATATCGTATAACGTTATGTAGTATTACCTTATGACGTATAACGTTATGTAGTATTACCTTATAACGTATAACGTTATATACTATTACGTTATGACGTATAACGTTATGTAGTATCAGCTTATGATGTATAACGTTATAAAGTATTACCTTATAACGTATAACGTTATATACTATTACGTAATGACGTATAACGTTATGTATTATTACCATATGCCGTATAACGTTATGTAGTATTACCTTATAACGTATAACGTTGTATACTATTACGTTATGACGTATAACGTTATGTATTATTACCATATGACGTATAACGTTATGTAGTATTACCTTATAACGTATAACGTTATATACTAGTACATACTAACGTATAACGTTACATACTACTACGTAATAACGTATAACGTTATATACTATTACGTTATGACGTATAAAGTTATATACTATTACGTTATGACGTATATCGTTATATACTATTACGTACGGACGTATAACGTTATATCATATTACGTAATAACGTATAACGTTATATACTATTACGTACTAACGTATAACGTTATATACTAGTACGTACTAACGTATAACGACATATACTATGACGTAATAACGTATACGCTATGTAGTATTAGCTTATGACGTATAACGTTATGTAGTATTAGCTTATGATGTATAACGTTATATAGTATTACCGTATAACGGATAACGTTATATACTATTACGTAATAGCGTATAACGCTATGTAGTATTAGCTTATGACGTATAACGTTATATAGTGTTACCTTATATCGTATACCGTTACATACTATTACGTACTAACGTATAACGTTATATACTATTACGTACTAACGTATAACGTTATATACTATTACGTACTAACGTATAACGTTATATAGTGTTACCTTATAACGTATACCGTTATATACTATTACGTACTAACGTATACCGTTATATACTATTACGTACTAACGTATAACGTTATATACTATTACGTACTAACGTATGACGTTATATACTATTACGTAATAGCGTATAACGTTATATACTAATACGTACAAACGTATAACGTTATATACTATTACGTAATAACGTATAACGTTATATACTATTACGTACTAACGTATAACGTAATATACTATTACGTAATAACGTATAACGTTATATACTATTACGTACTGACGTATAACGTTATATACTATTACGTAATAACGTATAACGCTATGTAGTATTAGCCAATGACGTATAACGTTATATAGTGTTACCTTATATCGTATAGCGTTGTATACTATTACGTACTAACGTACAACGTTATATACTATTACGTAATGTCGTATAACGTTAAGTAGTATTACCTTATGATGTATAACGTTATATACTATTACGTAATAGCGTATAACGTTATATACTAATACGCACAAACGTATAACGTTATATACTATTACGTTATGACGTATAACGTTATAAACTATTACATTATGACGTATAACGTTATATACTATTACGTAATAACGTATAACGTTATATACTATTACGTACTGGCGTATAACGTTATATAGTATTACAGTATGACGTAAAACGTTATGTAGTATTACCTTATAACGTATAACGTTATATTCTATTACGTACTCACGTATAACGATATACACTACTACGTACAAACGTATAACGTTATATACTACTACGTAATAACGTATAACGTTATATACTATTACGTACAAACGTATAACGTTATATACTACTACGTAATAACGTATAACGTTATATACAAGTACGTACTAACGTATAACGTAATATACTAATACGTAATAACGTATAAGCTATGTAGTATTAGCTTATGACGTATAACGTTATATAGTATTACCTTATATCGTATAACGTTATATACTATTACGTTATGACGTATATCGTTATATATTATTACGTACTGACGTATAACGTTGTATACTATTACGTAATAACGTATAACGTTATATACTATTACGTTATAACGTATAACGTTATATACTATTACGTACTAACGTATAACGTTATATACTAAAACGTACAAACGTATAACGTTATATACTATTACGAAATGTCGTATAACGTTATGTAGTATTACGTTATGACGTATAACGTTTTATACTATTACGGTATGACGTATATCGTTATATACTATTACGTACTGACGTATAACGGTATATACTATTACGTAATAACGTATAACGTTATATACTATTACGTAATGGAGTATAACGTAATGTAGTATTACCTTATGACGTATAACGATATTTAGTATTGCCTTATAAAGTATAACGTTATTTGGTATTGCCTTATAAAGTATAACGTTACATATAAATACGTAATGACGTATAAGGTTATGTAGTATTAGCTTATGATGTATAACGTTATATAGTATTACATTATAACGTATAACGTTATATACTATTACGTACTAACGTTTAACGTTATATACTATTACGTAATAACGTATAACGTTATATACTATTACGTACTAACGTATAACGTTATATACTAGTACGTACTAACGTATAACGTAATATACTATTACGTAATAACGTATAACGTTATGTAGTATTAGCTTATGATGTATAACGTTATATAGTATTACCTTATAACGTATAACGTAATATACTATTACGTACTAACGTATAACGTTATATACTAAAACGTACAAACGTATAACGTTATATACTATTACGTAATGTCGTATAACGTTATGTAGTATTACGTTATGACGTATAACGTTATGTATTATTACCATATGCCGTATAACGTTATATAGTATTACCTTATAAAGTATAACGTTATACACTAATACGTACTAACGTATGACGTTATATCCTATTACGTACTAACGTATAACGTTATATACTATTACGTAATGACGTATAACGTAATGTAGTATTACCTTATGACGTATAACGTTATTTAGTATTGCCTTATAAAGTATAACGTCACATATAATTACGTAATGACGTATAACGTTATGTATTATTACCATATGACGTATAACGTTATGTAGTATTACCTTATAACGTATAACGTTATATACTATTACATACTAACGTATAACGTTACATACTACTACGTAATAACGTATAACGTTATATACTATTACGTTATGACGTACAAAGTTATATACTATTACGTTATGACGTATATCGTTATATACTATTACGTACTGACGTATAACGTTATATACTATTACGTAATAACGTATAACGTTATGTAGTATTACGTTATGACGTATAACGTTATGTATTATTACCATATGCCGTATAACGTTATATAGTATTACCTTATAACGTATAACGTTATATACTATTACATACTAACGTATAACGTTACATACTACTACGTAATAAAGTATAACGTTATATACTATTACGTTATGACGTACAAAGTTATATACTATTACGTTATGACGTATATCGTTATATACTATTACGTACTAACGTATAACGATTTATACTATTACGTAGTAACGTATAACGTAATATACTATTACGTACAAACGTATAACGTTATATACTACTACGTAATAACGTATAACGTTATATTTCTATTATGTTATGACGTATAACGTTATATACTATTACGCTATGACGTATATCGTTATATACTATTACGTACTGACGTATAACGTTATAAACTATTACGTAAGAACGTATAAGGTTATATAATATTACGTACTGGCGTATAACGTTATATAGTATTGCAGTATGACGTAAAACGTTATGTAGTATTACCTTATAACGTATAACGTTATATACTATTACGTACTAACGTATAACGTTATATATTAATACGTACTAACGTATAACGTTATATACTAGTACGTACTAACGTATAACGTAATATACTATTACGTACTAACGTATAACGATATATACTATGACGTTATGACGTATAACGTTATATACTATTACGTTATGACGTATAACGTTATGTAGTATTATGTTATGATGTATAACGTTATATAGTATTACCTTATAACGTATAACGTTATATACTATTACGTACTAACGTATAACGTAATATACTATTACGTAATAACGTATAACGTAATATACTATTACGTAATAACGTATAACGTTATATACTATTACGTACTGGCGTATAACGTTATATAGTATTGCAGTATGACGTAAAACGTTATGTAGTATTACCTTATAACGTATAACGTTATATTCTATTACGTACTCACGTATAACGATATACACTACTACGTACAAACGTATAACGTTATATACTACTACGCAATAACGTATAACGTTATATACTAGTACGTACTAACGTATAACGTAATATACTATTACGTACAAACGTATAACGTTATATACTACTACGTAATAACGTATAACGTTATATACTATTACGTTATGACGTATAACGTTATATACTATTACGCTATGACGTATATCGTTATATACTATTACGTACTGACGTATAACGTTATAAACTATTACGTAAGAACGTATAAGGTTATATACTATTACGTACTGGCGTATAACGTTATATAGTATTGCAGTATGACGTAAAACGTTATGTAGTATTACCTTATAACGTATAACGTTATATACTATTACGTACTAACGTATAACGTTATATATTAATACGTACTAACGTATAACGTTATATACTAGTATGCACTAACGTATAACGTAATATACTATTACGTACAAACGTATAACGTTATATACTACTACGTAATAACGTATAACGTTATATACTATTACGTTATGACGTATAACGTTATATACTATTACGCTATGACGTATATCGTTATATACTATTACGTACTGACGTATAACGTTATAAACTATTACGTAAGAACGTATAAGGTTATATACTATTACGTACTAACGTATAACGTTATATACTAGTACGTACTAACGTATAACGTAATATACTATTACGTACTAACGTATAACGTTATATACTATTACGTACTAACGTATAACGTTATATACTAGTACGTACTAACGTATAACGACATATACTATTACGTCCTAACGTATAACGTTATATACTACTACGTAATGTCGTATAACGTTATGTAGTATTACCTTATGACGTATAACGTTATGTAGTATTACCTTATAACGTATAACGTTATATACTATTACGTAATAATGTATAACGTTATATACTATTACGTACTAACGTATAACGTAATATACTATTACATAATAACGTATAACGCTATGTAGTATTAGCTTATGACGTATAACGTTATTTAGTATTGCCTTATAATGTATAACGTCACATATAATTACGTAATGACGTATAACGTTATGTATTATTACCATATGACGTATAACGTTATGTAGTATTACCTTATAACGTATAACGTTATATAGTATTACATACTAACGTATAACGTTATATACTACTACGTAATAACGTATAACGTTATATACTATTACGTTATGACGTATAAAGTTATATGCCATTACGTTATGACGTATAACGTTATGTAGTATTAGCTTATGATGTATAACGTTATATAGTATTACCTTATAACGTATAACGTTATATACTATTACGTACTAACGTATAACGATATATACTATTACGTTATGACGTATAACGTTATATACTATTACGTTATGACGTATAACGTTATGTAGTATTAGCTTATGATGTATAACGTTATATAGTATTACCTTATAACGTATAACGTTATATACTATTACGTAATGACGTATAACGTTATGTAGTATTACCTTATGACGTATAACGTTATTTAGTATTGCCTTATAATGTATAACGTCACATATAATTACGTAATGACGTATAACGTTATGTATTATTACCATATGACGTATAACGTTATGTAGTATTACCTTATAACGTATAACGTTATATAGTATTACATACTAACGTATAACGTTATATACTACTATGTAATAACGTATAACGTTATATACTATTACGTTATGACGTATAAAGTTATATGCCATTACGTTATGACGTATATCGTTATACACTATTGGGTACTGACGTATAACGTTATATACTAGTACGTACTAACTTATAACGACATATACTATTACGTGCTAACGTATAACGACATATACTATTACGTACTAACGTATAACGTTATATACTACTACGTAATGTCGTATAACGTTATGTAGTATTACCTTATGACGTATAACGTTATGTAGTATTACCTTATAACGTATAACGTTATATACTATTACGTAATAACGTATAACGTTATATACTATTACGTACTAACGTATAACGTAATATACTATTACATAATAACGTATAACGCTATGTAGTATTAGCTTATGACGTATAACGTTATATAGTACTACCTTATAACGTATAACGTTATATAGTATTACATACTAACGTATAACGTTATATAGTATTACGTACTAACGTATAACGTTATGTACTATTACGTACTAACGTATAACGTTATATACAATTACGTAATGTCGTATAACGTTATATAGTATTACATACTAATGTATAACGTTATATAGTATTACGTACTAACGTATAACGTTATATACTATTACGTACTAACGTAAAACGTTATATACAATTACGTAATATCGTATAACGTTATGTAGTATTACCTTATGACGTATAACGTTATATAGTATTACCTTATAACGTATAACGTTATAAACTATTACGTACTAACGTATAACGTTATATACTACTACGTACAAACGTATAACGTTATATACTATTACGTAATAACGTATAACGATATATAATATTACGTTATGACGTATAACGTTATATACTATTACGTTATGACGTATAACGTTATGTAGTATTAGCTTATGATGTATAACGTTATATAGTATTACCTTATAACGTATAAGGTTATATACTATTACGTACTAACTTATAACGTTATATACTACTACGTACTAACGTATAACGTTATATACTATTACGTAATGACGTATAACGTTATGTAGTATTACCTTATGACGTATAACGTTATTTAGTATTGCCTTAGAATGTATAACGTCACATAAAATTACATAATGACATATAACGTTATGTATTATTACCATATGACGTATAACGTTATGTAGTATTACCTTATAACGTATAACGTTATATAGTATTACATACTAACGTATAACGTTATATACTACTACGTAATAACGTATAACGTTATATACTATTACGTTATGACGTATAAAGTTATATACCATTACGTTATGACGTATATCGTTATACACTATTACGTACTGACGTATAACGTTATATACTATTACGTAATAACGTATACGCTATGTAGTATTAGCTTATGACGTATAACGTTATGCAGTATTAGCTTATGATGTATAACGTTATATAGTATTACCATATAACGTATAACGTTATGCAGTATTAGCTTATGATGTATAACGATATATAGTATTACCATATAACGTATAACGTTATATACTATTACGTACTAACGTATAACGTTATATACTATTACGTAATGACGCATAACGTTATGTAGTATTACCTTATGACGTATAACGTTATTTAGTATTGCCTTATAATGTATAACGTCACATATAATTACATAATGACGTATAACGTTATGTATTATTACCATATGACGTATAACGTTATGTAGTATTACCTTATAACGTATAACGTTATGTAGTATTACATACTAACGTATAACGTTATATACTATTACCTACTAACGTATAACGTTATATAATAGTACGTACTAACGTATAACGACATATACTATTACATAATAACGTATACGCTATGTAGTATTAGCTTATGACGTATAACGTTATGCAGTATTAGCTTATGATGTATAACGTTATATAGTATTACCATATAACGTATAACGTTATATACTATTACGTAATAGCGTATAACGCTATATACTATTACGTACTAACGTATAACGTTATATACTATTTCGTAATAACGTATAACGATATATACTATTACGTAGTAACGTTTAACGTAATATACTATTACGTAATAACGTATAACGCTATGTAGTATTAGCCTATGACGTATAACGTTATATAGTGTTACCTTATAACGTATACCGTTATATACTATTACGTACTAACGTATAACGTTATATACTATTACGTACTAACGTATAACGTTATATACTATTACGTAATGTCGTATAACGTTATGTAGTATTACCTTATGATGTATAACGTTATATACTATTACGTTATGACGTATATCGTTATATACTATTACGTACTGACGTATAACGTTATAAACTATTACGTAAGAACGTATAAGGTTATATACTATTACGTATTAACGTATAACGTTATATACTAGTACGTACTAACGTATAACGTAATATACTATTACGTAATAGCGTATAAGCTATGTAGTATTAGCTTATGACGTATAACGTTATATAGTATTACCTTATATCGTATAACGTTATATACTATTACGTACTAACGTATAACGCTATATACTATTACGTACTAACGTATAACGTTATATACTATAGCGTACTATCGTATAACGTTATATACTATTACGTAATGACGTATAACGTAATGTAGTATTACCTTATAACGTATAACGTTATATAGTATTACATACTAACGTATAACGGTATATACTACTACGTAATAACGTATAACGTTATATACTATTGCGTTATAACGTATATCGTTATATACTATTACGTACTGACGTATAACGTTATATACTATTACGTAAAAACGTATAAGGTTATATACTATTACGTACTAACGTATAACGTTATATACTAGTACGTACTAACGTATAACGTAATATACTATTACGTAATAACGTTTAAGCTATGTAGTATTAGCTTATGACGTATAACGTTATATAGTATTACCTTATATCGTATAACGTTATATACTATTACGTACTAACGTATAACGTTATATACTGTTACGTACTAACGTATAACGTTATATACTATTGCGTACTAACGTATAACGTTATATACTACTACGTAATAACGTATAACGTTATATACTACTACGTTATGACGTATATCGTTATATACTATTACGTACTGACGTATAACGTTATATACTATTACGTAAAAACGTATAACGTTATATATTATTACGTACTAACGTATAACGTTATATACTAGTACGTACTAACGTATAACGACATATACTATTACGTACTAACGTATAACGTTATATACTACTACGTAATGTCGTATAACGTTATGTAGTATTACCTTATGACGTATAACGTTATGTAGTATTACCTTATAACGTATAACGTTATATACTATTACGTAATAACGTATAACGTTATATACTATTACGTACTAACGTATAACGTAATATACTATTACGTAATGTCGTATAACGTTATGTAGTATTACCTTATGACGTATAACGTTATATAGTATTACCTTATAACGTATAACGTTATATTCTATTACGTACTAACGTATAACGTTATATACTACTACGTACAAACGTATAACGTAATATACTATTACGTAATAGCGTATAACGTTATAAACTATTACATTATGACGTATAACGTTATATACTATTACGTACTAGCGTATAACGTCATATACTATTACGTACTAACGTATAACGTTTTATACTATTACGTACTAACGTATAACGTTTTATACTATTACGTACTAACGTATAACGTTATATACTACTACGTAATCACGTATAACGTTATATACTATTACGTTATGACGTATATCGTTATATACTATTACGTACTAACGTATAACGTAATATACTATTACATAATAACGTATAACGCTATTTAGTATTAGCTTATGGCGTATAACGTTATATAGTATTACCTTATAACGTATAACGTTATATAGTATTACATACTAACGTATAACGTTATATAGTATTACGTACTAACGTATAACGTAATATACTATTACGTAATAGCGTATAACGTTATAAACTATTACCTTATAACGTATAACGTTATATTCTATTACGTACTAACGTATAACGTTATATACTACTGCGTACAAACGTATAACGTAATATACTATTACGTAATAGCGTATAACGTTATAAACTATTACATTATGACGTATAACGTTATATACTATTACGTACTAGCGTATAACGTCATATACTATTACGTACTAACGTATAACGTTATATACCATTACGTAATAACGTATAACGTTATATACTATTACGTACTAACGTATAACGTAATATACTATTACATAATAACGTATAACGCTATGTAGTATTAGCTTATGACGTATAACGCTATATAGTATTACCTTATAACGTATAACGTTATATAGTATTACATACTAACGTATAACGTTATATAGTATTACGTACTAACGTATAACGTTATATACTATTACGTACTAACGTATAACGTTATATACAATTACGTAATGTCGTATAACGTTATGTAGTATTACCTTATGACGTATAACGTTATATAGTATTACCTTATAACGTATAACGTTATATACTATTACGTACTAACGTATAACGTTATATACTACTACGTACTAAAGTATAACGTTATATACTATTACGTAATGACGTATAAAGTTATGTAGTATTAGCTTATGATGTATAACGTTATATAGTATTACCTTATAACGTATAACGTTATATACTATTACGTACTAACGTATAACGTTATATACTACTGCGTACTAACGTATAACGTTATATACTATTACGTAATGACGTATAACGTTATGTAGTATTACCTTATGACGTATAACGTTATTTAGTATTGCCTTATAATGTATAACGTCACATATAATTACGTACTGACGTATAACGTTATGTATTATTACCATATGACGTATAACGTTATGTAGTATTACCTTATAACGTATAACGTTATATAGTATTACATACTAACGTATAACGTTATATACTACTACGTAATAACGTATAACGTTATATACTATTACGTTATGACGTATAAAGTTATATGCCATTACGTTATGACGTATATCGTTATACACTATTACGTACTGACGTATAACGTTATATACTAGTACGTACTAACTAATAACGACATATACTATTATGTACTAACGTATAACGACATATACTATTACGTACTAACGTATAACGTTATATACTACTACGTAATGTCGTGTAACGTTATGTAGTATTACCTTATGACGTATAACGTTATGTAGTATTACCTTATAACGTATAACGTTATATACTATTACGTAAGAACGTATAACGTTATATACTATTACGTACTAACGTATAACGTAATATACTATTACATAATAACGTATAACGCTATTTAGTATTAGCTTATGGCGTATTCCGTTATATAGTATTACCTTATAACGTATAACGTTATATAGTATTACATACTAACGTATAACGTTACATAGTATTACGTACTAACGTATAACGTTATATACTATTACGTACTAACGTATAACGTTATATACAATTACGTAATGTCGTATAACGTTATGTAGTATTACCTTATGACGTATAACGTTATATAGTATTACCTTATAACGTATAACGTTATATAGTATTACATACTAACGTATAACGTTATACACTACTACGTAATAACGTATAACGTTATATACTATTACGTTATGACGTATAAAGTTATATGCCATTACGTTATGACGTATAGCGTTATACACTATTACGTACTGACGTATAACGTTATATACTAGTACGTACTAACTTATAACGACATATACTATTACGTACTAACGTATAACGACATATACTATTACGTACTAACGTATAACGTTATATACTACTACGTAATGTCGTATAACGTTATGTAGTATTACCTTATGACGTATAACGTTATGTAGTATTACCTTATAACGTATAACGTTATATACTATTACGTAAGAACGTATAACGTTATATACTATTACGTACTAACGTATAACGTAATATACTATTACATAATAACGTATAACGCTATGTAGTATTAGCTTATGGCGTATAACGTTATATAGTATTACCTTATAACGTATAACGTTATATAGTATTACATACTAACGTATAACGTTATATAGTATTACGTACTAACATATAACGTTATATACTATTACGTACTAACGTATAACGTTATATACTACTACGTACAAACGTTTAACGTTATATACTATTACGTAATAACGTATAACGATATATAATATTACGTTATGACGTATAACGTTATATACTATTACGTTATGACGTATAACGTTATGTAGTATTAGCTTATGATGTATAACGTTATATAGTATTACCTTATAACGTAGAACGTTATATACTATTACGTACTAACTTATAACGTTATATACTACTACGTACTAACGTATAACGTTATATACTATTACGTAATGACGTATAACGTTATGTAGTATTACCTTATGACGTATAACGTTATTTAGTATTGCCTTAGAATGTATAACGTCACATATAATTACATAATGACGTATAACGTTATGTATTATTACCATATGACGTATAACGTTATGTAGTATTACCTTATAACGTATAACGTTATATAGTATTACATACTAACGTATAACGTTATATACTACTACGTAATAACGTATAACGTTATATACTATTACGTTATGACGTATAAAGTTATATACCATTACGTTATGACGTATATCGTTATACACTATTACGTACTGACGTATAACGTTATATACTATTGCGTAATAGCGTATAACGCTATATACTATTACGAACTAACGTAAAACGTTATATACTATTTCGTAATAACGTATAACGATATATACTATTACGTAGTAACGTTTAACTTAATATACTATTACGTAATAACGTATAACGCTATGTAGTATTAGCCTATGACGTATAACGTTATATAGTGTTACCTTATAACGTATACCGTTATATACTATTACGTACTAACGTATAACGTTATATACTATTACGTACTAACGTATAACGTTATATACTATTACGTACTAACGTATAACGTTAAATACTATTACGTAATGTCGTATAACGTTATATACTATTACCTACTGACGTATAACGTTATAAACTATTACGTTATGACGTATATCGTTATATACTATTACGTACTGACGTATAACGTTATATACTATTACGTAAAAACGTATAACGTTATATACTACTACGTAATAACGTATAACGTTATATACTATTACGTTATGACGTATATCGTTATATAGTATTACGTACTGACGTATAACGTTATATACTATTACGTAAAAACGTATAACGTTATATACTATTACGTACTGACGTATAACGTTATATACTATTACGTACTAGCGTATAACGTCATATACTATTACGTACTAACGTATAACGTTATATACTATTACGTACTAACGTATAACGTTATATACTACTACGTACTAACGTATAACGTTATATACTATTACGTAATGACGTATAACGTTATATACTATTACGTACTAACGTATAACAATATATAAAATTACGTACTAACGTATAACGTTATATAGTATTACAGTATGACGTATAACGTTATGTAGTATTACCTTATAACGTATAACGTTATATACTATTACGTACTGACGTATAACGTTATATAGTATTACAGTATGACATAAAACGTTATGTAGTATAACCTTATAACGTATAACGTTATATACTATTACGTTATGACGTATATCGTTATACACTATTACGTACTGACGTATAACGTTATAAACTATTACGTAATAACGTATAAGCTTATATACTATTACGTTTCTAACGTATAACGTTATATACTATTACGTACTAACGTATAACGTTATATACAATTACGTACTAACGTATAACGTTATATAGTATTACAGTATGACGTGAAACGTTATGTAGTATTACCTTATAACGTATAACGTTATATACTATTACGTACTAACGTATAACGTTATACACTACTACGTACAAAAGTATAACGTTATATACTATTACGTTATGACGTATAACGTTATATACTATTACGTTATGGCGTATATCGTTATATACTATTACGTACTGACGTATAACGTTATAAACTATTACGTAATAACGTGTAAGGTTATATACTATTACGTACTAACGTATGACGTTATATACTAGTACGTACTAACGTATAACGTAATATACTATTACGTAATAACTTATAACTTTATATACTATTACGTAATAACGTATAACGATATATACTATTACGTACTAACGTATAACGTTATATACTACTACGCAATAACGTATAACGTTATATACTATTACGTTATGACGTATAACGTTATGTAGTATTAGCTTATGATGTATAACGTTATATAGCATTACCTTATAACGTATAACGTTATATACTATTACGTACTAACTTATAACTTTATATACTATTACGTAATAACGTATAACGATATATACTATTACGTACTAACGTATAACGTTATATACTACTACGCAATAACGTATAACGTTATATACTATTACGTAATGACGTATAACGTTATATACTATTACGTACTAACGTATAACGTTATATAAAATTACGTACTAACGTATAACGTTATATAGTATTACAGTATGACGTATAACGTTATGTAGTATTACCTTATAACGTATAACGTTATATACTGTTACGTACTGACGTATAACGTTATATAGTATTACAGTATGACATAAAACGTTATGTAGTATAACCTTATAACGTATAACGTTATATACTATTACGTTATGACGTATATCGTTATACACTATTACGTACTGACGTATAACGTTATAAACTATTACGTAATAACGTATAAGCTTATATACTATTACGTTTCTAACGTATAACGTTATATACTATTACGTACTAACGTATAACGTTATATACAATTACGTACTAACGTATAACGTTATATAGTATTACAGTATGACGTAAAACGTTATGTAGTATTACCTTATAACGTATAACGTTATATACTATTACGTACTAACGTATAACGTTATACACTACTACGTACAAAAGTATAACGTTATATACTATTACGTTATGACGTATAACGTTATATACTATTACGTTATGGCGTATATCGTTATATACTATTACGTACTGACGTATAACGTTATAAACTATTACGTAATAACGTATAAGGTTATATACTATTACGTACTAACGTATGACGTTATATACTAGTACGTACTAACGTATAACGTAATATACTATTACGTAATAACTTATAACTTTATATACTATTACGTAATAACGTATAACGATATATACTATTACGTACTAACGTATAACGTTATATACTACTACGCAATAACGTATAACGTTATATACTATTACGTTATGACGTATAACGTTATGTAGTATTAGCTTATGATGTATAACGTTATATAGCATTACCTTATAACGTATAACGTTATATACTATTACGTACTAACTTATAACTTTATATACTATTACGTAATAACGTATAACGATATATACTATTACGTACTAACGTATAACGTTATATACTACTACGCAATAACGTATAACGTTATATACTATTACGTTATGACGTATAACGTTATATACTATTACGTTATGACGTATATCGTTATATACTATTACGTACTGACGTATAGCGTTATAAACTATTACGTAATAACGTATAAGGTTATACACTATTACGTACTGACGTATAACGTTATATACTATTACGTAATAACGTATAACGTTACATACTATTACGTACTAACGTATAACGTTATATACCAGTACGTACTAACGTATAACGACATATACTATTACGTAATAACGTATACGCTATGTAGTATTAGCGTATGACGTATATCGTTATGTAGTATTAGCTTATGATGTATAACGTTATATACTATTACCTTATAACGTATAACGTTATATACTATTACGTAATAGCATATAACGCTATATACTATTACGTACTAATGTATAGCGTTATATACTATTACGTAATAACGTATAACGATATATACTATTACGTAGTAACGTTTAACGTAATATACTATTACGTAATAACGTATAACCCTATGTAGTATTAGCCTATGACGTGTAACGTTATATAGTGTTACCTTATAACGTATACCGTTATATACTATTACATACTAACGTATAACGTTATATACTACTACGTAATATCGTATAACGTTATATACAATTACGTTATGACGTATAAAGTTATATACTATTACGTTATGACGTATATCGTTATACACTATTACGTACTGACGTATAACGTTATATACTATTGCGTAATTGCGTATAACGCTATATACTATTACGAACTAACGTAAAACGTTATATACTATTTCGTAATAACGTATAACGATATATACTATTACGTAGTAACGTTTAACTTAAAATACTATTACGTAATAACGTATAACGCTATGTAGTATTAGCCTATGACGTATAACGTTATATAGTGTTACCTTATAACGTATACCGTTATATACTATTACGTACTAACGTATAACGTTATATACTATTACGTACTAACGTATAACGTTATATACTATTACGTACTAACGTATAACGTTAAATACTATTACGTAATGTCGTATAACGTTATATACTATTACCTACTGACGTATAACGTTATAAACTATTACGTTATGACGTATATCGTTATATACTATTACGTACTGACGTATAACGTTATATACTATTACGTAAAAACGTATAACGTTATATACTACTACGTAATAACGTATAACGTTATATACTATTACGTTATGACGTATATCGTTATATAGTATTACGTACTGACGTATAACGTTATATACTATATCGTAAAAACGTATAACGTTATATACTATTACGTACTGACGTATAACGTTATATACTATTACGTACTAGCGTATAACGTCATATACTATTACGTACTAACGTATAACGTTATATAGTATTACGTACTAACGTATAACGTTATATACTACTACGTACTAACGTATAACGTTATATACTATTACGTAATGACGTATAACGTTATATACTATTACGTACTAACGTATAACGTTATATAAAATTACGTACTAACGTATAACGTTATATAGTATTACAGTATGACGTATAACGTTATGTAGTATTACCTTATAACGTATAACGTTATATACTATTACGTACTGACGTATAACGTTATATAGTATTACAGTATGACATAAAACGTTATGTAGTATAACCTTATAACGTATAACGTTATATACTATTACGTTATGACGTATATCGTTATACACTATTACGTACTGACGTATAACGTTATAAACTATTACGTAATAACGTATAAGCTTATATACTATTACGATTCTAACGTATAACGTTATATACTATTACGTACTAACGTATAACGTTATATACAATTACGTACTAACGTATAACGTTATATAGTATTACAGTATGACGTAAAACGTTATGTAGTATTACCTTATAACGTATAACGTTATATACTATTACGTACTAACGTATAACGTTATACACTACTACGTACAAAAGTATAACGTTATATACTATTACGTTATGACGTATAACGTTATATACTATTACGTTATGGCGTATATCGTTATATACTATTACGTACTGACGTATAACGTTATAAACTATTACGTAATAACGTATAAGGTTATATACTATTACGTACTAACGTATGACGTTATATACTAGTACGTACTAACGTATAACGTAATATACTATTACGTAATAACTTATAACTTTATATACTATTACGTAATAACGTATAACGATATATACTATTACGTACTAACGTATAACGTTATATACTACTACGCAATAACGTATAACGTTATATACTATTACGTTATGACGTATAACGTTATGTAGTATTAGCTTATGATGTATAACGTTATATAGCATTACCTTATAACGTATAACGTTATATACTATTACGTACTAACTTATAACTTTATATACTATTACGTAATAACGTATAACGATATATACTATTACGTACTAACGTATAACGTTATATACTACTACGCAATAACGTATAACGTTATATACTATTACGTTATGACGTATAACGTTATATACTATTACGTTATGACGTATATCGTTATATACTATTACGTACTGACGTATAACGTTATAAACTATTACGTAATAACGTATAAGGTTATATACTATTACGTACTAACGTATGACGTTATATACAAGTACGTACTAACAACGTATAACGTTATATACTATTACGTAATGTCGTATAACGTTATATACTATTACGTACTAACGTATAACGTAATATACTATTACATAATAACGTATAACGCTATGTAGTATTAGCTTATGACGTATAACGTTATATAGTATTACCTTATAACGTATAACGTTATATAGTATTACGTAATGTCGTATAACGTTATGTAGTATTACCTTCTGACGTATAACGATATATAGTATTACCTTATAACGTATAACGTTATATACTATTACGTACTATCGTATAACGTTATATACTATTACGTAAAAACGTATAACGTTATATACTATTACGTACTGATGTATAACGTTATATACTATTACGTAAAAACGTATAACGTTATATACTATTACGTACTAACGTATAACGTTATATACTACTACGTACTAACGTTTAACGTTATATACTATTACGTAATGACGTATAACGTTATGTAGTATTACCTTATGACGTATAACGTTATTTAGTATTGCCTTATAAAGTATAACGTCACATATAATTACGTAATGACGTATAACGTTATGTATTATTACCATATGACGTATAACGTTATGTAGTATTACCTTATAACGTATAACGTTATATACTATTACATACTAACGTATAACGTTATATACCACTACGTAATAACGTATAACGTTATATACTATTACGTTATGACGTATAAAGTTATACACTATTACGTTATGACGTATATCGTTATATACTATTACGTACTGACGTATAACGTTATATACTATTACGTAATAACGTATAACGTTATATACTATTACGTACTAACGTATAACGTTATATACTAGTACGTACTAACGTATAACGACATATACTATCACGTAATAACGTATACGCTATGTAGTATTAGATTATGACGTATAACGTTATGTAGTATTAGCTTATGGTTTATAACGTTATATAGTATTACCTTGTAACGTATAACGTTATATACTATTACGTAATAGCGTATAACGATATATACTATTACGTAGTAACGTTTAACGTAATATACTAATACGTACAAACGTATAACGTTATATACTATTACGTAATAACGTATAACGTTATATACTAATACGTACAAAGGTATAACGTTATATACTATTACGTTATGACGTATATCGTTATATACTATTACGTACTGACGTATAACGTTATAAGCTATTACGTAATAACGTATAAGGTTATATACTATTACGTACTAACGTATAACGTTATATACTATTACGTACTAACGTATAACGACATATACTATTACGTAATAACGTATAACGTTATATACTAATACGTACAAACGTATAACGTTATATACTATTACGTAATAACGTATAACGTTATATACTAATACGTACAAACGTATAACGTTATATACTATTACGTTATGACGTATATCGTTATATACTATTACGTACTGACGTATAACGTTATAAGCTATTACGTAAGAACGTATAAGGTTATATACTATTACGTACTAACGTATAACGTTATATACTAGCACGTACTAACGTATAACGACATATACTATTACGTAATAACGTATAACGTTATATACTAATACGTACAAACGTATAACGTTATATACTATTACGTAATAACGTATAACGTTATATACTATTACGTTATGACGTATAAAGTTATATACTATTACGTTATAACGTATATCGTTATACACTATTACGTACTGACGTATAACGTTATATACTATTACGTAATAACGTATAACGTTACATACTATTACGTACTAACGTATAACGTTATATACCAGTACGTACTAACGTATAACGACATATACTATTACGTAATAACGTATACGCTATGTAGTATTAGCGTATGACGTATATCGTTATGTAGTATTAGCTTATGATGTATAACGTTATATAGTATTACCTTATAACGTATAACGTTATATACTATTACGTAATTGCATATAACGCTATATACTATTACGTACTAACGTATAGCGTTATATACTATTACGTAATAACGTATAACGATATATACTATTACGTAGTAACGTTTAACGTAATATACTATTACGTAATAACGTATAACGCTATGTAGTATTAGCCTATGACGTATAACGTTATATAGTGTTACCTTATAACGTATACCGTTATATACTATTACATACTAACGTATAACGTTACATACTACTACGTAATAACGTATAACGTTATATACTATTACGTTATGACGTATAAAGTTATATACTATTACGTTATGACGTATATCGTTATACACTATTACGTAGTGCCGTATAACGTTATATACTATTGCGTAATAGCGTATAACGCTATATACTATTACGAACTAACGTAAAACGTTATATACTATTTCGTAATAACGTATAACGATATATACTATTACGTAGTAACGTTTAACTTAATATACTATTACGTAATAACGTATAACGCTATGTAGTATTAGCCTATGACGTATAACGTTATATAGTGTTACCTTAAAACGTATACCGTTATATACTATTACGTACTAACGTATAACGTTATATACTATTACGTACTAACGTATAACGTTATATACTATTACGTACTAACGTATAACGTTAAATACTATTACGTAATGTCGTATAACGTTATATACTATTACCTACTGACGTATAACGATATAAACTATTACGTTATGACGTATATCGTTATATACTATTACGTACTGACGTATAACGTTATATACTATTACGTAAAAACGTATAACGTTATATACTATTACGTACTGACGTATAACGTTATATACTATTACGTACTAGCGTATAACGTCATATACTATTACGTACTAACGTATAACGTTATATACTATTACGTACTAACGTATAACGTTATATACTACTACGTACTAACGTATAACGTTATATACTATTACGTAATGACGTATAACGTTATATACTATTACGTACTAACGTATAACGTTATATAAAATTACGTACTAACGTATAACGTTATATAGTATTACAGTATGACGTATAACGTTATGTAGTATTACCTTATATCGTATAACGTTATATACTATTACGTACTGACGTATAACGTTATATAGTATTACAGTATGACGTAAAACGTTATGTAGTATTACCTTATAACGTATAACGTTATATACTATTACGTACTAACGTATAACGTTATACACTACTACGTACAAAAGTATAACGTTATATACTATTACGTTATGACGTATAACGTTATATACTATTACGTTATGGCGTATATCGTTATATACTATTACGTACTGACGTATAACGTTATAAACTATTACGTAATAACGTATAAGGTTATATACTATTACGTACTAACGTATGACGTTATATACTAGTACGTACTAACGTATAACGTAATATACTATTACGTAATAACTTATAACTTTATATACTATTACGTAATAACGTATAACGATATATACTATTACGTACTAACGTATAACGTTATATACTACTACGCAATAACGTATAACGTTATATACTATTACGTTATGACGTATAACGTTATGTAGTATTAGCTTATGATGTATAACGTTATATAGCATTACCTTATAACGTATAACGTTATATACTATTACGTTATGACGTATAACGTTATATACTATTACGTTATGACGTATATCGTTATATACTATTACGTACTGACGTATAACGTTATAAACTATTACGTAATAACGTATAAGGTTATATACTATTACGTACTAACGTATGACGTTATATACAAGTACGTACTAACAACGTATAACGTTATATACTATTACGTAATGTCGTATAACGTTATATACTATTACGCACTAACGTATAACGTAATATACTATTACATAATAACGTATAACGCTATGTAGTATTAGCTTATGACGTACAACGTTATATAGTATTACCTTATAACGTATAACGTTATATACTATTACGTACTAACGTTTAACGTTATATAGTATTACGTACTAACGTATAACGTTATATACTATTACGTACTAACGTATAACGTTATATACTATTACGTAATGTCGTATAACGTTATGTAGTATTACCTTATGACGTATAACGTTATATAGTATTACCTTATAACGTATAACGTTATATACTATTACGTACTGACGTATAACGTTATAAACTATTACGTAATAACGTATAAGGTTATATACTATTACGTACTAACGTATAACGTTATATACTAGTACGTACTAACGTATAACGTAATATACTATTACGTAATAACGTATAAGCTATGTAGTATTAGCTTATGTCGTATAACGTTATGTAGTATTACCTTATGACGTATAACGTTGTATACTATTACGTACTAACGTATAACGTTATATACTAATACGTACTAATGTATAACATTATACACTACTACGCACAAACGTATAACGTTATATACTATTACGTTATGACGTATAACGTTATATACTATTACGTTATGACGTATAACGTTATGTAGTATTAGCTTATGATGTATAACGTTATATAGTATTACCTTATAACGTATATCGTTATATAGTATTGCCTTATAAAGTATAACGTCACATATAATTACGTAATGACGTATAACGTTATGTATTATTACCATATGACGTATAACGTTATGTAGTATTACCTTATAACGTATAACGTTATATACTATTACATACTAACGTATAACGTTATATACCACTACGTAATAACGTATAACGTTATATACTATTACGTTATGACATATAAAGTTAAACACTATTACGTTATGACGTATATCGTTATATACTATTACGTACTGACGTATAAGGTTATATACTATTATGTAATAACGTATAACGTTATATACTATTACGTACTAACGTATAACGTTATATACTAGTACGTACTAACGTATAACGATATATACTATTACGTACTAACGTATAACGTTATATACTACTACGCAATAACGTATAACGTTATATACTATTACGTTATGACGTATAACGTTATATACTATTACGTTCTGACGTATATCGTTATATACTATTACGTACTGACGTATAACGTTATAAACTATTACGTAATAACGTATAAGGTTATATACTATTACGTACTAACGTATGACGTTATATACAAGTACGTACTAACAACGTATAACGTTATATACTATTACGTAATGTCGTATAACGTTATATACTATTACGTACTAACGTATAACGTAATATACTATTACATAATAACGTATAACGCTATGTAGTATTAGCTTATGACGTACAACGTTATATAGTATTACCTTATAACGTATAACGTTATATACTATTACGTACTAACGTTTAACGTTATATAGTATTACGTACTAACGTATAACGTTATATACTATTACGTACTAACGTATAACGTTATATACTATTACGTAATGTCGTATAACGTTATGTAGTATTACCTTATGACGTATAACGTTATATAGTATTACCTTATAACGTATAACGTTATATACTATTACGTACTGACGTATAACGTTATATACTATTACGTACTAACGTATAACGTTATATACTACTACGTACTAACGTATAACGTTATATACTATTACGTAATGACGTATAACGTTATATACTATTACGTACTAACGTATAACGTTATATACTATTACGTACTAACGTATAACGTTAAATACTATTACGTAATGTCGTATAACGTTATATACTATTACCTACTGACGTATAACGTTATAAACTATTACGTTATGACGTATATCGTTATATACTATTACGTACTGACGTATAACGTTATATACTATTACGTAAAAACGTATAACGTTATATACTATTACGTACTGACGTATAACGTTATATACTATTACGTACTAGCGTATAACGTCATATACTATTACGTACTAACGTATAACGTTATATACTATTACGTACTAACGTATAACGTTATATACTACTACGTACTAACGTATAACGTTATATACTATTACGTAATGACGTATAACGTTATATACTATTACGTACTAACGTATAACGTTATATAAAATTACGTACTAACGTATAACGTTATATAGTATTACAGTATGACGTATAACGTTATGTAGTATTACCTTATATCGTATAACGTTATATACTATTACGTACTGACGTATAACGTTATATAGTATTACAGTATGACATAAAACGTTATGTAGTATAACCTTATAACGTATAACGTTATATACTATTACGTTATGACGTATATCGTTATACACTATTACGTACTGACGTATAACGTTATAAACTATTACGTAATAACGTATAAGGTTATATACTATTACGTAATGTCGTATAACGTTATATACTATTACGCACTAACGTATAACGTAATATACTATTACATAATAACGTATAACGCTATGTAGTATTAGCTTATGACGTACAACGTTATATAGTATTACCTTATAACGTATAACGTTATATACTATTACGTACTAACGTATAACGTTATATAAAATTACGTACTAACGTATAACGTTATATAGTATTACAGTATGACGTATAACGTTATGTAGTATTACCTTATATCGTATAACGTTATATACTATTACGTACTGACGTATAACGTTATATAGTATTTCAGTATGACATAAAACGTTATGTAGTATAACCTTATAACGTATAACGTAATATACTATTACGTAATAACTTATAACTTTATATACTATTACGTAATAACGTATAACGATATATACTATTACGTACTAACGTATAACGTTATATACTACTACGCAATAACGTATAACGTTATATACTATTACGTTATGACGTATAACGTTATGTAGTATTAGCTTATGATGTATAACGTTATATAGCATTACCTTATAACGTATAACGTTATATACTATTACGTACTAACTTATAACTTTATATACTATTACGTAATAACGTATAACGATATATACTATTACGTACTAACGTATAACGTTATATACTACTACGCAATAACGTATAACGTTATATACTATTACGTTATGACGTATAACGTTATATACTATTACGTTATGACGTATATCGTTATATACTATTACGTACTGACGTATAACGTTATAAACTATTACGTAATAACGTATAAGGTTATATACTATTACGTACTAACGTATGACGTTATATACAAGTACGTACTAACAACGTATAACGTTATATACTATTACGTAATGTCGTATAACGTTATATACTATTACGCACTAACGTATAACGTAATATACTATTACATAATAACGTATAACGCTATGTAGTATTAGCTTATGACGTACAACGTTATATAGTATTACCTTATAACGTATAACGTTATATACTATTACGTACTAACGTTTAACGTTATATAGTATTACGTACTAACGTATAACGTTATATACTATTACGTACTAACGTATAACGTTATATACTATTACGTAATGTCGTATAACGTTATGTAGTATTACCTTATGACGTATAACGTTATATAGTATTACCTTATAACGTATAACGTTATATACTATTACGTACTGACGTATAACGTTATAAACTATTACGTAATAACGTATAAGGTTATATACTATTACGTACTAACGTATAACGTTATATACTAGTACGTACTAACGTATAACGTAATATACTATTACGTAATAACGTATAAGCTATGTAGTATTAGCTTATGTCGTATAACGTTATGTAGTATTACCTTATGACGTATAACGTTGTATACTATTACGTACTAACGTATAACGTTATATACTAATACGTACTAATGTATAACATTATACACTACTACGCACAAACGTATAACGTTATATACTATTACGTTGTGACGTATAACGTTATATACTATTACGTTATGACGTATAACGTTATGTAGTATTAGCTTATGATGTATAACGTTATATAGTATTACCTTATAACGTATAACGTTATATAGTATTACGTAATGTCGTATAAAGTTATAAACTATAACATTATGACGTATAACGTTATATACTATTACGTACTAGCGTATAACGTCATATACTATTACGTACTAACGTATAACGTTATATACTATTACGTACTAACGTATAACGTTATATACTACTACGTACTAACGTTTAACGTTATATAATATTACGTAATGACGTATAACGTTATGTAGTATTACCTTATGACGTATAACGTTATTTAGTATTGCCTTATAAAGTATAACGTCACATATAATTACGTAATGACGTATAACGTTATGTATTATTACCATATGACGTATAACGTTATGTAGTATTACCTTATAACCTATAACGTTATATACTATTACATACTAACGTATAACGTTATATACCACTACGTAATAACGTATAACGTTATATACTATTACGTTATGACGTATAAAGTTAAACAATATTACGTTATGACGTATATCGTTATATACTATTACGTACTGACGTATAAGGTTATATACTATTATGTAATAACGTATAACGTTATATACTATTACGTACTAACGTATAACGTTATATACTAGTACGTACTAACGTATAACGATATATACTATTACGTACTAACGTATAACGTTATATACTACTACGCAATAACGTATAACGTTATATACTATTACTTTATGACGTATAACGTTATATACTATTACGTTCTGACGTATATCGTTATATACTATTACGTACTGACGTATAACGTTATAAACTATTACGTAATAACGTATAAGGTTATATACCATTACGTACTAACGTATGACGTTATATACAAGTACGTACTAACAACGTATAACGTTATATACTATTACGTAATGTCGTATAACGTTACATACTATTACGTACTAACGTATAACGTAATATACTATTACATAATAACGTATAACGCTATGTAGTATTAGCTTATGACGTACAACGTTATATAGTATTACCTTATAACGTATAACGTTATATACTATTACGTACTAACGTTTAACGTTATATAGTATTACGTACTAACGTATAACGTTATATACTATTACGTACTAACGTATAACGTTATATACTATTACGTAATGTCGTATAACGTTATGTAGTATTACCTTATGACGTATAACGTTATATAGTATTACCTTATAACGTATAACGTTATATACTATTACGTACTGACGTATAACGTTATAAACTATTACGTAATAACGTATAAGGTTATATACTATTACGTACTAACGTATAACGTTATATACTAGTACGTACTAACGTATAACGTAATATACTAATACGTAATAACGTATAAGCTATGTAGTATTAGCTTATGTCGTATAACGTTATGTAGTATTACCTTATGACGTATAACGTTATTTAGTATTGCCTTATAAAGTATAACGTCACATATAAATACGTAATGACGTATAACGTTATGTATTATTACCATATGACGTATAACGTTATGTAGTATTACCTTATAACGTATAACGTTATATACTATTACATACTAACGTATAACGTTATATACCACTACGTAATAACGTATAACGTTATATATTATTACGTTATGACGTATAAAGTTAAACACTATTACGTTATGACGTATATCGTTATATACTATTACGTACTGACGTATAAGGTTATATACTATTATGTAATGACGTATAACGTTATATACTATTACGTACTAACGTATAACGTTATATACTAGTACGTACTAACGTATAACGACATATACTATTACGTAATAACGTATACGCTATGTAGTATTAGCTTATGACGTATAACGTTATGTAGTATTAGCTTATGATTTATAACGTTATATAGTATTACCTTATAACGTATAACGCTATATACTATTACGTAATAGCGTATAACGCTATATACTATTACGTACTAACGTATAAAGTTATATACTATTACGTAATTTCGTATAACGTTATGTAGTATTACCTTATGATGTATAACGTTATATAGTATTACCTTATAACGTATAACATTATATACTATTACGTAATAGCGTATAACGTTATTTACTAATATGTACTAACGTATAACGTTATACACTACTACGCACAAACGTATAACGTTATATACTATTACGTTATGACGTATAACGTTATAAGCTACTACGCAATAACGTATAACGTTATATACTATTACGTACTAACGTATAACGTTATATACTATTACGTACTAACGTATAACGTTAAATACTATTACGTAATGTCGTATAACGTTATATACTATTACCTACTGACGTATAACGTTATAAACTATTACGTTATGACGTATATCGTTATATACTATTACGTACTGACGTATAACGTTATATACTATTACGTAAAAACGTATAACGTTATATACTACTACGTAATAACGTATAACGTTATATACTATTACGTTATGACGTATATCGTTATATAGTATTACGTACTGACGTATAACGTTATATACTATTACGTAAAAACGTATAACGTTATATACTATTACGTACTGACGTATAACGTTATATACTATTACGTACTAGCGTATAACGTCATATACTATTACGTACTAACGTATAACGTTATATACTATTACGCACTAACGTATAACGTTATATACTACTACGTACTAACGTATAACGTTATATACTATTACGTAATGACGTATAACGTTATATACTATTACGTACTAACGTATAACGTTATATAAAATTACGTACTAACGTATAACGTTATATAGTATTACAGTATGACGTATAACGTTATGTAGTATTACCTTATAACGTATAACGTTATATACTATTACGTACTGACGTATAACGTTATATAGTATTACAGTATGACATAAAACGTTATGTAGTATAACCTTATAACGTATAACGTTATATACTATTACGTTATGACGTATATCGTTATACACTATTACGTACTGACGTATAACGTTATAAACTATTACGTAATAACGTATAAGCTTATATACTATTACGTTTCTAACGTATAACGTTATATACTATTACGTACTAACGTATAACGTTATATACAATTACGTACTAACGAATAACGTTATATAGTATTACAGTATGACGTAAAACGTTATGTAGTATTACCTTATAACGTATAACGTTATATACTATTACGTACTAACGTATAACGTTATACACTACTACGTACAAAAGTATAACGTTATATACTATTACGTTATGACGTATAACGTTATATACTATTACGTTATGGCGTATATCGTTATATACTATTACGTACTGACGTATAACGTTATAAACTATTACGTAATAACGTATAAGGTTATATACTATTACGTACTAACGTATGACGTTATATACTAGTACGTACTAACGTATAACGTAATATACTATTACGTAATAACTTATAACTTTATATACTATTACGTAATAACGTATAACGATATATACTATTACGTACTAACGTATAACGTTATATACTACTACGCAATAACGTATAACGTTATATACTATTACGTTATGACGTATAACGTTATGTAGTACTAGCTTATGATGTATAACGTTATATAGCATTACCTTATAACGTATAACGTTATATACTATTACGTACTAACTTATAACTTTATATACTATTACGTAATAACGTATAACGATATATACTATTACGTACTAACGTATAACGTTATATACTACTACGCAATAACGTATAACGTTATATACTATTACGTTATGACGTATAACGTTATATACTATTACGTTATGACGTATATCGTTATACACTATTACGTACTGACGTATAACGTTATAAACTATTACGTAATAACGTATAAGCTTATATACTATTACGTTTCTAACGTATAACGTTATATACTATTACGTACTAACGTATAACGTTATATACAATTACGTACTAACGAATAACGTTATATAGTATTACAGTATGACGTAAAACGTTATGTAGTATTACCTTATAACGTATAACGTTATATACTATTACGTACTAACGTATAACGTTATACACTACTACGTACAAAAGTATAACGTTATATACCACTACGTAATAACGTATAACGTTATATACTATTACGTTATGACGTATAAAGTTAAACAATATTACGTTATGACGTATATCGTTATATACTATTACGTACTGACGTATAAGGTTATATACTATTATGTAATAACGTATAACGTTATATACTATTACGTACTAACGTATAACGTTATATACTAGTACGTACTAACGTATAACGATATATACTATTACGTACTAACGTATAACGTTATATACTACTACGCAATAACGTATAACGTTATATACTATTACGTTATGACGTATAACGTTATATACTATTACGTTCTGACGTATATCGTTATATACTATTACGTACTGACGTATAACGTTATAAACTATTACGTAATAACGTATAAGGTTATATACCATTACGTACTAACGTATGACGTTATATACAAGTACGTACTAACAACGTATAACGTTATATACTATTACGTAATGTCGTATAACGTTATATACTATTACGTACTAACGTATAACGTTATGTAGTATTACCTTATAACGTATAACGTTATATACTATTACGTACTGACGTATAACGTTATATAGTATTACAGTATGACATAAAACGTTATGTAGTATAACCTTATAACGTATAACGTTATATACTATTACGTTATGACGTATATCGTTATACACTATTACGTACTGACGTATAACGTTATATACTATTACGTAATGTAGTATAACGTTATGTAGTATTACCTTATGACGTATAACGTTATATAGTATTACCTTATAACGTATAACGTTATATACTATTACGTACTAACGAATAACGTTATATAGTATTACAGTATGACGTAAAACGTTATGTAGTATTACCTTATAACGTATAACGTTATATACTATTACGTACTAACGTATAACGTAATATACTATTACGTAATAACGTATAAGCTATGTAGTATTAGCTTATGTCGTATAACGTTATGTAGTATTACCTTATGACGTATAACGTTATTTAGTATTGCCTTATAAAGTATAACGTCACATATAAATACGTAATGACGTATAACGTTATGTATTATTACCATATGACGTATAACGTTATGTAGTATTACCTTATAACGTATAACGTTATATACTATTACATACTAACGTATAACGTTATATACCACTACGTAATAACGTATAACGTTATATACTATTACGTTATGACGTATAAAGTTAAACACTATTACGTTATGACGTATATCGTTATATACTATTACGTACTGACGTATAAGGTTATATACTATTATGTAATGACGTATAACGTTATATACTATTACGTACTAACGTATAACGTTATATACTAGTACGTACTAACGTATAACGACATATACTATTACGTAATAACGTATACGCTATGTAGTATTAGCTTATGACGTATAACGTTATGTAGTATTAGCTTATGATTTATAACGTTATATAGTATTACCTTATAACGTATAACGCTATATACTATTACGTAATAGCGTATAACGCTATATACTATTACGTACTAACGTATAAAGTTATATACTATTACGTAATTTCGTATAACGTTATGTAGTATTACCTTATGATGTATAACGTTATATAGTATTACCTTATAACGTATAACATTATATACTATTACGTAATAGCGTATAACGTTATTTACTAATATGTACTAACGTATAACGTTATACACTACTACGCACAAACGTATAACGTTATATACTATTACGTTATGACGTATAACGTTATAAGCTACTACGCAATAACGTATAACGTTATATACTATTACGTACTAACGTATAACGTTATATACTATTACGTACTAACGTATAACGTTAAATACTATTACGTAATGTTGTATAACGTTATATACTATTACCTACTGACGTATAACGTTATAAACTATTACGTTATGACGTATATCGTTATATACTATTACGTACTGACGTATAACGTTATATACTATTACGTAAAAACGTATAACGTTATATACTACTACGTAATAACGTATAACGTTATATACTATTACGTTATGACGTATATCGTTATATAGTATTACGTACTGACGTATAACGTTATATACTATTACGTAAAAACGTATAACGTTATATACTATTACGTACTGACGTATAACGTTATATACTATTACGTACTAGCGTATAACGTCATATACTATTACGTACTAACGTATAACGTTATATACTATTACGCACTAACGTATAACGTTATATACTACTACGTACTAACGTATAACGTTATATACTATTACGTAATGACGTATAACGTTATATACTATTACGTACTAACGTATAACGTTATATAAAATTACGTACTAACGTATAACGTTATATAGTATTACAGTATGACGTATAACGTTATGTAGTATTACCTTATAACGTATAACGTTATATACTATTACGTACTGACGTATAACGTTATATAGTATTACAGTATGACATAAAACGTTATGTAGTATAACCTTATAACGTATAACGTTATATACTATTACGTTATGACGTATATCGTTATACACTATTACGTACTGACGTATAACGTTATAAACTATTACGTAATAACGTATAAGCTTATATACTATTACGTTTCTAACGTATAACGTTATATACTATTACGTACTAACGTATAACGTTATATACAATTACGTACTAACGAATAACGTTATATAGTATTACAGTATGACGTAAAACGTTATGTAGTATTACCTTATAACGTATAACGTTATATACTATTACGTACTAACGTATAACGTTATACACTACTACGTACAAAAGTATAACGTTATATACTATTACGTTATGACGTATAACGTTATATACTATTACGTTATGGCGTATATCGTTATATACTATTACGTTCTGACGTATAACGTTATAAACTATTACGTAATAACGTATAAGGTTATATACTATTACGTACTAACGTATGACGTTATATACTAGTACGTACTAACGTATAACGTAATATACTATTACGTAATAACTTATAACTTTATATACTATTACGTAATAACGTATAACGATATATACTATTACGTACTAACGTATAACGTTATATACTACTACGCAATAACGTATAACGTTATATACTATTACGTTATGACGTATAACGTTATGTAGTACTAGCTTATGATGTATAACGTTATATAGCATTACCTTATAACGTATAACGTTATATACTATTACGTACTAACTTATAACTTTATATACTATTACGTAATAACGTATAACGATATATACTATTACGTACTAACGTATAACGTTATATACTACTACGCAATAACGTATAACGTTATATACTATTACGTTATGACGTATAACGTTATATACTATTACGTTATGACGTATATCGTTATATACTATTACGTACTGACGTATAACGTTATAAACTATTACGTAATAACGTATAAGGTTATATACTATTACGTACTAACGTATGACGTTATATACAAGTACGTACTAACAACGTATAACGTTATATACTATTACGTAATGTCGTATAACGTTATATACTATTACGTACTAACGTATAACGTAATATAATATTACATAATAACGTATAACGCTATGTAGTATTAGCTTATGACGTACAACGTTATATAGTATTACCTTATAACGTATAACGTTATATACTATTACGTACTAACGTTTAACGTTATATAGTATTACGTACTAACGTATAACGTTATATACTATTACGTACTAACGTATAACGTTATATACTATTACGTAATGTCGTATAACGTTATGTAGTATTACCTTATGACGTATAACGTTATATAGTATTACCTTATAACGTATAACGTTATATACTATTACGTACTGACGTATAACGTTATAAACTATTACGTAATAACGTATAAGGTTATATACTATTACGTACTAACGTATAACGTTATATACTAGTACGTACTAACGTATAACGTAATATACTATTACGTAATAACGTATAAGCTATGTAGTATTAGCTTATGTCGTATAACGTTATGTAGTATTACCTTATGACGTATAACGTTGTATACTATTACGTACTAACGTATAACGTTATATACTAATACGTACTAATGTATAACATTATACACTACTACGCACAAACGTATAACGTTATATACTATTACGTTATGACGTATAACGTTATATACTATTACGTTATGACGTATAACGTTATGTAGTATTAGCTTATGATGTATAACGTTATATAGTATTACCTTATAACGTATAACGTTATATAGTATTACGTAATGTCGTATAACGTTATAAACTATAACATTATGACGTATAACGTTATATACTATTACGTAGTAGCGTATAACGTCATATACTATTACGTACTAACGTATAACGTTATATACTATTACGTACTAACGTATAACGTTATATACTACTACGTACTAACGTTTAACGTTATATAATATTACGTAATGACGTATAACGTTATGTAGTATTACCTTATGACGTATAACGTTATTTAGTATTGCCTTATAAAGTATAACGTCACATATAATTACGTAATGACGTATAACGTTATGTATTATTACCATATGACGTATAACGTTATGTAGTATTACCTTATAACGTATAACGTTATATACTATTACATACTAACGTATAACGTTATATACCACTACGTAATAATGTATAACGTTATATACTATTACGTTATGACGTATAAAGTTAAACACTATTACGTTATGACGTATATCGTTATATACTATTACGTACTCACGTATAAGGTTATATACTATTACGTAATAACGTATAACGTTATATACTATTACGTACTAACGTATAACGTTATATACTAGTACGTACTAACGTATAACGACATATACTATTACGTAATAACGTATACGCTATGTAGTATTAGCTTATGACGTATAACGTTATGTAGTATTAGCTTATGATTTATAACGTTATATAGTATTACCTTATAACGTATAACGCTATATACTATTACGTAATAGCGTATAACGCTATATACTATTACGTACTAACGTATAAAGTTATATACTATTACGTAATTTCGTATAACGTTATGTAGTATTACCTTATGATGTATAACGTTATATAGTATTACCTTATAACATATAACGTTATATACTATTACGTAATAGCGTATAACGTTATTTACTAATAGGTACTAACGTATAACGTTATACACTACTACGCACAAACGTATAACGTTATATACTATTACGTTATGACGTATAACGTTATAAATTATTACATTATGACGTATAACGTTATAAGCTACTACGCAATAACGTATAACGTTATATACTATTACGTTATGACATATAACGTTATATACTATTACGTTATGACGTATATCGTTATATACTATTACGTACTGACGTATAACGTTATATACTATTACGTACTAACGTATAACGTTATATACTATTGCGTACTATCGTATAACGTTGTATACTATTACGTCATAACGTATAACGCTATGTAGTATTAGCTTATGACGTACAACGTTATATAGTATTACCTTATAACGCATAACGTTATATACTATTAAGTACTAACGTATAACGTTATATACTATTACGTACTAACGTATAACGTTATATACTATTGCGTACTATCGTATAACGTTATATACTATTACGTAATAACGTATAACGTAATGTAGTATTACCTTATATTGTATAACGTTATATACTATTACATACTAACGTATAACGTTATATACTACTACGTAATAACGTATAACGTTATATACTATTACGTTATGACGTATATCGTTATATACTAGTACGTACTAACGTATAACGACATATACTATTACGTACTAACGTATAACGTTATATACTACTACGTACAATCGTATAACGTTATATACAATTACGTAATAACGTATAACGATATATACTATTACGTTATGACGTATAACGTTATATACTACTACGTTATGACGTATAACGTTATGTAGTATTAGCTTATGATGTATAACGTTATATAGTATTACCTTATAACGTATAATGTTATATACTATTACGTACTAACGTATAACGTTATATACTAATACGTACAAACGTATAACGTTATATACTATTACGTAATAACGTATAACGTTATAAACTATTACATTATGACGTATAACGTTATATACTATTACGTACTAGCGTATAACGTCATATACTATTACGTACTAACGTATAACGTTTTATACTATTACGTACTAACGTATAACGTTATATACTACTACGTACTAACGTATAACGTTATATACTATTACGTAATGACGTATAACGTTATGTAGTATTACCTTATGACGTATAACGTTATTTAGTATTGCCTTATAAAGTATAACGTCACATATAATTACGTAATGACGTATAACGTTATGTATTATTACCATATGACGTATAACGTTATGTAGTATTACCTTATAACGTATAACGTTATATACTATTACATACTAACGTATAACGTTATATACTACTACGTAATAACGTATAACGTTATATACTATTGCGTTATGACGTATAAAGTTATATACTATTACGTTATGACGTATATCGTTATACACTATTACGTACTGACGTATAACGTTATATACTATTGCGTAATAGCGTATAACGCTATATAGTATTACGTACTAACGTAAAACGTTATATACTATTTCGTAATAACGTATAACGATATATACTATTACGTAGTAACGTTTAACTTAATATACTATTACGTAATAACGTATAGCGCTATGTAGTATTAGCCTATGACGTATAACGTTATATAGTGTTACCTTATAACGTATACCGTTATATACTATTACGTACTAACGTATAACGTTATATAATATTACGTACTAACGTATAACGTTATATACTATTACGTACTAACGTATAACGTTAAATACTATTACGTAATGTCGTATAACGTTATGTAGTATTACCTTATGATGTATAACGTTATATAGTATTGCCTTATAAAGTATAACGTTATATACTATTACGTAATAGCGTATAACGTTATATACTAATACGTACTAACGTATAACGTAATATACTATTACGTAATAACGTATATCGTTATATACTATTACGTACTGACGTATAACGTTATATAGTATTACAGTATGACGTAAAACGATATGTAGTATTACCTTATAACGTATAACGTTATGTTCTATTACGTACTCACGTATAACGATATATACTACTACGTACAAACGTATAACGTTATATACTACTACGTAATAACGTATAGCGTTATATACTATTACGTTATGACGTATAACGTTATATACTATTACGTTATGACGTATATCGTTATATACTATTACGTACTGACGTATAACGTTATAAACTATTACGTAAGAACGTATAAGGTTATATACTATTACGTACTAACGTATATCGTTATATACTAGTACGTACTAACGTATAACGTAATATACTATTACGTACTGTCGTATAACGTTATATACAATTACGTAATGACGTATAACGTAATGTAGTATTACCTTATAACGTATAACGTTATATACTATTACATACTAACGTATAACGTTATATACTACTACGTAATAACGTATAACGTTATATACTATTACGTTATGACGCATATCGTTATATACTATTACGTAATAACGTATAACGTTATATACTATTATGTACTAACGTATAACGTAGTATACTATTGCATAATAACGTATAACGCTATGTAGTATTAGCTTATGACGTACAACGTTATATAGTATTACCTTATAACGTATAACGTTATATAGTATTACGTAATGTCGTATAACGTTATGTAGTATTACCTTATGACGTATAACGTTATATACTATTACGTACTAACGTATAACGTTATATACTAATACGTTATGACGTATAACGTTATATACTATTACGTTATGACGTATAACGTTATGTAGTATTAGCTTATGATGTATAACGTTATATAGTATTACCTTATAACGTATAACGTTATATACTATTACGTACTAACGTATAACGTTATATACTAATACGTACAAACGTATAACGTTATATACTATTACGTAATAACGTATAACGTTATAAACTATTACATTATGACGTATAACGTTATATACTATTACGTACTAGGGTATATCGTCATATACTATTACGTACTAACGTATAACGTTATATACTATTACGTAGTAACGTATAGCGTTAAATACTATTACGTAATGTCGTATAACGTTATGTAGTATTACCTTATGATGTATAACGTTATATAGTATTACCTTATAAAGTATAACGTTATATACTATTACGTAATAGCGTATAACGACATATACTATCACGTAATAACGTATACGCTATGTAGTATTAGATTATGACGTATAACGTTATGTAGTATTAGCTTATGGTTTATAACGTTATATAGTATTACCTTATAACGTATAACGTTATATACTATTACGTAATAGCGTATAACGCTATATACTATTACGTACTAACGTATAACGTTATATACTATTATGTACTAACGTATAACGTAGTATACTATTGCATAATAACGTATAACGCTATGTAGTATTAGCTTATGACGTACAACGTTATATAGTATTACCTTATAACGTATAACGTTATATAGTATTACGTAATGTCGTATAACGTTATGTAGTATTACCTTATGACGTATAACGTTATATACTATTACGTACTAACGTATAACGTTATATACTATTACGTTATGACGTATAACGTTATATACTATTACGTTATGACGTATAACGTTATGTAGTATTAGCTTATGATGTATAACGTTATATAGTATTACCTTATAACGTATAACGTTATATACTATTACGTACTAACGTATAACGTTATATACTAATACGTACAAACGTATAACGTTATATACTATTACGTAATAACGTATAACGTTATAAACTATTACATTATGACGTATAACGTTATATACTATTACGTACTAGGGTATATCGTCATATACTATTACGTACTAACGTATAACGTTATATACTATTACGTACTAACGTATAACGTTATATACTACTACGTACTAACGTTTAACGTTATATACTATTACGTAATGACGTGTAACGTTATGTAGTATTACCTTATGACGTATAACGTTATTTAGTATTGCCTTATAAAGTATAACGTCACATATAATTACGTAATGACGTATAACATTATGTATTATTACCATATGACGTATAACGTTATGTAGTATTACCTTATAACGTATAACGTTATATACTATTACATACTAACGTATAACGTTATATACCACTACGTAATAACGTATAACGTTATATACTGTTACGTTATGACGTATAAAGTTATACACTATTACGTTATGACGTATACCGTTATATACTATTACGTACTGACGTATAACGTTATATACTATTACGTAATAACGTATAACGTTATATACTATTACGTACTAACGTATAACGTTATATACTAGTACGTACTAACGTATAACGACATATACTATCACGTAATAACGTATACGCTATGTAGTATTAGATTATGACGTATAACGTTATGTAGTATTAGCTTATGGTTTATAACGTTATATAGTATTACCTTATAACGTATAACGTTATATACTATTACGTAATTTCGTATAACGTTATGTAGTATTACCTTATGATGTATAACGTTATATAGTATTACCTTGTAACGTATAACGTTATATACTATTACGTAATAGCGTATATCGTTATATACTAATACGTACTAACGTATAACGTTATACACTACTACGCACAAACGTATAACGTTATATACTATTACGTTATGACGTATAACGTTATAAATTATTACATTATGACGTATAACATTATATACTATTACGTACTAACGTATAACGTAATATACTAATACGTACAAACGTATAACGTTATATACTATTACGTAATAACGTATAACGTTATATACTAATACGTACAAACGTATAACGTTATATACTATTACGTTATGACGTATATCGTTATATACTATTACGTACTGACGTATAACGTTATAAGCTATTACGTAAGAACGTATAAGGTTATATACTATTACGTACTAACGTATAACGTTATATACTAGTACGTACTAACGTATAACGACATATACTATTACGTAATAACGTATAACGTTATATACTAATACGTACAAACGTATAACGTTATATACTATTACGTAATAACGTATAACGTTATATACTATTACGTTATGACGTATAAAGTTATATACTATTACGTTATAACGTATAACGATATATACTATTACGTAGTAACGTTTAACGTAATATACTATTACGTAATAACGTATAACGCTATGTAGTATTAGCCTATGACGTATAACGTTATATAGTGTTACCTTATAACGTATACCGTTATATAATATTACATACTAACGTATAACGTTATATACTACTACGTAATAACGTATAACGTTATATACTATTGCGTACTATCGTATAACGTTATATACTATTACGTAATAACGTATAACGTAATGTAGTATTACCTTATAATGTATAACGTTATATACTATTACATACTAACGTATAACGTTATATACTACTACGTAATAACGTATAACGTTATATACTATTACGTTATGACGTATATCGTTATATACTATTACGTTATGACGTATATCGTTATATACTATTACGTACTGTCGTATAACGTTATATACTATTACGTACTAACGTATAACGTTATATACTATTGCGTACTATCGTATAACGTTATATACTATTACGTAATAACGTATAACGCTATGTAGTATTAGCTTATGACGTACAACGTTGTATAGTATTACCTTATAACGCATAACGTTATATACTATTACGTACTAACGTATAACGTTATATACTATTACGTACTAACGTATAACGTTATATACTATTGCGTACTATCGTATAACGTTATATACTATTACGTAATAACGTATAACGTAATGTAGTACTACCTTATAATGTATAACGTTATATACTATTACATACTAACGTATAACGTTATATACTACTACGTAATAACGTATAACGTTATATACTATTACGTTATGACGTATATCGTTATATACTATTACGTACTGACGTATAACGTTATATACTATTACGTAAAAACGTATAACGTTATATATTATTACGTACTAACGTATAACGTTATATACTAGTACGTACTAACGTATAACGACATATACTATTACGTACTAACGTATAACGTTATATACTACTACGTACAATCGTATAACGTTATATACTATTACATACTAACGTATAACGTTATATACTACTACGTAATAACGTATAACGTTATATACTATTACGTTATGACGTATATCGTTATATACTATTACGTACTGACGTATAACGTTATATACTATTACGTAAAAACGTATAACGTTATATATTATTACGTACTAACGTGTAACGTTATATACTATTACGTACTAACGTATAACGTTATATACTAATACGTACAAACGTATAACGTTATATACTATTACGTAATAACGTATAACGTTATAAACTATTACATTATGACGTATAACGTTATATACTATTACGTACTAGGGTATATCGTCATATACTATTACGTACTAACGTATAACGTTATATACTATTACGTACTAACGTATAACGTTATATACTACTACGTACTAACGTTTAACGTTATATACTATTACGTAATGACGTGTAACGTTATGTAGTATTACCTTATGACGTATAATGTTATTTAGTATTGCCTTATAAAGTATAACGTCACATATAATTACGTAATGACGTATAACGTTATGTATTATTACCATATGACGTATAACGTTATGTAGTATTACCTTATAACGTATAACGTTATATACTATTACATACTAACGTATAACGTTATATACCACTACGTAATAACGTATAACGTTATATACTATTACGTTATGACGTATAAAGTTATACACTATTACGTTATGACGTATATCGTTATATACTATTACGTACTGACGTATAACGTTATATACTATTACGTAATAACGTATAACGTTATATACTATTACGTACTAACGTATAACGTTATATACTAGTACGTACTAACGTATAACGACATATACTATCACGTAATAACGTATACGCTATGTAGTATTAGATTATGACGTATAACGTTATGTAGTATTAGCTTATGGTTTATAACGTTATATAGTATTACCTTATAACGTATAACGTTATATACTATTACGTAATTTCGTATAACGTTATGTAGTATTACCTTATGATGTATAACGTTATATAGTATTACCTTGTAACGTATAACGTTATATACTATTACGTAATAGCGTATAACGTTATATACTAATACGTACTAACGTATAAAGTTATACACTACTACGCACAAACGTATAACGTTATATACTATTACGTTATGACGTATAACGTTATAAATTATTACATTATGACGTATAACATTATATACTATTACGTACTAACGTATAACGACATATACTATCACGTAATAACGTATACGCTATGTAGTATTAGATTATGACGTATAACGTTATGTAGTATTAGCTTATGGTTTATAACGTTATATAGTATTACCTTATAACGTATAACGTTATATACTATTACGTAATTTCGTATAACGTTATGTAGTATTACCTTATGATGTATAACGTTATATAGTATTACCTTGTAACGTATAACGTTATATACTAATACGTACAAACGTATAACGTTATATACTATTACGTAATAACGTATAACGTTATATACTAATACGTACAAACGTATAACGTTATATACTATTACGTTATGACGTATATCGTTATATACTATTACGTACTGACGTATAACGTTATAAGCTATTACGTAAGAACGTATAAGGTTATATACTATTACGTACTAACGTATAACGTTATATACTAGTACGTACTAACGTATAACGACATATACTATTACGTAATAACGTATAACGTTATATACTAATACGTACAAACGTATAACGTTATATACTATTACGTAATAACGTATAACGTTATATACTATTACGTTATGACGTATAAAGTTATATACTATTACGTTATAACGTATATCGTTATACACTATTACGTACTGACGTATAACGTTATATACTATTACGTAATAACGTATAACGTTACATACTATTACGTACTAACGTATAACGTTATATACTAGTACGTACTAACGTATAACGACATATACTATTACGTAATAACGTATACGCTATGTAGTATTAGCCTATGACGTATAACGTTATATAGTGTTACCTTATAACGTATACCGTTATATACTATTACATACTAACGTATAACGTTATATACTACTACGTAATAACGTATAACGTTATATACTATTACGTTATGACGTATATCGTTATATACTATTACGTTATGACGTATATCGTTATATACTATTACGTAGTAACGTTTAACGTAATATACTATTACGTAATAACGTATAACGCTATGTAGTATTAGCCTATGACGTATAACGTTATATAGTGTTACCTTATAACGTATACCGTTATATAATATTACATACTAACGTATAACGTTATATACTACTACGTAATAACGTATAACGTTATATACTATTGCGTACTATCGTATAACGTTATATACTATTACGTAATAACGTATAACGTAATGTAGTATTACCTTATAATGTATAACGTTATATACTATTACATACTAACGTATAACGTTATATACTACTACGTAATAACGTATAACGTTATATACTATTACGTTATGACGTATATCGTTATATACTATTACGTTATGACGTATATCGTTATATACTATTACGTACTGACGTATAACGTTATATACTATTACGTACTAACGTATAACGTTATATACTATTGCGTACTATCGTATAACGTTATATACTATTACGTACTAACGTATAACGTTATATACTATTGCGTACTATCGTATAACGTTATATACTATTACGTAATAACGTATAACGTAATGTAGTATTGCGTACTATCGTATAACGTTATGTAGTATTACCTTATGACGTATAACGTTATGTAGTATTACCTTATAACGTATAACGTTATATACTATTACATACTAACGTATAACGTTATATACTACTACGTAATAACGTATAACGTTATACACTATTACGTTATGACGTATAAAGTTATATACTATTACGTTATGACGTATATCGTTATACACTATTACGTACTGACGTATAACGTTATATACTATTGCGTAATAGCGTATAACGCTATATACTATTACGTACTAACGTAAAACGTTATATACTATTTCGTAATAACGTATAACGATATATACTATTACGTAGTAACGTTTAACTTAATATACTATTACGTAATAACGTATAACGCTATGTAGTATTAGCCTATGACGTATAACGTTATATAGTGTTACCTTATAACGTATACCGTTATATACTATTACGTACTAACGTATAACGTTATATACTATTACGTACTAACGTATAACGTTATATACTATTACGTACTAACGTATAACGTTAAATACTATTACGTAATGTCGTATAACGTTATGTAGTATTACCTTATGATGTATAACGTTATATAGTATTACCTTATAAAGTATAACGTTATATACTATTACGTACTAACGTATAACGTAATATACTATTACGTAATAACGTATATCGTTATATACTATTACGTACTGACGTATAACGTTATATACTATTACGTAATGACGTATAACGTAATGTAGTATTACCTTATAACGTATAACGTTATATACTATTACATTCTAACGTATAACGTTATATACTACTACGTAATAACGTATAACGTTATATACTATTACGTTATGACGTATATCGTTATATACTATTACGTAATAACGTATAACGTTATATACTATTATGTACTAACGTATAACGTAGTATACTATTGCATAATAACGTATAACGCTATGTAGTATTAGCTTATGACGTACAACGTTATATAGTATTACCTTATAACGTATAACGTTATATAGTATTACGTAATGTCGTATAACGTTATGTAGTATTACGTAATAACGTATAACGTTATATACTAATACGTACAAACGTATAACGTTATATACTATTACGTACTGTCGTATAACGTTATAAGCTATTACGTAAGAACGTATAAGGTTATATACTATTACGTACTAACGTATAACGTTATATACTAGTACGTACTAACGTATAACGACATATACTATTACGTAATAACGTATAACGTTATATACTAATACGTACAAACGTATAACGTTATATACTATTACGTAATAACGTATAACGTTATATACTAATACGTACAAACGTATAACGTTATATACTATTACGTTATGACGTATATCGTTATATACTAATACGTACTGACGTATAACGTTATAAGCTATTACGTAATAACGTATAACGTTATATACTATTACGTTATGACGTATAAAGTTATATACTATTACGTTATAACGTATATCGTTATACACTATTACGTACTGACGTATAACGTTATATACTATTACGTAATAACGTATAACGTTATATACTATTACGTAATAACGTATAACGTTATATACTAATACGTACAAACGTATAACGTTATATACTATTACGTTATGACGTATAGCGTTATATACTATTACGTACTGACGTATAACGTTATAAGCTATTACGTAATAACGTATAACGTTATATACTATTACGTTATGACGTATAAAGTTATATACTATTACGTTATAACGTATATCGTTATACACTATTACGTACTGACGTATAACGACATATACTATTACGTAATAACGTATACGCTGTGTAGTATTAGCGTATGACGTATATCGTTATGTAGTATTAGCTTATGATGTATAACGTTATATAGTATTACCTTATAACGTATAACGTTATATACTATTACGTAATAGCATATAACGCTATATACTATTACGTACTAACGTATAGCGTTATATACTATTACGTAATAACGTATAACGATATATACTATTACGTAGTAACGTTTAACGTAATATACTATTACGTAATAACGTATAACGTTATGTAGTATTAGCCTATGACGTATAACGTTATATAGTGTTACCTTATAACGTATACCGTTATATACTATTACATACTAACGTATAACGTTATATACTACTACGTAATAACGTATAACGTTATATACTATTACGTTATGACGTATATCGTTATACACTATTACGTACTGACGTATAACGTTATATACTATTGCGTAATAGCGTATAACGCTATATACTATTACGAACTAACGTAAAACGTTATATACTATTTCGTAATAACGTATAACGATATATACTATTACGTAGTAACGTTTAACTTAATATACTTTTACGTAATAACGTATAACGCTATGTAGTATTAGCCTATGACGTATAACGTTATATAGTGTTACCTTATAACGTATACCGTTATATACTATTACGTACTAACGTATAACGTTATATACTATTACGTACTAACGTATAACGTTATATACTATTACGTACTAACGTATAACGTTAAATACTATTACGTAATGTCGTATAACGTTATATACTATTACCTACTGACGTATAACGTTATAAACTATTACGTTATGACGTATATCGTTATATACTATTACGTACTGACGTATAACGTTATATACTATTACGTAAAAACGTATAACGTTATATACTATTACGTACTGACGTATAACGTTATATACTATTACGTACTAGCGTATAACGTTATATACTATTACGTACTAACGTATAACGTAATATACTATTACGTAATAACGTATAACGTTATATACTATTACGTACTAACGTATAACGTAATATACTATTACGTAATAACGTATTACGTTATATACTATTACGTACTAACGTATAACGTAATATACTAGTACATAATAACGTATAACGCTATGTAGTATTAGCTTATGACGTATAACGTTATATAGTGTTACCTTATAACGTATAACGTTATATAGTATTACGTAATGTCGTATAACGTTATGTAGTATTACCTTCTGACGTATAACGATATATAGTATTACCTTATAACGTATAACGTTATATACTATTACGTACTATCGTATAACGTTATATACTATTACGTAAAAACGTATAACGTTATATACTATTACGTACTGATGTATAACGTTATATACTATTACGTAAAAACGTATAACGTTATATACTATTACGTACTAACGTATAACGTTATATACTATTACGTACTAACGCATAACGTAATATACTAGTACGTACTAACGTATAACGACATATACTATTACGTACTAACGTATAACGTTATATACTACTACGTAATGTCGTATAAAGTTATGTAGTATTACCTTATGACGTATAACGTTTTGTAGTATTACCGTATAACGTATAACGTTATATACTATTACGTAATAACGTATAACGTTATATACTATTACGTACTAACGTATAACGTAATATACTATTACATAATAACGTATAACGCTATGTAGTATTAGCTTATGACGTATAACGTTATATAGTATTACCTTATAACGTATAACGTTATTTAGTATTACGTAATAACGTATAACGTTATATACTATTACGTTATGACGTATATCGTTATATAGTATTACGTACTGACGTATAACGTTATATACTACAACGTAATAACGTATAACGTTATATACTATTACGTTATGACGTATATCGTTATATAGTATTACGTACTGACGTATAACGTTATATACTATTACGTAAAAACGTATAACGTTATATACTATTACGTACTGACGCATAACGTTATATACTATTACGTACTAGCGTATAACGTCATATACTATTACGTACTAACGTATAACGTTATATACTATTACGTAGTAACGTATAACGTTATATACTACTACGTACTAACGTATAACGTTATATACTATTACGTAATGACGTATAACGTTATATACTATTACGTACTAACGTATAACGTTATATACAATTACGTACTAACGTATAACGTTATATAGTATTACAGTATGACGTATAACGTTATGTAGTATTACCTTATAACGTATAACGTTATATACTATTACGTACTGACGTATAACGTTATATAGTATTACAGTATGACATAAAACGTTATGTAGTATAACCTTATAACGTATAAAGTTATATACTATTACGTTATGACGTATATCGTTATACACTATTACGTACTGACGTATAACGTTATAAACTATTACGTAATAACGTATAAGCTTATATACTATTTCGTTTCTAACGTATAACGTTATATACTATTACGTACTAACGTATAACGTTATATACAATTACGTACTAACGTATAACGTTATATAGTATTACAGTATGACGTAAAACGTTATGTAGTATTACCTTATAACGTATAACGTTATATACTATTACGTACTAACGTATAACGTTATACACTACTACGTACAAAAGTATAACGTTATATACTATTACGTTATGACGTATAACGTTATATACTATTACGTTATGGCGTATATCGTTATATACTATTACGTACTGACGTATAACGTTATAAACTATTACGTAATAACGTATAAGGTTATATACTATTACGTACTAACGTATGACGTTATATACTAGTCCGTACTAACAACGTATAACGTTATATACTATTACGTAATGTCGTATAACGTTATATACTATTACGTACTAACGTATAACGTAATATACTATTACATAATAACGTATAACGCTATGTAGTATTAGCTTATGACGTACAACGTTATATAGTATTACCTTATAACGTATAACGTTATATACTATTACGTACTAACGTTTAACGTTATATAGTATTACGTACTAACGTATAACGTTATATACTATTACGTACTAACGTATAACGTTATATACTATTACGTAATGTCGTATAACGTTATGTAGTATTACCTTATGACGTATAACGTTATATAGTATTACCTTATAACGTATAACGTTATATACTATTACGTACTGACGTATAACGTTATGTATTATTACCATATGACGTATAACGTTATGTAGTATTATCTTATAACGTATAACGTTATATACTATTACATACTAACGTATAACGTTATATACCACTACGTAATAACGTATAACGTTATATACTATTACGTTATGACGTATAAAGTTAAACACTATTACGTTATGACGTATATCGTTATATACTATTACGTACTGACGTATAAGGTTATATACTATTATGTAATAACGTATAACGTTATATACTATTACGTACTAACGTATAACGTTATATACTAGTACGTACTAACGTATAACGACATATACTATTACGTAATAACGTATACGCTATGTAGTATTAGCTTATGACGTATAACGTTATGTAGTATTAGCTTATGATTTATAACGTTATATAGTATTACCTTATAACGTATAACGTTATATACTATTACGTAATAGCGTATAACGCTATATACTATTACGTACTAACGTATAAAGTTATATACTATTACGTAATTTCGTATAACGTTATGTAGTATTACCTTATGATGTATAACGTTATATAGTATTACCTTATAACGTATAACGTTATATACTATTACGTAATAGCGTATAACGTTATTTACTAATAGGTACTAACGTACAACGTTATACACTACTACGCACAAACGTATAACGTTATATACTATTACGTTATGACGTATAACGTTATAAATTATTACATTATGACGTATAACGTTATAAGCTATTACGTAAGAACGTATAAGGTTATATACTATTACGTACTAACGTATAACGTTATATACTAGTACGTACTAACGTATAACGACATATACTATTACGTACTAACGTATAACGTTATATACTATTCCGTAATAACGTATAACGTTATATACTATTACGTACTAACGTATAACGTTATATACTAGTACGTACTAACGTATAACGTATTATACTATTACGTTATGACGTATAACGTTATATACTATTACGTTATGACGTATAACGTTATGTAGAATTAGCTTATGATGTATAACGTTATATACTATTACGTTATGACGTATAACGTTATAAATTATTACATTATGACGTATAACGTTATAAGCTATTACGTAAGAACGTATAAGGTTATATACTATTACGTACTAACGTATAACGTTATATACTAGTACGTACTAACGTATAACGACATATGCTATTACGTACTAGCGTATAACGTCTTATACTATTGCGAACTAACGTATAAGGTTATATAGTATTACGTACTAACGTATAACGTTATATATTACTACGTACTAACGTATAACGTTATATACTATTACGTAATGACGTATAACGTTATGTAGTATTACCTTATGACGTATAACGTTATTTAGTATTGCCTTATAGAGTATAACGTCACATATAATTACGTAATGACGTATAACGTTATGTATTATTACCATATGACGTATAACGTTATGTAGTATTACCTTATAACGTATAACGTTATATACTACTACGTAATAACGTACAACGTTATATACTACTACGTAATAACGTATAACGTTATATACTATTACGTTATGACGTATATCGTTATACACTATTACGTACTGAAGTATAACGTTATATACTATTACGTACTGAAGTATAACGTTATATACTATTACGTAATAACGTATAACGTTATATACTATTACGTACTAACGTATAACGTTATATACTAGTACGTACTAACGTATAACGACATATACTATTACGTAATAACGTATACGCTATGTAGTATTAGCTTATGACGTATAACGTTATGTAGTATTAGCTTATGATCTATAACGTTATATAGTATTACCTTATAACGTATAACGTAATATACTATTACGTAATAGCGTATAACGATATATACTATTACGTACTAACGTATAACGTTATATACTATTACGTAATAACGTATAACGATATATACTATTACGTAGTAACGTTTAACGTAATATACTATTACGTAATAACGTATAACGCTATGTAGTATTAGCCTATGACGTATAACGTTATATAGTGTTACCTTATAACGTATACCGTTATATACTATTACGTACTAACGTATAACGTTATATACTATTACGTACTAACGTATAACGTTATATACTATTACGTAATGTCGTATAACGTTATGTAGTATTACCTTATGATGTACAACGTTATATAGTATTACCTTATAAAGTATATCGTTATATACTATTACGTAATAGCGTATAACGTTATATACTAATACGTACTAACGTATAACGTAATATACTATTACGTAATAACGTATATCGTTATATACTATTACGTACTGACGTATAACGTTATAAACTATTACGTAAGAACGTATAAGGTTATATACTATTACGTACTAACGTATAACGTTATATACTAGTACGTACTAACGTATAACGTAATATACAATTACGTAATAGCGTATAAGCTATGTAATATTAGCTTATGACGTATAACGTTATATAGTATTACCTTATATCGTATAACGTTATATACTATTACGTACTAACGTATAACGTAATATACTATTACGTAATAACGTATATCGTTATATACTATTACGTACTGACGTATAACGTTATAAACTATTACGTAAGAACGTATAAGGTTATATACTATTACGTACTAACGTATAACGTTATATACTAGTACGTACTAACGTATAACGTAATATACTATTACGTAATAGCGTATAAGCTATGCAATATTAGCTTATGACGTATAACGTTATATAGTATTACCTTATATCGTATAACGTTATATACTATTACGTACTAACGTATAACGCTATATACTATTACGTTAGGACGTATAACGTTATATACTATTACGTTATGACGTATATCGTTATATACTATTACGTACTGACGTATAACGTTATAAAAAATTACGTAAGAACTTATAAGGTTATATACTATTACGTACTAACGTATAACGTTATATACTAGTACGTACTAACGTATAACGTAATATACTATTACGTAATAGCGTATAAGCTATGTAGTATTAGCTTATGACGTATAACGTTATGTAGTATTAGCTTATGATGTATAACGTTATATACTATTACATACTAACGTATAACGTTATATACTACTACGTAATAACGTATAACGTTATATACTATTACGTTATGACGTATAAAGTTACATACTATTACGTCATGACGTATATCGTTATACACTATTACGTACTGAAGTATAACGTTATATACTATTACGTAATAACGTATAACGATATATACTATTACGTACTAACGTATAACGTTATATACTATTACGTAATAGCGTATAACGCTATATACTATTCCGTACTAACGTATAACGTTATATACTATTACGTTATAACGTATAACGATATATACTATTACGTAGTAACGTTTAACGTAATATAGTATTACGTAATAACGTATAACGCTATGTAGTATTAGCCCATGACGTATAACGTTATATAGTGTTACCTTATAAAGTATAACGTTATATACTATTACGTAATAGCGTATAACGTTATATTCTATTACGTACTCACGTATAACGATATACACTATTACGTACAAACGTATAACGTTATATACTACTACGTAATAACGTATAACGTTATATACTATTACGTTATGACGTATATCGTTATATACTATTACGTACTGACGTATATCGTTATAAACTATTACGTAAGAACGTATAAGGTTATATACTATTACGTACTAACGTATAACGTTGTATACTAGTACGTACTAACGTATAACGTAATATACTATTACGTAATAGCGTATAAGCTATGTAGTATTAGCTTATGACGTATAACGTTATATAGTATTACCTTATACCGTATAACGTTATATACTATTACGTACTAACGTATAACGCTATATACTATTACGTTAGGACGTATAACGTTATATACTATTACGTTATGACGTATATCGTTATATACTATTACGTACTGACGTATAACTTTATAAACAATTACGTAAGAACGTATAAGGTTATATACTATTACGTAATAACGTATAACGTTATATACTATTACGTTATGACGTATAACGTTATATATAATTACATTATGACGTATAACATTATATACTATTACGTACTAGCGTATAACGTCTTATACTATTGCGAACTAACGTATAACGTTATATAGTATTACGTACTAACGTATAACGTTATATATTACTACGTACTAACGTATAACGTTATATACTATTACGTAATGACGTATAACGTTATGTAGTATTACCTTGTGACGTATAACGTTATTTAGTATTGCCTTATAGAGTATAACGTCACATATAATTACGTAATGACGTATAACGTAATGTATTATTACCATATGACGTATAACGTTATGTAGTATTACCTTACAACGTATAACGTTATATACTATTACATACTAACGTATAACGTTATATACTACTACGTAATAACGTATAACGTTATATACTATTACGTTATGACGTAAAAAGTTTAATACTAATACGTTATGACGTATATTGTTATACACTATTACGTACTGAAGTATAACGTTATATACTACTACGTAATAACGTATAACGTTATATACTATTACGTACTAACGTATAACGTTATATACTAGTACTTACTAACGTATAACGACATATACTATTACGTAATAGCGTATACGCTATGTAGTATTAGCTTATGACGTATAACGTTATGTAGTATTAGCTTATGATGTATAACGTTAAATAGTATTACCTTATAACGTATAACGTAATATACTATTACGTAATAGCGTATAACGATATATACTATTACGTACTAACGTATAACATTATATACTATTACGTAATAACGTATAACGATATATACTATTACGTAGTAACGTTTAACGTAATATACTATTACGTAATAACGTATAACGCTATGTAGTATTAGCCCTTGACGTATAACGTTATATAGTGTTACCTTATAACGTATACCGTTATATACTATTACGTACTAACGTATAACGTTATATACTATTACGTACTAACGTATAACGTTATATACTATTACGTAATGTCGCATAACGTTATGTAGTATTACCTTATGATGTACAACGTTATATAGTATTACCTTATAAAGTATATCGTTATATACTATTACGTAATAGCGTATAACGTTATATACTAATACGTACTAACGTATAACGTAATATACTATTACGTAATAACGTATATCGTTATATACTATTACGTACTGACGTATAACGTTATATAGTATTACAGTATGACGTAAAACGTTATATAGTATTACCTTATAACGTATAACGTTATATACTATTACGTAATAGCGTATAACGTTATATATAATACGTACTAACGTATAACGTAATATACTATTACGTTATGACGTATATCGTTATATACTATTACGCACTGACGTATAACGTTATAAGCTATTATGTAAGAACGTATAAGGTTATATACTATTGCGTACTAACGTATAACGTTATATACTATTACATACTAACGTACAACGTTATATACTACTACGTAATAACGTATAACGTTATATACTATTACGTTATGACGTATAAAGTTTAATACTATTACGTTATGACGTATATCGTTATACACTATTACGTACTGAAGTATAACGTTATATACTAGTACGTACTAACGTATAACGTAATATACTATTACGTAATAGCGTATAAGCTATGTAGTATTAGCTTATGACGCATAACGTTATGTAGTATTAGCTTATGATGTATAGCGTTATATACTATTACATACTAACGTATAACGTTATATACTACTACGTAATAACGTATAACGTTATATACTATTACGTTATGACGTATAAAGTTATATACTATTACGTTATGACGTATATCGTTATACACTATTACGTACTGAAGTATAACGTTATATACTATTACGTAATAACGTATAACGTTATATACTATTACGTACTGTCGTATAACGTTATAAACTATTACGTAAGAACGTATAACGTTATATACTATTACGTACTAACGTATAACGTTATATACTAGTACGTACTAACGTATAACGTAATATACTATTACGTAATAGCGTATAAGCTATGTAGTATTAGCTTATGACGTATAACGTTATGTAGTATTAGCTTATGATGTATAACGTTATATACTAATACATACTAACGTATAACGTTATATACTACTACGTAATAACGTATAACGTTATATACTATTACGTAATAACGTATAACGATATATACTATTACGTACTAACGTATAACGTTATATACTAGTACGTACTAACGTATAACGATATATACTATTACGTAGTAACGTTTAACGTAATATAGTATTACGTAATAACGTATAACGATATATACTATTACGTAGTAACGTTTAACGTAATATAGTATTACGTAATAACGTATAACGCTATGTAGTATTAGCCCATGACGTATAACGTTATATAGTGTTACCTTATAACGTATACCGTTATATACTATTACGTACTAACGTATAACGTTATATACCATTACGTACTAACGTATAACGTTCTATACTATTACGTAATGTCGTATAACGTTATGTAGCATTACCTTATGGTGTATAACGTTATATAGTATTACCTTATAAAGTATAACGTTATATACTATTACGTAATAGCGTATAACGTTATATACTAATACGTACTAACGTATAACGTAATATACTATTACGTAATAACGTATATCGTTATATACTATTACGTACTGACGTATAACGTTATATAGTGTTACAGTATGACGTAAAACGTTATGTAGTATTACCTTATAACGTATAACGTTATATTCTATTACGTACTCACGTATAACGATATACACTACTACGTACAAACGTATAACGTTATATACTACTACGTAATAACGTATAACGTTATATACTATTACGTTATGACGTATAACGTTATATACTATTACGTTATGACGTATATCGTTATATACTATTACGTACTGACGTATAACGTTATAAACTATTACGTAAGAACGTATAAGGTTATATACTATTACGTAATAACGTATAACGATATATACTATTACGTAGTAACGTTTAACGTAATATACTATTACGTAATAACGTATAACGCTATGTAGTATTAGCCTATGATGTATAACGTTATATAGTATTACCTTATAAAGTATAACGTTATATACTATTACGTAATAGCGTATAACGTTATATACCAATACGTACTAACGTATAACGTAATATACTATTACGTAATAACGTATATCGTTATATACTATTACGTCCTGACGTATACCGTTATATAGTATTACAGTATGACGTAAAACGTTATGTAGTATTACCTTATAACGTATAACGTTATATTCTATTACGTACTCACGTATAACGATATACACTACTACGTACAAACGTATAACGTTATATACTACTACGTAATAACGTATAACGTTATATACTACTACGTAATAACGTATAACGTTATATACTATTACGTTATGACGTATAACGTTATATACTATTACGTTATGACGTATATCATTATATACTATTACGTACTGACGTATAACGTTATAAACTATTACGTAAGAACGTATAAGGTTATATACTATTACGTACTAACGTATAACGTTATATACTAGTACGTACTAACGTATAACGTAATATACTATTACGTAATAGCGTATAAGCTATGTAGTATTAGCTTATGACGTATAACGTTATATAGTATTACCTTATATCGTATAACGTTATATACTATTACGTACTAACGTATAACGCTTTATACTATTACGTACTAACGTATAACGTTATATACTATTGCGCACTATCGTATAACGTTATATACTATTACGTAATGACGTATAACGTAATGTAGTATTACCTTATAACGTATAACGTTATATACTATTACATACTAACGTATAACGTTATATACTACTACGTAATAACGTATAACGTTATATACTATTACGTTATGACGTATATCGTTATATACTATTACGTACTAACGTATAACGTTATATACTATTACGTAGTTTCGTATAACGTTATGTAGTATTACCTTATGATGTATAACGTTATATAGTATTACCTTATAACGTATAGCGTTATATACTATTACGTAATAGCGTATAACGTTATATACTAATACGTACTAACGTATAACGTTATAGACTACTACGCACAAACGTATAACGTTATATACTATTACGTTATGACGTATAACGTTATAAACTATTACATTATGACGTATAACGTTATATACTATTACGTACTAACGTTTAAAATTATATACTATTCCGTAATAACGTATAACGTTATATACTATTACGTACTAACGTATAACGTTATTTACTAGTACGTACTAACGTATAGCGTATTATACTATTACGTAATAACGTATAACGTTATATACTATTACGTACTGACGTATAACGTTATATAGTATTACAGTATGACGTAAAACGTTATGTAGTATTACCTTATAACGTATAACGTTATATTCTATTACGTACTCACGTATAACGATATACACTACGACGTACAAGCATATAACGTTATATACTACTACGTAATAAAGTATAACGTTATATACTATTACGTTATGACGAATAACGTTATATACTATTACGTTATGACGTATATCGTTATATACTATTACATGCTGACGTATAACGTTATATACTATTACGTACTAACGTATAACGTTACATACTACTACGTACAAACGTATAACGTTATATACTATTACGTAATAACGTATAACGGTATATACTATTACGTTATGACGTATAACGTTATATACTATTATGTTATGACGTATAACGTTATATACTATTACGTTATGACGTATATCGTTATATACTATTACGTACTGACGTATAACGTTATAAACTATTACGTAAGGAGGTATAAGGTTATATACTATTACGTACTAACGTATAACGTTATATACTAGTACGTACTAACGTAAAACGTTATATACTATTACGTAATGTCGTATAACGTTATGTAGTATTACCTTATGATGTATAACGTTATATAGTATTACCTTATAAAGTATAACGTTATATACTATAACGTAATAGCGTATAACGTTATATACTAATACGTACTAACGTATAACGTAATATACTATTACGTAATAACGTATATCGTTATATACTATTACGTACTGACGTATAACGTTATATAGTATTACAGTGTGACGTAAAACGTTATGTAGTATTACCATATAACGTATAACGTTATATTCTATTACGTACTCACGTATAACGATATACATTATTACGTACTAACGTATAACGTTATATACTACTACGTACAAACGTATAACGTTATATACTATTACGTAATAACGTATAACGGTATATACTATTACGTTATGACGTATAGCGTTATATACTATTACGTTATGACGTATAACGTTATGTAGTATTAGGTTATGATGTATAACGTTATATAGTATTACCTTATAACGTATAACGTTATATACTATTACGTACTAACGTATAACGTTATATATTAATACGTACTAACGTATAACGATATATACTAGTACGTACTAACGTATAACGTAATATACTATTACGTAATAACGTATAACGTTATATACTATTACGTACTGGCGTATAACGTTATATAGTATTACAGTATGACGTAAAACGTTATGTAGTATTACCTTATAACGTATAACGTTATATTCTATTACGTACTCACGAATAACGATATACACTACTACGTACAAACGTATAACGTTATATACTACTACGTAATAACGAATAACGTTATATAATATTACGTACAAACGTATAACGTTATATACTACTACGTAATAACGTATAACGTTATATACTATTACGTTATGACGTATAACGTTATATACTATTACGTTATGACGTATGTCGTTATATACTATTACGTACTGACGTATAAGGTTATAAACTATTACGTAAGAAGGTATAAGGTTATATACTATTACGTACTAACGTATAACGTTATATACTAGTACGTACTAACGTATAACGACATATACTATTACGTACTAACGTATAACGTTATATACTGGTACGTACTAACGTATAACGTAATATACTATTACGTAATAGCGTATAAGCTATGTAGTATTAGCTTATGACGTATAACGTTATATAGTATTACCTTATATCGTATAACGTTATATACTATTACGTACTAACGTATAACGCTATATACTATTACGTACTAACGTATAACGTTATATACTATTGCGCACTATCGTATAACGTTATATACTATTACGTAATGACGTATAACGTAATGTAGTATTACCTTATAACGTATAACGATATATACTATTACATACTAACGTATAACGTTATATACTACTACGTAATAACGTATAACGTTATATACTATTACGTTATGACGTATATCGTTATATACTATTACGTACTAACGTATAACGTTATATACTACTACGTAATAACGTATAACGTTATATACTATTACGTTATGACGTATATCGTTATATACTATTACGTACTAACGTATAACGTTATATACTATTACGTAGTTTCGTATAACGTTATGTAGTATTACCTTATGATGTATAACGTTATATAGTATTACCTTATATCGTATAACGTTATATACTATTACGTAATAGCGTATAACGTTATATACCAATACGTACTAACGTATAACGTAATATACTATTACGTAATAACGTATATCGTTATATACTATTACGTCCTGACGTATAACGTTATATAGTATTACAGTGTGACGTAAAACGTTATGTAGTATTACCTTATAACGTATAATGTTATTTTCTATTACGTACTCACGTATAACGATATACACTATTACGTACTAACGTATAACGTTATATACTACTACGTACAAACGTATAACGTTATATACTATTACGTAATAACGTATAACGGTATATACTATTACGTTATGACGTATAGCGTTATATACTATTACGTTATGACGTATAACGTTATGTAGTATTAGGTTATGATGTATAACGTTATATAGTATTACCTTATAACGTATAACGTTATATACTATTACGTACTAACGTATAACGTTATATATTAATACGTACTAACGTATAACGTTATATACTAGTACGTACTAACGAATAACGTTATATACTATTACGTACAAACGTATAACGTTATATACTACTACGTAATAACGTATAACGTTATATACTATTACGTTATGACGTATATCGTTATATACTATTACGTTATGACGTATATCCTTATATACTATTACGTACTGACGTATAACGTTATAAACTATTACGTAAGAAGGTATAAGGTTATATACTATTACGTACTAACGTATAACGTTATATACTAGTACGTACTAACGTATAACGACATATACTATTACGTACTAATGTATAACGTTATATACTAGTACGTACTAACGTATAACGTAATATACTATTACGTAATAGCGTATAAGCTATGTAGTATTAGCTTATGACGTATAACGTTATATAGTATTACCTTATATCGTATAACGTTATATACTATTACGTACTAACGTATAACGCTATATACTATTACGTACTAACGTATAACGTTATATACTATTGCGCACTATCGTATAACGTTATATACTATTACGTAATGACGTATAACGTAATGTAGTATTACCTTATAACGTAGAACGTTATATACTATTACATACTAACGTATAACGTTATATACTACTACGTAATAACGTATAACGTTATATACTATTACGTTATGACGTATATCGTTATATACTATTACGTACTAACGTATAACGTTATATACTATTACGTAGTTTCATATAACGTTATGTAGTATTACCTTATGATGTATAACGTTATATAGTATTACCTTATAACGTATAGCGTTATATACTATTACGTAATAGCGTATAACGTTATATACTAATACGTACTAACGTATAACGTTATACACTACTACGCACAAACGTATAACGTAATATACTATTACGTTATGACGTATAACGTTATAAACTATTACATTATGCCGTACAGGGTGCGCCGTTAGAATCCGGACAAAAGAAGTTTTGTGCAGAAAGTTGTTTATTTAAGTCAATACACAAAAACACATGAAAATGTTGTTATATCTCATTTAAAGGGTCCTTGCTGAGAACTTTTATTCTATGTAACCACCCTCTGCCTCTATGACCTGCTCTATTCTTGCTCTAAAGCGCGAGCACGCTGACTTCAACTGGTCGCGTTTAATTGTCGCGAATTCTGACTCGATAGCAGCTCGTAGGGAGTTGACGTTGGGGTGCCTGCATTTATTAGTTTGTCTCTCGATAACGCCCCACACGTAATAGTCCAATGGGTTTAGGTCGGGACTGTTAGGAGGCCAGAAATCTTTCGACCAAAACATGTCCACATTGTCAGAGAGCCAATTTTGAACAAGATGACTTGTGTGAGCAGGTGCGCCATCTTGTTGAAATAAATACGGCCTTCCAGAAGCCGTAATTTCCATCCACGGCTTTATTACTGTCTTCAGGACCTCCAAATAAACCTCCTTTGTGATTCTTTCGCCTTTTTGGAAGAAGTGCGGAGGCATGACGTCGCCCTCACTTGAGACAACGCTCAAAACGTGAACACTTGCTGGAAATTTGGTTTTGCCCACAACAGGAAAATCTTCGAGATTGTGGGCCAGCCAACGGTCGTTCCTCCGATTCACTTTGGCATCCACAGTAAAAATTTTCTCATCGGAAAAAAACCTAATGCGGCCAGCAGCTTCGTGTTTTAACGAACACAGAATCAAATGACAACGGGCAAATCTTTTAAGCTTGGCGGCCTCGGAGAGCATCTGACGGACTTTGAGAACGTAGGAGGCATATCTAAGATCCTCTTGAGCTATTCGACGGACAATCGTTTCACTCACCCCCAAGACGGAGGCTAATTTTCGGAGAGAAGTTCCCGGATCTTCCAAAATCATGTCTTGGGCCCTTTGAATAATTTCTGGCGTCCTTGTTGATTTTTCCCTAACCTGAACTTTTCTCGCCGGAGAAGGAGAACCCTTCTCGAACCACTCTGAGGCTGCGTATCTCTTAGCAATGTCGTATACCGTCGATCTTGGGTAGCTAAAGAATTTTATAATTTCGACCGGCGTTCTCCCGGCGCGAAGACTTTCTATAATCGCCGCTCTTCTATCGTATTCCGGGTTTTGCTTAACGAGTTCTGTCATTTTGAGGTTATAGAAGACTTATTGACATATTTAACTAACTTCAGAGTCAACCAGCACAAACATCTGAATTCTAATATGGTGGGAACTACAAATTGAATTCTGTCCGAATTCTAACGGCGCACCCTGTATAACGTTATATACTATTACGTACTAACGTATAAAATTATATACTATTCCGTAATAACGTATAACGTTATATACTATTACGTACTAACGTATAACGTTATATACTAGTACGTACTAACGTATAACGTATTATACTATTACGTAATAACGTATAACGTTATATACTATTACGTACAGACGTATAACGTTATATAGTATTACAGTATGACGTAAAACGTTATGTAGTATTAGCTTATAAGGTATAACGTTATATACTATTACGTTATGACGTATAACGTTATAAACTATTACAGTATGACGTTTAACGTTATATACTATTACGTACTAACGTATAACGTTATATACTATTACGTAATAACGTATAACGTTATAAACTATTACGTAAGGAGGTATAAGGTTATATACTATTACGTACTAACGTATAACGTTATATACTAGTACGTACTAACGTAAAACGTTGTATACTATTACGTAATGTCGTATAACGTTATGTAGTATTACCTTATGATGTATAACGTTATATAGTATTACCTTATAAAGTATAACGTTATATACTATTACGTAATAGCGTATAACGTTATATACTAATACGTACTAACGTATAACGTAATATACTATTACGTAATAACGTATATCGTTATATACTATTACGTACTGACGTATAACGTTATATAGTATTACAGTATGACGAAAAACGTTATGTAGTATTACCTTATAACGAATAACGTTATATTCTATTACGTACTCACGTATAACGATATACACTATTACGTACTAACGTATAGCGTTATATACTACTACGTACAAACGTATAACGTTATATACTATTACGTAATAACGTATAACGGTATATACTATTACGTTATGACTTATAGCGTTATATACTATTACGTTATGACGTATAACGTTATGTATTATTAGGTTATGATGTATAACGTTATATAGTATTACCTTATAACGTATAAAGTTATATACTATTACGTACTAACGTATAACGTTATATATTAATACGTACTAACGTATAACGTAATATACTATTACGTAATAGCGTATAAGCTATGTAGTATTAGCTTATGACGTATAACGTTATATAGTATTACCTTATATCGTATAACGTTATATACTAGTACGTACTAACGAATAACGTTATATACTATTACGTACAAACGTATAACGTTATATACTACTACGTAATAACGTATAACGTTATATACTATTACGTTATGACGTATAACGTTATATACTATTACGTTATGACGTATAACGTTATATACTATTACATACTAACGTATAACGTTATATACTACTACGTAATAACGTATAACGTTATATACTATTACGTTATGACGTATATCGTTATATACTATTACGTACTAACGTATAACGTTATATACTGTTACGTAGTTTCGTATAACGTTATGTAGTATTACCATATGATGTATAACGTTATATAGTATTACCTTATAACGTATAGCGTTATATACTATTACGTAATAGCGTATAACGTTATATACTAATACGTACTAACGTATAACGTTATACACTACTACGCACAAACGTATAACGTTATATACTATTACGTTATGACGTATAACGTTATAAACTCTTACATTATGACGTATAACGTTATATACTATTACGTACTAACGTATAAAATTATATAGTATTCCGTAATAACGTATAACGTTATATACTATTACGTACTAACGTATAACGTTATATACTAGTACGTACTAACGTATAACGTATTATACTATTACGTAATAACGTATAACGTTATATACTATTACATACTGACGTATAACGTTATATAGTATTACAGTATGACGTAAAACGTTATGTAGTATTAGCTTATAAGGTATAACGTTATATACTATTACGTTATGACGTATAACGTTATAAACTATTACAGTATGACGTATAACGTTATATACTATTACGTACTAACGTATAACGTTATATACTATTACGTAATAACGTATAACGTTATATACTATTACGTACTAACGTATAACGTTATATACAAGTACGTACTAACGTATAACGTATTATACTATTACGTAATGTCGTATAACGTTATGTAGTATTACCTTATAACGTATAACGTTATATACTATTACGTTATGACGTATAACGTTATATACTATTACGTTATGACGTATAACGTTATATACTATTACGTTATGACGTATAACGTTATGTAGTATTAGCTTATAACGTATAACGTTATATACTATTACGTTATGACGTATAACGTTATATACTATTACGTTATCACGTATATCGTTATATACTATTACGTTATGACGTATAACGTTATGTAGTATTAGCTTATAACGTATAACGTTATATACTATTACGTTATGACGTATAACGTTATATACTATTACGTTATCACGTATATCGTTATATACTATTACGTACTCACGTATAACGTTATAAACTATTACGTAAGGAGGTATAAGGTTATATACTATTACGTACTAACGTATAACGTTATATACTAGTACGTACTAACGTAAAACGTTATATACTATTACGTCATAGCGTATAACGTTATATACTAATACGTACTAACGTATAACGTAATATACTATTACGTAATAACGAATATCGTTATATACTATTACGTACTGACGTATAACGTTATACAGTATTACAGTATGACGTAAAACGTTATGTAGTATTACCTTATAACGTATAACGTTATATTCTATTACGTACTCATGTATAACGATATACACTACTACGTACAAACGTATAACGTTATATACTACTACGTAATAACTTATAACGTTATATACTATTACGTTATGACGTATAACGTTATAAACTATTACGTTATGACGTATATCGTTTTATACTATTACGTACTGACGTATAACGTTATAAACTATTACGTAATAACGTATAAGCTATGTAGTATTAGCTTATGACGTATAACGTTATATAGTACTACCTTATATCGTATAACGTTATATGCTATTAGGTACTAACGTATAACGCTATATACTATTACGTACTAACGTATAATGTTATATACTATTGCGCACTATCGTATAACGTTATATACTATTACGTAATGATGTATAACGTAATGTAGTATTACCTTATAACGTATAACGTTATATACTATTACATACTAACGTATAACGTTATATACTACTACGTAATAACTCATAACGTTATGTACTATTACGTTATGACGTATATCGTTATTTACTATTACGTACTAACGTATAACGTTATATACTATTACGTAGTTTCGTATAACGTTATGTAGTATTACCTTACGATGTATAACGTTATATAGTACTACCTTATAACGTATAACGTTATATACTATTACGTAATAGCGTATAACGTTATATACTAATACGTACTAACGTATAACGTTATACACTACTACGCACAAACGTATAACGTTATATACTATTACGTTATGACGTATAACGTTATAAACTATTACATTATGACGTATAACGTTATATACTATTACGTACTAACGTATAACGTATTATACTATTACGTAATAACGTATAACGTTATATACTATTACGTACTGACGTATAACGTTATATACTATTACGTACTAACGTATAACGTAATATACTATTACGTAATAACGTATAACGTTATATACTATTACGTACTGACGTATAACGTTATATACTATTACGTAATAACGTATAACGATATATACTATTACGTAGTAACGTATAACGTAATATACTATTACGTAATAACGTATAACGCTATGTAGTATTACCTTATGATGTATAACGTTATATAGTATTACCTTATAAAGTATAACGTTATATACTGTTACGTAATAGCGTATAACGTTATATACCAATACGTACTAACGTATAACGTAATATACTATTACGTAATAACGTATATCGTTATATACTATTACGTCCTGACGTATAACGTTATATAGTATTACAGTATGACGTAAAACGTTATGTAGTATTACCCTATAACGTATAATGTTATTTTCTATTACGTACTCACGTATAACGATATACACTACTACGTACAAACGTATAACGTTATATACTACTACGTAATAACGTATAACGTTATATACTATTACGTTATGACGTATAACGTTATATACTATTACGTTATGACGTATATCATTATATACTATTACGTACTGACGTATAACGTTATAAACTATTACGTAAGAACGTATAAGGTTATATACTATTACGTACTAACGTATAACGTTATATACTAGTACGTACTAACGTATAACGTAATATACTATTACGTAATAGCGTATAAGCTATGTAGTATTAGCTTATGACGTATAACGTTATATAGTATTACCTTATATCGTATAACGTTATATACTAGTACGTACTAACGAATAACGTTATATACTATTACGTACAAACGTATAACGTTATATACTACTACGTAATAACGTATAACGTTATATACTATTACGTTATGACGTATATCGTTATATACTATTACGTTATGACGTATATCGTTATATACTATTACGTACTGACGTATAACGTTATAAACTATTACGTAAGAAGGTATAAGGTTATATACTATTACGTACTAACGTATAACGTTATATACTAGTACGTACTAACGTATAACGACATATACTATTACGTACTAATGTATAACGTTATATACTAGTACGTACTAACGAATAACGTTATATACTATTACGTACAAACGTATAACGTTATATACTATTGCGCACTATCGTATAACGTTATATACTATTACGTAATGACGTATAACGTAATGTAGTATTACCTTATAACGTAGAACGTTATATACTATTACATACTAACGTATAACGTTATATACTACTACGTAATAACGTATAACGTTATATACTATTACGTTATGACGTATATCGTTATATACTATTACGTACTAACGTATAACGTTATATACTATTACGTAGTTTCATATAACGTTATGTAGTATTACCTTATGATGTATAACGTTATATAGTATTACCTTATAACGTATAGCGTTATATACTATTACGTAATAGCGTATAACGTTATATACTATTACGTACTAACGTATAACGTAATATACTATTACGTAATAACGTATAACGTTATATACTATTACGTACTGACGTATAACGTTATATACTATTACGTAATAACGTATAACGATATATACTATTACGTAGTAACGTATAACGTAATATACTATTACGTAATAACGTATAACGCTATGTAGTATTACCTTATGATGTATAACGTTATATAGTATTACCTTATAAAGTATAACGTTATATACTGTTACGTAATAGCGTATAACGTTATATACCAATACGTACTAACGTATAACGTAATATACTATTACGTAATAACGTATATCGTTATATACTATTACGTCCTGACGTATAACGTTATATAGTATTACAGTATGACGTAAAACGTTATGTAGTATTACCCTATAACGTATAATGTTATTTTCTATTACGTACTCACGTATAACGATATACACTACTACGTACAAACGTATAACGTTATATACTACTACGTAATAACGTATAACGTTATATACTATTACGTTATGACGTATAACGTTATATACTATTACGTTATGGCGTATATCATTATATACTATTACGTACTGACGTATAACGTTATAAACTATTACGTAAGAACGTATAAGGTTATATACTATTACGTACTAACGTATAACGTTATATACTAGTACGTACTAACGTATAACGTAATATACTATTACGTAATAGCGTATAAGCTATGTAGTATTAGCTTATGACGTATAACGTTATATAGTATTACCTTATATCGTATAACGTTATATACTATTACGTACTAACGTATAACGCTATATACTATTACGTACTAACGTGTAACGTTATATACTATTGCGCACTATCGTATAACGTTATATACTATTACGTAATGACGTATAACGTAATGTAGTATTACCTTATAACGTATAACGTTATATACTATTGCGCACTATCGTATAACGTTATATACTATTACGTTATGACGTATAACGTTATATACTATTACGTTATGACGTATAACGTTATGTAGTATTAGCTTATAAGGTATAACGTTATATACTATTACGTTATGACGTATAACGTTATATACTATTACGTTATGACGTATATCGTTATATACTATTACGTACTGACGTATAACGTTATAAACTATTACGTAAGGAGGTATAAGGTTATATACTATTACGTACTAACGTATAACGTTATATACTAGTACGTACTAACGTAAAACGTTATATACTATTACGTAATGTCGTATAACGTTATGTAGTATTACCTTATGATGTATAACGTTATATAGTATTACCTTATAAAGTATAACGTTATATAATATTACGTAATAGCGTATAACGTTATATACTAATACGTACTAACGTATAACGTAATATACTATTACGTAATAACGTATATCGTTATATACTATTACGTACTGACGTATAACGTTATATAGTATTACAGTATGACGTAAAACGTTATGTAGTATTACCTTATAACGAATTACGTTATATTCTATTACGTACTCACGTATAACGATATACACTATTACGTACTAACGTATAACGTTATATACTACTACGTACAAACGTATAACGTTATATACTATTACGTAATAACGTATAACGGTATATACTATTACGTTATGACGCATAGCGTTATATACTATTACGTTATGACGTATAACGTTATGTAGTATTAGGTTATGATGTATAACGTTATATAGTATTACCTTATAACGTATAACGTTATATACTAGTACGTACTAACGTATAACGTTATATATTAATACGTACTAACGTATAACGTTATATACTAGTACGTACTAACGAATAACGTTATATACTATTACGTACAAACGTATAACGTTATATACTACTACGTAATAACGTATAACGTTATATACTATTACGTTATGACGTATAACGTTATATACTATTACGTTATGACGTATATCGTTATCTACTATTACGTACTGACGTATAACGTTATAAACTATTACGTAAGAAGGTATAAGGTTATATACTATTACGTACTAACGTATAACGTTATATACTAGTACGTACTAACGTATAACGACATATACTATTACGTAATAACGTATAACGGTATATACTATTACGTTATGACGTATAGCGTTATATACTATTACGTTATGACGTATAACGTTATGTAGTATTAGGTTATGATGTATAACGTTATATAGTATTACCTTATAACGTATAACGTTATATACTAGTACGTACTAACGTATAACGTTATATACTATTACGTAATAACGTATAACGGTATATACTATTACGTTATGACGTATAGCGTTATATACTATTACGTTATGACGTATAACGTTATGTATTATTAGGTTATGATGTATAACGTTATATAGTATTACCTTATAACGTATAACGTTATATACTATTACGTACTAACGTATAACGTTATATATTAATACGTACTAACGTATAACGTTATATACTAGTACGTACTAACGAATAACGTTATACAGGGTGCGCCGTTAGAATTCGGACAGAATTCAATTTGTAGTTCCCACCATATTAGAATTCAGATGTTTGTGCTGATTGACTCTGAAGTTAGTTAAATATGTCAATAAGTCTTCTATAACCTCAAAATGACAGAACTCGTTAAGCAAAACCCGGAATACGATAGAAGAGCGGCGATTATAGAAAGTCTTCGCGCCGGGAGAACGCCGGTCGAAATTATAAAATTCTTTAGCTACCCAAGATCGACGGTATACGACATTGCTAAGAGATACGCAGCCTCAGAGTGGTTCGAGAAGGGTTCTCCTTCTCCGGCGAGAAAAGTTCAGGTTAGGGAAAAATCAACAAGGACGCCAGAAATTATTCAAAGGGCCCAAGACATGATTTTGGAAGATCCGGGAACTTCTGACAGGTCCTGAAGACAGTAATAAAGCCGTGGATGGAAATTACGGCTTCTGGAAGGCCGTATTTATTTCAACAAGATGGCGCACCTGCTCACACAAGTCATCTTGTTCAAAATTGGCTCTCTGACAATGTGGACATGTTTTGGTCGAAAGATTTCTGGCCTCCTAACAGTCCCGACCTAAACCCATTGGACTATTACGTGTGGGGCGTTATCGAGAGACAAACTAATAAATGCAGGCACCCCAACGTCAACTCCCTACGAGCTGCTATCGAGTCAGAATTCGCGACAATTAAACGCGACCAATTGAAGTCAGCGTGCTCGCGCTTTAGAGCAAGAATAGAGCAGGTCATAGAGGCAGAGGGTGGTTACATAGAATAAAAGTTCTCAGCAAGGACCCTTTAAATGAGATATAACAACATTTTCATGTGTTTTTGTGTATTGACTTAAATAAACAACTTTCTGCACAAAACTTCTTTTGTCCGGATTCTAACGGCGCATCCTGTATACTATTACGTACAAACGTATAACGTTATATACTACTACGTAATAACGTATAACGATATATACTATTACGTTATGACGTATAACGTTATATACTATTACGTTATGACGTATAACGTTATATACTATTACATACTAACGTATAACGTTATATACTACTACGTAATAACGTATAACGTTATATACTGTTACGTAGTTTCGTATAACGTTATGTAGTATTACCTTATGATGTATAACGTTATATAGTATTACCTTATAACGTATAGCGTTATATACTATTACGTAATAGCGTATAACGTTATATACTAATACGTACTAACGTATAACGTTATACACTACTACGCACAAACGTATAACGTTATATACTATTACGTTATGACGTATAACGTTATAAACTATTACATTATGACGTATAACGTTATATACTATTACGTACTAACGTATAAAATTATATACTATTCCGTAATAACGTATAACGTTATATACTATTACGTACTAACGTATAACGTTATATACTAGTACGTACTAACGTATAACGTATTATCCTATTACGTAATAACGTATAACGTTATATACTATTACGTTATGACGTATAACGTTATATACTATTACGTTATGACGTATAACGTTATGTAGTATTAGCTTATAACGTATAACGTTATATACTATTACGTTATGACGTATAACGTTATATACTATTACGTTATGACGTATATCGTTATATACTATTACGTACTCACGTATAACGTTATAAACTATTACGCAAGGAGGTATAAGGTTATATACTATTACGTACTAACGTATAACGTTATATACTAGTACGTACTAACGTAAAACGTTATATACTATTACGTAATAGCGTATAACGTTATATACTAATACGTACTAACGTATAACGTAATATACTATTACGTAATAACGAATATCGTTATATACTATTACGTACTGACGTATAACGTTATATAGTATTACAGTATGACGTAAAACGTTATGTAGTATTACCTTATAACGTATAACGTTATATTCTATTACGTACTAACGTATAACGTTATATAAGATTACGTACTAACGTATAACGTTATATATTATTACGTAATGTCGTATAACGTTAAGCAGTATTACCTTATGACGTATAACGTTATATAGTACTACCTTATAACGTATAACGTTATATACTATTACGTAATAGCGTATAACGTTATATACTAATACGTACTAACGTATAACGTTATACACTACTACGCACAAACGTATAACGTTATATACTATTACGTTATGACGTATAACGTTATAAACTATTACATTATGACGTATAACGTTATATACTATTACGTACTAACGTATAAAGTTATATACTATTCCGTAATAACGTATAACGTTATATACTATTACGTACTAACGTATAACGTTATATACTAGTACGTACTAACGTATAACGTATTATACTATTACGTAATAACGTATAACGTTATATACTATTACGTACTGACGTATAACGTTATATACTATTACGTACTAACGTATAACGTAATATACTATTACGTAATAACGTATAACGTTATATACTATTACGTACTGACGTATAACGTTATACACTATTACGTAATAACGTATAACGATATATACTATTACGTAGTAACGTATAACGTAATATACTATTACGTAATAACGTATAACGCTATGTAGTATTAGCCTATGACGTATAACGTTATATAGTGTTACCTTATAACGTATAGCGTTGTATACTATTACGTACTAACGTATAACGTTATATAAGATTACGTACTAACGTATAACGTTATATATTATTACGTAATGTCGTATAACGTTAAGCAGTATTACCTTATGATGTATAACGTTATATAGTATTACCTTATAACGTAAAACGTTATATACTATTACGTAATAGCGTATAACGTTATATACTAATACGTACTAACGTATAACGTTATACACTACTACGCACAAACGTATAACGTTATATACTATTACGTTATGACGTATAACGTTATAAACTATTACGTACTAACGTATAACGTTATATACTAGTACGTACTAACGTATAACGTATTATACTATTACGTAATGTCGTATAACGTTATGTAGTATTACCTTATGACGTATAACGTTATATAGTATTACCTTATAACGTATAACGTTATATACTATTACGTACTAACGTATAACGTTATATACTACTACGTACAAACGTATAACGCTATATACTATAACGTAATAACGTATAACGATATATACTATTACGTTATGACGTATAACGTTATGTAGTATTAAGTTATGATGTATAACGTTATATAGTATTACCTTATAACGCATAACGTTATATTCTATTACGTACTAACGTATAACGTAATATACTATTACATAATAACGTATAACTCTATGTAGTATTAGCTTATGACGTATAACGTTATATAGTACTACCTTATAACGTATAACGTTATATAGTATTACGTAATGTCGTATAACGTTATGTAGTATTACGTTATGACGTATAACGTTATATACTATTACGTACTAACGTATAACGTTATATACTAGTACGTACTAACGTATAACGTATTATACTATTACGTAATAACGTATAACGTTATATACCATTACGTACTGACGTATAACGTTATATACTATTACGTAATAACGTATAACGATATATACTATTACGTAGTAACGTATAACGTAATATCCTATTACGTAATAACGTATAACGCTATGTAGTATTAGCCTATGTCGTATAACGTTATATAGTGCTACCTTATAACGTATAGCGTTGTATATTATTACGTACTAACGTATAACGTTATATAATATTACGTAATAACGTATAACGTTATATACTATTACGTAATGTCGTATAACGTTAAGTAGTATTACCTTATGGTGTATAACGTTATATAGTATTACCTTATAACGTATAACGTAATATACTATTACGTAATAACGTATAACGTTATATACTATTACGTACTGACGTATAACGTTATATACTATTACGAAATAACGTATAACGATATATACTATTACGTAGTAACGTATAACGTAATATACTATTACGTAATAACGTATATCGTTATATACTATTACGTCCTGACGTATAACGTTATATAGTATTACAGTATGACGTAAAACGTTATGTAGTATTACCCTATAACGTATAATGTTATTTTCTATTACGTACTCACGTATAACGATATACACTACTACGTACAAACGTATAACGTTATATACTACTACGTAATAACGTATAACGTTATATACTATTACGTTATGACGTATAACGTTATATACTATTACGTTATGGCGTATATCATTATATACTATTACGTACTGACGTATAACGTTATAAACTATTACGTAAGAACGTATAAGGTTATATACTATTACGTACTAACGTATAACGTTATATACTAGTACGTACTAACGTATAACGTAATATACTATTACGTAATAGCGTATAAGCTATGTAGTATTAGCTTATGACGTATAACGTTATATAGTATTACCTTATATCGTATAACGTTATATACTATTACGTACTAACGTATAACGCTATATACTATTACGTACTAACGTGTAACGTTATATACTATTGCGCACTATCGTATAACGTTATATACTATTACGTAATGACGTATAACGTAATGTAGTATTACCTTATAACGTATAACGTTATATACTATTGCGCACTATCGTATAACGTTATATACTATTACGTTATGACGTATAACGTTATATACTATTACGTTATGACGTATAACGTTATGTAGTATTAGCTTATAAGGTATAACGTTATATACTATTACGTTATGACGTATAACGTTATATACTATTACGTTATGACGTATATCGTTATATACTATTACGTACTGACGTATAACGTTATAAACTATTACGTAAGGAGGTATAAGGTTATATACTATTACGTACTAACGTATAACGTTATATACTAGTACGTACTAACGTAAAACGTTATATACTATTACGTAATGTCGTATAACGTTATGTAGTATTACCTTATGATGTATAACGTTATATAGTATTACCTTATAAAGTATAACGTTATATAATATTACGTAATAGCGTATAACGTTATATACTAATACGTACTAACGTATAACGTAATATACTATTACGTAATAACGTATATCGTTATATACTATTACGTACTGACGTATAACGTTATATAGTATTACAGTATGACGTAAAACGTTATGTAGTATTACCTTATAACGAATTACGTTATATTCTATTACGTACTCACGTATAACGATATACACTATTACGTACTAACGTATAACGTTATATACTACTACGTACAAACGTATAACGTTATATACTATTACGTAATAACGTATAACGGTATATACTATTACGTTATGACGCATAGCGTTATATACTATTACGTTATGACGTATAACGTTATGTAGTATTAGGTTATGATGTATAACGTTATATAGTATTACCTTATAACGTATAACGTTATATACTAGTACGTACTAACGTATAACGTTATATATTAATACGTACTAACGTATAACGTTATATACTAGTACGTACTAACGAATAACGTTATATACTATTACGTACAAACGTATAACGTTATATACTACTACGTAATAACGTATAACGTTATATACTATTACGTTATGACGTATAACGTTATATACTATTACGTTATGACGTATATCGTTATCTACTATTACGTACTGACGTATAACGTTATAAACTATTACGTAAGAAGGTATAAGGTTATATACTATTACGTACTAACGTATAACGTTATATACTAGTACGTACTAACGTATAACGACATATACTATTACGTAATAACGTATAACGGTATATACTATTACGTTATGACGTATAGCGTTATATACTATTACGTTATGACGTATAACGTTATGTAGTATTAGGTTATGATGTATAACGTTATATAGTATTACCTTATAACGTATAACGTTATATACTAGTACGTACTAACGTATAACGTTATATATTAATACGTACTAACGTATAACGTTATATACTAGTACGTACTAACGAATAACGTTATATACTATTACGTACAAACGTATAACGTTATATACTACTACGTAATAACGTATAACGTATTATACTATTACGTAATAACGTATAACGTTATATACAAGTACGTACTAACGAATAACGTTATATACTATTACGTACAAACGTATAACGTTATATACTACTACGTAATAACGTATAACGTATTATACTATTACGTAATAACGTATAACGTTATATACTATTACGTTATGACGTATAACGTTATATACTATTACGTTATGACGTATATCGTTATATACTATTACGTACTGACGTATAACGTTATAAACTATTACGTAAGAAGGTATAAGGTTATATACTATTACGTACTAACGTATAACGTTATATACTAGTACGTACTAACGTATAACGACATATACTATTACGTACTAACGTATAACGTTATATACTAGTACGTACTAACGTATAACGTAATATACTATTACGTAATAGCGTATAAGCTATGTAGTATTAGCTTATGACGTATAACGTTATATAGTATTACCTTATAACGTATAGCGTTATATACTATTACGTAATAGCGTATAACGTTATATACTAATACGTACTAACGTATAACGTTATACACTACTACGCACAAACGTATAACGTTATATACTGTTACGTTATGACGTATAACGTTATAAACTATTACATTATGACGTATATCGTTATATACTATTACGTACTAACGTATAAAATTATATACTATTCCGTAATAACGTATAACGTTATATACTATTACGTACTAACGTATAACGTTATATACTAGTACGTACTAACGTATAACGTATTATACTATTACGTAATAACGTATAACGTTATATACTATTACGTACTGACGTATAATGTTATATAGTATTACAGTATGACGTAAAACGTTATGTAGTATTAGCTTATAAGGTATAACGTTATATACTATTACGTTATGACGTATAACGTTATAAACTATTACAGTATGACGTATAACGTTATATACTATTACGTACTAACGTATAACGTTATATACTATTATTTAATAACGTATAACGTTATAAACTATTACGTAAGGAGGTATAAGGTTATATACTATTACGTACTAACGTATAACGTTATATACTAGTACGTACTAACGTAAAACGTTATATACTATTACGTAATGTCGTATAACGTTATGTAGTATTACCTTATGATGTATAACGTTATATAGTATTACCTTATAAAGTATAACGTTATATACTATTACGTAATAGCGTATAACGTTATATACTAATACGTACTAACGTATAACGTAATATACTATTACGTAATAACGTATATCGTTATATACTATTACGTACTGACGTATAACGTTATATAGTATTACAGTATGACGAAAAACGTTATGTAGTATTACGTAATGTCGTATAACGTTATGTAGTATTACCTTATGATGTATAACGTTATATAGTATTACCTTATAAAGTATAACGTTACATTCTATTACGTACTCACGTATAACGTTATATACTAATACGTACTAACGTATAACGTAATATACTATTACGTAATAACGTATATCGTTATATACTATTACGTACTAACGTATAACGTTATATACTAGTACGTACTAACGTAAAACGTTATATACTATTACGTAATGTCGTATAACGTTATGTAGTATTACCTTATGATGTACAGTAGCGGACAAAAGTTTAAGACGAAATGGAAGAAATAAATAATTGATTTACTTTCCATAAAAAATATAAATACGGTGTTCTACTTTTGGTATTAACTAATTGTACATTTGTTTGTACACTTAGAAAAAAAATTTCATTTTGATATTTTGCTCAATAGCTAAGTTATAAAAAAGGAACGAAATCTGTATAATATTTCGTCGGTCAAAAGTTTAAGACTATACAAAAAATATTAATTTTTGGTTAAAAAATATACACAATTTTTGTTTAAATTCAATATTTTGTTCAATATCCGTTATTTCTTATCCCTTCGGTACATCTTCTTGGCATAGAATCTATTAATTTTTTATATTAATCTACCGTAATATTATTCCAGGCTGTTTCAATCGTAGAGTAAAGTTCATTTAAATTTTTCGGTTTATAACCTTGTACTGTCTTTTTTATGATGCTTCACAAATTCTCGATTGGGTTAATGTCTGGTGATTGCGACGGCCACGGCAGCACGGTGATATTTTCTTCTTGAAAAAACTGTTTCACAACCCGAGCCGTGTGCTTCGGATCATTATCATTTTGAAAAATAAAATCATCACTCATATTGTTGCGTGCAAAAGGTAACATTGTGTTCTTGAGTATGTCCTTGTATTGAAAACGGTCCATAATTCCATTGATACGACATATCGGACCAGGGCCGCTTCGAGAAAAACACGCCCACACCATAACGTTGCCACCACCATGTTTAAGAGTTTTTAAAACGCACTGTGTTTTCAAACTTTCGCCAATTCGACGTCTAACGTACCGTATCCCGTCAGAACAGACGCTATTGAATTTCGATTCGTCAGAAAACAATACCTTTTGCCAATCTTCACTTGTCCAATGCTTATGAGCTTTAGCAAATGCAAGTCGTCTTTTTCGATTCCTAGAACTCAGCAGTGGTTTCTTTTGGGGTTTTCGTCCTCTTAAGTTAAAGTCTTCTAATCTTCTCCTAACAGTTCTAGCACTAATTTGTGTATCGTTTTCATAGTTTATCTCCGCAGCAATATTATTTGCACTACGAAAACGATCCTTTTCGCTCAATCGATGAATCCGGCGATCCATTTTCGGTGTTGTTTTCCGTGGTCTTCCGTTTTTCGGTTGATCGCAATACATGCCTGTCTTTAAACATTTATACCAAGCTTGTTTACAAGCTGTTTCTGACCTGTTCACTATATTTGCTATTTCGGTGAAGGTTTTACTTTGCTTTCGCAGCCTTACGATTTGTTCCCTTTCGTTTTCAAGTAAATTCTTTGATTTACCCATAGTCTGTTCCTACCTAAATGAATTTTAAGCAATAAAAGGTACACTAAACAATGATTTTGACATTCCAGAATCAAAATGTTCAAAAACTGTACTCGTACTCACGTTTTACACAGATCGTCTTAAACTAATGTCCACTGTTTCCAAGTGCTAGGCGGTAACTAACTGTTGTAACTCCTACATTGTTTGTATTTAACAACTGACTGTCTGAGGTTACGAAGGTCAAACATACAGCTACGTTATTCCAAAGAGACAAACCGAATAGAAGAACAATATGCGTATAAGATGTTTGTAATCCGGTTTACAAATCATCGTCTTAAACTTTTGTCCGCTACTGTATAACGTTATATAGTATTACCTTATAAAGTATAACGTTACATTCTATTACGTACTCACGTATAACGATATACACTATTACGTACTAACGTATAGCGTTGTATACTACTACGTACAAACGTATAACGTTATATACTATTACGTAATAACGTATAACGGTATATACTATTACGTTATGACGTATAGCGTTATATACTATTACGTTATGACGTATAACGTTATGTATTATTAGGTTATGATGTATAACGTTATATAGTATTACCTTATAACGTATAACGTTATATACTATTACGTACTAACGTATAACGTTATATATTAATACGTACTAACGTATAACGTTATATACTAGTACGTACTAACGAATAACGTTATACAGGGTGCGCCGTTAGAATTCGGACAGAATTCAATTTGTAGTTCCCACCATATTAGAATTCAGATGTTTGTGCTGATTGACTCTGAAGTTAGTTAAATATGTCAATAAGTCTTCTATAACCTCAAAATGACAGAACTCGTTAAGCAAAACCCGGAATACGATAGAAGAGCGGCGATTATAGAAAGTCTTCGCGCCGGGAGAACGCCGGTCGAAATTATAAAATTCTTTAGCTACCCAAGATCGACGGTATACGACATTGCTAAGAGATACGCAGCCTCAGAGTGGTTCGAGAAGGGTTCTCCTTCTCCGGCGAGAAAAGTTCAGGTTAGGGAAAAATCAACAAGGACGCCAGAAATTATTCAAAGGGCCCAAGACATGATTTTGGAAGATCCGGGAACTTCTGACAGGTCCTGAAGACAGTAATAAAGCCGTGGATGGAAATTACGGCTTCTGGAAGGCCGTATTTATTTCAACAAGATGGCGCACCTGCTCACACAAGTCATCTTGTTCAAAATTGGCTCTCTGACAATGTGGACATGTTTTGGTCGAAAGATTTCTGGCCTCCTAACAGTCCCGACCTAAACCCATTGGACTATTACGTGTGGGGCGTTATCGAGAGACAAACTAATAAATGCAGGCACCCCAACGTCAACTCCCTACGAGCTGCTATCGAGTCAGAATTCGCGACAATTAAACGCGACCAATTGAAGTCAGCGTGCTCGCGCTTTAGAGCAAGAATAGAGCAGGTCATAGAGGCAGAGGGTGGTTACATAGAATAAAAGTTCTCAGCAAGGACCCTTTAAATGAGATATAACAACATTTTCATGTGTTTTTGTGTATTGACTTAAATAAACAACTTTCTGCACAAAACTTCTTTTGTCCGGATTCTAACGGCGCATCCTGTATACTATTACGTACAAACGTATAACGTTATATACTACTACGTAATAACGTATAACGATATATACTATTACGTTATGACGTATAACGTTATATACTATTACGTTATGACGTATAACGTTATATACTATTACATACTAACGTATAACGTTATATACTACTACGTAATAACGTATAACGTTATATACTGTTACGTAGTTTCGTATAACGTTATGTAGTATTACCTTATGATGTATAACGTTATATAGTATTACCTTATAACGTATAGCGTTATATACTATTACGTAATAGCGTATAACGTTATATACTAATACGTACTAACGTATAACGTTATACACTACTACGCACAAACGTATAACGTTATATACTATTACGTTATGACGTATAACGTTATAAACTATTACATTATGACGTATAACGTTATATACTATTACGTACTAACGTATAAAATTATATACTATTCCGTAATAACGTATAACGTTATATACTATTACGTACTAACGTATAACGTTATATACTAGTACGTACTAACGTATAACGTATTATCCTATTACGTAATAACGTATAACGTTATATACTATTACGTTATGACGTATAACGTTATATACTATTACGTTATGACGTATAACGTTATGTAGTATTAGCTTATAACGTATAACGTTATATACTATTACGTTATGACGTATAACGTTATATACTATTACGTTATGACGTATATCGTTATATACTATTACGTACTCACGTATAACGTTATAAACTATTACGCAAGGAGGTATAAGGTTATATACTATTACGTACTAACGTATAACGTTATATACTAGTACGTACTAACGTAAAACGTTATATACTATTACGTAATAGCGTATAACGTTATATACTAATACGTACTAACGTATAACGTAATATACTATTACGTAATAACGAATATCGTTATATACTATTACGTACTGACGTATAACGTTATATAGTATTACAGTATGACGTAAAACGTTATGTAGTATTACCTTATAACGTATAACGTTATATTCTATTACGTACTAACGTATAACGTTATATAAGATTACGTACTAACGTATAACGTTATATATTATTACGTAATGTCGTATAACGTTAAGCAGTATTACCTTATGACGTATAACGTTATATAGTACTACCTTATAACGTATAACGTTATATACTATTACGTAATAGCGTATAACGTTATATACTAATACGTACTAACGTATAACGTTATACACTACTACGCACAAACGTATAACGTTATATACTATTACGTTATGACGTATAACGTTATAAACTATTACATTATGACGTATAACGTTATATACTATTACGTACTAACGTATAAAGTTATATACTATTCCGTAATAACGTATAACGTTATATACTATTACGTACTAACGTATAACGTTATATACTAGTACGTACTAACGTATAACGTATTATACTATTACGTAATAACGTATAACGTTATATACTATTACGTACTGACGTATAACGTTATATACTATTACGTACTAACGTATAACGTAATATACTATTACGTAATAACGTATAACGTTATATACTATTACGTACTGACGTATAACGTTATACACTATTACGTAATAACGTATAACGATATATACTATTACGTAGTAACGTATAACGTAATATACTATTACGTAATAACGTATAACGCTATGTAGTATTAGCCTATGACGTATAACGTTATATAGTGTTACCTTATAACGTATAGCGTTGTATACTATTACGTACTAACGTATAACGTTATATAAGATTACGTACTAACGTATAACGTTATATATTATTACGTAATGTCGTATAACGTTAAGCAGTATTACCTTATGATGTATAACGTTATATAGTATTACCTTATAACGTAAAACGTTATATACTATTACGTAATAGCGTATAACGTTATATACTAATACGTACTAACGTATAACGTTATACACTACTACGCACAAACGTATAACGTTATATACTATTACGTTATGACGTATAACGTTATAAACTATTACGTACTAACGTATAACGTTATATACTAGTACGTACTAACGTATAACGTATTATACTATTACGTAATGTCGTATAACGTTATGTAGTATTACCTTATGACGTATAACGTTATATAGTATTACCTTATAACGTATAACGTTATATACTATTACGTACTAACGTATAACGTTATATACTACTACGTACAAACGTATAACGCTATATACTATAACGTAATAACGTATAACGATATATACTATTACGTTATGACGTATAACGTTATGTAGTATTAAGTTATGATGTATAACGTTATATAGTATTACCTTATAACGCATAACGTTATATTCTATTACGTACTAACGTATAACGTAATATACTATTACATAATAACGTATAACTCTATGTAGTATTAGCTTATGACGTATAACGTTATATAGTACTACCTTATAACGTATAACGTTATATAGTATTACGTAATGTCGTATAACGTTATGTAGTATTACGTTATGACGTATAACGTTATATACTATTACGTACTAACGTATAACGTTATATACTAGTACGTACTAACGTATAACGTATTATACTATTACGTAATAACGTATAACGTTATATACCATTACGTACTGACGTATAACGTTATATACTATTACGTAATAACGTATAACGATATATACTATTACGTAGTAACGTATAACGTAATATCCTATTACGTAATAACGTATAACGCTATGTAGTATTAGCCTATGACGTATAACGTTATATAGTGCTACCTTATAACGTATAGCGTTGTATATTATTACGTACTAACGTATAACGTTATATAATATTACGTAATAACGTATAACGTTATATACTATTACGTAATGTCGTATAACGTTAAGTAGTATTACCTTATGGTGTATAACGTTATATAGTATTACCTTATAACGTATAACGTAATATACTATTACGTAATAACGTATAACGTTATATACTATTACGTACTGACGTATAACGTTATATACTATTACGAAATAACGTATAACGATATATACTATTACGTAGTAACGTATAACGTAATATACTATTACGTAATAACGTATAACGCTATATAGTTTTAGCCTATGACGTATAACGTTATATAGTGTTACCTTATAACGTATAGCGTTGTTTACTATTACGTACTAACGTATAACGTTATATAATATTACGTACTAACGTATAACGTTATATTCTATTACGTAATGTCGTATAACGTTAAGTAGTATTACCTTATGATGTATAACGTTATATAGTATTACCTTATAACGTATAACGTTATATACTATTACGTAATAGCGTATAACGTTATATACTAATACGTACTAATGTATAACGTTATATACTATTACGTTATGACGTATATCGTTATCTACTATTACGTACTGACGTATAACGTTATAAACTATTACATTATGACGTATAACGTTATATACTATTACGTACTAACGTATAGCCTTATATACTATTACGTAATAACGTATAACATTACATACTATTACGTACTAACGTATAACGTTATATACTAGTACGTACTAACGTATAACGTATTATACTATTACGTAATGTCGTATAACGTTATGTAGTATTACCTTATGACGTATAACGTTATATAGTATTACCTTATAACGTATAACGTTATATACTATTACGTACTAACGTATAACGTTATATACTATTACGTAATAACGTATAACGCTATGTAGTATTAGCCTATGACGTATAACGTTATATAGTGTTACCTTATAACGTATAGCGTTGTATACTATTACGTACTAACGTATAACGTTATATAATATTACGTACTAACGTATAACGTTATATACTATTACGTAATGTCGTATAACGTTAAGTAGTATTACCTTATGATGTATAACGTTATATAGTATTACCTTGTAACGTGTAACGTTATATACTATTACGTAATAGCGTATAACGTTATATACTAATACGTACTAACGTATAACGTTATACACTAATACGCACAAACGTATAACGTTATATACTATTACGTTATGACGTATAACGTTATAAACTATTACATTATGACGTATAACGTTATATACTATTACGTACTAACGTATAACGTATTATACTATTACGTAATGTCGTATAACGTTATGTAGTATTACCTTATGACGTATAACGTTATATACTATTACGTTATAGCGTATAACGTTATATACTAATACGTACTATCGTATAACGTTATACACTAATACGCACAAACGTATAACGTTATATACTATTACGTTATGACGTACAACGTTATGTAGTATTAGGTTATGATGTATAACGTTATATAGTATTACCTTATAACGTATAACGTTATATACTATTACGTACTAACGTATAACGTTATATATTAATACGTACTAACGTATAACGTTATATACTAGTACGTACTAACGTATAACGTGATATAATATTACGTAATAACGTATAACGTTATATTCTATTACGTACTGGCGTATAACGTTATATAGTATTACAGTATGACGTAAAACGTTATGTAGTATTACCTTATAACGTATAACGTTATATTCTATTACGTACTCACGTATAACGATATACACTACTACGTACAAACGTATAACGTTATATACTACTACGTAATAACGAATAACGTTATATACTGTTACGTACAAACGTATAACGTTATATACTACTACGTAATAACGTATAACGTTATATACTATTACGTTATGACGTATAACGTTATATACTATTACGTTATGACGTATATTGTTATATACTATTACGTACTGACGCATAACATTATAAACTATTACATAAGAAGGTATAAGGTTATATACTATTACGTACTAACGTATAACGTTATATACTAGTACGTACTAACGTATAACGACATATACTATTACGTACTAACGTATAACGTTATATACTACTACGTAATGTCGTATAACGTTATGTAGTATTACATTATGACGTATAACGTTATGTAGTATTACCTTATAACGTATAACGTTATATACTATTACGTAATAACGTATAACGTTATATACTATTACGTACTAACGTATAACGTAATATACTATTACATAATAACGTATAACGCTATGTAGTATTAGCTTATGACGTATAACGTTATATAGTATTACGTAATGTCGTATAACGTTATGTAGTATTACCTTATGACGTATAACGTTATATAGTATTACCTTATAACGTATAACGTTATATACTATTACGTACTAACGTATAACGTTATATACTACTACATACAAACGTATAACGTTATATACTATTACGTTATGACGTATAACGTTATAAACCATTACATTATGACGTATAATGTTATATACTATTACGTACTAACGTATAACGTTATATACTATTACGTAATAACGTATAACGTTATATACTATTACGTACTAACGTATAACGTTATATACTAGTACGTACTAACGTATAACGTATTATACTATTACATAATGTCGTATAACGTTATGTAGTATTACCTTATGACGTATAACGTTATATAGTATTACCTTATAACGTATAACGTTATATACTACTACGTAATGTCGTATAACGTTATGTAGTATTACATTATGACGTATAACGTTATGTAGTATTACCTTATAACGTATAACGTTATATACTATTACGTAATAACGTATAACGTTATATACTATTACGTACTAACGTATAACGTAATATACTATTACATAATAACGTATAACGTTATAAACTATTACGTAATAACGTATAAGGTTATATACTATTACGTACTAACGTATGACGTTATATACTATTACGTAATAACGTATAACGTTATATACTATTACGTACTGGCGTATAACGTTATATAGTATTACAGTACGACGTAAAACGTTATGTAGTATTACCTTATAACGTATAACGTTATATACTATTACGTACTAACGTATAACGTTATATACTACTACGTAATAGCGTATAACGTTATATACTACTACGTAATAACGAATAACGTTATATACTATTACGTACAAACGTATAACGTTATATACTACTACGTAATAGCGTATAACGTTATATACTATTACGTTATGACGTATAACGTTATATACTATTACGTTATGACGTATATCGTTATATACTATTACGTACTGACGTATAACGTTATAAAATATTACGTAAGAAGGTATAAGGTTATATACTATTACGTACTAACGTATAACGTTATATACTAGTACGTACTAACGTATAACGACATATACTATTACGTACTAACGTATAACGTTATATACTACTACGTAATGTCGTATAACGTTATGTAGTATTAAGTTATGATGTATAACGTTATATAGTATTACCTTATAACGTATAACGTTATATTCTATTACGTACTCACGTATAACGATATACACTACTACGCACAAACGTATAACGTTATATACTACTACGTAATAACGAATAACGTTATATACTATTACGTACAAACGTATAACGTTATATACCACTACGTAATAACGTATAACGTTATATACTATTACGTTATGACGTATAACGTTATATACTATTACGTTATGACGTATAACGCTATGTAGTATTAGCGTATGACGTATAACGTTATATAGTATTACCTTATAACGTATAACGTTATATAGTATTACGTATTGTCGAATAACGTTATGTAGTATTACCTTATGACGTATAACGTTATATAGTATTACCTTATAACGTATAACGTTATATACTATTACGTACTAACGTATAACGTTATATACTACTACGTACAAACGTATAACGTTATATACTATTACGTAATAACGTATAACGGTATATACTATTACGTTATGACGTATAACGTTATATACTATTACGTTATGACGTATAACGTTATGTAGTATTAGCTTATAACGTATAACGTTATATTCTATTACGTACTCACGTATAAGGATATACACTACTACGTACAAACGTAGAACGTTATATACTACTACGTAATAACGAATAACGTTATATACTATTACGTACAAACGTATAACGTTATATACTACTACGTAATAACGTATAACGTAATATACTATTACGTAATAACGTATAACGGTATATACTATTACGTTATGACGTATAACGTTATATACTATTACGTTATGACGTATAACGTTATATACTATTACGTTATGACGTATAGCGTTATATACTATTACGTTATGACGTATAACGTTATGTAGTATTAGGTTATGATGTATAACGTTATATAGTATTACCTTATAACGTATAACGTTATATACTATTACGTACTAACGTATAACGTTATATACTATTACGTAATAACGTATAGCGTTATATACTATTACGTACTGGCGTATAACGTTATATAGTATTACAGTATGACCTAAAACGTTATGTAGTATTACCTCATAACGTATAACGTTATATTCTATTACGTACTCACGAATAACGATATACACTACTACGTACAAACGTGTAACGTTATATACCACTACGTAATAACGTATAACGTTATATACTATTACGTTATGACGTATAACGTTATATACTATTACGTTATGACGTATAACGCTATGTAGTATTAGCGTATAACGTATAACGTTATATAGTATTACCTTATAACGTATAACGTTATATAGTATTACGTATTGTCGAATAACGTTATGTAGTATTACCTTATGACGTATAACGTTATATAGTATTACCTTATAACGTATAACGTTATATAGTATTACGTATTGTCGAATAACGTTATGTAGTATTACCTTATGACGTATAACGTTATATAGTATTACCTTATAACGTATAACGTTATATACTATTACGTACTAACGTATAACGTTATATACTACTACGTACAAACGTATAACGTTATATACTATTACGTAATAACGTATAACGGTATATACTATTACGTTATGACGTATAACGTTATATACTATTACGTTATGACGTATAACGTTATGTAGTATTAGCTTATAACGTATAACGTTATATTCTATTACGTACTCACGTATAAGGATATACACTACTACGTACAAACGTAGAACGTTATATACTACTACGTAATAACGAATAACGTTATATACTATTACGTACAAACGTATAACGTTATATACTACTACGTAATAACGTATAACGTAATATACTATTACGTAATAACGTATAACGGTATATACTATTACGTTATGACGTATAACGTTATATACTATTACGTTATGACGTATAACGTTATATAGTATTACCTTATAACGTATAACGTTATATAGTATTACGTATTGTCGAATAACGTTATGTAGTATTACCTTATGACGTATAACGTTATATAGTATTACCTTATAACGTACAACGTTATATACTATTACGTACTAACGTATAACATTATATACTAGTACGTACTAACGTATAACGTAATATACTATTACGTAATAACGTATAACGTTATATACTATTACGTACTGGCGTATAACGTTATATAGTATTACAGTATGACGTAAAACGTTATGTAGTATTACCTTATAACGTATAACGTTATATTCTATTACGTACTCACGTATAACGATATACACTACTACGTACATGCGTATAACGTTATATACTACTACGTAATAACGTATAACGTTATATACTATTACGTTATGACGTATATCGTTATATACTATTACGTACTGACGTATAACGTTATATACTATTACGTTATGACGTATAACGCTATGTAGTATTAGCGTATGACGTATAACGTTATATAGTATTACCTTATAACGTATAACGTTATATAGTATTACGTATTGTCGAATAACGTTATGTAGTATTACCTTATGACGTATAACGTTATATAGTATTACCTTATAACGTATAACGTTATATACTATTACGTACTAACGTATAACGTTATATACTACTACGTAATAACGAATAACGTTATATACTATTACGTACAAACGTATAACGTTATATACTACTACGTAATAACGTATAACGTTATATACTATTACGTTATGACGTATAACGTTATATACTATTACGTTATGACGTATATCGTAATATACTATTACGTACTGACGTATAACGTTATAAACTATTACGTAAGAAGGTATATCGTTATATATTAATACGTACTAACGTATAACATTATATACTAGTACGTACTAACGTATAACGTAATATACTATTACGTAATAACGTATAACGTTATATACTATTACGTACTGGCGTATAACGTTATATAGTATTACAGTATGACGTAAAACGTTATGTAGTATTACCTTATAACGTATAACGTTATATTCTATTACGTACTCACGTATAACGATATACACTACTACGTACATGCGTATAACGTTATATACTACTACGTAATAACGTATAACGTTATATACTATTACGTTATGACGTATATCGTTATATACTATTACGTACTGACGTATAACGTTATAAACTATTACGTAAGAACGTATAAGGTTATATACTATTACGTAGTAACGTATAACGTTATATACTAGTACGTACTAACGTATAACGTAATATACTATTACGTAATAACGTATACGCTATGTAGTATTAGCTTATGACGTATAACGTTATGTAGTATTAGCTTATGATGTATAACGTTATACAGTATTACCTTATAACGTATAACGTTGTATACTATTACGTAATAGCGTATAACGTTATATACTATTACGTACTAACGTATAACGTTATATACTATTACGTAAAAACGTATAACGTTATATACTATTACGTACTAACGTATAACGTTATATACTAGTACATACTAACGTATAACGTATTATACAATTACGTAATGTCGTATATCGTTATGTAGTATTACCTTATGACGTATAACGTTATATAGTATTACGTATTGTCGAATAACGTTATGTAGTATTACCTTATGACGTATAACGTTATATAGTATTACCTTATAACGTATAACGTTATATACTATTACGTACTAACGTATAACATTATATACTAGTACGTACTAACGTATAACGTAATATACTATTACGTAATAACGTATAACGTTATATACTATTACGTACTGGCGTATAACGTTATATAGTATTACAGTATGACGTAAAACGTTATGTAGTATTACCTTATAACGTATAACGTTATATTCTATTACGTACTCACGTATAACGATATACACTACTACGTACATGCGTATAACGTTATATACTACTACGTAATAACGTATAACGTTATATACTATTACGTTATGACGTATATCGTTATATACTATTACGTACTGACGTATAACGTTATATACTATTACGTTATGACGTATAACGCTATGTAGTATTAGCGTATGACGTATAACGTTATATAGTATTACCTTATAACGTATAACGTTATATAGTATTACGTATTGTCGAATAACGTTATGTAGTATTACCTTATGACGTATAACGTTATATAGTATTACCTTATAACGTATAACGTTATATACTATTACGTACTAACGTATAACGTTATATACTACTACGTACAAACGTATAACGTTATATACTATTACGTAATAACGTATAACGGTATATACTATTACGTTATGACGTATAACGTTATATACTATTACGTTATGACGTATAACGTTATGTAGTATTAGCTTATAACGTATAACGTTATATTCTATTACGTACTCACGTATAAGGATATACACTACTACGTACAAACGTAGAACGTTATATACTACTACGTAATAACGAATAACGTTATATACTATTACGTACAAACGTATAACGTTATATACTACTACGTAATAACGTATAACGTTATATACTATTACGTTATGACGTATAACGTTGTATACTATTACGTTATGACGTATATCGTAATATACTATTACGTACTGACGTATAACGTTATAAACTATTACGTAAGAAGGTATATCGTTATATATTAATACGTACTAACGTATAACATTATATACTAGTACGTACTAACGTATAACGTAATATACTATTACGTAATAACGTATAACGTTATATACTATTACGTACTGGCGTATAACGTTATATAGTATTACAGTATGACGTAAAACGTTATGTAGTATTACCTTATAACGTATAACGTTATATTCTATTACGTACTCACGTATAACGATATACACTACTACGTACATGCGTATAACGTTATATACTACTACGTAATAACGTATAACGTTATATACTATTACGTTATGACGTATATCGTTATATACTATTACGTACTGACGTATAACGTTATATACTATTACGTTATGACGTATAACGCTATGTAGTATTAGCGTATGACGTATAACGTTATATAGTATTACCTTATAACGTATAACGTTATATCGTATTACGTATTGTCGAATAACGTTATGTAGTATTACCTTATGACGTATAACGTTATATAGTATTACCTTATAACGTATAACGTTATATACTATTACGTACTAACGTATAACGTTATATACTACTACGTACAAACGTATAACGTTATATACTATTACGTAATAACGTATAACGGTATATACTATTACGTTATGACGTATAACGTTATATACTATTACGTTATGACGTATAACGTTATGTAGTATTAGCTTATAACGTATGACGTTATATTCTATTACGTACTCACGTATAAGGATATACACTACTACGTACAAACGTAGAACGTTATATACTACTACGTAATAACGAATAACGTTATATACTATTACGTACAAACGTATAACGTTATATACTACTACGTAATAACGTATAACGTTATATACTATTACGTTATGACGTATATCGTAATATACTATTACGTACTGACGTATAACGTTATAAACTATTACGTAAGAAGGTATATCGTTATATATTAATACGTACTAACGTATAACATTATATACTAGTACGTACTAACGTATAACGTAATATACTATTACGTAATAACTTATAACGTTATATACTATTACGTACTGGCGTATAACGTTATATAGTATTACAGTATGACGTAAAACGTTATGTAGTATTACCTTATAACGTATAACGTTATATTCTATTACGTACTCACGTATAACGATATACACTACTACGTACATGCGTATAACGTTATATACTACTACGTAATAACGTATAACGTTATATACTATTACGTTATGACGTATATCGTTATATACTATTACGTACTGACGTATAACGTTATAAACTATTACGTAAGAACGTATAAGGTTATATACTATTACGTAGTAACGTATAACGTTATATACTAGTACGTACTAACGTATAACGTAATATACTATTACGTAATAACGTATACGCTATGTAGTATTAGCTTATGACGTATAACGTTATGTAGTATTAGCTTATGATGTATAACGTTATACAGTATTACCTTATAACGTATAACGTTGTATACTATTACGTAATAGCGTATAACGTTATATACTATTACGTACTAACGTATAACGTTATATACTATTACGTAAAAACGTATAACGTTATATACTATTACGTACAAACGTATAACGTTATATACTACTACGTAATAACGTATAACGTTATATACTACTACGTACAAACGTATAACGTTATATACGATAACGTAATAACGTATAACGATATATACTATTACGTTATGACGTATAACGTTATGTAGTATTAAGTTATGATGTATAACGTTATATAGTATTACCTTATAACGTATAACGTTATATACTATTACGTACTTACGTATAACGTTATATATTAATACGTACTAACGTATAACGTTATATACTATTACGTACAAACGTATAACGTTATATACTACTACGTAATAACGTATAACGTTATATACTATTACGTTATGACGTATAACGTTATATAGTATTACAGTATGACGTAAAACGTTATGTAGTATTACCTTATAACGTATAACGTTATATTCTATTACGTACTCACGTATAACGATATACACTACTACGTACAAGCGTATAACGTTATATACTACTACGTAATAACGTATAACGTTATATACTATTACGTTATGACGTATAACGTTATATACTATTACGTGATGACGTATAACGTTATATACTATTACGTGATGACGTATATCGTTATATACTATTACGTACTGACGTATAACGTTATATACTATTACGTTATGACGTATAACGTTATGTAGTATTAGCTTATAACGTATAACGTTATATTCTATTACGTACTGACGTATAACGATATACACTACTACGTACAAACGTATAACGTTATATACTACTACGTAATAACGAATAACGTTATATACTATTACGTACAAACGTATAACGTTATATACTATTACGTAATAACGTATAACGTTATATACTATTACGTACTGACGTATAACGTTATATAATATTACGTAATAACGTATAACGATATATACTATTACGTAGTAACGTATAACGTAATATACTATTACGTAATAACGTATAACGCTATGTAGTATTAGCCTATGACGTATAACGTTATATAGTGTTACCTTATAACGTATAGCGTTGTATACTATTACGTACTAACGTATAACGTTAAATAATATTCCGTACTAACGTATAACGTTATATACTATTACGTAATGTCGTATATCGTTAAGTAGTATTACCTTATGATGTATAACGTTATATAGTATTACCTTATAACGTATAACGTTATATACTATTACGTAATAGCGTATAACGTTATATACTAATACGTACTAACGTATAACGTTATACACTACTACGCACAAACGTATAACGTTATATACTATTACGTTATGACGTATAACGTTATAAACTATTACATTATGACGTATAACGTTACATACTATTACGTACTAACGTATAACGTTATATACTATTACGTAATAACGTATAACATTACATACTATTACGTACTAACGTATAACGTTATATACTAGTACGTACTAACGTATAACGTATTATACTATTACGTAATGTCGTATAACGTTATGTAGTATTACCTTATGACGTATAACGTTATATAGTATTACCTTATAACGTATAACGTTATATACTATTACGTACTAACGTATAACGTTATATACTATTACGTACAAACGTACAACGTTATATACTATTACGCAATAACGTATACGCTATGTAGTATTAGCTTATGACGTATAACGTTATGTAGTATTAGCTTATGATGTATAACGTTATACAGTATTACCTTATAACGTATAACGTTATATACTATTACGTAATAACGTATAACGAGATATACTATTACGTAGTAACGTATAACGTAATATACTATTACGTAATAACGTATAACGCTATGTAGTATTAGCCTATGACGTATAACGTTATATAGTGTTACCTTGTAACGTATAGCGTTGTATACTATTACGTACTAACGTATAACGTTATATAATATTACGTACTAACGTATAACGTTATATACTATTACGTAATGTCGTATAACGTTAAGTAGTATTACCTTATGATGTATAACGTTATATAGTATTACCTTGTAACGTATAACGTTATATACTATTACGTAATAGCGTATAACGTTATATACTAATACGTACTAACGTATAACGTTATACACTAATATGCACAAACGTATAACGTTATATACTATTACGTTATGACGTATAACGTAATAAACTATTACATTATGACGTATAACGTTATATACTATTACGTACTAACGTATAACGTTATATACTAATACGTACTAACGTATAACGTTATACACTAATACGCACAAACGTATAACGTTATATACTATTACGTTATGACGTATAACGTTTTAAACTATTACATTATGACGTATAACGTTATATACTAGTACGTACTAACGTATAACGTATTATACTATTACGTAATGTCGTATAACGTTATGTAGTATTACCTTATGACGTATAACGTTATATAGTATTACCTTATAACGTATAACGTTATATACTATTACGTACTAACGTATAACGTTATATACTACTACGTACAAACGTACAACGTTATATACTATTACGTACTGACGTATAACATTATAAACTATTACATAAGAAGGTATAAGGTTATATACTATTACGTACTAACGTATAACGTTATATACTAGTACGTACTAACGTATAACGACATATACTATTACGTACTAACGTATAACGTTATATACTACTACGTAATGTCGTATAACGTTATGTAGTATTACATTATGACGTATAACGTTATGTAGTATTACCTTATAACGTATAACGTTATATACTATTACGTAATAACGTATAACGTTATATACTATTACGTACTAACGTATAACGTAATATACTATTACATAATAACGTTTAACGCTATGTAGTATTAGCTTATGACGTATAACGTTATATAGTACTACCTTATAACGTATAACGTTATATAGTATTACGTAATGTCGTATAACGTTATGTAGTATTACCTTATGACGTATAACGTTATATAGTATTACCTTATAACGTATAACGTTATATACTATCACGTACCAACGTATAAAGTTATATACTACTACGTACAAACGTATAACGTTATATACTATTACGTTATGACGTATAACGTTATAAACTATTACATTATGACGTATAATGTTATATACTATTACGTACTAACGTATAACGTTATATACTATTACGTAATAACGCATAACGTTATATAGTATTACGTACTAACGTATAACGTTATACACTAGTACGTACTAACGTATAACGTATTATACTATTACGTAATGTCGTATAACGTTATGTAGTATTACCTTATGACGTATAACGTTATATAGTACTACCTTATAACGTATAACGTTATATACTATTACGTACTCACGTATAACGATATACAATACTACGTACAAACGTATAACGTTATATACTACTACGTAATAACGTATAACGTTATATACTATTACGTTATGACGTATAACGTTATATACTATTACGTTATGACGTATATCCTTATATACTATTACGTACTGACGTATAACGTTATAAGCTATTACGTAAGAACGTATAAGGTTATATACTATTACGTACTAACGTATAACGTTATATACTAGTACGTACTAACGTATAACGTAATATACTATTACGTAATAGCGTATAAGCTATGTAGTATTAGCTTATGACGTATAACGTTATATAGTATTACCTTATATCGTATAACGTTATATACTATTACGTACTGACGTATAACGTTATACACTATTACGTACTTACGTATAACGCTATATACTATTACGTACTAACGTATAACGTTATATCCTATTGCGCACTATCGTATAACGTTATATACTATTACGTAATGACGTATAACGTAATGTAGTATTACCTTATAACGTATAACGTTATATACTATTACGTAAAAACGTATAACGTTATATACTATTACATACTAACGTATAACGTTATATACTAGTACGTACTAACGTATAACGACATATACTATTACGTACTAACGTATAACGTTATATACTAGTACGTACTAACGTATAACGTAATATACTATTACGTAATAACGTATAACGTTATAAACTATTACATTATGACGTATAACGTTATATACTATTACGTACTAGCGCATAACGTCATATACTATTACGTACTAACGTATAACGTTATATACTATTACGTACTAACGTATAACGTTATATACTATTACGTACTAACGTATAACGTTATATACTATTACGTAATGACGTATAACGTTATGTAGTATTACCTTATGACGTATAACGTTATTTAGTATTGCCTTGTAAAGTATAACGTCACATATAATTACGTAATGACGTATAACGTTATGTATTATTACCATATGACGAGTAACGTTATGTAGTATAACCTTATAACGTATAACGTTATATACTATTACGTACTGACGTATAACGTTATACACTATTACGTAATAACGTATAAGGTTATATACTATTACGTACTAACGTATGACGTTATATACTATTACGTAATAACGTATAAGGTTATATACTATTACGTACTAACGTATGACGTTATATACTATTACGTACTAACGTATAACGTTATATACTACTACGTACAAACGTACAACGTTATATACTATTCCGTAATAACGTATAACGATATATACTATTACGTTATGACGTATAACGTTATATACTATTACGTTATGACGTATAACGTTATGTAGTATTAGGTTATGATGTATAATGTTATATAGTATTACCTTATAACGTATAACGTTATATACTGTTACGTACTAACGTATAACGTTATATATTAATACGTACTAACGTATAACGTTATATACTAGTACGTACTAACGTATAACGTAATATAATATTACGTAATAACGTATAACGTTATATACTATTACGTACTGGCGTATAACGTTATATAGTATTACAGTATGACGTAAAACGTTATGTAGTATTACCTTATAACGTATAACGTTATATTCTATTACGTACTCACGTATAACGATATACACTACTACGTACAAACGTATAACGTTATATACTACTACGTAATAACCAATAACGTTATATACTGTTACGTACAAACGTATAACGTTATATACTACTACGTAATAACGTATAACGTTATATACTATTACGTTATGACGTATAACGTTATAAACTATTACATTATGACGTATAACGTTATATACTACTACGTACAAACGTACAACGTTATATACTATTACGTAATAACGTATAACGATATATACTATTACGTACTAACGTATAACGTTATATACTATTACGTACTAACGTATAACGTTATATACTACTACGTACAAACGTATAACGTTATATACTATTACGTAATAACGTATAACGATATATACTATTACGTTATGACGTATAACGTATTTACTATTACGTACTAACGTATAACGTTATATACTATTACGTTATGACGTATAACGTTTTATACTATTACGTAATGACGTATAACGTAATGTAGTATAACCTTATGACGTATGACGTTATTTAGTATTGCCTTATAAAGTATAACGTTACATATAATTACGTAATGACATATAACGTTATGTATTATTACCATATGACGTATAACGTTATATAGTATTACTTTCTAACGTATAATGTTATATACTATTACATACTAACGTATAACGTTATATACTACTACGTAATGTCGTATAACGTTATGTAGTATTACCTTATGACGTATAACGTTATATACTATTACGTACCAACGTATAACGTTATATACTACTACGTACAAACGTATAACGTTATATACTATTACGTTATGACGTATAACGTTATAAACTATTACATTATGACGTATAATGTTATATACTATTACGTACTAACGTATAACGTTATATACTATTACGTAATAACGTATAACGTTATATAGTATTACGTACTAACGTATAACGTTATATACTAGTACGTACTAACGTATAACGTATTATACTATTACGTAATGTCGTATAACGTTATGTAGTATTACCTTATGACGTATAACGTTATATAGTACTACCTTATAACGTATAACGTTATATACTATTACGTACTCACGTATAACGATATACAATACTACGTACAAACGTATAACGTTATATACTACTACGTAATAACGTATAACGTTATATACTATTACGTACTTACGTATAACGCTATATACTATTACGTACTAAGGTATAACGTTATATACTATTGCGCACTATCGTATAACGTTATATACTATTACGTAATGACGTATAACGTAATGTAGTATTACCTTATAACGTATAACGTTATATACTATTACATACTAGCGTATAACGTTATATACTACTACGTAATAACGAATAACGTTATATACTGTTACGTACAAACGTATAACGTTATATACTACTACGTAATAACGTATAACGTTATATACTATTACGTTATGACGTATAACGTTATATACTATTACGTTATGACGTATATCGTTATATACAATTACGTACTGACGTATAACATTATAAACTATTACATAAGAAGTTATAAGGTTATATACTATTACGTACTAACGTATAACGTTATATACTAGTACGTACTAACGTATAACGACATATACTATTACGTACTAACGTATAACGTTATATACTACTACGTAATGTCGTATAACGTTATGTAGTATTACATTATGACGTATAACGTTATGTAGTATTACCTTATAACGTATAACGTTATATACTATTACGTTATGACGTATATCGTTATATACAATTACGTACTGACGTATAACATTATAAACTATTACATAAGAAGTTATAAGGTTATATACTATTACGTACTAACGTATAACGTTATATACTAGTACGTACTAACGTATAACGACATATACTATTACGTACTAACGTATAACGTTATATACTACTACGTAATGTCGTATAACGTTATGTAGTATTACATTATGACGTATAACGTTATGTAGTATTACCTTATAACGTATAACGTTATATGCTATTACGTAATAACGTATAACGTTATATACTATTACGTACTAACGTATAACGTAATATACTATTACATAATAACGTATAACGCTATGTAGTGTTAGCTTATGACGTATAACGTTATGTAGTATTAGCTTATGATGTATAACGTTACATAGTAATACCTTATAACGTATAACGTTATATACTATTACGTACTAACGTATAACGTTATATACTATTACGTAATGCAGTATAACGTTATGTAGTATTACCTTATGATGTATAACGTTATATAGTATTACCTTATAACGTATAACGCTATATACTATTTCGTAATAGCGTATAACGTTATATACTATTACGTACTAACGTATAACGTTATATACTAGTACGTACTAACGTATAACGACATATACTATTACGTACTAACGTATAACGTTATATACTATTACGTACTAACGTATAACGTTATATACTATTGCGTACTAACGTATAACGTTATATACTAATACGTACAAACGTATAACGTTATATACTATTACGTAATAACGTATAACGTTATAAACTATTACATTATGACGTATAACGTTATATACTACTACGTACAAACGTACAACGTTATATACTATTACGTAATAACGTATAACGATATATACTATTACGTACTAACGTATAACGTTATATACTATTACGTACTAACGTATAACGTTATATACTACTACGTACAAACGTATAACGTTATATACTATTACGTAATAACGTATAACGATATATACTATTACGTTATGACGTATAACGTATTTACTATTACGTACTAACGTATAACGTTATATACTATTACGTTATGACGTATAACGTTTTATACTATTACGTAATGATGTATAACGTAATGTAGTATAACCTTATGACGTATAACGTTATTTAGTATTGCCTTATAAAGTATAACGTTACATATAATTACGTAATGACATCAAACGTTATGTATTATTACCATATGACGTATAACGTTATATAGTATTACTTTCTAACGTATAATGTTATATACTATTACATACTAACGTATAACGTTATATACTATTACGTTATGACGTATAACGTTATAAACTATTACATTATGACGTATAACGTTACATACTATTACGTACTAACGTATAACGTTATATACTATTACGTAATAACGTATAACATTACATACTATTACGTACTAACGTATAACGTTATATACTAGTACGTACTAACGTATAACGTATTATACTATTACGTAATGTCGTATAACGTTATGTTGTATTACCTTATGACGTATAACGTTATATACAGGATGCGCCGTTAGAATCCGGACAAAAGAAGTTTTGTGCAGAAAGTTGTTTATTTAAGTCAATACACAAAAACACATGAAAATGTTGTTATATCTCATTTAAAGGGTCCTTGCTGAGAACTTTTATTCTATGTAACCACCCTCTGCCTCTATGACCTGCTCTATTCTTGCTCTAAAGCGCGAGCACGCTGACTTCAACTGGTCGCGTTTAATTGTCGCGAATTCTGACTCGATAGCAGCTCGTAGGGAGTTGACGTTGGGGTGCCTGCATTTATTAGTTTGTCTCTCGATAACGCCCCACACGTAATAGTCCAATGGGTTTAGGTCGGGACTGTTAGGAGGCCAGAAATCTTTCGACCAAAACATGTCCACATTGTCAGAGAGCCAATTTTGAACAAGATGACTTGTGTGAGCAGGTGCGCCATCTTGTTGAAATAAATACGGCCTTCCAGAAGCCGTAATTTCCATCCACGGCTTTATTACTGTCTTCAGGACCTCCAAATAAACCTCCTTTGTGATTCTTTCGCCTTTTTGGAAGAAGTGCGGAGGCATGACGTCGCCCTCACTTGAGACAACGCTCAAAACGTGAACACTTGCTGGAAATTTGGTTTTGCCCACAACAGGAACATCTTCGAGATTGTGGGCCAGCCAACGGTCGTTCCTCCGATTCACTTTGGCATCCACAGTAAAAATTTTCTCATCGGAAAAAAACCTAATGCGGCCAGCAGCTTCGTGTTTTAACGAACACAGAATCAAATGACAACGGGCAAATCTTTTAAGCTTGGCGGCCTCGGAGAGCATCTGACGGACTTTGAGAACGTAGGAGGCATATCTAAGATCCTCTTGAGCTATTCGACGGACAATCGTTTCACTCACCCCCAAGACGGAGGCTAATTTTCGGAGAGAAGTTCCCGGATCTTCCAAAATCATGTCTTGGGCCCTTTGAATAATTTCTGGCGTCCTTGTTGATTTTTCCCTAACCTGAACTTTTCTCGCCGGAGAAGGAGAACCCTTCTCGAACCACTCTGAGGCTGCGTATCTCTTAGCAATGTCGTATACCGTCGATCTTGGGTAGCTAAAGAATTTTATAATTTCGACCGGCGTTCTCCCGGCGCGAAGACTTTCTATAATCGCCGCTCTTCTATCGTATTCCGGGTTTTGCTTAACGAGTTCTGTCATTTTGAGGTTATAGAAGACTTATTGACATATTTAACTAACTTCAGAGTCAATCAGCACAAACATCTGAATTCTAATATGGTGGGAACTACAAATTGAATTCTGTCCGAATTCTAACGGCGCACCCTGTATACTATTACGTTATGACGTATAACGTTATATACTATTACGTTATGACGTATATCCTTATATACTATTACGTACAAACGTACAACGTTATATACTATTACGCAATAACGTATACGCTATGTAGTATTAGCTTATGACGTATAACGTTATGTAGTATTAGCTTATGATGTATAACGTTATACAGTATTACCTTATAACGTATAACGTTATATACTATTACGTAATAACGTATAACGAGATATACTATTACGTAGTAACGTATAACGTAATATACTATTACGTAATAACGTATAACGCTATGTAGTATTAGCCTATGACGTATAACGTTATATAGTGTTACCTTGTAACGTATAGCGTTGTATACTATTACGTACTAACGTATAACGTTATATAATATTACGTACTAACGTATAACGTTATATACTATTACGTAATAGCGTATAACGTTATATACTAATACGTACTAACGTATAACGTTATACACTAATACGCACAAACGTATAACGTTATATACTATTACGTTATGACGTATAACGTAATAAACTATTACATTATGACGTATAACGTTATATACTATTACGTGCTAACGTATAACGTTATATACTAATACGTACTAACGTATAACGTTATACACTAATACGCACAAACGTATAACGTTATATACTATTACGTTATGACGTATAACGTTATAAACTATTACATTATGACGTATAACGTTATATACTAGTACGTACTAACGTATAACGTATTATACTATTACGTAATGTCGTATAACGTTATGTAGTATTACCTTATGACGTATAACGTTATATAGTATTACCTTATAACGTATAACGTTATATACTATTACGTACTAACGTATAACGTTATATAGTATTACGTACTAACGTATAACGTTATATACTAGTACGTACTAACGTATAACGTATTATACTATTACGTAATGTCGTATAACGTTATGTAGTATTACCTTATGACGTATAACGTTATATAGTACTACCTTATAACGTATAACGTTATATACTATTACGTACTCACGTATAACGATATACAATACTACGTACAAACGTATAACGTTATATACTACTACGTAATAACGTATAACGTTATATACTATTACGTACTTACGTATAACGCTATATACTATTACGTACTAAGGTATAACGTTATATACTATTGCGCACTATCGTATAACGTTATATACTATTACGTAATGACGTATAACGTAATGTAGTATTACCTTATAACGTATAACGTTATATACTATTACATACTAGCGTATAACGTTATATACTACTACGTAATAACGAATAACGTTATATACTGTTACGTACAAACGTATAACGTTATATACTACTACGTAATAACGTATAACGTTATATACTATTACGTTATGACGTATAACGTTATATACTATTACGTTATGACGTATATCGTTATATACAATTACGTACTGACGTATAACATTATAAACTATTACATAAGAAGTTATAAGGTTATATACTATTACGTACTAACGTATAACGTTATATACTAGTACGTACTAACGTATAACGACATATACTATTACGTACTAACGTATAACGTTATATACTACTACGTAATGTCGTATAACGTTATGTAGTATTACCTTATGACGTATAACGTTATGTAGTATTACCTTATAACGTATAACGTTATATGCTATTACGTAATAACGTATAACGTTATATACTATTACGTACTAACGTATAACGTAATATACTATTACATAATAACGTATAACGCTATGTAGTGTTAGCTTATGACGTATAACGTTATGTAGTATTAGCTTATGATGTATAACGTTACATAGTAATACCTTATAACGTATAACGTTATATACTATTACGTACTAACGTATAACGTTATATACTATTACGTAATGCAGTATAACGTTATGTAGTATTACCTTATGATGTATAACGTTATATAGTATTACCTTATAACGTATAACGCTATATACTATTTCGTAATAGCGTATAACGTTATATACTATTACGTACTAACGTATAACGTTATATACTAGTACGTACTAACGTATAACGACATATACTATTACGTACTAACGTATAACGTTATATACTATTACGTACTAACGTATAACGTTATATACTATTGCGTACTAACGTATAACGTTATATACTAATACGTACAAACGTATAACGTTATATACTATTACGTAATAACGTATAACGTTATAAACTATTACATTATGACGTATAACGTTATATACTACTACGTACAAACGTACAACGTTATATACTATTACGTAATAACGTATAACGATATATACTATTACGTACTAACGTATAACGTTATATACTATTACGTACTAACGTATAACGTTATATACTACTACGTACAAACGTATAACGTTATATACTATTACGTAATAACGTATAACGATATATACTATTACGTTATGACGTATAACGTATTTACTATTACGTACTAACGTATAACGTTATATACTATTACGTTATGACGTATAACGTTTTATACTATTACGTAATGATGTATAACGTAATGTAGTATAACCTTATGACGTATAACGTTATTTAGTATTGCCTTATAAAGTATAACGTTACATATAATTACGTAATGACATCAAACGTTATGTATTATTACCATATGACGTATAACGTTATATAGTATTACTTTCTAACGTATAATGTTATATACTATTACATACTAACGTATAACGTTATATACTATTACGTTATGACGTATAACGTTATAAACTATTACATTATGACGTATAACGTTACATACTATTACGTACTAACGTATAACGTTATATACTATTACGTAATAACGTATAACATTACATACTATTACGTACTAACGTATAACGTTATATACTAGTACGTACTAACGTATAACGTATTATACTATTACGTAATGTCGTATAACGTTATGTTGTATTACCTTATGACGTATAACGTTATATACAGGATGCGCCGTTAGAATCCGGACAAAAGAAGTTTTGTGCAGAAAGTTGTTTATTTAAGTCAATACACAAAAACACATGAAAATGTTGTTATATCTCATTTAAAGGGTCCTTGCTGAGAACTTTTATTCTATGTAACCACCCTCTGCCTCTATGACCTGCTCTATTCTTGCTCTAAAGCGCGAGCACGCTGACTTCAACTGGTCGCGTTTAATTGTCGCGAATTCTGACTCGATAGCAGCTCGTAGGGAGTTGACGTTGGGGTGCCTGCATTTATTAGTTTGTCTCTCGATAACGCCCCACACGTAATAGTCCAATGGGTTTAGGTCGGGACTGTTAGGAGGCCAGAAATCTTTCGACCAAAACATGTCCACATTGTCAGAGAGCCAATTTTGAACAAGATGACTTGTGTGAGCAGGTGCGCCATCTTGTTGAAATAAATACGGCCTTCCAGAAGCCGTAATTTCCATCCACGGCTTTATTACTGTCTTCAGGACCTCCAAATAAACCTCCTTTGTGATTCTTTCGCCTTTTTGGAAGAAGTGCGGAGGCATGACGTCGCCCTCACTTGAGACAACGCTCAAAACGTGAACACTTGCTGGAAATTTGGTTTTGCCCACAACAGGAACATCTTCGAGATTGTGGGCCAGCCAACGGTCGTTCCTCCGATTCACTTTGGCATCCACAGTAAAAATTTTCTCATCGGAAAAAAACCTAATGCGGCCAGCAGCTTCGTGTTTTAACGAACACAGAATCAAATGACAACGGGCAAATCTTTTAAGCTTGGCGGCCTCGGAGAGCATCTGACGGACTTTGAGAACGTAGGAGGCATATCTAAGATCCTCTTGAGCTATTCGACGGACAATCGTTTCACTCACCCCCAAGACGGAGGCTAATTTTCGGAGAGAAGTTCCCGGATCTTCCAAAATCATGTCTTGGGCCCTTTGAATAATTTCTGGCGTCCTTGTTGATTTTTCCCTAACCTGAACTTTTCTCGCCGGAGAAGGAGAACCCTTCTCGAACCACTCTGAGGCTGCGTATCTCTTAGCAATGTCGTATACCGTCGATCTTGGGTAGCTAAAGAATTTTATAATTTCGACCGGCGTTCTCCCGGCGCGAAGACTTTCTATAATCGCCGCTCTTCTATCGTATTCCGGGTTTTGCTTAACGAGTTCTGTCATTTTGAGGTTATAGAAGACTTATTGACATATTTAACTAACTTCAGAGTCAATCAGCACAAACATCTGAATTCTAATATGGTGGGAACTACAAATTGAATTCTGTCCGAATTCTAACGGCGCACCCTGTATACTATTACGTTATGACGTATAACGTTATATACTATTACGTTATGACGTATATCCTTATATACTATTACGTACAAACGTACAACGTTATATACTATTACGCAATAACGTATACGCTATGTAGTATTAGCTTATGACGTATAACGTTATGTAGTATTAGCTTATGATGTATAACGTTATACAGTATTACCTTATAACGTATAACGTTATATACTATTACGTAATAACGTATAACGAGATATACTATTACGTAGTAACGTATAACGTAATATACTATTACGTAATAACGTATAACGCTATGTAGTATTAGCCTATGACGTATAACGTTATATAGTGTTACCTTGTAACGTATAGCGTTGTATACTATTACGTACTAACGTATAACGTTATATAATATTACGTACTAACGTATAACGTTATATACTATTACGTAATAGCGTATAACGTTATATACTAATACGTACTAACGTATAACGTTATACACTAATACGCACAAACGTATAACGTTATATACTATTACGTTATGACGTATAACGTAATAAACTATTACATTATGACGTATAACGTTATATACTATTACGTGCTAACGTATAACGTTATATACTAATACGTACTAACGTATAACGTTATACACTAATACGCACAAACGTATAACGTTATATACTATTACGTTATGACGTATAACGTTATAAACTATTACATTATGACGTATAACGTTATATACTAGTACGTACTAACGTATAACGTATTATACTATTACGTAATGTCGTATAACGTTATGTAGTATTACCTTATGACGTATAACGTTATATAGTATTACCTTATAACGTATAACGTTATATACTATTACGTACTAACGTATAACGTTATACACTAATACGCACAAACGTATAACGTTATATACTATTACGTTATGACGTATAACGTTATAAACTATTACATTATGACGTATAACGTTATATACTAGTACGTACTAACGTATAACGTATTATACTATTACGTAATGTCGTATAACGTTATGTAGTATTACCTTATGACGTATAACGTTATATAGTATTACCTTATAACGTATAACGTTATATACTATTACGTACTAACGTATAACGTTATATACTACTACGTACAAACGTACAACGTTATATACTATTACGTAATAACGTATAACGATATATACTATTACGTTATGACGTATAACGTTATATACTATTACGTTATGACGTATAACGTTATGTAGTATTAGGTTATGATGTATAACGTTATATAGTATTACCTTATAACGTATAACGTTATATACTATTACGTACTAACGTATAACGTTATATATTAATACGTACTAACGTATAACGTTATATACTAGTACGTACTAACGTATAACGTAATATAATATTACGTAATAACGTATAACGTTATATACTATTACGTACTGGCGTATAACGTTATATAGTATTACAGTATGACGTAAAACGTTATGTAGTATTACCTTATAACGTATAACGTTATATTCTATTACGTACTCACGTATAACGATATACACTACTACGTACAAACGTATAACGTTATATACTACTACGTAATAACGAATAACGTTATATACTGTTACGTACAAACGTACAACGTTATATACTACTACGTAATAACGTATAACGTTATATACTATTACGTTATGACGTATAACGTTATATACTATTACATTATGACGTATATCGTTATATACTATTACGTACTGACGTATAACATTATAAACTATTACATAAGAAGGTATAAGGTTATATACTATTACGTACTAACGTATAACGTTATATACTAGTACGTACTAACGTATAACGACATATACTATTACGTACTAACGTATAACGTTATATACTACTACGTAATGTCGTATAACGTTATGTAGTATTACATTATGACGTATAACGTTATGTAGTATTACCTTATAACGTATAACGTTATATACTATTACGTAATAACGTATAACGTTATATACTATTACGTACTAACGTATAACGTAATATACTATTACATAATAACGTTTAACGCTATGTAGTATTAGCTTATGACGTATAACGTTATATAGTACTACCTTATAACGTATAACGTTATATAGTATTACGTAATGTCGTATAACGTTATGTAGTATTACCTTATGACGTATAACGTTATATAGTATTACCTTATAACGTATAACGTTATATACTATCACGTACCAACGTATAAAGTTATATACTACTACGTACAAACGTATAACGTTATATACTATTACGTTATGACGTATAACGTTATAAACTATTACATTATGACGTATAATGTTATATACTATTACGTACTAACGTATAACGTTATATACTATTACGTAATAACGTATAACGTTATATAGTATTACGTACTAACGTATAACGTTATACACTAGTACGTACTAACGTATAACGTATTATACTATTACGTAATGTCGTATAACGTTATGTAGTATTACCTTATGACGTATAACGTTATATAGTACTACCTTATAACGTATAACGTTATATACTATTACGTACTCACGTATAACGATATACCATACTACGTACAAACGTATAACGTTATATACTACTACGTAATAACGTATAACGTTATACAGGGTGCGCCGTTAGAATCCGGACAAAAGAAGTTTTGTGCAGAAAGTTGTTTATTTAAGTCAATACACAAAAACACATGAAAATGTTGATATATCTCATTTAAAGGGTCCTTGCTGAGAACTTTTATTCTATGTAACCACCCTCTGCCTCTATGACCTGCTCTATTCTTGCTCTAAAGCGCGAGCACGCTGACTTCAACTGGTCGCGTTTAATTGTCGCGAATTCTGACTCGATAGCAGCTCGTAGGGAGTTGACGTTGGGGTGCCTGCATTTATTAGTTTGTCTCTCGATAACGCCCCACACGTAATAGTCCAATGGGTTTAGGTCGGGACTGTTAGGAGGCCAGAAATCTTTCGACCAAAACATGTCCACATTGTCAGAGAGCCAATTTTGAACAAGATGACTTGTGTGAGCAGGTGCGCCATCTTGTTGAAATAAATACGGCCTTCCAGAAGCCGTAATTTCCATCCACGGCTTTATTACTGTCTTCAGGACCTCCAAATAAACCTCCTTTGTGATTCTTTCGCCTTTTTGGAAGAAGTGCGGAGGCATGACGTCGCCCTCACTTGAGACAACGCTGAACTTTTCTCGCCGGAGAAGGAGAACCCTTCTCGAACCACTCTGAGGCTGCGTATCTCTTAGCAATGTCGTATACCGTCGATCTTGGGTAGCTAAAGAATTTTATAATTTCGACCGGCGTTCTCCCGGCGCGAAGACTTTCTATAATCGCCGCTCTTCTATCGTATTCCGGGTTTTGCTTAACGAGTTCTGTCATTTTGAGGTTATAGAAGACTTATTGACATATTTAACTAACTTCAGAGTCAATCAGCACAAACATCTGAATTCTAATATGGTGGGAACTACAAATTGAATTCTGTCCGAATTCTAACGGCGCACCCTGTATACTATTACGTTATGACGTATAACGTTATATACTATTACGTTATGACGTATATCCTTATATACTATTACGTACTGACGTATAACGTTATAAACTATTACGTAAGAACGTATAAGGTTATATACTATTACGTACTAACGTATAACGTTATATACTAGTACGTACTAACGTATAACGTAATATACTATTACGTAATAGCGTATAAGCTATGTAGTATTAGCTTATGACGTATAACGTTATATAGTATTACCTTATATCGTATAACGTTATATACTATTACGTACTTACGTATAACGCTATATACTATTACGTACTAACGTATAACGTTATATCCTATTGCGCACTATCGTATAACGTTATATACTATTACGTAATGACGTATAACGTAATGTAGTATTACCTTATAACGTATAACGTTATATACTATTACATACTAGCGTATAACGTTATATACTACTACGTAATAACTTATAACGTTAAATACTATTACGTTATGAGGTATATCGTTATATACTATTACGTACTGACGTATAACGTTATATACTATTACGTAAAAACGTATAACGTTATATACTATTACGTACTGACGTATAACGTTATATACTATTACGTAAAAACGTATAACGTTATATACTATTACATACTAACGTATAACGTTATATACTAGTACGTACTAACGTATAACGACATATACTATTACGTACTAACGTATAACGTTATATACTAGTACGTACTAACGTATAACGTAATATACTATTACGTAATAACGTATAACGTTATAAACTATTACATTATGACGTATAACGTTATGTAGTATTAGGTTATGATGTATAATGTTATATAGTATTACCTTATAACGTATAACGTTATATACTATTACGTACTAACGTATAACGTTATATATTAATACGTACTAACGTATAACGTTATATACTAGTACGTACTAACGTATAACGTAATATAATATTACGTAATAACGTATAACGTTATATACTACTACGTACTGGCGTATAACGTTATATAGTATTACAGTATGACGTAAAACGTTATTTAGTATTACCTTATAACGTATAACGTTATATTCTATTACGTACTCACGTATAACGATATACACTACTACGTACAAACGTATAACGTTATATACTACTACGTAATAACCAATAACGTTATATACTGTTACGTACAAACGTATAACGTTATATACTACTACGTAATAACGTATAACGTTATATACTATTACGTTATGACGTATAACGTTATAAACTATTACATTATGACGTATAACGTTATATACTACTACGTACAAACGTACAACGTTATATACTATTACGTAATAACGTATAACGATATATACTATTACGTACTAACGTATAACGTTATATACTATTACGTACTAACGTATAACGTTATATACTACTACGTACAAACGTATAACGTTATATACTATTACGTAATAACGTATAACGATATATACTATTACGTTATGACGTATAACGTATTTACTATTACGTACTAACGTATAACGTTATATACTATTACGTTATGACGTATAACGTTTTATACTATTACGTAATGACGTATAACGTAATGTAGTATAACCTTATGACGTATAACGTTATTTAGTATTGCCTTATAAAGTATAACGTTACATATAATTACGTAATGACATATAACGTTATGTATTATTACCATATGACGTATAACGTTATATAGTATTACTTTCTAACGTATAATGTTATGTACTATTACATACTAACGTATAACGTTATATACTACTACGTAATGTCGTATAACGTTATGTAGTATTACCTTATGACGTATAACGTTATATACTATTACGTACCAACGTATAACGTTATATACTACTACGTACAAACGTATAACGTTATATACTATTACGTTATGACGTATAACGTTATAAACTATTACATTATGACGTATAATGTTATATACTATTACGTACTAACGTATAACGTTATATACTATTACGTAATAACGTATAACGTTATATAGTATTACGTACTAACGTATAACGTTATATACTAGTACGTACTAACGTATAACGTATTATACTATTACGTAATGTCGTATAACGTTATGTAGTATTACCTTATGACGTATAACGTTATATAGTACTACCTTATAACGTATAACGTTATATACTATTACGTACCAACGTATAACGTTATATACTACTACGTACAAACGTATAACGTTATATACTATTACGTTATGACGTATAACGTTATAAACTATTACATTATGACGTATAATGTTATATACTATTACGTACTAACGTATAACGTTATATACTAGTACGTACTAACGTATAACGACATATACTGTTACGTACTAACGTATAACGTTATATACTACTACGTAATGTCGTATAACGTTATGTAGTATTACATTATGACGTATAACGTTATGTAGTATTACCTTATAACGTATAACGTTATATACTATTACGTAATAACGTATAACGTTATATACTATTACGTACTAACGTATAACGTAATATACTATTACATAATAACGTATAACGCTATGTAGTATTAGCTTATGACGTATAACGTTATGTAGTATTAGCTTATGATGTATAACGTTACATAGTAATACCTTATAACGTATAACGTTATATACTATTACGTACTAACGTATAACGTTATATACTAATACGTACAAACGTACAACGTTATATACTATTACGTAATAACGTATAACGATATATACTATTACGTACTAACGTATAACGTTATATACTATTACGTACTAACGTATAACGTTATATACTACTACGTACAAACGTATAACGTTATATACTATTACGTAATAACGTATAACGATATATACTATTGCGTTATGACGTATAACGTATTTACTATTACGTACTAACGTATAACGTTATATACTATTACGTTATGACGTATAACGTTTTATACTATTACGTAATGACGTATAACGTAATGTAGTATAACCTTATGACGTATAACGTTATTTAGTATTGCCTTATAAAGTATAACGTTACATATAATTACGTAATGACATATAACGTTATGTATTATTACCATATGACGTATAACGTTATATAGTATTACTTTCTAACGTATAATGTTTTATACTATTACATACTAACGTATAACGTTATATACTACTACGTAATGTCGTATAACGTTATGTAGTATTACCTTATGACGTATAACGTTATATACTATTACGTACCAACGTATAACGTTATATACTACTACGTACAAACGTATAACGTTATATACTATTACGTTATGATGTATAACGTTATAAACTATTACATTATGACGTATAATGTTATATACTATTACGTACTAACGTATAACGTTATATACTATTACGTAATAACGTATAACGTTATATAGTATTACGTACTAACGTATAACGTTATATACTAGTACGTACTAACGTATAACGTATTATACTATTACGTAATGTCGTATAACGTTATGTAGTATTACCTTATGACGTATAACGTTATATAGTACTACCTTATAACGTATAACGTTATATACTATTACGTACTCACGTATAACGATATACAATACTACGTACAATCGTATAACGTTATATACTACTACGTAATAACGTATAACGTTATATACTATTACGTTATGACGTATAACGTTATATACTATTACGTTATGACGTATATCCTTATATACTATTACGTACTGACGTATAACGTTATAAACTATTACGTAAGAACGTATAAGGTTATATACTATTACGTACTAACGTATAACGTTATATACTAGTACGTACTAACGTATAACGTAATAAACTATTACGTAATAGCGTATAAGCTATGTAGTATTAGCTTATGACGTATAACGTTATATAGTATTACCTTATATCGTATAACGTTATATACTATTACGTACTTACGTATAACGCTATATACTATTACGTACTAACGTATAACGTTATATACTATTGCGCACTATCGTATAACGTTATATACTATTACGTAATGACGTATAACGTAATGTAGTATTACCTTATAACGTATAACGTTATATACTATTACATACTAGCGTATAACGTTATATACTACTACGTAATAACTTATAACGTTAAATACTATTACGTTATGAGGTATATCGTTATATACTATTACGTACTGACGTATAACGTTATATACTATTACGTAAAAACGTATAACGTTATATACTATTACGTACTGACGTTTAACGTTATATACTATTACGTAAAAACGTATAACGTTATATACTATTCCATACTAGCGCATAACGTCATATACTATTACGTACTAACGTATAACGTTATATACTATTACGTACTAACGTATAACGTTATATACTAGTACGTACTAACGTATAACGACATATACTATTACGTACTAACGTATAACGTTATATACTAGTACGTACTAACGTATAACGTAATATACTATTACGTAATAACGTATAACGTTATAAACTATTACATTATGACGTATAACGTTATATACTATTACGTACTAGCGCATAACGTCATATACTATTACGTACTAACGTATAACGTTATATACTATTACGTACTAACGTATAACGTTATATACTATTACGTACTAACGTATAACGTTATATACTATTACGTAATGACGTATAACGTTATGTAGTATTACCTTATGACGTATAACGTTATTTAGTATTGCCTTGTAAAGTATAACGTCACATATAATTACGTAATGACGTATAACGTTATGTATTATTACCATATGACGAGTAACGTTATGTAGTATAACCTTATAACGTATAACGTTATATACTATTACGTACTGACGTATAACGTTATACACTATTACGTAATAACGTATAAGGTTATATACTATTACGTACTAACGTATGACGTTATATACTATTACGTAATAACGTATAAGGTTATATACTATTACGTACTAACGTATGACGTTATATACTATTACGTACTAACGTATAACGTTATATACTACTACGTACAAACGTACAACGTTATATACTATTCCGTAATAACGTATAACGATATATACTATTACATTATGACGTATAACGTTATATACTATTACGTTATGACGTATAACGTTATGTAGTATTAGGTTATGATGTATAATGTTATATAGTATTACCTTATAACGTATAACGTTATATACTATTACGTACTAACGTATAACGTTATATATTAATACGTACTAACGTATAACGTTATATACTAGTACGTACTAACGAATAACGTAATATAATATTACGTAATAACGTATAACGTTATATACTATTACGTACTGGCGTATAACGTTATATAGTATTACAGTATGACGTAAAACGTTATGTAGTATTACCTTATAACGTATAACGTTATATTCTATTACGTACTCACGTATAACGATATACACTACTACGTACAAACGTATAACGTTATATACTACTACGTAATAACGAATAACGCTATATACTGTTACGTACAAACGTATAACGTTATATACTACTACGTAATAACGTATAACGTTATATACTATTACGTTATGACGTATAACGTTATATACTATTACGTACTAACGTATAACGTTATATACTAGTACGTACTAACGTATAACGACATATACTATTACGTACTAACGTATAACGTTATATACTACTACGTAATGTCGTATAACGTTATGTAGTATTACATTATGACGTATAACGTTATGTAGTATTACCTTATAACGTATAACGTTATATACTATTACGTAATAACGTATAACGTTATATACTATTACGTACTAACGTATAACGTAATATACTATTACATAATAACGTATAACGCTATGTAGTGTTAGCTTATGACGTATAACGTTATGTAGTATTAGCTTATGATGTATAACGTTACATAGTAATACCTTATAACGTATAACGTTATATACTATTACGTACTAACGTATAACGTTATATACTATTACGTAATGCCGTATAACGTTATGTAGTATTACCTTATGATGTATAACGATATATAGTATTACCTTATAACGTATAACGCTATGTACTATTTCGTAATAGCGTATAACGTTATGTACTATTACGTACTAACGTATAACGTTATATACTAGTACGTACTAACGTATAACGACATATACTATTACGTACTAACGTATAACGTTATATACTATTACGTACTAACGTATAACGTTATATACTATTGCGTACTAACGTATAACGTTATATACTAACACGTACAAACGTATAACGTTATATACTATTACGTAATAACGTATAACGTTATAAACTATTACATTATGACGTATAACGTTATATACTACTACGTACAAACGTACAACGTTATATACTATTACGTAATTACGTATAACGATATATACTATTACGTACTAACGTATAACGTTATATACTATTACGTACTAACGTATAACGTTATATACTACTACGTACAAACGTATAACGTTATATACTATTACGTAATAACGTATAACGATATATACTATTACGTTATGACGTATAACGTATTTACTATTACGTACTAACGTATAACGTTATATACTATTACGTTATGACGTATAACGTTTTATACTATTACGTAATGACGTATAACGTAATGTAGTATAACCTTATGACGTATAACGTTATTTAGTATTGCCTTATAAAGTATAACGTTACATATAATTACGTAATGACATATAACGTTATGTATTATTACCATATGACGTATAACGTTATATAGTATTACTTTCTAACGTATAATGTTATATACTATTACATACTAACGTATAACGTTATATACTACTACGTAATGTCGTATAACGTTATGTAGTATTACCTTATGACGTATAACGTTATATACTATTACGTACCAACGTATAACGTTATATACTACTACGTACAAACGTATAACGTTATATACTATTACGTTATGACGTATAACGTTATAAACGATTACATTATGACGTATAATGTTATATACTATTACGTACTAACGTATAACGTTATATACTACTACGTAATGTCGTATAACGTTATGTAGTATTACCTTATGACGTATAACGTTATATACTATTACGTACCAACGTATAACGTTATATACTACTACGTACAAACGTATAACGTTATATACTATTACGTTATGACGTATAACGTTATAAACGATTACATTATGACGTATAATGTTATATACTATTACATACTAACGTATAACGTTATATACTAGTACGTACTAACGTATAACGACATATACTATTACGTACTAACGTATAACGTTATATACTAGTACGTACTAACGTATAACGTAATATACTATTACGTAATAACGTATAACGTTATAAACTATTACATTATGACGTATAACGTTATATACTATTACGTACTAGCGCATAACGTCATATACTATTACGTACTAACGTATAACGTTATATACTATTACGTACTAACGTATAACGTTATATACTATTACGTACTAACGTATAACGTTATATACTATTACGTAATGACGTATAACGTTATGTAGTATTACCTTATGACGTATAACGTTATTTAGTATTGCCTTGTAAAGTATAACGTCACATATAATTACGTAATGACGTATAACGTTATGTATTATTACCATATGACGAGTAACGTTATGTAGTATAACCTTATAACGTATAACGTTATATACTATTACGTACTGACGTATAACGTTATACACTATTACGTAATAACGTATAAGGTTATATACTATTACGTACTAACGTATGACGTTATATACTATTACGTAATAACGTATAAGGTTATATACTATTACGTACTAACGTATGACGTTATATACTATTACGTACTAACGTATAACGTTATATACTACTGCGTACAAACGTGCAACGTTATATACTATTCCGTAATAACGTATAACGATATATACTATTACGTTATGACGTATAACGTTATATACTATTACGTTATGACGTATAACGTTATGTAGTATTAGGTTATGATGTATAATGTTATATAGTATTACCTTATAACGTATAACGTTATATACTATTACGTACTAACGTATAACGTTATATACTATTACGTAATGCCGTATAACGTTATGTAGTATTACCTTATGACGTATAACGTTATATAGTATTACCTTATAACGTATAACGCTATATACTATTTCGTAATAGCGTATAACGTTATATACTATTACGTACTAACGTATAACGTTATATACTAGTACGTACTAACGTATAACGACATATACTATTACGTACTAACGTATAACGTTATATACTATTACGTACTAACGTATAACGTTATATACTATTGCGTACTAACGTATAACGTTATATACTAATACGTACAAACGTATAACGTTGTATACTATTACGTAATAACGTATAACGTTATAAAATATTACATTATGACGTATAACGTTATAAACTACTACGTACAAACGTACAACGTTATATACTATTACGTAATAACGTATAACGATATATACTATTACGTATTAACGTATAACGTTATATACTATTACGTACTAACGTATAACGTTATATACTACTACGTACAAACGTATAACGTTATATACTATTACGTAATAACGTATAACGATATATACTACTACGTACAAACGTATAACGTTATATGCTATTACGTTATGACGTATAACGTTATAAACTATTACATTATGACGTATAATGTTATATACTATTACGTACTAACGTATAACGTTATATACTATTACGTAATAACGTATAACGTTATATACTATTACGTACTAACGTATAACGTTATATACTAGTACGTACTAACGTATAACGTATTATACTATTACGTAATGTCGTATAACGTTATGTAGTATTACCTTATGACGTATAACGTTATATAGTACTACCTTATAACGTATAACGTTATATACTATTACGTACTCACGTATAACGATATACAATACTACGTACAAACGTATAACGTAATATAATATTACGTAATACCGTATAACGTTATATACTATTACGTACTGGCGTATAACGTTATATAGTATTACAGTATGACGTAAAACGTTATGTAGTATTACCTTATAACGTATAACGTTATATTCTATTACGTAATAACGTATAACGTTATATACTATTACGTACTAACGTATAACGTAATATACTATTACATAATAACGTATAACGCTATGTAGTATTAGCTTATGACGTATAACGTTATGTAGTATTAGCTTATGATGTATAACGTTACATAGTAATACCTTATAACGTATAACGTTATATACTATTACGTACTAACGTATAACGTTATATACTATTACGTAATGCCGTATAACGTTATGTAGTATTACCTTATGATGTATAACGTTATATAGTATTACCTTATAACGTATAACGCTGTATACTATTTCGTAATAGCGTATAACGTTATATACTATTACGTACTAACGTATAACGTTATATACTAGTACGTACTAACGTATAACGACATATACTATTACGTACTAACGTATAACGCTATATACTATTACGTAATGTCGTATGACGTTATGTGGTATTACCTTATGACGTATAACGTTATGTAGTATTACCTTATGACGTATAACGATATGTAGTATTACCTTATAACGTATAACGTTATATACTATTACGTAATAACGTATAACGTTATATACTATTACGTACTAACATATAACGTTAAATACAAGTACGTACTAACGAATAACGACATATACTATTACGAACTAACGTATAACGTTATATACTATTACGTAATGTCGTATAACGTTATGTATTATTACCTTATGACGTATAACGTTATGTAGTATTACCTTATAACGTATAACGTTATATACTATTACGTACTGACGTATAACGTTATATACTATTACGTAAAAACGTATAACGTTATACACTTTTACGTACTAACGTATAACGTTATACACTAGTACGTACTAACGTATAACGACATATACTATTACGTACTAACGTATAACGTTATATACTATTACGTAATGTCGTATAACGTTATATACTATTACGTACTAACGTATAACGTAATATACTATTACATAATAACGTATAACGCTATGTAGTATTAGCTTATGACGTACAACGTTATATAGTGTTACTTTATAACGTATAACGTTATATAGTATTACGTACTAACGTATAACGTTATATAGTATTACGTACTAACGTATAACGTTATATACTATTACGTACTAACGTATAACGTTATATACTATTACGTAATGTCGTATAACGTTATGTAGTATTACCTTATGACGTATAACGTTATATAGTATTACCTTATAACGTATAACGTTATATACTATTACGTACTAACGTATAACGTTATATACTAATACGTACAAACGTATAACGTTATATACTATTACGTACTAACGTATAACGTTATATACTATTACGTACTAACGTATAACGTTATATACTATTGCGTACTAACGTATAACGTTATATACTAATACGTACAAACGTATAACGTTATATACTATTACCTTATGACGTATAACGTTATAAACTATTACATTATGACGTATAACGTTATATACTACTACGTACAAACGTATAACGTTATATACTATTACGTAATAACGTATAACGATATATACTATTACGTTATGACGTATAACGTATTTACTATTACGTACTAGCGTATAACGTTATATACTATTACGTACTAACGTATAACGTTATATACTATTACGTACTAACGTATAACGTTATATACTATTACGTACTAACGTATAACGTTATATACTACTACGTACAAACGTATAACGTTATATACTATTACGTAATAACGTATAACGATATATACTATTACGTTAAGACGTATAACGTATTTACTATTACGTACTAACGTATAACGTTATATACTATTACGTTATGACGTATAACGTTTTATACTATTACGTAATGACGTATAACGTAATGCAGTATTACCTTATGACGTATAACGTTATTTAGTATTGCCTTATAAAGTATAACGTTACATATAATTACGTAATGACATATAACGTTATGTATTATTACCATATGACGTATAACGTTATATAGTATTACTTTCTAACGTATAATGTTATATACTATTACATACTAACGTATAACGTTATATACTACTACGTAATGTCGTATAACGTTATGTAGTATTACCTTATAACGTATAACGTTATATACTATTACATACAGACGTATAACGTTATATACTAATACGTACAAACGTATAACGTTATATACTATTACGTACTAACGTATAACGTTATATACTATTACGTACTAACGTATAACGTTATATACTATTACGTACTAACGTATAACGTTATATACTAATACGTACAAACGTATAACGTTATATACTATTACGTAATAACGTATAACGTTATAAACTATTACATTATGACGTATAACGTTATATACTATTACGTACTAGCGTATAACGTTATATACTATTACGTAATAACGTATAACGTTATATACTATTACGTACTAACGTATAACGTTATATACTATTACGTACTAACGTATAACGTTATATACTATTACGTAATGTCGTATAACGTTATGTAGTATTACCTAATGACGTATAACGTTATATAGTATTACCTTATAACGTATAACGTTATATACTATTACGTACTAACGTATAACGTTATATACTATTCCGTAATGTCGTATAACGTTATGTGGTATTACCTTATGACGTATAACGTTATGTAGTATTAGCTTATGATGTATAACGTTACATAGTAATACCTTATAACGTATAACGTTATATACTATTACGTACTAACGTATAACGTTAAATACTAGTACGTACTAACGTATAACGACATATACTATTACGTACTAACGTATAACGTTAAATACTAGTACGTACTAACGTATAACGACATATACTATTACGTACTAACGTATAACGTTATATACTATTACGTAATGTCGTATAACGTTATGTAGTATTACCTTATGACGTATAACGTTATATACTATTACGTACTGACGTATAACGTTATATACTATTACGTAAAAACGTATAACGTTATACACTATTACGTACTAACGTATAACGTTATATACTACTACGTACTAACGTATAACGTTATATACTATTACGTAATGACGTATAACGTAATGTAGTATTACCTTATGACGTATAACGTTATGTAGTATTAGCTTATGATGTATAACGTTATATAGTATAACTTATAACGTAAAACGTTATATACTATTACGTACTAACGTATAACGTTATATACTAATACGTACAAACGAATAACGTTATATACTATTACGTAATAACGTATAGCGATATATACTATTACGTACTAACGTATAACGTTATATACTAGTACGTACTAACGTATAACGTAATTTACTATTACGCAATAACGTATACGCTATGTAGTATTAGCTTATGACGTATAACGTTATATAGTATTACCTTATAACGTATAACGTTATATACTATTACGTACTAACGTATAACGTTATATACTATTACGTAATGTCGTATAACGTTATGTAGTATTACCTTATGACGAATAACGATATGTAGTATTACCTTATAACGTATAACGTTACATATAATTACGTAATGACGTATAACGTTATGTATTATTACCATATGAAGTATAACGTTATGTAGCATTACCTTATAACGTATGTATAACGTTATATACTATTACATACTAACGTATAACGTTATATACTACTACGTAATAACGAATAACGTTATATACTATTACGTACTAACGTATAACGTTAAGTACTACTACGTAATAACGTGTAACGTTATATACTATTGCGTTATGACGTACAACGTTATATACTATTACGTAATAATGTATAACGTTCTACACTATTACGTACTAACGTATAACGTTATATACCATTACGTACTAACGTATAACGTTATATACTATTACGTACTAACGTATAACGTTATATACTAATACGTACAAACGTATAACGTTATATACTATTACGTAATAACGTATAACGTTATAAACTATTACATTATGACGTATAACGTTATATACTATTACGTACTAGCGTATAACGTTATATACTATTACGTAATAACGTATAACGTTATATACTATTACGTACTAACGTATAACGTTATATACTATTACGTACTAACGTATAACGTTATATACTATTACGTAATGTCGTATAACGTTATGTAGTATTACCTAATGACGTATAACGTTATATAGTATTACCTTATAACGTATAACGTTATATACTATTACGTACTAACGTATAACGTTATATACTATTCCGTAATGTCGTATAACGTTATGTGGTATTACCTTATGACGTATAACGTTATGTAGTATTAGCTTATGATGTATAACGTTACATAGTAATACCTTATAACGTATAACGTTATATACTATTACGTACTAACGTATAACGTTAAATACTAGTACGTACTAACGTATAACGACATATACTATTACGTACTAACGTATAACGTTATATACTATTACGTAATGTCGTATGACGTTATGTAGTATTACCTTATGACGTATAACGTTATATACTATTACGTACTGACGTATAACGTTATATACTATTACGTAAAAACGTATAACGTTATACACTATTACGTACTAACGTATAACGTTATATACTACTACGTACTAACGTATAACGTTATATACTATTACGTAATGACGTATAACGTAATGTAGTATTACCTTATGACGTATAACGTTATGTAGTATTAGCTTATGATGTATAACGTTACATAGTGATACCTTATAACGTATAACGTTATATACTATTACGTACTAACGTATAACGTTAAATACTAGTACGTACTAACGTATAACGACATATACTATTACGTACTAACGTATAACGTTATACACTAGTACGTACTAGCGTATAACGACATATACTATTACGTACTAACGTATAACGTTATATACTATTACGTAATGTCGTATAACGTTATGTAGTATTACCTTATGACGTATAACGTTATATAGTATAACTTATAACGTAAAACGTTATATACTATTACGTACTAACGTATAACGTTATATACTAATACGTACAAACGAATAACGTTATATACTATTACGTAATAACGTATAGCGATATATACTATTACGTACTAACGTATAACGTTATATACTAGTACGTACTAACGTATAACGTAATTTACTATTACGCAATAACGTATACGCTATGTAGTATTAGCTTATGACGTATAACGTTATATAGTATTACCTTATAACGTATAACGTTATATACTATTACGTACTAACGTATAACGTTATATACTATTACGTAATGTCGTATAACGTTATGTAGTATTACCTTATGACGAATAACGATATGTAGTATTACCTTATAACGTATAACGTTACATATAATTACGTAATGACGTATAACGTTATGTATTATTACCATATGAAGTATAACGTTATGTAGCATTACCTTATAACGTATGTATAACGTTATATACTATTACATACTAACGTATAACGTTATATACTACTACGTAATAACGAATAACGTTATATACTATTACGTACTAACGTATAACGTTAAATACTACTACGTAATAACGTGTAACGTTATATACTATTGCGTTATGACGTACAACGTTATATACTATTACGTAATAATGTATAACGTTCTACACTATTACGTAATAACGTATAACGTTATTTACTATTACGTACTAACGTATAACGTTATAAACTATTACGTACTAACGTATAACGTAATATACTATTAGGTAATAACGTATAACGTTATATACCATTACGTAATAACGTATAACGTTCTACACTATTACGTAATAACGTATAACGACATATACTATTACGTACTAACATATAACGATATATACTAGTACGTACTAACGTACTACGTAATTTACTATTACGTAATAACGTATAACGTTATATACTTTTACGTAATGACGTATAAAGTTATGTAGTATTACCTTATGATGTATAACGTTATTTAGTATTGCCTCATAAAGTATAACGTTACATATAATTACGTAATGACGTATAACGTTATGTATTATTGCCATATGATGTATAACGTTATGTAGTATTACTTTATAACGTATAACGTTATATACTATTGCGTTATGACGTGCAACGTTATATACTATTGCGTTATGACGTACAACGTTATATACTATTACGTAATAACGTATAACGTTCTACACTATTACGTAATAACGTATAACGATATATACTATTACGTAATAACGTATAGCGATATATACTATTACGTACTAACGTATAACGTTATATACTAGTACGTACTAACGTATAACGTAATTTACTATTACGCAATAACGTATACGCTATGTAGTATTAGCTTATGACGTATAAAGTTATATAGTATTACCTTATAACGTATAACGTTATACATATACTATTACGTACTAACGTATAACGTTATATACTATTACGTAATGACGTATAACGTTATGTATTATTACCATATGAAGTATAACGTTATGTAGCATTACCTTATAACGTATAACGTTATATACTATTACATACTAACGAATAACGTTATATACTACTACGTAATAACGTATAACGTTATATACTATTACGTACTAACGTATAACGTTAAATACTACTACGTAATAACGTGTAACGTTATTTACTATTACGTACAAACGTATAACGTTATAAACTATTACGTACTAACGTATAACGTAATATACTATTACGTAATAACGTATAACGTTATAAGCTATTACATTATGACGTATAACGTTATATACTATTACGTACTAACGTATAACGTCATATACTAGTACGTACTAACGTATAACGTTATATACTATTACGTAATGACGTATAAAGTTATGTAGTATTACCTTATAACGTATGACGTTATATACTATTACATACTAACGTATAACGTTAATATAATACTACGTAATAACGTATAACGTTATATACTATTGCGTTAATACGTACAACGTTATATACTATTACGTACTAACGTATAACGTTAATATAATACTACGTAATAACGTATAACGTTATATACCATTACGTAATAACGTATAACGTTCTACACTATTACGTAATAACGTATAACGATATATACTATTCCGTACTAACGTATAACGTTATATACTAGTACGTACTAACGTATAACGTAATTTACTATTACGTAATAACGTATAATGTTATATACTATTACGTAATGACGTATAACGTTATATACTGTTACGTACTAACGTTTAACGTTATATACTATTACGTAGTAACGTATAACGTAATATACTATTACGTAATGACGTATAACGTTATATACCATTACGTAATAACGTATAAGGTTCTACACTATTACGTAATAACGTATAACGATATATACTATTACGTACTAACGTATAACGTTATATACTATTACGTAATAACGTATAACGCTATGTAGTATTAGCTTATGACGTATAACGTTATATAGTATTACCTTATAACGTATAACGTTATATACTATTACGTAATAACGTATAACGCTATCTAGTATTAGCTTATGACGTATAACGTTATATAGTATTACCTTATAACGTATAACGTTATATACTATTACGTACTAACGTATAACGTTATTTCCTATTACGTACTAACGTATAACGTTATATACTATTACGTAATGACGTATAACGTTATGTAGTATTACCTTATAACGTATAACGTTATTTAGTATTGCCTTATAAAGTATAACGTTAGATATAATTACGTAAAGACGTATAGCGTTGTATCCTATTACGTACTAACGTATAACGTTATATACTATTACGTAATGACGTATAACGTTATGTAGTATTACCTTATAACGTATAACGTTATTTAGTATTGCCTTATAAAGTATAACGTTAGATATAATTACGTAAAGACGTATAGCGTTGTATCCTATTACGTACTAACGTATAACGTTATATACTGTTACGTACTAACGTTTAACGTTAAATACCAGTACGTAGTAACGTATAACGTAATATACTATTTCGCAATAACGTATAACGTTATATACTATTACGTAATGACGTATAACGTAATGTAGTATTACCTTATGATGTATAACGTTATTCAGTATTGCCTCATTAAGTATAACGTTACATATAATTACGTAATGACGTATAACGTTATGTATTATTGCCATATGACGTATAACGTTATGTAGTATTACTTTATAACGTATAACGTTATATACTATTGCGTTATGACGTACAACGTCATATACTATTGCGTTATGTCGTACAACGTTATATACTATTACGTACTAACGTATAACGTTATAAACTAGTACGTACTAACGTATAACGTAATTTACTATTACGCAATAACGAATAATGTTATATACTATTACGTAATGACGTATAACGTTACATACAATTACGTAATAACGTATAACGTCTTACACTATTACGTAATAACGTATAACGTTATATACCATTACGTACTAACGTATAACTTTATAAACTATTACGTACTAACGTGTAACGTTATAAACTATTACGTACTAACGTATAACGTAATATAATATTACGTAATAACGTATAACGTTATATACCATTACGTAAAAACGTATAACGTTCTACACTATTACGTAATAACGTATAACGTAATTTACTATTACGCAATAACGTATTCGCTATGTATTATTAGCTTATGACGTATAACGTTATACAGTATTACCGTTTAAAGTATAAAGTTATATACTATTACGTAATAACTTATAACGTTATATACTATTACGTAATGTCATATAACGTTATGTAGTATTACACTATGACGTAAAACGTTATGTAGTATTACCTTATAACGTATAACGTTATATACTATTACGTACTAACGTATAACGTTAAATACTACTACGTAATAACGTATAACGATATATACTATTGCGTTATGGCGTACAACGTTATATACTATTACGTAATAACGTATAACGTTATATACCATTACGTAATAACGTATAACGTTCTACAGTATTACGTAATAACGTATAACGATATATACTATTCCGTACTAACGTATAACGTTATATACTATTACGTAAAAACGTATAACGTTATATACTATTACGTACTGACGTATAACGTTATATACTATTACGTAAAAACGTATAACGTTATATACTATTACATACTAACGTATAACGTTATATACTAGTACGTACTAACGTATAACGACATATACTATTACGTACTAACGTATAACGTTATATACTAGTTCTTACTAACGTATAACGTAATATACACCCTTGGACAAAAAGATAGCACATGTGTGCTATCATTAATTTCTCATAGATAGAGTCCGAATTTCCCAAGTTTGACGAATGGCATATAAACAGTACCTTGTAGTAATAAGGTATATGAGCTTGAAACTGTATCTTCGCTATTCCTCTTGTATTTATCAACAATGATTGTGAAATCCGGTCGGCGAAATGATAGCACACTTTCAAAAGTTGTAGTGTTTATTATCTACTAAATTGTACAAAAATAAAAAACCTTTTAAAATTTAATAATGTGTGGATCCTCCCTTATTCTCCACCACCTCCAGCATTCGTTTCGGCAAAGAACGATATAGTTTTCTAATATAATCCAGCGATATATTTCTCCATTCCTCTTCAAGGCACTTTTTTAACTGATTAATACTTTCAAATTGCCTATTTTCTCTATAAACGGCATTGCTTAATTTACTCCAACAGTTTTCGATTATGTTTAAATCGGGGGAGCATGCAGGCCAGTCCAAAACTGCAATATTTTCTGTTGAAAAATATTCTTTCACAACCTTAGCGGTGTGAACTGCAGCATTATCTTGCTGAAAAATAAAATCTTGTCTCGCAATATGTGTTGCGTACTTTGCAATTTGATTTTGTATCAAATTACGATAGGTTATAGCATTCATCTTGCTGCGAATTGATATTAAATCAGTCTTTCCGTTATACCCAATACCTGCCCAAAGCATAATGCTACCTCCACCCATTTGACGCCGTATTTGTGACAATTTTTTTTTCTTACATCATGATAGTAAAAATTGAATCCATCTGGGCCATCTAAATTAAATCTTTTTTCATCTGTAAATATAACTTTCCTCCACTTCTTGTTCCACCGTATATGTTCTTTTGCAAAATATAATCGATGCTCCTTGTGAATCTGCTTTAGAGCTGGTCTTCGTTTTAATTTCATCCGCTTTATGTGCGCGGATTGTTGTAGTACACGTCTGACATTCCGAGGATTAGTTTTTACGCCAACTTTTTCTGCAATTTCACGTGACGTGAGAAGCGAATTTGACGCGGCACGTAAAATTGCACGTTTTTCACGAGTACTAATCGCGGAAGGTCTCCCACTGCTTTTTTTTGTTCCATAATTATTTACATCTTTCAGTAAATTATAAATGACTTTCCGACTTCTACTGAGAACTTTTGCAATTTTAGAAATAGTAAAGTTTTCTTTCTTTAATTTCAAAACTGTTTGAATCTCTTCACTATTTAGCTGTTTTCCACGTCCCATTGTTTGAATCGAAATTTGTAAGGTTTCTAATGAAATTCTTCTACTTTTCACTACGTCTACACCACTCAGAATACACAGAAATACTAAGGAATGGAAACAAAATGCTTGGTGTGCTATCATTTCGCCGACCGGATTTCACAATCATTGTTGATAAATACAAGAGGAATAGCGAAGATACAGTTTCAAGCTCATATACCTTATTACTACAAGGTACTGTTTATATGCCATTCGTCAAACTTGGGAAATTCGGACTCTATCTATGAGAAATTAATGATAGCACACATGTGCTATCTTTTTGTCCAAGGGTGTACTATTACGTAATAACGTATAACGTTATGTAGTATTACCTTATGACGTATAACGTTATTTAGTATTGCCTTGTAAAGTATAACGTCACATATAATTACGTAATGACGTATAACGTTATGTATTATTACCATATGACGAGTAACGTTATGTAGTATAACCTTATAACGTATAACGTTATATACTATTACGTACTGACGTATAACGTTATACACTATTACGTAAAAACGTATAAGGTTATATACTATTACGTACTAACGTATGACGTTATATACTATTACGTAATAACGTATAAGGTTATATACTATTACGTACTAACGTATGACGTTATATACTATTACGTACTAACGTATGACTTTATATACTACTACGTACAAACGTACAACGTTATATACTATTCCGTAATAACGTATAACGATATATACTATTACGTTATGACGTATAACGTTATATACTATTACGTTATGACGTATATCGTTATGTAGTATTAGGTTATGATGTATAACGTTATATAGTATTACCTTATAACGTATAACGTTATATACTATTACGTACTAACGTATAACGTTATATATTAATACGTACTAACGTATAACGTTATATACTAGTACGTACTAACGTATAACGTAATATAATATTACGTAATACCGTATAACGTTATATACTATTACGTACTGGCGTATAACGTTATATAGTATTACAGTATGACGTAAAACGTTATGTAGTATTACCTTATAACGTATAACGTTATATTCTATTACGTAATAACGTATAACGTTATATACTATTACGTACTAACGTATAACGTAATATACTATTACATAATAACGTATAACGCTATGTAGTATTAGCTTATGACGTATAACGTTATGTAGTATTAGCTTATGATGTATAACGTTACATAGTAATACCTTATAACGTATAACGTTATATACTATTACGTACTAACGTATAACGTTATATACTATTACGTAATGCCGTATAACGTTATGTAGTATTACCTTATGATGTATAACGTTATATAGTATTACCTTATAACGTATAACGCTGTATACTATTTCGTAATAGCGTATAACGTTATATACTATTACGTACTAACGTATAACGTTATATACTAGTACGTACTAACGTATAACGACATATACTATTACGTACTAACGTATAACGCTATATACTATTACGTAATGTCGTATGACGTTATGTGGTATTACCTTATGACGTATAACGTTATGTAGTATTACCTTATGACGTATAACGATATGTAGTATTACCTTATAACGTATAACGTTATATACTATTACGTAATAACGTATAACGTTATATACTATTACGTACTAACATATAACGTTAAATACAAGTACGTACTAACGAATAACGACATATACTATTACGAACTAACGTATAACGTTATATACTATTACGTAATGTCGTATAACGTTATGTATTATTACCTTATGACGTATAACGTTATGTAGTATTACCTTATAACGTATAACGTTATATACTATTACGTACTGACGTATAACGTTATATACTATTACGTAAAAACGTATAACGTTATACACTTTTACGTACTAACGTATAACGTTATACACTAGTACGTACTAACGTATAACGACATATACTATTACGTACTAACGTATAACGTTATATACTATTACGTAATGTCGTATAACGTTATATACTATTACGTACTAACGTATAACGTAATATACTATTACATAATAACGTATAACGCTATGTAGTATTAGCTTATGACGTACAACGTTATATAGTGTTACTTTATAACGTATAACGTTATATAGTATTACGTACTAACGTATAACGTTATATAGTATTACGTACTAACGTATAACGTTATATACTATTACGTACTAACGTATAACGTTATATACTATTACGTAATGTCGTATAACGTTATGTAGTATTACCTCATAACGTATAACGTTATATAGTATTACCTTATAACGTATGACGTTATATACTATTACGTACTAACGTATAACGTTATATACTAATACGAACTAACGTATAACGTTATATACTATTACGTACTAACGTATAACGTTATATACTATTACGTACTAACGTATAACGTTATATACTATTGCGTACTAACGTATAACGTTATATACTAATACGTACAAACGTATAACGTTATATACTATTACCTTATGACGTATAACGTTATAAACTATTACATTATGACGTATAACGTTATATACTACTACGTACTAACGTATAACGTTATATACTATTACGTAATAACGTATAACGATATATACTATTACGTTATGACGTATAACGTATTTACTATTACGTACTAGCGTATAACGTTATATACTATTACGTACTAACGTATAACGTTATATACTATTACGTACTAACGTATAACGTTATATACTATTACGTACTAACGTATAACGTTATATACTACTACGTACAAACGTATAACGTTATATACTATTACGTAATAACGTATAACGATATATACTATTACGTTAAGACGTATAACGTATTTACTATTACGTACTAACGTATAACGTTATATACTATTACGTTATGACGTATAACGTTTTATACTATTACGTAATGACGTATAACGTAATGCAGTATTACCTTATGACGTATAACGTTATTTAGTATTGCCTTATAAAGTATAACGTTACATATAATTACGTAATGACATATAACGTTATGTATTATTACCATATGACGTATAACGTTATATAGTATTACTTTCTAACGTATAATGTTATATACTATTACATACTAACGTATAACGTTATATACTACTACGTAATGTCGTATAACGTTATGTAGTATTACCTTATAACGTATAACGTTATATACTATTACATACTGACGTATAACGTTATATACTAATACGTACAAACGTATAACGTTATATACTATTACGTACTAACGTATAACGTTATATACTATTACGTACTAACGTATAACGTTATATACTATTACGTACTAACGTATAACGTTATATACTAATACGTACAAACGTATAACGTTATATACTATTACGTAATAACGTATAACGTTATAAACTATTACATTATGACGTATAACGTTATATACTATTACGTACTAGCGTATAACGTTATATACTATTACGTAATAACGTATAACGTTATATACTATTACGTACTAACGTATAACGTTATATACTATTACGTACTAACGTATAACGTTATATACTATTACGTAATGTCGTATAACGTTATGTAGTATTACCTAATGACGTATAACGTTATATAGTATTACCTTATAACGTATAACGTTATATACTATTACGTACTAACGTATAACGTTATATACTATTCCGTAATGTCGTATAACGTTATGTGGTATTACCTTATGACGTATAACGTTATGTAGTATTAGCTTATGATGTATAACGTTACATAGTAATACCTTATAACGTATAACGTTATATACTATTACGTACTAACGTATAACGTTAAATACTAGTACGTACTAACGTATAACGACATATACTATTACGTACTAACGTATAACGTTAAATACTAGTACGTACTAACGTATAACGACATATACTATTACGTACTAACGTATAACGTTATATACTATTACGTAATGTCGTATAACGTTATGTAGTATTACCTTATGACGTATAACGTTATATACTATTACGTACTGACGTATAACGTTATATACTATTACGTAAAAACGTATAACGTTATACACTATTACGTACTAACGTATAACGTTATATACTACTACGTACTAACGTATAACGTTATATACTATTACGTAATGACGTATAACGTAATGTAGTATTACCTTATGACGTATAACGTTATGTAGTATTAGCTTATGATGTATAACGTTATATAGTATAACTTATAACGTAAAACGTTATATACTATTACGTACTAACGTATAACGTTATATACTAATACGTACAAACGAATAACGTTATATACTATTACGTAATAACGTATAGCGATATATACTATTACGTACTAACGTATAACGTTATATACTAGTACGTACTAACGTATAACGTAATTTACTATTACGCAATAACGTATACGCTATGTAGTATTAGCTTATGACGTATAACGTTATATAGTATTACCTTATAACGTATAACGTTATATACTATTACGTACTAACGTATAACGTTATATACTATTACGTAATGTCGTATAACGTTATGTAGTATTACCTTATGACGAATAACGATATGTAGTATTACCTTATAACGTATAACGTTACATATAATTACGTAATGACGTATAACGTTATGTATTATTACCATATGAAGTATAACGTTATGTAGCATTACCTTATAACGTATGTATAACGTTATATACTATTACATACTAACGTATAACGTTATATACTACTACGTAATAACGAATAACGTTATATACTATTACGTACTAACGTATAACGTTAAGTACTACTACGTAATAACGTGTAACGTTATATACTATTGCGTTATGACGTACAACGTTATATACTATTACGTAATAATGTATAACGTTCTACACTATTACGTACTAACGTATAACGTTATATACCATTACGTACTAACGTATAACGTTATATACTATTACGTACTAACGTATAACGTTATATACTAATACGTACAAACGTATAACGTTATATACTATTACGTAATAACGTATAACGTTATAAACTATTACATTATGACGTATAACGTTATATACTATTACGTACTAGCGTATAACGTTATATACTATTACGTAATAACGTATAACGTTATATACTATTACGTACTAACGTATAACGTTATATACTATTACGTACTAACGTATAACGTTATATACTATTACGTAATGTCGTATAACGTTATGTAGTATTACCTAATGACGTATAACGTTATATAGTATTACCTTATAACGTATAACGTTATATACTATTACGTACTAACGTATAACGTTATATACTATTCCGTAATGTCGTATAACGTTATGTGGTATTACCTTATGACGTATAACGTTATGTAGTATTAGCTTATGATGTATAACGTTACATAGTAATACCTTATAACGTATAACGTTATATACTATTACGTACTAACGTATAACGTTAAATACTAGTACGTACTAACGTATAACGACATATACTATTACGTACTAACGTATAACGTTATATACTATTACGTAATGTCGTATAACGTTATGTAGTATTACCTTATGACGTATAACGTTATATACTATTACGTACTGACGTATAACGTTATATACTATTACGTAAAAACGTATAACGTTATACACTATTACGTACTAACGTATAACGTTATATACTACTACGTACTAACGTATAACGTTATATACTATTACGTAATGACGTATAACGTAATGTAGTATTACCTTATGACGTATAACGTTATGTAGTATTAGCTTATGATGTATAACGTTACATAGTAATACCTTATAACGTATAACGTTATATACTATTACGTACTAACGTATAACGTTAAATACTAGTACGTACTAACGTATAACGACATATACTATTACGTACTAACGTATAACGTTATACACTAGTACGTACTAGCGTATAACGACATATACTATTACGTACTAACGTATAACGTTATATACTATTACGTAATGTCGTATAACGTTATGTAGTATTACCTTATGACGTATAACGTTATATAGTATAACTTATAACGTAAAACGTTATATACTATTACGTACTAACGTATAACGTTATATACTAATACGTACAAACGAATAACGTTATATACTATTACGTAATAACGTATAGCGATATATACTATTACGTACTAACGTATAACGTTATATACTAGTACGTACTAACGTATAACGTAATTTACTATTACGCAATAACGTATACGCTATGTAGTATTAGCTTATGACGTATAACGTTATATAGTATTACCTTATAACGTATAACGTTATATACTATTACGTACTAACGTATAACGTTATATACTATTACGTAATGTCGTATAACGTTATGTAGTATTACCTTATGACGAATAACGATATGTAGTATTACCTTATAACATATAACGTTACATATAATTACGTAATGACGTATAACGTTATGTATTATTACCATATGAAGTATAACGTTATGTAGCATTACCTTATAACGTATGTATAACGTTATATACTATTACATACTAACGTATAACGTTATATACTACTACGTAATAACGAATAACGTTATATACTATTACGTACTAACGTATAACGTTAAATACTACTACGTAATAACGTGTAACGTTATATACTATTGCGTTATGACGTACAACGTTATATACTATTACGTAATAATGTATAACGTTCTACACTATTACGTAATAACGTATAACGTTATTTACTATTACGTACTAACGTATAACGTTATAAACTATTACGTACTAACGTATAACGTAATATACTATTAGGTAATAACGTATAACGTTATATACCATTACGTAATAACGTATAACGTTCTACACTATTACGTAATAACGTATAACGACATATACTATTACGTACTAACATATAACGATATATACTAGTACGTACTAACGTACTACGTAATTTACTATTACGTAATAACGTATAACGTTATATACTTTTACGTAATGACGTATAAAGTTATGTAGTATTACCTTATGATGTATAACGTTATTTAGTATTGCCTCATAAAGTATAACGTTACATATAATTACGTAATGACGTATAACGTTATGTATTATTGCCATATGATGTATAACGTTATGTAGTATTACTTTATAACGTATAACGTTATATACTATTGCGTTATGACGTGCAACGTTATATACTATTGCGTTATGACGTACAACGTTATATACTATTACGTAATAACGTATAACGTTCTACACTATTACGTAATAACGTATAACGATATATACTATTACGTAATAACGTATAGCGATATATACTATTACGTACTAACGTATAACGTTATATACTAGTACGTACTAACGTATAACGTAATTTACTATTACGCAATAACGTATACGCTATGTAGTATTAGCTTATGACGTATAAAGTTATATAGTATTACCTTATAACGTATAACGTTATACATATACTATTACGTACTAACGTATAACGTTATATACTATTACGTAATGACGTATAACGTTATGTATTATTACCATATGAAGTATAACGTTATGTAGCATTACCTTATAACGTATAACGTTATATACTATTACATACTAACGAATAACGTTATATACTACTACGTAATAACGTATAACGTTATATACTATTACGTACTAACGTATAACGTTAAATACTACTACGTAATAACGTGTAACGTTATTTACTATTACGTACAAACGTATAACGTTATAAACTATTACGTACTAACGTATAACGTAATATACTATTACGTAATAACGTATAACGTTATAAGCTATTACATTATGACGTATAACGTTATATACTATTACGTACTAACGTATAACGTCATATACTAGTACGTACTAACGTATAACGTTATATACTATTACGTAATGACGTATAAAGTTATGTAGTATTACCTTATAACGTATGACGTTATATACTATTACATACTAACGTATAACGTTAATATAATACTACGTAATACCGTATAACGTTATATACTATTGCGTTAATACGTACAACGTTATATACTATTACGTACTAACGTATAACGTTAATATAATACTACGTAATAACGTATAACGTTATATACCATTACGTAATAACGTATAACGTTCTACACTATTACGTAATAACGTATAACGATATATACTATTCCGTACTAACGTATAACGTTATATACTAGTACGTACTAACGTATAACGTAATTTACTATTACGTAATAACGTATAATGTTATATACTATTACGTAATGACGTATAACGTTATATACTGTTACGTACTAACGTTTAACGTTATATACTATTACGTAGTAACGTATAACGTAATATACTATTACGTAATGACGTATAACGTTATATACCATTACGTAATAACGTATAAGGTTCTACACTATTACGTAATAACGTATAACGATATATACTATTACGTACTAACGTATAACGTTATATACTATTACGTAATAACGTATAACGCTATGTAGTATTAGCTTATGACGTATAACGTTATATAGTATTACCTTATAACGTATAACGTTATATACTATTACGTAATAACGTATAACGCTATCTAGTATTAGCTTATGACGTATAACGTTATATAGTATTACCTTATAACGTATAACGTTATATACTATTACGTACTAACGTATAACGTTATTTCCTATTACGTACTAACGTATAACGTTATATACTATTACGTAATGACGTATAACGTTATGTAGTATTACCTTATAACGTATAACGTTATTTAGTATTGCCTTATAAAGTATAACGTTAGATATAATTACGTAAAGACGTATAGCGTTGTATCCTATTACGTACTAACGTATAACGTTATATACTATTACGTAATGACGTATAACGTTATGTAGTATTACCTTATAACGTATAACGTTATTTAGTATTGCCTTATAAAGTATAACGTTAGATATAATTACGTAAAGACGTATAGCGTTGTATCCTATTACGTACTAACGTATAACGTTATATACTGTTACGTACTAACGTTTAACGTTAAATACCAGTACGTAGTAACGTATAACGTAATATACTATTTCGCAATAACGTATAACGTTATATACTATTACGTAATGACGTATAACGTAATGTAGTATTACCTTATGATGTATAACGTTATTCAGTATTGCCTCATTAAGTATAACGTTACATATAATTACGTAATGACGTATAACGTTATGTATTATTGCCATATGACGTATAACGTTATGTAGTATTACTTTATAACGTATAACGTTATATACTATTGCGTTATGACGTACAACGTCATATACTATTGCGTTATGTCGTACAACGTTATATACTATTACGTACTAACGTATAACGTTATAAACTAGTACGTACTAACGTATAACGTAATTTACTATTACGCAATAACGAATAATGTTATATACTATTACGTAATGACGTATAACGTTATATACAATTACGTAATAACGTATAACGTCTTACACTATTACGTAATAACGTATAACGTTATATACCATTACGTACTAACGTATAACTTTATAAACTATTACGTACTAACGTGTAACGTTATAAACTATTATGTACTAACGTATAACGTAATATAATATTACGTAATAACGTATAACGTTATATACCATTACGTAAAAACGTATAACGTTCTACACTATTACGTAATAACGTATAACGTAATTTACTATTACGCAATAACGTATTCGCTATGTATTATTAGCTTATGACGTATAACGTTATACAGTATTACCGTTTAAAGTATAAAGTTATATACTATTACGTAATAACTTATAACGTTATATACTATTACGTAATGTCATATAACGTTATGTAGTATTACACTATGACGTAAAACGTTATGTAGTATTACCTTATAACGTATAACGTTATATACTATTACGTACTAACGTATAACGTTAAATACTACTACGTAATAACGTATAACGATATATACTATTGCGTTATGGCGTACAACGTTATATACTATTACGTAATAACGTATAACGTTATATACCATTACGTAATAACGTATAACGTTCTACAGTATTACGTAATAACGTATAACGATATATACTATTCCGTACTAACGTATAACGTTATATACTAGTACGTACTAACGTATAACGTAATTTACTATTACGTAATAACGTATAATGTTATATACTATTACGTAATGATGTATAACGTTATATACTGTTACGTACTAACGTTTAACGTTATATACTAGTACGTAGTAACGTATAACGTTATATACTACTACGTACAAACGTATAACGTTATATACTATTACATAATAACGTTTAACGTTATATACTATTACGTACTAACGTATAACGTTATATACTATTACGTACTAACGTATAACGTTATATACTATTACGTAATGACGTATAAAGTTATGTAGTATTACCTTATAACGTATAACGATATTTAGTATTGCCTTATAAAGTATAACGTTAGATATAATTACGTAATGACGTATAACGTTATGTAATATTACCATATGACGCATAACGTTATGTAGTATTACCATATAACGTATAACGTTATATACTATTACATACTAACGTATAACGTTAATATAATACTACGTAATAACGTATAACGTTATATACTATTGCGTTAATACGTACAACGTTATATACTATTACGTACTAACGTATAACGCTATAAACTATTACGTACTAACGTATAACGTAATATACTATTACGTAATGACGTATAACGTTATATACTGTTACGTACTAACGTTTAACGTTAAATACTAGTACGTAGTAACGTATAACGTAATATACTATTTTGCAATAACGTATAACGTTATATACTATTACGTAATGACGTATAACGTTATATACAATTACGTAATAACGTATAACGTCTTACACTATTACGTAATAACGTGTAACGGTATATACTATTACGTACTAACGTGTAACGTTATAAGCTATTACGTACTAACGTATAACGTTATAAACTATTACGTACTAACGTATAACGTAATATACTATTACGTAATAACGTATAACGTTATATACCATTACGTAATAACGTATAACGTTCTACACTATTACGTAATAACGTATAGCGATATATACTATTACGTACTAACGTATAACGTTATATACTATTACGTAATAACGTATAACGCTATGTAGTATTAGCTTATGACGTATAACGTTATATAGTATTACCTTATAACGTATAACGTTATATACTATTACGTAATAACGTATAACGCTATGTAGTATTAGCTTAAGACGTATAACGTTATATAGTATTACCTTATAACGTATAACGTTATATACTATTACGTACTAACGTATAACGTTATACACTAGTACGTACTAACGTATAACGTAATATATTATTACGCAATAACGTATAACGTTATATACTATTACGTACTGACGTATAACGTTATATAGTATTACATGTATGACGTCAAACGTTATGTAGTATTACCTTATAACGTATAACGTTATATACTATTCCGTACTAACGTATAACGTTATATCCTATTACGTACTAACGTATAACGTTATATACTATTACTTAATGACGTATAACGTTATATACTATTACATAATAACGTTTAACGTTATATACTATTACGTAATAACGTATAACGTTATATACTATTACGTAATAACGTATAACGTTATATACTATTACGTAATGACGTATAAAGTTATGTAGTATTACCTTATAACGTATAACGATATTTAGTATTGCCTTATAAAGTATAACGTTAGATATAATTACGTAATGACGTATAACGTTATGTAATATTACCATATGACGCATAACGTTATGTAGTATTACCTTATAACGTATAACGTTATATACTATTACATACTAACGTATAACGTTAATATAATACTACGTAATAACGTATAACGTTATATACTATTGCGTTAATACGTACAACGTTATATACTATTACGTACTAACGTATAACGCTATAAACTATTACGTACTAACGTATAACGTAATATACTATTACGTAATGACGTATAACGTTATATACTGTTACGTACTAACGTTTAACGTTAAATACTAGTACGTAGTAACGTATAACGTAATATACTATTTTGCAATAACGTATAACGTTGTATACTATTACGTAATGACGTATAACGTTATGTAGTATTACCTTATAACGTATAACGTCTTACACTATTACGTAATAACGTGTAACGGTATATACTATTACGTACTAACGTATAACGTTATAAGCTATTACGTACTAACGTATAACGTTATAAACTATTACGTACTAACGTATAACGTAATATACTATTACGTAATAACGTATAACGTTATATACCATTACGTAATAACGTATAACGTTCTACACTATTACGTAATAACGTATAGCGATATATACTATTACGTACTAACGTATAACGTTATATACTATTACGTAATAACGTATAACGCTATGTAGTATTAGCTTATGACCTATAACGTTATATAGTATTACCTTATAACGTATAACGTTATATACTATTACGTAATAACGTATAACGCTATGTAGTATTAGCTTAAGACGTATAACGTTATATAGTATTACCTTATAACGTATAACGTTATATACTATTACGTACTAACGTATAACGTTATATACTAGTACGTACTAACGTATAACGTAATATATTATTACGCAATACCGTATAACGTTATATACTATTACGTACTGACGTATAACGTTATATAGTATTACATGTATGACGTCAAACGTTATGTAGTATTACCTTATAACGTATAACGTTATATACTATTCCGTACTAACGTATAACGTTATATCCTATTACGTACTAACGTATAATGTTATATACTATTACGTAATGACGTATAACGTTATGTAGTATTACCTTATAACGTATAACGTTATTTAGTATTGCCTTATAAAGTATAACGTTAGATATAATTACGTAAAGACGTATAGCGTTGTATCCTATTACGTACTAACGTATAACATTATATACTATTACGTAATGACGTATAACGTTATGTAGTATTACCTTATAACGTATAACGTTATTTAGTATTGCCTTATAAAGTATATCGTTACATATAATTACGTAATGACGTTTAACGTTATATACTACTACGTAATAACGTATAATGTTATATACTATTACGTAATGACGTATAACGTTATATACTGTTACGTACTAACGTTTAACGTTAAATACTAGTATGTAGTAACGTATAACGTAATATACTATTTCGCAATAACGTATAACGTTATATACTATTACGTAATGACGTATAACGTAATGTAGTATTACCTTATGATGTATAACGTTATTTAGTATTGCCTCATAAAGTATAACGTTACATATAATTACGTAATGACGTATAACGTTATGTATTATTGCCATATGACGTATAACGTTATGTAGTATTACTTTATAACGTATAACGTTATATACTATTGTGTTATGACGTACAACGTTATATACTATTGCGTTATGTCGTACAACGTTATATACTATTACGTACTAACGTATAACGTTATAAACTAGTACGTACTAACGTATAACGTAATTTACTATTACGCAATAACGTATAATGTTATATACTATTACGTAATGACGTATAACGTTATATACAATTACGTAATAACGTATAACGTCTTACACTATTACGTAATAACGTATAACGCTATATACCATTACGTACTAACGTATAACTTTATAAACTATTACGTACTAACGTGTAACGTTATAAACTATTACGTACTAACGTATAACGTTATAAACTAGTACGTACTAACGTATAACGTAATTTACTATTACGCAATAACGTATAATGTTATATACTATTACGTAATGACGTATAACGTTATATAGAATTACGTAATAACGTATAACGTCTTACACTATTACGTAATAACGTATAACGCTATATACCATTACGTACTAACGTATAACTTTATAAACTATTACGTACTAACGTGTAACGTTATAAACTATTACGTACTAACGTATAACGTAATATAATATTACGTAATGACGTATAACGTTATATACTATTACATAATAACGTTTAACGTTATATACTATTACGTACTAACGTATAACGTTATATACTATTACGTAATAACGTATAACGTTATATACTATTACGTAATGACGTATAAAGTTATGTAGTATTACCTTATAACGTATAACGATATTTAGTATTGCCTTATAAAGTATAACGTTAGATATAATTACGTAATGACGTATAACGTTATGTAATATTACCATATGACGCATAACGTTATGTAGTATTACCTTATAACGTATAACGTTATATACTATTACATACTAACGTATAACGTTAATATAATACTACGTAATAACGTATAACGTTATATACTATTGCGTTAATACGTACAACGTTATATACTATTACGTACTAACGTATAACGCTATAAACTATTACGTACTAACGTATAACGTAATATACTATTACGTAATGACGTATAACGTTATATACTGTTACGTACTAACGTTTAACGTTAAATACTAGTACGTAGTAACGTATAACGTAATATACTATTTTGCAATAACGTATAACGTTATATACTATTACGTAATGACGTATAACGTTATATACAATTACGTAATAACGTATAACGTCTTACACTATTACGTAATAACGTGTAACGGTATATACTATTACGTACTAACGTATAACGTTATAAGCTATTACGTACTAACGTATAACGTTATAAACTATTACGTACTAACGTATAACGTAATATACTATTACGTAATAACGTATAACGTTATATACCATTACGTAATAACGTATAACGTTCTACACTATTACGTAATAACGTATAGCGATATATACTATTACGTACTAACGTATAACGTTATATACTATTACGTAATAACGTATAACGCTATGTAGTATTAGCTTATGACGTATAACGTTATATAGTATTACCTTATAACGTATAACGTTATATACTATTACGTAATAACGTATAACGCTATGTAGTATTAGCTTAAGACGTATAACGTTATATAGTATTACCTTATAACGTATAACGTTATATACTATTACGTACTAACGTATAACGTTATATACTAGTACGTACTAACGTATAACGTAATATATTATTACGCAATAACGTATAACGTTATATACTATTACGTACTGACGTATAACGTTATATAGTATTACATGTATGACGTCAAACGTTATGTAGTATTACCTTATAACGTATAACGTTATATACTATTCCGTACTAACGTATAACGTTATATCCTATTACGTACTAACGTATAACGTTATATACTATTACGTAATGACGTATAACGTTATGTAGTATTACCTTATAACGTATAACGTTATTTAGTATTGCCTTATAAAGTATAACGTTAGATATAATTACGTAAAGACGTATAGCGTTGTATCCTATTACGTACTAACGTATAACATTATATACTATTACGTAATGACGTATAACGTTATGTAGTATTACCTTATAACGTATAACGTTATTTAGTATTGCCTTATAAAGTATAACGTTAGATATAATTACGTAATGACGTATAACGTTATGTATTATTACCATTTGACGTATAACGTTATTTAGTATTGCCTTATAAAGTATATCGTTACATATAATTACGTAATGACGTTTAACGTTATATACTACTACGTAATAACGTATAATGTTATATACTATTACGTAATGACGTATAACGTTATATACTGTTACGTACTAACGTTTAACGTTAAATACTAGTATGTAGTAACGTATAACGTAATATACTATTTCGCAATAACGTATAACGTTATATACTATTACGTAATGACGTATAACGTTATATACAATTACGTAATAACGTATAACGTCCTACACTATTACGTAATAACGTGTAACGGTATATACTATTACGTACTAACGTATAACGTTATAAACTATTACGTACTAACGTATAACGTAATATACTATTACGTAATAACGTATAACGTTATATACCATTACGTAATAACGTATAACGTTATATACTAGCACGAACTAACGTACTATGTAATTTACTATTACGCAATAACGTATAATGTTATATACTATTACGTAATGACGTATAACGTTATATACTGTTACGTACTAACGTTTAACGTTATATACTAGTACGTAGTAACGTATAACGTAATATACTATTACGGAATAACGTATAACGTTATATACTCTTACGTAATGACGTATAACGTAATGTAGTATTACCTTATGACGTATAACGTTATTTAGTATTGCCTTATAAAGTATAACGTTACATATAATTACGTAATGACGTATAACGTTATGTATTATTACCATATGACGTATAACGTTATGTAGCATTACCTTATAACGTATAACGTTGTATACCATTACGTTATGACGTATAACGTTACGTGGTATTAGCTTATGATGTATAACGCTCTGTAGTATTACCATATGACGTAAAACATTATCTAGTATTACCTTATAACGTATAACGTTATATACTACTACGTACAAACGTATAACGTTATATACTATTACATAATAACGTATAACGTTATATACTATCACGTACTAACGTATAACGTTAAATATTACTACGTAATAACGTGTAACGTTATATACTATTGCGTTATGAGGTACAACGTTATATACTATTACGTAATAATGTATAACGTTCTACACTATTACGTAATAACGTATAACGTTATTTACTATTACGTACTAACGTATAACGTTATAAACTATTACGTACTAACGTATAACGTAATATACTATTAGGTAATAACGTATAACGTTATATACCATTACGTAATAACGTATAACGTTCTACACTATTACGTAATAACGTATAACGACATATACTATTACGTACTAACGTATAACGATATATACTAGTACGTACTAACGTACTACGTAATTTACTATAACGTAATAACGTATAATGTTATATACCATTACGTAATGACGTATAACGTTATATATTGTTACGTACTAACGTTTAACGTTATATACTAGTACGTAGTAACGTATAACATTATATACTACTACGTACAAACGTATTACGTTATATACTATTACATAATAACGTATAACGTTATATACTATTACATAATAACGTATAACGTTATAAACTATTACATTATGACGTATAACGTTATATACTATTACGTACTAACGTATAACGTAATTTACTATTACGAAATAACGTATAACGTTATATACCATTACGTAATAACGTATAACGTTCTACACTATTACGTAATTACGTATAACGATATATACTATTCCGTACTAACGTATAACGTTATATACTAGTACGTACTAACGTATAACGTAATTTATTATTACGTAATAACGTATAATGTTATATACTATTACGTAATGACGTATAACGTTATATGCTGTTACGTACTAAAGTTTAACGTTGTGTACTAGTACGTAGTAACGTATAACGTTATATACTACTACGTACAAACGTATAACGTTATATACTATTACATAATAACGTTTAACGTTATATACTATTACGTACTAACGTATAACGTTATATACTAGTGCGTACTAACGTATAACGTTCTACACTATTACGTAATAACGTATAGCGATATATACTATTACGTACTAACGTATAACGTAATTTACTATTACGCAATAACGTATACGCTATGTAGTATTAGCTTATGACGTATAACGTTATATAGTATTACCTTATAACGTATAACGTTATATACTATTACGTACTAACGTATAACGTTAAATACTACTACGTAATAACGTATAACGTTAAATACTACTACGTAATAACGTATAACGTTATATACTATTACATAATAACGTATAACGTTATATACTATTACATAATAACGTTTAACGTTATAAACTATTACATTATGACGTATAACGTTATATACTATTACGTAATGTCGTATAACGTTATGTAGTATTACCTTATGACGTATAACGATAAGTAGTATTACCTTATAACGTATAACGTTACATATAATTACTTAATGACGTATAACGTTATGTATTATTACCATATGACGTATAACGTTATTTAGTATTACCTTATAACGTATAACGTTATATACTATTACATACTAACGTATAACGTTATATACTATTGCGTACTAACGTATAACGTTAAATACTACTACGTAATAACGTATAACGTTATATACTATTACATAATAACGTATAACGTTATATACTATTACATAATAACGTTTAACGTTATAAACTATTACATTATGACGTATAACGTTATATACAATTACGTAATGACGTATAAAGTTATGTAGTATTACCTTATAACGTATAACGTTATTTAGTATTGCCTTATAAAGTATAACGTTAGATATAATTACGTAATGACGTATAACGTTATGTAATATTACCATATGACGTATAACGTTATGTAGTATTACCTTATGACGTATGACGTTATATACTATTACATACTAACGTATAACGTTAATATAATACTACGTAATAACGTATAACGTTATATACTATTGCGTTAATACGTACAACGTTATATACTATTACGTACTAACGTATAACGTTCTAAACTATTACGTACTAACGTATAACGTAATATACTATTACGTAATAACGTATAACGTTATATACCATTACGTAATAACGTATAACGTTCTACACTATTACGTAATAACGTATAACGTTATATACTATTACGTACTAACGTATAACGTTATATAGTAGTACGTACTAACGTATAACGTAATTTACTATTACGTAATAACGTATAACGTTCTATACCATTACGTAATAACGTATAACGTTCTACACTATTACGTAATAACGTATAACGATATATACTATTCCGTACTAACGTATAACGTTATATACTAGGACGTACTAACGTATAACGTAATTTACTATTACGTAATAACGTATAATGTTATATACTATTACGTAATGACGTATAACGTTATATACTGTTACGTACTAACGTTTAACCTTATATACTAGTACGTAGTAACGTATAACGTTATATACTACTACGTACAAACGTATAACGTTATATACTATTATATAATAACGTTTAACGTTATATACTATTACGTACTAACGTATAACGTTATATACTAGTGCGTACTAACGTATAACGTTATATACTATTACGTAATGACGTATAAAGTTATGTAGTATTACCTTATAACGTATAACGTTATTTAGTTTTGCCTTATAAAGTATAACGTTAGATATAATTACGTAATGACGTATAACGTTATGTAATATTACCATATGACGTATAACGTTATGTAGTATTACCTTATAACGTATAACGTTATATACTATTACATACTAACGTATAACGTTAATATAATTCTACGTAATAACGTATAACGTTATATACTATTACGTACTAACGTATAACGTTATATACTAGTGCGTACTAACGTATAACGTTATATACTATTACGTAATGACGTATAAAGTTATGTAGTATTACCTTATAACGTATAACGTTATTTAGTATTGCCTTATAAAGTATAACGTTAGATATAATTACGTAATGACGTATAACGTTATGTAATATTACCATATGACGTATAACGTTATGTAGTATTACCTTATAACGTATAACGTTATATACTATTACATACTAACGTATAACGTTAATATAATTCTACGTAATAACGTATAACGTTATATACTATTGCGTTAATACGTACAACGTTATATACTATTACGTACTAACGTATAACGCTATAAACTATTACGTACTAACGTATAACGTAATATACTATTACGTAATGACGTATAACGTTATATACTGTTACGTACTAACGTTTAACGTTAAATACTAGTACGTAGTAACGTATAACGTAATATACTATTTTGCAATAACGTATAACGTTATATACTATTACGTAATGACGTATAACGTTATATACAATTACGTAATAACGTATAACGTCCTACACTATTACGTAATAACGTGTAACGGTATATACTATTACGTACTAACGTATAACGTTATAAACTATTACGTACTAACGTATAACGTTATAAACTTTTACGTACTAACGTATAACGTAATATACTATTACGTAATAACGTATAACGTTATATACCATTACGTAATAACGTATAACGTTCTACACTATTACGTAATAACGTATAGCGATATATACTACTACGTACTAACGTATAACGTTATATACTAGTACGTACTAACGTATAACGTAATTTACTATTACGCAATAATGTATACGCTATGTAGTATTAGCTTATGACGTATAACGTTATATAGTATTACCTTATAACGTATAACGTTATATACTATTACGTACTAACGTATAACGTTATAAACTATTACGTACTAACGTATAACGTTATAAACTTTTACGTACTAACGTATAACGTAGTATACTATTACGTAATAACGTATAACGTTATATACCATTACGTAATAACGTATAACGTTCTACACTATTACGTACTAACGTATAACGTTATAAACTTTTACGTACTAACGTATAACGTAATATACTATTACGTAATAACGTATAACGTTCTATACCATTACGTAATAACGTATAACGTTCTACACTATTACGTAATAACGTATAACGATATATACTATTCCGTACTAACGTATAACGTTATATACTAGGACGTACTAACGTATAACGTAATTTACTATTACGTAATAACGTATAATGTTATATACTATTACGTAATGACGTATAACGTTATATACTGTTACGTACTAACGTTTAACCTTATATACTAGTACGTAGTAACGTATAACGTTATATACTACTACGTACAAACGTATAACGTTATATACTATTATATAATAACGTTTAACGTTATATACTATTACGTACTAACGTATAACGTTATATACTAGTGCGTACTAACGTATAACGTTATATACTATTACGTAATGACGTATAAAGTTATGTAGTATTACCTTATAACGTATAACGTTATTTAGTTTTGCCTTATAAAGTATAACGTTAGATATAATTACGTAATGACGTATAACGTTATGTAATATTACCATATGACGTATAACGTTATGTAGTATTACCTTATAACGTATAACGTTATATACTATTACATACTAACGTATAACGTTAATATAATTCTACGTAATAACGTATAACGTTATATACTATTACGTACTAACGTATAACGTTATATACTAGTGCGTACTAACGTATAACGTTATATACTATTACGTAATGACGTATAAAGTTATGTAGTATTACCTTATAACGTATAACGTTATTTAGTATTGCCTTATAAAGTATAACGTTAGATATAATTACGTAATGACGTATAACGTTATGTAATATTACCATATGACGTATAACGTTATGTAGTATTACCTTATAACGTATAACGTTATATACTATTACATACTAACGTATAACGTTAATATAATTCTACGTAATAACGTATAACGTTATATACTATTGCGTTAATACGTACAACGTTATATACTATTACGTACTAACGTATAACGCTATAAACTATTACGTACTAACGTATAACGTAATATACTATTACGTAATGACGTATAACGTTATATACTGTTACGTACTAACGTTTAACGTTAAATACTAGTACGTAGTAACGTATAACGTAATATACTATTTTGCAATAACGTATAACGTTATATACTATTACGTAATGACGTATAACGTTATATACAATTACGTAATAACGTATAACGTCCTACACTATTACGTAATAACGTGTAACGGTATATACTATTACGTACTAACGTATAACGTTATAAACTATTACGTACTAACGTATAACGTTATAAACTTTTACGTACTAACGTATAACGTAATATACTATTACGTAATAACGTATAACGTTATATACCATTACGTAATAACGTATAACGTTCTACACTATTACGTAATAACGTATAGCGATATATACTACTACGTACTAACGTATAACGTTATATACTAGTACGTACTAACGTATAACGTAATTTACTATTACGCAATAATGTATACGCTATGTAGTATTAGCTTATGACGTATAACGTTATATAGTATTACCTTATAACGTATAACGTTATATACTATTACGTACTAACGTATAACGTTATAAACTATTACGTACTAACGTATAACGTTATAAACTTTTACGTACTAACGTATAACGTAGTATACTATTACGTAATAACGTATAACGTTATATACCATTACGTAATAACGTATAACGTTCTACACTATTACGTACTAACGTATAACGTTATAAACTTTTACGTACTAACGTATAACGTAATATACTATTACGTAATAACGTATAACGTTATATACCATTACGTAATAACGTATAACGTTCTACACTATTACGTAATAACGTATAGCGATATATACTACTACGTACTAACGTATAACGTTATATACTAGTACGTACTAACGTATAACGTAATTTACTATTACGCAATAACGTATACGCTATGTAGTATTAGCTTATGACGTATAACGTTATATAGTATTACCTTATAACGTATAACGTTATATACTATTACGTAATGACGTATAACGTTATATACTGTTACGTACTAACGTTTAACGTTATATACTAGTACGTAGTAACGTATAACGTTATATACTACTACGTACAAACGTATAACGTTATATACGATTACATAATAACGTATAACGTTATATACTATTACATAATAACGTATAACGTTATAAACTATTACATTATGACGTATAACGTTATATACTATTACGTACTAACGTATAACGTTATATACTATTACATAATAACGTATAACGTTATAAACTATTACATTATGACGTATAACGTTATATACTATTACGTACTAACGTATAACGTTATATACTATTACGTACTAACGTATAACGTAATATACTATTACGTAATAACGTATAACGTAATTTACTATTACGTAATAACGTATAATGTAATATACTATTACGTAATAACGTATAACGTTATATACCATTACGTAATAACGTATAACGTTCTACACTATTACGTAATATCGTATAACGTTATATACTATTACGTACTAACGTATAACGTTATATACTAGTACGTACTAACGTATAACGTTATTTACTATTACGTACTAACGTATAACGTTATAAACTATTACGTACTAACGTATAACGTTCTACACTATTACGTAATAACGTATAACGATATATACTATTCCGTACTAACGTATAACGTTATATACTAGTACGTACTAACGTATAACGTAATTTACTATTACGTAATAACGTATAACGCAATATACTATTACGTAATAACGTATAACGTTATATACCATTACGTAATAACGTATAACGTTCTACACTATTACGTAATAACGTATAACGTTATATACTATTACGTACTAACGTATAACGTTATATACTAGTACGTACTAACGTATAACGTAATTTACTATTACGTAATAACGTATAACGTTATATACCATTACGTAATAACGTATAACGTTCTACACTATTACGTAATAACGTATAACGATATATACTATTCCGTACTAACGTATAACGGTATATACTACTACGTACAAACTTATAACGTTAAATACTATTACATAATAACGTATAACGTTATATACTAGTACGTACTAACGTATAACGTTATTTACTATTACGTACTAACGTATAACGTTATATACTCGTACGTACTAACGTATAACGTTATATACTATTACGTAATGACGTATAAAGTTATGTAGTATTACCTTATAACGTATAACGTTATTTAGTATTGCCTTATAAAGTATAACGTTAGATATAATTACGTAATGACGTATAACGTTATGTAATATTACCATATGACGTATAACGTTATGTAGTATTACCTTATAACGTATAACGTTATATACTATTACATACTAACGTATAACGTTAATATAATACTACGTAATAACGTATAACGTTATATACTATTGCGTTAATACGTACAACGTTATATACTATTACGTACTAACGTATAAAGCTATAAACTATTACGTACTAACGTATAACGTAATATACTATTACGTAATAACGTATAACGTTATATACCATTACGTAATAACGTATAACGTTCTACACTATTACGTAATAACGTATAACGTAATATACTATTACGTAATAACGAATAACCATATATACTATTACGTAACGACGACTAACGTAATGTAGTAATACCTTATAACGTTATTTAGTATTGCCTCATAAAGTATAACGTTACATATAATTACGTAATGACGTATAACGTTATGTATTATTACCATATGACGTATAACGTTATGTAGTATTACTTTATAACGCATAACGTTATATACTATTACGTACTAACGTATAAAGCTATAAACTATTACGTACTAACGTATAACGTAATATACTATTACGTAATAACGTATAACGTTATATACCATTACGTAATAACGTATAACGTTCTACACTATTACGTAATAACGTATAACGTAATATACTATTACGTAATAACGTATAACGTTATATACCATTACGTAATAACGTATAACGTTCTACACTATTACGTAATAACGTATAACGTTATATACTATTACGTACTAACGTATAACGTTATATACTAGTACGTACTAACGTATAACGTAATATATTATTACGCAATAACGTATAACGTTATGTACTATTACGTACTGACGTATAACGTTATATAGTATAACATGTATGACGTCAAACGTTATGTAGTGTTACCTTATAACGTACAACGTTATATACTATTAGGTACTAACGTATAACGTTATAAACTATTACGTTCTAACGTATAACGTAATATACTATTACGTAATAACGTAAAACGTTATATACAATTACGTAATAACGTATAACGTCCTACACTATTACGTAATAACGTGTAACGGTATATACTATTTCGTACTAACGTATAACGTTATAAACTATTACGTACTAACGTATAACGTTATAAACTATTACGTACTAACGTGTAACGTAATATACTATTACGTAATAACGTATAACGTTATATACCATTACGTACTAACGTATAACGTTATATACTATTACGTACTAACGTATAACGTAATATACTATTACGTAATAACGTATAACGTAATTTACTATTACGTAATAACGTATAACGTAATATACTATTACGTAATAACGTATAACGTTATATACCATTACGTAATAACGTATAACGTTCTACACTATTACGTAATATCGTATAACGTTATATACTATTACGTACTAACGTATAACGTTATATACTAGTACGTACTAACGTATAACGTTATTTACTAACACGTACTAACGTATAACGTTATAAACTATTACGTACTAACCAATAACGTTCTACACTATTACGTAATAACGTATAACGATATATACTATTCCGTACTAACGTATAACGTTATATACTAGTACGTACTAACGTATAACGTAATTTACTATTACGTAATAACGTATAACGTAATATACTATTACGTAATAACGTATAACGTTATATACCATTACGTAATAACGTATAACGTTCTACACTATTACGTAATAACGTATAACGTTATATACTATTACGTACTAACGTATAACGTTATATACTAGTACGTACTAACGTATAACGTAATTTACTATTACGTAATAACGTATAACGTTATATACCATTACGTAATAACGTATAACGTTCTACACTATTACGTAATAACGTATAACGATACATACTATTCCGTACTAACGTATAACGTTATATACTACTACGTACAAACTTATAACGTTATATACTATTACATAATAACGTATAACGTTATATACTATTACGTAATAACGTATAACGTTATATACTATTACGTACTAACGTATAACGTTATATACTCGTACGTACTAACGTATAACGTTATATACTATTACGTAATGACGTATAAAGTTATGTAGTATTACCTTATAACGTATAACGTTATTTAGTATTGCCTTATAAAGTATAACGTTAGATATAATTACGTAATGACGTATAACGTTATGTAATATTACCATATGACGTATAACGTTATGTAGTATTACCTTATAACGTATAACGTTATATACTATTACATACTAACGTATAACGTTAATATAATACTACGTAATAACGTATAACGTTATATACTATTGCGTTAATACGTACAACGTTATATACTATTACGTACTAACGTATAAAGCTGTAAACTATTACGTACTAACGTATAACGTAATATACTATTACGTAATAACGTATAACGTTATATACCATTACGTAATAACGTATAACGTTCTACACTATTACGTAATAACGTATAACGTAATATACTATTACGTAATAACGAATAACCATATATACTATTACGTAACGACGACTAACGTAATGTAGTAATACCTTATAACGTTATTTAGTATTGCCTCATAAAGTATAACGTTACATATAATTACGTAATGACGTATAACGTTATGTATTATTACCATATGACGTATAACGTTATGTAGTATTACTTTATAACGCATAACGTTATATACTATTGCGTTATGACGTACAACGTTATATACCATTGCGTTATGACGTACAACGTTACATACTATTTCGTACTAACGTATAACGTAATATATTATTACGCAATAACGTATAACGTTATGTACTATTACGTACTGACGTATAACGTTATATAGTATAACATGTATGACGTCAAACGTTATGTAGTGTTACCTTATAACGTACAACGTTATATACTATTAGGTACTAACGTATAACGTTATAAACTATTACGTTCTAACGTATAACGTAATATACTATTACGTAATAACGTAAAACGTTATATACAATTACGTAATAACGTATAACGTCCTACACTATTACGTAATAACGTATAACGGTATATACTATTTCGTACTAACGTATAACGTTATAAACTATTACGTACTAACGTATAACGTTATAAACTATTACGTACTTACGTGTAACGTAATATACTATTACGTAATAACGTATAACGTTATATACCATTACGTAATAACGTATAACGTTCTACACTATTACGTAATAACGTATAGCGATATATACTATAACGTACTAACGTATAACGTTATATACTAGTACGTACTAACGTATAACGTAATTTACTATTACGCAATATCGTATACGCTATGTAGTATTAGATTATGACGTATCACGTTATCTAGTATTACTTTATAACGTATAACGTTATATACTATTACGTACTAACGTATAACGTTATATACTATTACGTAATGTCGTATAACGTTATGTAGTATTACCTTATGACGTATAACGATATGTAGTATTACCTTATAACGTATAAAGTTACATATAATTACGTAATGACGTATAACGTTATGTATTATTACCATATTACGTATAACGTTATGTAGTATTACCTTATAACGTATGACGTTATATACTATTACATACTAACGTATAACGTTATATACTACTACGTAATAACGTATAACGTTATATACTATTACGTTAAGACGTATAGCGTTATATACTATTACGTAATAACGTATAACGTTATATACTATTACGTACTAACGTATAACGTTATATACTCGTACGTACTAACGTATAACGTTATATACTATTACGTAATGACGTATAAAGTTATGTAGTATTACCTTATAACGTATAACGTTATTTAGTATTGCCTTATAAAGTATAACGTTAGATATAATTACGTAATGACGTATAACGTTATGTAATATTACCATATGACGTATAACGTTATGTAGTATTACCTTATAACGTATAACGTTATATACTATTACATACTAACGTATAACGTTAATATAATACTACGTAATAACGTATAACGTTATATACTATTGCGTTAATACGTACAACGTTATATACTATTACGTACTAACGTATAAAGCTGTAAACTATTACGTACTAACGTATAACGTAATATACTATTACGTAATAACGTATAACGTTATATACCATTACGTAATAACGTATAACGTTCTACACTATTACGTAATAACGTATAACGTAATATACTATTACGTAATAACGAATAACCATATATACTATTACGTAACGACGACTAACGTAATGTAGTAATACCTTATAACGTTATTTAGTATTGCCTCATAAAGTATAACGTTACATATAATTACGTAATGACGTATAACGTTATGTATTATTACCATATGACGTATAACGTTATGTAGTATTACTTTATAACGCATAACGTTATATACTATTGCGTTATGACGTACAACGTTATATACCATTGCGTTATGACGTACAACGTTACATACTATTTCGTACTAACGTATAACGTAATATATTATTACGCAATAACGTATAACGTTATGTACTATTACGTACTGACGTATAACGTTATATAGTATAACATGTATGACGTCAAACGTTATGTAGTGTTACCTTATAACGTACAACGTTATATACTATTAGGTACTAACGTATAACGTTATAAACTATTACGTTCTAACGTATAACGTAATATACTATTACGTAATAACGTAAAACGTTATATACAATTACGTAATAACGTATAACGTCCTACACTATTACGTAATAACGTATAACGGTATATACTATTTCGTACTAACGTATAACGTTATAAACTATTACGTACTAACGTATAACGTTATAAACTATTACGTACTTACGTGTAACGTAATATACTATTACGTAATAACGTATAACGTTATATACCATTACGTAATAACGTATAACGTTCTACACTATTACGTAATAACGTATAGCGATATATACTATAACGTACTAACGTATAACGTTATATACTAGTACGTACTAACGTATAACGTAATTTACTATTACGCAATATCGTATACGCTATGTAGTATTAGATTATGACGTATCACGTTATCTAGTATTACTTTATAACGTATAACGTTATATACTATTACGTACTAACGTATAACGTTATATACTATTACGTAATGTCGTATAACGTTATGTAGTATTACCTTATGACGTATAACGATATGTAGTATTACCTTATAACGTATAAAGTTACATATAATTACGTAATGACGTATAACGTTATGTATTATTACCATATTACGTATAACGTTATGTAGTATTACCTTATAACGTATGACGTTATATACTATTACATACTAACGTATAACGTTATATACTACTACGTAATAACGTATAACGTTATATACTATTACGTTAAGACGTATAGCGTTATATACTATTACGTAATAACGTATAACGTTATATACTATTACGTACTAACGTATAACGTTATATACTCGTACGTACTAACGTATAACGTTATATACTATTACGTAATGACGTATAAAGTTATGTAGTATTACCTTATAACGTATAACGTTATTTAGTATTGCCTTATAAAGTATAACGTTAGATATAATTACGTAATGACGTATAACGTTATGTAATATTACCATATGACGTATAACGTTATGTAGTATTACCTTATAACGTATAACGTTATATACTATTACATACTAACGTATAACGTTAATATAATACTACGTAATAACGTATAACGTTATATACTATTGCGTTAATACGTACAACGTTATATACTATTACGTACTAACGTATAAAGCTGTAAACTATTACGTACTAACGTATAACGTAATATACTATTACGTAATAACGTATAACGTTATATACCATTACGTAATAACGTATAACGTTCTACACTATTACGTAATAACGTATAACGTAATATACTATTACGTAATAACGAATAACCATATATACTATTACGTAACGACGACTAACGTAATGTAGTAATACCTTATAACGTTATTTAGTATTGCCTCATAAAGTATAACGTTACATATAATTACGTAATGACGTATAACGTTATGTATTATTACCATATGACGTATAACGTTATGTAGTATTACTTTATAACGCATAACGTTATATACTATTGCGTTATGACGTACAACGTTATATACCATTGCGTTATGACGTACAACGTTACATACTATTTCGTACTAACGTATAACGTAATATATTATTACGCAATAACGTATAACGTTATGTACTATTACGTACTGACGTATAACGTTATATAGTATAACATGTATGACGTCAAACGTTATGTAGTGTTACCTTATAACGTACAACGTTATATACTATTAGGTACTAACGTATAACGTTATAAACTATTACGTTCTAACGTATAACGTAATATACTATTACGTAATAACGTAAAACGTTATATACAATTACGTAATAACGTATAACGTCCTACACTATTACGTAATAACGTATAACGGTATATACTATTTCGTACTAACGTATAACGTTATAAACTATTACGTACTAACGTATAACGTTATAAACTATTACGTACTTACGTGTAACGTAATATACTATTACGTAATAACGTATAACGTTATATACCATTACGTAATAACGTATAACGTTCTACACTATTACGTAATAACGTATAGCGATATATACTATAACGTACTAACGTATAACGTTATATACTAGTACGTACTAACGTATAACGTAATTTACTATTACGCAATATCGTATACGCTATGTAGTATTAGATTATGACGTATCACGTTATCTAGTATTACTTTATAACGTATAACGTTATATACTATTACGTACTAACGTATAACGTTATATACTATTACGTAATGTCGTATAACGTTATGTAGTATTACCTTATGACGTATAACGATATGTAGTATTACCTTATAACGTATAAAGTTACATATAATTACGTAATGACGTATAACGTTATGTATTATTACCATATTACGTATAACGTTATGTAGTATTACCTTATAACGTATGACGTTATATACTATTACATACTAACGTATAACGTTATATACTACTACGTAATAACGTATAACGTTATATACTATTACGTTAAGACGTATAGCGTTATATACTATTACGTAATAACGTATAACGTTATATACTATTACGTACTAACGTATAACGTTATATACTCGTACGTACTAACGTATAACGTTATATACTATTACGTAATGACGTATAAAGTTATGTAGTATTACCTTATAACGTATAACGTTATTTAGTATTGCCTTATAAAGTATAACGTTAGATATAATTACGTAATGACGTATAACGTTATGTAATATTACCATATGACGTATAACGTTATGTAGTATTACCTTATAACGTATAACGTTATATACTATTACATACTAACGTATAACGTTAATATAATACTACGTAATAACGTATAACGTTATATACTATTGCGTTAATACGTACAACGTTATATACTATTACGTACTAACGTATAAAGCTATAAACTATTACGTACTAACGTATAACGTAATATACTATTACGTAATAACGTATAACGTTATATACCATTACGTAATAACGTATAACGTTCTACACTATTACGTAATAACGTATAACGTAATATACTATTACGTAATAACGAATAACCATATATACTATTACGTAACGACGACTAACGTAATGTAGTAATACCTTATAACGTTATTTAGTATTGCCTCATAAAGTATAACGTTACATATAATTACGTAATGACGTTTAACGTTATGTATTATTACCATATGACGTATAACGTTATGTAGTATTACTTTATAACGCATAACGTTATATACTATTGCGTTATGACGTACAACGTTATATACCATTGCGTTATGACGTACAACGTTACATACTATTTCGTACTAACGTATAACGTAATATATTATTACGCAATAACGTATAACGTTATGTACTATTACGTACTGACGTATAACGTTATAAACTATTACGTTCTAACGTATAACGTAATATACTATTACGTAATAACGTAAAACGTTATATACAATTACGTAATAACGTAAAACGTTATATACAATTACGTAATAACGTATAACGTCCTACACTATTACGTAATAACGTGTAACGGTATATACTATTTCGTACTAACGTATAACGTTATAAACTATTACGTACTAACGTATAACGTTATAAACTATTACGTTCTAACGTATAACGTAATATACTATTACGTAATAACGTAAAACGTTATATACAATTACGTAATAACGTATAACGTCCTACACTATTACGTAATAACGTGTAACGGTATATACTATTTCGTACTAACGTATAACGTTATAAACTATTACGTACTAACGTATAACGTTATAAACTATTACGTACTTACGTGTAACGTAATATACTATTACGTAATAACGTATAACGTTCTACACTATTACGTAATAACGTATAGCGATATATACTATAACGTACTAACGTATAACGTTATATACTAGTACGTACTCACGTATAACGTAATTTACTATTACGCAATATCGTATACGCTATGTAGTATTAGATTATGACGTATCACGTTATCTAGTATTACTTTATAACGTATAACGTTATATACTATTACGTACTAACGTATAACGTTATATACTATTACGTAATGTCGTATAACGTTATGTAGTATTACCTTATGACGTATAACGATATGTAGTATTACCTTATAACGTATAAAGTTACATATAATTACGTAATGACGTATAACGTTATGTATTATTACCATATTACGTATAACGTTATGTAGTATTACAGTAGCGGACAAAAGTTTAAGACGAAATGGAAGAAATAAATAATTGATTTACTTTCCATAAAAAATATAAATACGGTGTTCTACTTTTGGTATTAACTAATTGTACATTTGTTTGTACACTTAGAAAAAAATTTCATTTTGATATTTTGCTCAATAGCTAAGTTATAAAAAAGGAACGAAATCTGTATAATATTTCGTCGGTCAAAAGTTTAAGACTATACAAAAAATATTAATTTTTGGTTAAAAAATATACACAATTTTTGTTTAAATTCAATATTTTGTTCAATATCCGTTATTTCTTATCCCTTCGGTACATCTTCTTGGCATAGAATCTATTAATTTTTTATATTAATCTACCGTAATATTATTCCAGGCTGTTTCAATCGTAGAGTAAAGTTCATTTAAATTTTTCGGTTTATAACCTTGTACTGTCTTTTTTATGATGCTTCACAAATTCTCGATTGGGTTAATGTCTGGTGATTGCGACGGCCACGGCAGCACGGTGATATTTTCTTCTTGAAAAAACTGTTTCACAACCCGAGCCGTGTGCTTCGGATCATTATCATTTTGAAAAATAAAATCATCACTCATATTGTTGCGTGCAAAAGGTAACATTGTGTTCTTGAGTATGTCCTTGTATTGAAAACGGTCCATAATTCCATTGATACGACATATCGGACCAGGGCCGCTTCGAGAAAAACACGCCCACACCATAACGTTGCCACCACCATGTTTAAGAGTTTTTAAAACGCACTGTGTTTTCAAACTTTCGCCAATTCGACGTCTAACGTACCGTATCCCGTCAGAACAGACGCGATTGAATTTCGATTCGTCAGAAAACAATACCTTTTGCCAATCTTCACTTGTCCAATGCTTATGAGCTTTAGCAAATGCAAGTCGTCTTTTTCGATTCCTAGAACTCAGCAGTGGTTTCTTTTGGGGTTTTCGTCCTCTTAAGTTAAAGTCTTCTAATCTTCTCCTAACAGTTCTAGCACTAATTTGTGTATCGTTTTCATAGTTTATCTCCGCAGCAATATTATTTGCACTACGAAAACGATCCTTTTCGCTCAATCGATGAATCCGGCGATCCATTTTCGGTGTTGTTTTCCGTGGTCTTCCGTTTTTCGGTTGATCGCAATACATGCCTGTCTTTAAACATTTATACCAAGCTTGTTTACAAGCTGTTTCTGACCTGTTCACTATATTTGCTATTTCGGTGAAGGTTTTACTTTGCTTTCGCAGCCTTACGATTTGTTCCCTTTCGTTTTCAAGTAAATTCTTTGATTTACCCATAGTCTGTTCCTACCTAAATGAATTTTAAGCAATAAAAGGTACACTAAACAATGATTTTGACATTCCAGAATCAAAATGTTCAAAAACTGTACTCGTACTCACGTTTTACACAGATCGTCTTAAACTAATGTCCACTGTTTCCAAGTGCTAGGCGGTAACTAACTGTTGTAACTCCTACATTGTTTGTATTTAACAACTGACTGTCTGAGGTTACGAAGGTCAAACATACAGCTACGTTATTCCAAAGAGACAAACCGAATAGAAGAACAATATGCGTATAAGATGTTTGTAATCCGGTTTACAAATCATCGTCTTAAACTTTTGTCCGCTACTGTATATAACGTTATACGTTAGTACGTAATAGTATATAACGTTATACGTCATAATGTAATAGTTTATAACGTTATGCGTTATTATGTAATAGTAAATTACGTTATACGTTAGTACGTTCTAGTATATAACGTTATACGTTAGTACGGAATAGTATATATCGTTATACGTTATTACGTAATAGTGTAGAACGTTATACGTTATTACGTAATGGTATATAACGTTATACGTTATTACGAAATAGTATATTACGTTATACGTTATTACGTAATAGTAAATTACGTTATACGTTAGTACGTACTAGTATATAACGTTATACGTCAGTACGGAATAGTATATATCGTTATACGTTATTACGTAATAGTGTAGAACGTTATACGTTAGTACGTACTAGTATATACCGTTATACGTTAGTACGTAATAGTATATAACGTTATACGTTATTACGTAATAGTGTAGAACGTTATACGTCATTACGTAATGGTATATAACGTTATACGTTATTACGTAATAGTATATTACGTTATACGTTAGTACGTAATAGTATATAACGTTGTACATATTAACGCAATAGTATATAACGTTATACGTTATTACGTAGTATTATATTAACTTTATACGTTAGTATGTAATAGTATATAACGTCATACGTTATAAGGTAATACTACATAACGTTATACGTCATATGGTATTATTACATAGCGTTATACGTCATTACGAAATTATATCTAATGTTATACTTTATAAGGCAATACTAAATAAAGTTATACGTTATAAGGTAATACTACATAACTTTATACGTCATTACGTAATAGTATATAACGTTATACGTTAGTACGTACTAGTATATAACGTTATACGTTAGTTCGTAATAGTATATTACGTTATACGTTAGTACGTAATAGTTTAGAACGTTATACGTTAGTACGTAATAGTATATAACGTTGTACGTATTAACGCAATAGTATATAACGTTATACGTCATTACGTAGTATTATATTAACGTTATACGTTAGTATGTAATAGTATATAATGTCATACGTTATAAGGTAATACTACATAACGTTATACGTCATATGGTAATATTACATAACGTTATACGTCATTACGTAATTATATCTAACGTTATACTTTATAAGGCAATACTAAATAACGTTATACGTTATAAGGTAATACTACATAACTTTGTATGTTATTACGTAATAGTATATAACGTTATACGTTAGTACGTACTAGTATATAAAGTTATACGTTAGTACGTAATAGTATATAACGTTATACGTTATTACGTAATAGTATATAACGTTATACGTTAGTACGTAATATTATATAACGTTATACGTCATAATGTAATAGTTTATAACGTTATACGTTATTACGTAATAGTATATAACGTTATACGTTAGTACGGAGTAGTATATATCGTTATACGTTATTACGTAATAGTGTAGAACGTTATACGTTATTACGTAATGGTATATAACGTTATACGTTATTACGTAATAGTATATTACGTTATACGTTATTACGTAATAGTAAATTACGTTATACGTTAGTACGTTCTAGTATATAACGTTATACGTTAGTACGGAATAGTATATATCGTTATACGTTATTACGTAATAGTGTAGAACGTTATACGTTAGTACGTACTAGTATATAACGTTATACCTTAGTACGTAATAGTATATAACGTTATACGTTATTACGTAATAGTGTAGAACGTTATACGTTATTACGTAATGGTATATAACGTTATACGTTATTACGTAATAGTATATTACGTTATACGTTAGTACGTAATAGTATATAACGTTGTACGTATTAACGCAATAGTATATAACGTTATACGTTATTACGTAGTATTATATTAACTTTATACGTTAGTATGTAATAGTATATAACGTCATACGTTATAAGGTAATACTACATAACGTTATACGTCATATGGTAATATTACATAACGTTATACGTCATTACGAAATTATATCTAATGTTATACTTTATAAGGCAATACTAAATAACGTTATACGTTATAAGGTAATACTACATAACTTTATACGTCATTACGTAATAGTATATAACGTTATACGTTAGTACGTACTAGTATATAACGTTATACGTTAGTACGTAATAGTATATAACGTTATACGTTATTACGTAATAGTATATAACGTTATATGTTAGTACGTAATAGTATATAACGTTATACGTCATAATGTAATAGTTTATAACGTTATGCGTTATTATGTAATAGTATATAACGTTATACGTTATTATGTAATAGTATATAACGTTGTACGTATTAACGCAATACTAAATAACGTTATACGTTATGAGGTAATACTACATAACTTTATACGTCATTACGTAATAGTATATAACGTTATACGTTAGTACGTACTAGTATATAACGTTATACGTTAGTACGTAATAGTATATAACGTTATACGTTATTACGTAATGGTGTAGAACGTTATACGTTATTACGTAATGGTATATAACGTTATACGTTATTACGTAATAGTATATTACGTTATACGTTAGTACGTAATAGTTTAGAACGTTATACGTTAGTACGTAATAGTATATAACGCTGTACGTATTAACGTAATAGTATATAACGTTATACGTCATTACGTAGTATTATATTAACGTTATACGTTAGTATGTAATAGTATATAACGTTATACGTTATAAGGTAATACTACATAACGTTATACGTCATATGGTAATATTACATAACGTTATACGTCATTAGGTAATTATATCTAACATTATACTTTATAAGGCAATACTAAATAACGTTATACGTTATAAGGTAATACTACATAACTTTATACGTCATTACGTAATAGTATATAACGTTATACGTTAGTACGTACGAGTATATAACGTTATACGTTAGTACGTAATAGTATATAACGTTATACGTTATTACGTAATAGTATATAACGTTATACGTTAGTACGTAATAGTATATAACGTTGTACGTCATAATGTAATAGTTTATAACGTTATACGATATTATGTAATAGTATATAACGTTATACGTTATTATGTCATAGTATATAACGTTATACGTTTGTACGTAGTAGTATATAACGTTATACGTTACTACGTACTAGTATATAACGTTAAATGTTAGTACGTAAGAGTATATAACGTTATACGTCATTACGTCATAGTATATAACATTATACGTTATTACGTAATAGTAAATTACGTAGTACGTTAGTACGTACTAGTATATATCGTTATACGTTAGTACGTAATAGTATATGTCGTTATACGTTATTACGTAGTAGTGTAGAACGTTATACGTTATTACGTAATGGTATATAACGTTATACGTTATTACGTAATAGTATATTACGTTATACGTTAGTACGTAATAGTTTATAACGTTATACGTTAGTACGTAATAGTAAATAACGTTATACGTTATTACGTAATAGTGTAGAACGTTATACATTATTACGTAATAGTATATAACGTTGTACGTCATAACGCAATAGTATATAACGTAATACGCTATTACGTAGTAGTATTTAACGTTATACGTTAGTACGTAATAGTATATAACGTTATACGTTATTACGTAGTAGTATATAACGTTATACGTTAGTATGTAATAGTATATAACGTTATACGTTATAAGGTAATACTACATAACGTTATACGTCATATGGTAATAATACATAACGTTATACGTCATTACGTAATTATATGTAACGTTATACGTTATAAGGTAATACTACATATCGTTATACGTCATAAGGTAATACTACATAACGTTATACGACATTACGTAATAGTATATAACGTTATACGTTAGTACGTAATAGTATATAACGTTATACGTTATAAGGTAATACTATATAACGTTATACGCCATAAGCTAATACTACATAGCGTATACGTTATTGCGTAATAGTAAATTACGTTATACGTTAGTACGTACTGGTATATAACGTTATACGTTAGTACGTAATAGTATATATCGCTATACGTTAGTACGTAATAGTATATAACGTTATGCGTTAGTACGTAATAGTATATAACTTTATACGTTATAAGGTAATACTATATAACGTTATACGTCATAAGCTAATACTACATAGCGTATACGTTATTGCGTAATAGTAAATTACGTTATACGTTAGTACGTACTAGTATATAACGTTATACGTTAGTACGTAATAGTATATAACGTTATACGTTGTTACGTACTAGTATATTACGTTATACGTTACTACGTACTAGTATATAACGTTAAACGTTAGTACGTACTAGTATATAACGTTATACGTTAGTACGTAACAGGTTATATCGTTATACGTTACTACGTAATAGTTTATAACGTTATACGTTAGTACGTAATAGTATATACCGTTACACGTTATTACGTAATGGTATATAACGTTATACGTTATTACGTAATAGTATATTACGTCATACGTTACTACGTAATAGTTTATAACGTTATACGTTAGTACGTAATGGTATATAACGTTATACGTTATTACGTAATAGTATATTACGTTATACGTTACTACGTAATAGTTTATAACGTTATACGCTACTACGTACTAGTATTTAACGTTATACGTTAGTATGTAATAGTATATAACGTTATACGTTATAAGGTAATACTACATGACGTTATACGTCATATGGTAATAATACATAACGTTATACGTCATTACGTAATTATATGTAACGTTATACGTTATAAGGTAATACTACATATCGTTATACGTCATAAGGTAATACTACATAACGTTATACTTTAGTACGTAATAGTATATACCGTTACACGTTATTACGTAATGGTATATAACGTTATACGTTATTACGTAATAGTATATTACGTTATACGTTACTACGTAATAGTTTATAACGTTATACGTTAGTACGTAAACATAAATAACGTTATACGTTATTACGCAATAGTATATTACGTTATACGTTAGTACGTGCTAGTATATAAAGTTATACGTTAGTACGTAATAGTATAAAACGTTATACGTTAGTACGTAATATTATATAAGGTTATACTTTATAAGGTAATACTATAGAACGTTATACGTCATAAGCTAATACTACATAACGTTATACGCCATAAGATAATACTACATAACGTTATACGTCATTACATAATAGTATATATCTTTAAACGTTAGTACGTAATAGCATATAATGTTTTCCGTCATACTGTAATACTGTAAAACGTTATACGTCAGTACGTAATAGTATATAACGTTATACGTCATTAGGCAATACTACATAATGTTAAACGTAATATGGTAATACTACATAACGTTATACGTCATTACGTAATAGTATATAACGTTAAACGTTAGTACGTAATAGCATATAATGATTTACATCATACTGTAACACTATATAACGTTATACGTCAGTACGTAATACTACATAACGTTATACGTCATTACATAATAGTATATAACGTTAAACGTTAGTACGTAATAGCATATAATGTTTTCCGTCATACTGTAATACTATAAAACGTTATACGTCAGTACGTAATAGTGTATAACGTTATACGCTACTACGTACTAGTATTTAACGTTATACGTTAGTATGTAATACTATTTAACGTTATACGTTATAAGGTAATACTATATAACGTTATACGCCTTGAGCTAATACTACATAACGTTATACGTCATAACGTAATAGTGTATAACGTTATAGGTTATAAGGTAATACTACATAACGATATACGTCATATGGTAATACTACATAACGTTATACGTCATTACATCATAGTATATAACGTTAAACGTTAGTACGTAATAGCATATAATGTTTTACATCATACTGTAATACTATATAACGTTATACGTCAGTACGTAATAGTATATAACGTTATACGTTATTACGTAATAGTATATAACGTTATGCGTTATAAGGTAATACTACATAACGTTATACGTCATATGGTAATAATACATAACGTTATACGTCATTACGTAATTATATGTAACGTTATACTTTATAAGGCAATACGAAATAACGTTATACGTCATAAGGCAATACTACATTACGTTATACGTCATTACGTAATAGTATATAACGTTATACGTTGTTACGTAATAGTATATTACGTTATACGTTATTACGTAATAGTATATTACGTTATACGTTATTACGTAATAGTAAATTACGTTATACGTTAGCACGTACTAGTATATAACGTTATACGTTAGTACGTAATAGTATATAACGTTATACGTTATTACGTAATAGCGTAGAACGTTATACGTTATTACGTAATGGTATATAACGTTATACGTTATTACGTAATAGTATATTACGTGATACGTTAGTACGTAATAGTTTATAGCGTTATACGTTAGTACGTAATAGTATATAACGTTGTACGTTATTACGTAATAGTATATAACGTTATACGTTAGTACGTAATAGTATATAACGTTGTACGTCATAATGTAATAGTTTATAACGTTATACGTTATTATGTAATAGTATATAACGTTGTACGTCATAATGTAATAGTTTATAACGTTATACGTTATTATGTAATAGTATATAACGTTATACGTTATTATATAATAGTATATAACGTTATACGTTATTACGTAATAGTATATAACGTTATACGTTAGTACGTAATAGTATATTACGTGATACGTTAGTACGTAATAGTTTATAGCGTTATACGTTAGTACGTACTAGTATATAACGTTATACGTTAGTACGTAATAGTATATAACGTTATACGTTATTACGTAATAGTATTTAACGTTATACGTTAGTACGTAATAGTATATAACGTTATACGTCATAATGTAATAGTGTATAACGTTATGCGTTATTATATAATAGTATATAACGTTATACGTTATTATGTAATAGTATGTAACGTCATACGTATGTACGTAGTAGTATATAACGTTATACGTTACTACGTACTAGTATATAACGTTAAATGTTAGTACGTAAGAGTATATAACGTTATACGTCATTACGTCATAGTATATAACATTATACGTTATTACGTAATAGTAAATTACGTAGTACGTTAGTACGTACTAGTATATATCGTTATACGTTAGTACGTAATAGTATATGTCGTTATACGTTATTACGTAATAGTGTAGAACGTTATACGTTATTACGTAATGGTATATAACGTTATACGTTATTACGTACTAGTATATTACGTTATACGTTAGTACGTAATATTTTATAACGTTATACGTTAGTACGTAATAGTAAATAACGTTATACGTTATTACGTAATAGTGTAGAACGTTATACATTATTACGTAATAGTATATAACGTTGTACGTCATAACGCAATAGTATATAACGTTATACGTTATTACGTAGTAGTATTTAACGTTATACGTTAGTACGTAATAGTATATAACGTTATACGTTATTACGTAGTAGTATATAACGTTATACGTTAGTATGAAATAGTATATAACGTTATACGTTATAAGGTAATACTACATAACGTTATACGTCATATGGTAATAATACATAACGTTATACGTCATTACGTAATTATATGTAACGTTATACGTTATAAGGTAATACTACATATCGTTATACGTCATAAGGTAATACTACATAACGTTATACGACATTACGTAATAGTATATAACGTTATACGTTAGTACGTAATAGTATATACCGTTACACGTTATTACGTAATAGTGTAGGACGTTATACGTTATTACGTAATTGTATATAACGTTATACGTCATTACGTAATAGTATATAACGTTATACGTTATTGCAAAATAGTATATTACGTTATACGTTAATAGGTACTAGTATTTAACGTTAAACGTTAGTACGTAACAGTATATAAAGTTATACGTCATTACGTTATAGTATATTACGTTATACGTTAGTACGTAATAGTTTATAGCGTTATACGTTAGTACGTAATAGTATATAACGTTGTACGTATTAACGCAATATAGTATATCGTTATACGTTATTACGTAGTATTATATTAACGTTATACGTTAGTATGTAATAGTATATAACGTTATACGTTATAAGGTAATACTACATAACGTTATACGTCATATGGTAATATTACATAACGTTATACGTCATTAGATAATTATATCTAACGTTATACTTTATAAGGCAATACTTAATAACGTTATACGTTATAAGGTAACTCTACATAACTTTATACGTCATTACGTAATAGTATATAACGTTATACGTTAGTACGTACGAGTATATAACGTTATACGTTAGTACGTAATAGTATATTACGTTATACGTTATTACGTAATAGTATATAACGTTATACGTTAGTACGTAATAGTATATAACGTTGTACGTCATAATGTAATAGTTTATAACGTTATACGTTATTATGTAATAGTATATAACGTTATACGTTATTATGTAATAGTATATAACGTTATACGTTATTACGTAATAGTATATAACGTTATACGTTAGTACGTAATAGTATATAACGTTGTACGTCATAATGTAATAGTTTATAACGTTATACGTTATTATGTAATAGTATATAACGTTATACGTTATTATGTAATAGTATATAACGTTATACGTCTGTACGTAGTAGTATATAACGTTATACGTTAATACGGAATAGTATATATCGTTATACGTTATTACGTAATAGTGTAGAACGTTATACGTTATTACGTAATGGTATATAACGTTATACGTTAGTACGTACTAGTATATAACGTTATACGTTAGTACGTAATAGTATATAACGTTATAGGTTATTACGTAATAGTATATAACGTTATACGTTAGTACGTAATAGTATATAACGTCATACGTTAGTACGTAATAGTATATAACGTTGTACGTCATAACGCAATAGTATATAACGTTATAGATTATAAGGTAATACTACATAATGTTATACGTCATAAGGTAATACTACAGAGCGTTATGCATCATAAGCTAATACCACGTAACGTTATACGTCATAACGTAATGGTATATAACGTTATACGTTATAAGGTAATACTACATAACGTTATACGTCATATGGTAATATTACATAACGTTATACGTCATTACGTAATTATTTCTAACGTTATACTTTATAAGGCAATACTAAATAACGTTATACGTTATAAGGTAATACTACATAACGTTATACGTCATTACGTAATAGTATATAACGTTATACGTTAGTACGTAATAGTATATAACGTTATACGTCATAATGTAATAGTTTATAACGTTATACGTTATTATGTAATAGTATATAACGTTATACGTTTGTACATAGTAGTATATAACGTCATACGTTAGTACGTAATAGTATATAACGTTGTACGTCATAACGCAATAGTATATAACGTTATAGGTTATAAGGTAATACTACATAATGTTATACGTCATAAGGTAATACTACAGAGCGTTATGCATCATAAGCTAATACCACGTAACGTTATACGTCATAACGTAATGGTATATAACGTTATACTTTATAAGGCAATGCTAAATAACGTTATACGTCATAAGGTAATACTACATTACGTTATACGTCATTACGTAAGAGTATATAACGTTATACGTTATTCCGTAATAGTATATTACGTTATACGTTACTACGTACTAGTATATAACGTTAAACGTTAGTACGTAACAGTATATAACGTTAAACGTTAGTACGTAACAGTATATAACGTTATACGTCATTACGTAATAGTATATAACATTATACGTTATTGCGTAATAGTAAATTACATAGTACGTTAGTACGTACTAGTATATAACGTTATACGTTATTACGTAATAGTATATGTCGTTATACGTTATTACGTAATAGTGTAGAACGTTATACGTTATTACGTAATGGTATATAACGTTATACGTTATAAGGTAATACTACATAACGTTTTACGTCATACTGTAATACTATATAATGTTATACGTCAGTACTTAATAGTATATAACGTTATACGTTATTACGTAATAGTGTAGAACGTTATACGTTATTACGTAATGGTATATAACGTTATACGTTATTACGTAATAGTATATAACGTTGTACGTTATAAGGTAATACTATGTATATAACGTTATACGTCATAAGCTAATACTACATAGCGTTATACGTTATTACGTTATAGTATATAACGTTATACGTTAGTACGTAATAGTATATAACGTTGTACGTCATAACGCAATAGTATATTACGTTATACGTTATAAGGTAATACTACATAATGTTATACGTCATAAGGCAATACTACAGAGCGTTATACGTCATTACGCAATAGTATATATCGTTATACGTTATTACGTAGTAGTATTTAACGTTATACGTTAGTACGCAATAGTATATATATTGTTATACGTTATTACGTAATGGTGTAGAACGTTATACGTTATTACGTAATGGTATATAACGTTATACGTTATTACGTAATATTATATTACGTTATACGTTAGTACGTAATAGTTTATAACGTTACACGTTAGTACGTAATAGTTTATAAAGTTATACGTTAGTACGTAATAGTATATACCGTTACACGTTATTACGTAATAGTGTGGGACGTTATACATTATTACGTAATGGTATATAACGTTATACGTTATTACGTAATAGTATTTAACGTTATACGTTAGAACGTAATAGTATATAACGTTATACGTTATTACGTAATAGTATATTACGTTATACGTTACTACGTAATAGTTTATAACGTTATACGTTAGTACGTAATAGTATATAACGTCATACGTTAGTACGTAATAGTATATAACGTTGTACGTCATAACGCAATAGTATATAACGTTATAGGTTATAAGGTAATACTACATAATGTTATACGTCATAAGGTAATACTACAGAGCGTTATGCATCATAAGCTAATACCACGTAACGTTATACGTCATAACGTAATGGTATATAACGTTATACGTTATAAGGTAATACTACATAACGTTATACGTCATATGGTAATATTACATAACGTTATACGTCATTACGTAATTATTTCTAACGTTATACTTTATAAGGCAATACTAAATAACGTTATACGTTATAAGGTAATACTACATAACGTTATACGTCATTACGTAATAGTATATAACGTTATACGTTAGTACGTAATAGTATATAACGTTATACGTCATAATGTAATAGTTTATAACGTTATACGTTATTATGTAATAGTATATAACGTTATACGTTTGTACATAGTAGTATATAACGTCATACGTTAGTACGTAATAGTATATAACGTTGTACGTCATAACGCAATAGTATATAACGTTATAGGTTATAAGGTAATACTACATAATGTTATACGTCATAAGGTAATACTACAGAGCGTTATGCATCATAAGCTAATACCACGTAACGTTATACGTCATAACGTAATGGTATATAACGTTATACGTTATAAGGTAATGCTACATAACGTTATACGTCATATGGTAATAATACATAACGTTATACGTCATTACGTAATTATATGTAACGTTATACTTTATAAGGCAATGCTAAATAACGTTATACGTCATAAGGTAATACTACATTACGTTATACGTCATTACGTAAGAGTATACAGGGTGCGCCGTTAGAATCCGGACAAAAGAAGTTTTGTGCAGAAAGTTGTTTATTTAAGTCAATACACAAAAACACATGAAAATGTTGTTATATCTCATTTAAAGGGTCCTTGCTGAGAACTTTTATTCTATGTAACCACCCTCTGCCTCTATGACCTGCTCTATTCTTGCTCTAAAGCGCGAGCACGCTGACTTCAACTGGTCGCGTTTAATTGTCGCGAATTCTGACTCGATAGCAGCTCGTAGGGAGTTGACGTTGGGGTGCCTGCATTTATTAGTTTGTCTCTCGATAACGCCCCACACGTAATAGTCCAATGGGTTTAGGTCGGGACTGTTAGGAGGCCAGAAATCTTTCGACCAAAACATGTCCACATTGTCAGAGAGCCAATTTTGAACAAGATGACTTGTGTGAGCAGGTGCGCCATCTTGTTGAAATAAATACGGCCTTCCAGAAGCCGTAATTTCCATCCACGGCTTTATTACTGTCTTCAGGACCTCCAAATAAACCTCCTTTGTCTTGGGCCCTTTGAATAATTTCTGGCGTCCTTGTTGATTTTTCCCTAACCTGAACTTTTCTCGCCGGAGAAGGAGAACCCTTCTCGAACCACTCTGAGGCTGCGTATCTCTTAGCAATGTCGTATACCGTCGATCTTGGGTAGCTAAAGAATTTTATAATTTCGACCGGCGTTCTCCCGGCGCGAAGACTTTCTATAATCGCCGCTCTTCTATCGTATTCCGGGTTTTGCTTAACGAGTTCTGTCATTTTGAGGTTATAGAAGACTTATTGACATATTTAACTAACTTCAGAGTCAATCAGCACAAACATCTGAATTCTAATATGGTGGGAACTACAAATTGAATTCTGTCCGAATTCTAACGGCGCACCCTGTATAACGTTATACGTTATTCCGTAATAGTATATTACGTTATACGTTACTACGTACTAGTATATAACGTTAAACGTTAGTACGTAACAGTATATAACGTTAAACGTTAGTACGTAACAGTATATAACGTTATACGTCATTACGTAATAGTATATAACATTATACGTTATTGCGTAATAGTAAATTACATAGTACGTTAGTACGTACTAGTATATAACGTTATATTCTATTACGTAATAGTATATGTCGTTATACGTTATTACGTAATAGTGTAGAACGTTATACGTTATTACGTAATGGTATATAACGTTATACGTTATAAGGTAATACTACATAACGTTTTACGTCATACTGTAATACTATATAATGTTATACGTCAGTACGTAATAGTATATAACGTTATACGTTATTACGTAATAGTGTAGAACGTTATACGTTATTACGTAATGGTATATAACGTTATACGTTATTACGTAATAGTATATAACGTTGTACGTTATAAGGTAATACTATATAACGTTATACGTCATAAGCTAATACTACATAGCGTTATACGTTATTACGTAATAGTATATAACGTTATACGTTAGTACGTAATAGTATATAACGTTGTACGTCATAACGCAATAGTATATTACGTTATACGTTATAAGGTAATACTACATAATGTTATACGTCATAAGGCAATACTACAGAGCGTTATACGTCATTACGCAATAGTATATATCGTTATACGTTATTACGTAGTAGTATTTAACGTTATACGTTAGTACGCAATAGTATATATATTGTTATACGTTATTACGTAATGGTGTAGAACGTTATACGTTATTACGTAATGGTATATAACGTTATACGTTATTACGTAATATTATATTACGTTATACGTTAGTACGTAATAGTTTATAACGTTACAGGTTAGTACGTAATAGTTTATAAAGTTATACGTTAGTACGTAATAGTATATACCGTTACACGTTATTACGTAATAGTGTAGGACGTTATACATTATTACGTAATGGTATATAACGTTATACGTTATTACGTAATAGTATTTAACGTTATACGTTAGAACGTAATAGTATATAACGTTATACGTTATTACGTAATAGTATATTACGTTATACGTTACTACGTAATAGTTTATAACGTTATAGGTTAGTACGTAATGGTATATAACGTCATACGTTATTACGTAATAGTATATTACGTTATACGTTACTACGTAATAGTTTATAACGTTATACGTTAGTACGTAATATTATATAAGGTTATACTTTATAAGGTAATACTATAGAACGTTATACGTCATAAGCTAATACTACATAACGTTATACGCCATAAGATAATACTACATAACGTTATACGTCATAACGTAATAGTATATAACGTTATACGTTATAAGGTAATGCTACATAACGTTATACGTCATATGGTAATACTACATAACGTTATACGTCATATGGTAATAATACATAACGTTATACGTCATTACGTAATAGTATATAACGTTATATATTAGTACGTAATAGGATATAACGTTGTACGTCATACGGTAATACTATTTAACGTAATACGTTATAAGGTAATACTATATAATGTTATACGCCATAAGCTAATACTACATAACGTTATACGTCATAACGTAATAGTATATAACGTTATACGTTATAAGGTAATGCTACATAACGTTATACGTCATATGGTAATACTACATATCGTTATACGTCATTACATAATAGTATATAACGTTAAACGTTAGTACGTAATAGAATATAATGATTTACATCATACTGTAACACTATATAACGTTATACGTCAGTACGTAATACTACATCACGTTATACGTCATTACATAATAGTATATAACGTTATACGTCATAACGTAATAGTATATAACGTTATGCGTCATAACGTAATAGTATATATCGTTATACGTTAGTACGTAATAGTATATAACGTTATACGTCATAATGTAATAGTTTATAACGTTATGCGTTATAAGGTAATACTACATAACGTTATACGTCATATGGTAATATTACATAACGTTATACGTCATTACGTAATTATTTCTAACGTTATACTTTATAAGGCAATACTAAATAACGTTATACGTTATAAGGTAATACTACATAACGTTATACGTCATTACGTAATAGTATATAACGTTATACGTTAGTACGTAATAGTATATAACGTTATACGTCACAATGTAATAGTTTATAACGTTATACGTTATTATGTAATAGTATATAACGTTATACGTTTGTACATAGTAGTATATAACGTCATACGTTAGTACGTAATAGTATATAACGTTGTACGTCATAACGCAATAGTATATAACGTTATAGGTTATAAGGTAATACTACATAATGTTATACGTCATAAGGTAATACTACAGAGCGTTATGCATCATAAGCTAATACCACGTAACGTTATACGTCATAACGTAATGGTATATAACGTTATACGTTATAAGGTAATGCTACATAACGTTATACGTCATATGGTAATAATACATAACGTTATACGTCATTACGTAATTATATGTAACGTTATACTTTATAAGGCAATGCTAAATAACGTTATACGTCATAAGGTAATACTACATTACGTTATACGTCATTACGTAAGAGTATATAACGTTATACGTTATTCCGTAATAGTATATTACGTTATACGTTACTACGTACTAGTATATAACGTTAAACGTTAGTACGTAACAGTATATAACGTTAAACGTTAGTACGTAACAGTACATAACGTTATACGTCATTACGTAATAGTATATAACATTATACGTTATTGCGTAATAGTAAATTACATAGTACGTTAGTACGTACTAGTATATAACGTTATATTCTATTACGTAATAGTATATGTCGTTATACGTTATTACGTAATAGTGTAGAACGTTATACGTTATTACGTAATGGTATATAACGTTATACGTTATAAGGTAATACTACATAACGTTTTACGTCATACTGTAATACTATATAATGTTATACGTCAGTACGTAATAGTATATAACGTTATACGTTATTACGTAATAGTGTAGAACGTTATACGTTATTACGTAATGGTATATAACGTTATACGTTATTACGTAATAGTATATAACGTTGTACGTTATAAGGTAATACTATATAACGTTATACGTCATAAGCTAATACTACATAGCGTTATACGTTATTACGTAATAGTATATAACGTTATACGTTAGTACGTAATAGTATATAACGTTGTACGTCATAACGCAATAGTATATTACGTTATACGTTATAAGGTAATACTACATAATGTTATACGTCATAAGGCAATACTACAGAGCGTTATACGTCATTACGCAATAGTATATATCGTTATACGTTATTACGTAGTAGTATTTAACGTTATACGTTAGTACGCAATAGTATATATATTGTTATACGTTATTACGTAATGGTGTAGAACGTTATACGTTATTACGTAATGGTATATAACGTTATACGTTATTACGTAATATTATATTACGTTATACGTTAGTACGTAATAGTTTATAACGTTACACGTTAGTACGTAATAGTTTATAAAGTTATACGTTAGTACGTAATAGTATATACCGTTACACGTTATTACGTAATAGTGTAGGACGTTATACATTATTACGTAATGGTATATAACGTTATACGTTATTACGTAATAGTATTTAACGTTATACGTTAGAACGTAATAGTATATAACGTTATACGTTATTACGTAATAGTATATTACGTTATACGTTACTACGTAATAGTTTATAACGTTATAGGTTAGTACGTAATGGTATATAACGTCATACGTTATTACGTAATAGTATATTACGTTATACGTTACTACGTAATAGTTTATAACGTTATACGTTAGTACGTAATATTATATAAGGTTATACTTTATAAGGTAATACTATAGAACGTTATACGTCATAAGCTAATACTACATAACGTTATACGCCATAAGATAATACTACATAACGTTATACGTCATAACGTAATAGTATATAACGTTATACGTTATAAGGTAATGCTACATAACGTTATACGTCATATGGTAATACTACATAACGTTATACGTCATATGGTAATAATACATAACGTTATACGTCATTACGTAATAGTATATAACGTTATATATTAGTACGTAATAGGATATAACGTTGTACGTCATACGGTAATACTATTTAACGTAATACGTTATAAGGTAATACTATATAATGTTATACGCCATAAGCTAATACTACATAACGTTATACGTCATAACGTAATAGTATATAACGTTATACGTTATAAGGTAATGCTACATAACGTTATACGTCATATGGTAATACTACATATCGTTATACGTCATTACATAATAGTATATAACGTTAAACGTTAGTACGTAATAGAATATAATGATTTACATCATACTGTAACACTATATAACGTTATACGTCAGTACGTAATACTACATCACGTTATACGTCATTACATAATAGTATATAACGTTATACGTCATAACGTAATAGTATATAACGTTATGCGTCATAACGTAATAGTATATAACGTTATACGTTATTAGGTAGTAGTATATAACGTCATACGTTAGTATGTAATAGTATATAACGTTATACGTTATAAGGTAATACTACATAACGTTATACGTCATATGGTAATAATACATAACGTTATACGTCATTACGTAATTATATGTAACATTATACTTTATAAGACAATACGAAATAACGTTATACGTCATAAGGTAATACTACATTACGTTATACGTCATTACGTAATAGTATATAACGTTATACGTTGTTACGTAATAGTATATTACGTTATACGTTATTACGTAATAGTATATTACGTTATACGTTATTACGTAATAGTAAATTACGTTATATGTTAGCACGTACTAGTATATAACGTTATACGTTAGTACGTAATAGTATATAACGTTATACGTTATTACGTAATAGCGTAGAACGTTATACGTTATTACGTAATGGTATATAACGTTATACGTTATTACGTAATAGTATATTACGTGATACGTTAGTACGTAATAGTTTATAGCGTTATACGTTAGTACGTAATAGTATATAACGTTGTACGTATTAACGCAATATAGTATATCGTTATACGTTATTACGTAGTATTATATTAACGTTATACGTTAGTATGTAATAGTATATAACGTTATACGTTATAAGGTAATACTACATAACGTTATACGTCATATGGTAATATTACATAACGTTATACGTCATTAGATAATTATATCTAACGTTATACTTTATAAGGCAATACTAAATAACGTTATACGTTATAAGGTAATTCTACATAACTTTATACGTCATTACGTAATAGTATATAACGTTATACGTTAGTACGTACGAGTATATAACGTTATACGTTAGTACGTAATAGTATATTACGTTATACGTTATTACGTAATAGTATATAACGTTATACGTTAGTACGTAATAGTATATAACGTTGTACGTCATAATGTAATAGTTTATAACGTTATACGTTATTATGTAATAGTATATAACGTTATACGTTATTATGTAATAGTATATAACGTTATACGTCTGTACGTAGTAGTATATAACGTTATACGTTAATACGGAATAGTATATATCGTTATACGTTATTACGTAATAGTGTAGAACGTCATACGTTATTACGTAATGGTATATAACGTTATACGTTAGTACGTACTAGTATATAACGTTATACGTTAGTACGTAATAGTATATAACGTTAAACGTTATTACGTAATAGTATATATCGTTATACGTTAGTACGTAATAGTATATAACGTTATACGTCATAATGTAATAGTTTATAACGTTATGCGTTATTATGTAATAGTATATAACGTTACACGTTATTATGTAATAGTATGTAACGTTATACGTTTGTACGTAGTAGTATATAACGTTATACGTTACTACGTACTAGTATATAACGTTAAATGCTAGTACGTAAGAGTATATAACGTTATACGTCATTACGTCATAGTATATAACATTATACGTTATTACGTAATAGTAAATTACGTAGTACGTTAGTACGTACTAGTATATATCGTTATACGTTAGTACGTAATAGTTTATAACGTTATACGTTAGTACGTAATAGTAAATAACGTTATACGTTATTACGTAATAGTGTAGAACGTTATACATTATTACGTAATAGTATATAACGTTGTACGTCATATGGTAATAATACATAACGTTATACGTCATTACGTAATTATATGTAACGTTATACGTTATAAGGTAATACTACATATAGTTATACGTCATAAGGTAATGCTACATAACGTTATACGACATTACATAATAGTATATAACGTTATACGTTAGTACGTAATAGTATATAACGTTATACGTTATAAGGTAATACTATATAACGTTATACGTCATAAGCTAATACTACATAGCGTATACGTTATTGCGTAATAGTAAATTACGTTATACGTTAGTACGCACTAGTATATAACGTTATACGTTAGTACGTAATAGTATATAACGTTATACGTTGTTACGTACTAGTATATTACGTTATACGTTACTACGTACTAGTATATAACGTTAAACGTTAGTACGTACTAGTATATAACGTTATACGTTAGTACGTAACAGGTTATATCGTTATACGTTATTACGTAATAGTTTGTAACGTTATACGTTAGTACGTAATAGTATATACCGTTACACGTTATTACGTAATGGTATATAACGTTATACGTTATTACGTAATAGTATATTACGTTATACGTTACTACGTAATAGTTTATAACGTTATACGTTAGTACGTAATGGTATATAACGTTATACGTTATTACGTAATAGTATATTACGTTATACGTTACTACGTAATAGTTTATAACGTTATACGTTAGTACGTAATGGTATATAACGTTATACGTTATTACGTAATAGTATATTACGTTATACGTTACTACGTTATAGTTTATAAAGTTATACGTTAGTACGTAACAGTATATAACGTTATACGTCATTACGTAATATTATATAACATTATACGTTACTACGTAATAGTTTATAACGTTATACGTTAGTACGTAATGGTATATAACGTTATACGTTATTACGTAATAGTTTATTACGTTATACGTTACTACGTAATAGTTTATAACGTTATACGTTAGTACGTAATGGTATATAACGTTATACGTTATTACGTAATAGTATATTACGTTATACGTTACTACGTTATAGTTTATAAAGTTATACGTTAGTACGTAACAGTATATAAAGCTATACGTCATTACGTAATAGTATATAACATTATACGTTATTACGTAGTAGTATATAACGTTATACGTTACGACGTACTAGTATTTAACGTTATACGTTAGTATGTAATAGTATATAACGTTATACGTTATAAGGTAATACTACATGACGTTATACGTCATATGGAAATAATACATAACGTTATACGTCATTACGTAATTATATGTAACGTTATACGTTATAAGGTAATACTACATATCGTTATACGTCATAAGGTAATACTACATAACGTTATACGACATTACGTAATAGTATATAACGTTATACGTTAGTACGTAATAGTATATAACGTTATACGTTGTTACGTACTAGTATATTACGTTATACGTTACTACGTACTAGCATATAATGTTAAACGTTAGTACGTACTAGTATATAACGTTATACGTTAGTACGTAACAGGTTATATCGTTATACGTTATTACGTAATAGTTTATAACGTTATACGTTAGTACGTAATAGTATATACCGTTACACGTTATTACGTAATGGTATATAACGTTATACGTTATTACGTAATAGTATATTACGTTATACGTTACTACGTAATAGTTTATAACGTTATACGTTAGTACGTAATAGTAAATAACGTTATACGTTATTACGTAATAGTGTAGAACGTTATACATTATTACGCAATAGTATATAACGCTGTACGTCATAACGCAATAGTATATAACGTTATACGTTATTACGTAGTAGTATTTAACGTTATACGTTAGTACGTAATAGTATATAACGTTATACGTTATTACGTAGTAGTATATAACGTTATACGTTATTACGTAGTAGTATATAACGTTATACGTTACTACGTACGAGTATTTAACGTTATACGTTAGTATGTAATAGTATATAACGTTATACGATATAAGGTAATACTACATGACGTTATACGTCATATGGTAATAATACATAACGTTATACGTCATTACGTAATTATATGTAACGTTATACGTTATAAGGTAATACTACATATCGTTATACGTCATAAGGTAATACTACATAACGTTATACGACATTACGTAATAGTATATAACGTTATACGTTAGTACGTAATAGTATATAACGTTATACGTTATAAGGTAATACTATATAACGTTATACGTCATAAGCTAATACTACATAGCGTATACGTTATTGCGGAATAGTAAATTACGTTATACGTTAGTACGTACTGGTATATAACGTTATACGTTAGTACGTAATAGTATATATCGCTATACGTTAGTACGTAATAGTGTAGAACGTTATACGTTATTACGTAATGGTATATAACGTTATACGTTATTACGTAATAGTATATTACGTTATACGTTAGTACGTAATAGTTTATAACGTTATACGTTAGTACGTAATAGTTTATAACGTTATACGTTAGTACGTAATAGTATATACCGTTACACGTTATTATGTAATAGTGCAGGACGTTATACGTTATTAAGTAATTGTATATAACGTTATACGTCATTACGTAATAGTATATCACGTTATACGTTATTGCAAAATAGTATATTACGTTATACGTTACTACGTACTAGTATTTAACGTTAAACGTTAGTACGTAACAGTATATAACGTTATACGTCATTACGTAATAGTATATAACATTATACGTTATTACGTAGTAGTATATAACGTTATACGTTTGTACGTAGTAGTATATAACGTCATACGTTAGTACGTAATAGTATATAACGTTGTACGTCATAACGCAATAGTATATAACGTTATAGGTTATAAGGTAATACTACATAATGTTATACGTCATAAGGTAATACTACAGAGCGTTATGCATCATAAGCTAATACCACGTAACGTTATACGTCATAACGTAATGGTATATAACGTTATACGTTATAAGGTAATACTACATAACGTTATACGTCATATGGTAATATTACATAACGTTATACGTCATTACGTAATTATTTCTAACGTTATACTTTATAAGGCAATACTAAATAACGTTATACGTTATAAGGTAATACTACATAACGTTATACGTCATTACGTAATAGTATATAACGTTATACGTTAGTACGTAATAGTATATAACGTTATACGTCATAATGTAATAGTTTATAACGTTATACGTTATTATGTAATAGTATATAACGTTATACGTTTGTACATAGTAGTATATAACGTCATACGTTAGTACGTAATAGTATATAACGTTGTACGTCATAACGCAATAGTATATAACGTTATAGGTTATAAGGTAATACTACATAATGTTATACGTCATAAGGTAATACTACAGAGCGTTATGCATCATAAGCTAATACCACGTAACGTTATACGTCATAACGTAATGGTATATAACGTTATACGTTATAAGGTAATGCTACATAACGTTATACGTCATATGGTAATAATACATAACGTTATACGTCATTACGTAATTATATGTAACGTTATACTTTATAAGGCAATACTAAATAACGTTATACGTCATAAGGTAATACTACATTACGTTATACGTCATTACGTAAGAGTATATAACGTTATACGTTATTCCGTAATAGTATATTACGTTATACGTTACTACGTACTAGTATATAACGTTAAACGTTAGTACGTAACAGTATATAACGTTATACGTCATTACGTAATAGTATATAACATTATACGTTATTGCGTAATAGTAAATTACATAGTACGTTAGTACGTACTAGTATATAACGTTATACGTTATTACGTAATAGTATATGTCGTTATACGTTATTACGTAATTGTGTAGAACGTTATACGTTATTACGTAATGGTATATAACGTTATACGTTATAAGGTAATACTACATAACGTTTTACGTCATACTGTAATACTATATAATGTTATACGTCATAAGCTAATACTACATAGCGTTATACGTTATTACGTAATAGTATATAACGTTATACGTTAGTACGTAATAGTATATAACGTTGTACGTCATAAGGTAATACTAGATAACGTTATACGTCATAAGCTAATACTACATAGCGTTATACGTTATTACGTAATAGTATATAACGTTATACGTTAGTACGTAATAGTATATAACGTTGTACGTCATAACGCAACAGTATATTACGTTATACGTTATAAGGTAATACTACATAATGTTATACGTCATAAGGCAATACTACAGAGCGTTATACGTCATTATGTAATAGGATATAACGTTATACGTCATAACGTAATAGTTTATAACGTTATACGTTAGTACGTAATAGTAAATAACGTTATACGTTATTACGTAACAGTGTAGAACGTTATACGTTATTACGTAATAGTATATAACGTTGTACGTAATAACGCAATAGTATATATCGTTATACGTTATTACGTAGTAGTATTTAACGTTATACGTTAGTACGCAATAGTATATATATTGTTATACGTTATTACGTAATGGTGTAGAACGTTATACGTTATTACGTAATGGTATATAACGTTATACGTTATTACGTAATATTATATTACGTTATACGTTAGTACGTAATAGTTTATAACGTTACACGTTAGTACGTAATAGTTTATAAAGTTATACGTTAGTACGTAATAGTATATACCGTTACACGTTATTACGTAATAGTGTAGGACGTTATACGTTATTACGTAATGGTATATAACGTTATACGTTATTACGTAATAGTATTTAACGTTATACGTTATTACGTAGTAGTATATAACGTTATACGTTAGTATGTAATATTATATAACGTTATACGTTACAAGGTAATACTACATAACGTTATACGTCATAAGGTAATACTATATAACGTTATATGACATTACGTAATAGTATATAACGTTATACGTTAGTACGTAATAGTATATAACGTTATACGTTATAAGGTAATACTATATAACGTTATACGTCATAAGCTAATACTACATAGCGTATACGTTATTGCGTAATAGTAAATTACGTTATACGTTAGTACGTACTAGTATCTAACGTTATACGTTAGTACGTAATAGTATATGACGTTATACGTTGTTACGTACTAGTATATTACGTTATACGTTACTACGTACTAGTATATAACGTTAAACGTTAGTACGTACTAGTATATAACGTTATACGTTGGTACGTAACAGGTTATATCGTTATACGTTATTACGTAATAGTTTATAACGTTATACGTTAGTACGTAATAGTATATACCGTTACACGTTATTACGTAATGGTATATAACGTTATACGTTATTACGTAATAGTATATTACGTTATACGTTACTACGTAATAGTTGATAACGTTATACGTTAGTACGTAATGGTATATAACGTTATACGTTATTACGTAATAGTATATTACGTTATACGTTACTACGTAATAGTTTATAACGTTATACGTTAGTACGTAATGGTATATAACATTATACGTTATTGCGTAATAGTAAATTACGTTGTACGTTAGTACGTAACAGTATATAACGTTATACGTTAGTACGTAACAGTATATAACGTTATACGTCATTACGTAGTAGTATATAACGTTATACGTTACTACGTACTAGTATTTAACGTTAAACGTTAGAACGTAATAGTTTATAACGTTATACGTTAGTACGTAATAGTATATAACGTTGTACGTCATAACGCAATACTATATAACGTTGTACGTCATAACGCAATAGTATATAACGTTATACGTTATTACGTAATAGTATATTACGTTATACCTTACTACGTACTAGTATTTAACGTTAAACGTTAGTACGTAACAGTATATAACGTTATACGTCATTACGTAATAGTATATAACATTATACGTTATTACGTAGTAGTATATAACGTTATACGTTAGTATGTAATAGTATATAACGTTATACGTTATAAGGTAATACTAAATAACGTTATACGTAATATGGTAATAATACATAACGTTATACGTTATTACGTAATAGTATATTACGTTATACGTTACTACGTAATAGTTTATAACGTTATACGTTAGTACGTAATGGTATATAACGTTATACGTTATTGCGTAATAGTAAATTACGTTGTACGTTAGTACGTAACAGTATATAACGTTATACGTTAGTACGTAACAGTATATAACGTTATACGTCATTACGTAATAGTATATAACATTATACGTTATTGCGTAATAGTAAATTACGTTGTACGTTAGTACGTAACAGTATATAACGTTATACGTCATTACGTAATAGTATATAACATTATACGTTGTTACGTACTAGTATATTACGTTATACGTTACTACGTACTAGTATATAACGTTAAACGTTAGTACGTACTAGTATATAACGTTATACGTTAGTACGTAACAGGTTATATCGTTATACGTTATTACGTAATAGTGTAGAACGTTATACGTTATTACATAATGGTATATAACGTTATACGTTATTACGTAATAGTATATTACGTTATACGTTAGTACGTAATAGTTTATAACGTTATACGTTACTACGTAGTAGTATATAACGTTATACGTTAGTATGTAATAGTATATAACGTTATACGTTATAAGGTAATACTACATAACGTTATACGTCCATACCTAATTATATGTAACGATATACGTTATAAGGTAACACTACATAACGTTATACGTCATAAGGTAATACTACATAACGTTATACGACATTACGTAATAGTATATAACGTTATACGTTAGTACGCAATAGCATATAACGTTATACGTTGTTACGTACTAGTCTATTACGTTATACGTTAGTACGTAATAGCTTATAACGTTATACGTTAGTACGTAATAGTATATAACATTATACGTTAGTGCGTAATAGTAAATTACGTTATACGTTAGTACGTACTAGTATATAACGTTATACGTTAGTACGTAATAGTATATATCGTTATACGTTATCACGTAATAGTGTAGAACGTTATACGTTATTACGTAATGGTATATAACGTTATACGTTATTACGTAATAGTATATTACGTTATACGTTAGTACGTAATAGTTTATAACGTTATACGTTAGTACGTAATAGTATATAACGTTATACGTTATTACGTAATAGAGTAGAACGTTATACGTTATTACGTAATGGTATATAACGTTATACGTTATTACGTAATAGTATATTACGTTTTACGTCAGTACGTAATAATTTATAACGTTATACGTTAGTACGTAATAGTATATAACGTTGTACGTCATAACGCAATAGCATATAACGTTATACGTTATTACGTAGTAGTATATAACGTTATACGTTATAAGGTAATACTAAATAACGTTATACGTCATAAGGTAATACTACATTACGTAATACGTCATTACGTAATAGTATATAACGTTATACGTCATTACGTAATAGTATATAACATTATACGTTATTGCGTAATAGTAAATTACGTTGTACGTTAGTACGTACTAGTATATAACGTTATACGTTAGTACGTAATAGTATATGCCGTTATACGTTATTACGTAATAGTGTAGAACGTTATACGTTATTACGTAATGGTATATAACGTTATACGTTATTACGTAATAGTATATTACGTTATACGTTACTACGTAATAGTTTATAACGTTATACGTTAGTACGTAATGGTATATAACGTTATACGTTATAACGTAATAGTATATTACGTTATACGTTACTACGTAATAGTTTATAACGTTATACGTTAGTACGTAACAGTATATAACGTTATACGTCATTACGTCCTAGTATATAACGTTATACGTTAGTACGTAATAGTATATGTCGTTATACGTTATTACGTAATAGTTTATAACGTTATACGTTATTACGTAATAGTATATTACGTTATACGTTACTACGTAATAGTTTATAACGTTATACGTTAGTACGTAATGGTATATAACGTTATACGTTATTACGTAATAGTATATTACGTTATACGTTACTACGTAATAGTTTATAACGTTATACGTTAGTACGTAACAGTATATAACGTTATACGTCATTACGTAATAGTATATAACATTATACGTTATTGCGTAGTAGTAAATTACGTTGTACGTTAGTACGTAACAGTACATAACGTTATACGTCATTACGTAATAGTATATAACATTATACGTAATTACGTAGTAGTATATAACGTTATACGTTAGTATGCAATAGTATATAACGTTATACGTTATAAGGTAATACCACATAACGTTATACGTAATATGGTAATAATACATAACGTTATACGTCATTACGTAATTATATCTAACGTTATACTTTATAAGGCAATACTAAACAACGTTATACGTTATAAGGTAATACTACATAACGTTATACGTCATTACGTAATAGTATATAACGTTATACGTCATTACGTAATAGTATATAACATTATACGTTATTGCGTAATAGTAAATTACGTTGTACGTTAGTACTTACTAGTATATAACGTTATACGTTAGTACGTAAAAGTATATGTCGTTATACGTTATTACGTAATAGTTTATAACGTTATACGTTAGTACGTAATGGTATATAACGTTATACGTTATTACGTAATAGTATATTACGTTATACGTTACTACGTAATAGTTTATAACGTTATACGTTAGTACGTAATGGTATATAACGTTATACGTTATTACGTAATAGTATATTACGTTATACGTTACTACGTAATGGTTTATAACGTTATACGTTAGTACGTAACAGTATATAACGTTATACGTCATTACGTAATAGTATACAACATTATACGTAATTACGTAGTAGTATATAACGTTATACGTTAGTATGCAATAGCATATAACGTTATACGTTATAAGGTAATACCACATAACGTTATACGTAATATGGTAATAATACATAACGTTATACGTCATTACGTAATTATATCTAACGTTATACTTTATAAGGCAATACTAAACAACGTTATACGTTATAAGGTAATACTACATAACGTTATACGTCATTACGTAATAGTATATAACGTTATACGTCATTACGTAATAGTATATAACATTATACGTTATTGCGTAATAGTAAATTACGTTGTACGTTAGTACTTACTAGTATATAACGTTATACGTTAGTACGTAAAAGTATATGTCGTTATACGTTATTACGTAATAGTGTAGAACGTTATACGTTATTACGTAATGGTATATAACGTTATACGTTATTACGTAATAGTATATTACGTTATACGTTACTACGTAATAGTTTATAACGTTATACGTTAGTACGTAATGGTATATAAACTTTATACGTTATTACGTAATAGTATATTACGTTATACGTTACTACGTAATGGTTTATAACGTTATACGTTAGTACGTAATAGTATATAACGTTATACGTTGTTACGTACTAGTATATTACGTTATACGTTACTACGTTCTAGTATATAACGTTAAACGTTAGTACGTAACAGTATATAACGTAATGCGTCATTACGTAATTGTATATAACATTATACGTTATTGCGTAATAGTATATTACGTTATACGTTAGTACGTGATGGTATATAACGTTATACGTTATTACGTAATAGTATATTACGTTATACGTTACTACGTAACAGTATATTACGTTATACGTTAGTACGTAATAGTTTATAACGTTATACGTTAGTACGTAATAGTATATAACGTTGTACGTCATAACGCAATAGTATATAACGTTATACGTTATAAGGTAACACTACATAACGTTATACGTCATAAGGTAATACTACATAACGTTATACGACATTACGTAATAGTATATAACGTTATACGTTAGTACGTAATAGTATATATCGTTACACGTTATTACGTAATAGTATATTACGTTATACGTTACTACGTAATAGTTTATAACGTTATACGTTAGTACGTAACAGTATATAACGTTATACGTCATTACGTCCTAGTATATAACGTTATGCGTTATAAGGTGATACTACATAACGTTATACGTTATAAGGTAGTACTACATAACGTTATACGTCATTACGTAATAGTATATAACGTTATAAGTTATAACGTAATAGTATATTACGTTATACGTTACTACGTAATAGTTTATAACGTTATACGTTAGTACGTAACAGTATATAACGTTATACGTCATTACGTCCTAGTATATAACGTTATACGTTAGTACATAATAGTATATGTCGTTATACGTTATTACGTAATAGTTTATAACGTTATACGTTTTTACGTAATAGTATATTACGTTACACGTTACTACGTAATAGTTTATAACGTTATACGTTAGTACGTAATGGTATATAACGTTATACGTTATTACGTAATAGTATATTACGTTATACGTTACTACGTAATAGTTTATAACGTTATACGTTAGTACGTAACAGTATATAACGTTATACGTCATTACTTAATAGTATATAACATTATACGTTATTGCGTAATAGTAAATTACGTTGTACGTTAGTACGTAACAGTATATAACGTTATACGTCATTACGTAATAGTATATAACATTATACGTAATTACGTAGTAGTATATAACGTTATACGTTAGTATGCAATAGTATATAACGTTATACGTTATAAGGTAATACCACATAACGTTATACGTAATATGGTAATAATACATAACGTTATACGTCATTACGTAATTATATCTAATGTTATACTTTATAAGGCAATACTAAACAACGTTATACGTTATAAGGTAATACTACATAACGTTATACGTCAATACGTAATAGTATATAACGTTATACGTCATTACGTAATAGTATATAACATTATACGTTATTGCGTAATAGTAAATTACGTTGTACGTTAGTACTTACTAGTATATAACGTTATACGTTAGTACGTAATAGTATATGTCGTTATACGTTATTACGTAATACTTTATAACGTTATACGTTAGTACGTAATAGTTTATAACGTTATACGTTAGTACGTAATAGTTTATAACGTTATACGTCATTACGTAATTATATGTAACGTTATACTTTATAAGGCAATACTAAATGACGTTATACGTCATAAGGTAATACTACATTACGTTATACGTCATTACGTAATAGTATATAACGTTATACGTTATTACTTAATAGTATATTACGTTATACGTCACTACGTACTAATATATCACGTTAAACGTTAGTACGTAACAGTATATAACGTAATGCGTCATTACGTAATTGTATATAACATTATACGTTATTGCGTAATAGTATATTACGTTATACGTTAGTACGTAATAGTTTATAACGTTATACGTTATTACGTAGTAGTATATAACGTTATACGTTAGTCAGTAATAGTATATATCGTTATACGTTATTACGTAGTAGTATATTACGTTATACGTTAGTACGTAATAGTTTATATCGTTATACGTTAGTACGTAATAGTATATAACGTTGTACGTCATAACGCAATAGCATATAACGTTATACGTTATTAGGTAGTAGTATATAACGTTATACGTTAGTAAGTAATAGTATATATCGTTATACGTTATTACGTAATAGTAAATAACGTTATACGTTATAAGGTAATACTACATAACGTTATACGTTATAAGGTAATACTACATAACGTTATACGTCATTACGTAATAGTATATAACGATATACGTCATTACATAATAGTATATAACATTATACGTTGTTGCGTAACAGTAAATTACGTTGTACGTTAGTACGTACTAGTATATAACGTTATACGTTAGTACGTAATAGTATATGTCGTTATACGTTATTACGTAATAGTGTAGAACGTTATACGTTATTACGTAATGGTATATAACGTTATACGTTATTACGTAATAGTATATTACTTTATACGTTAGTACGTAATAGTTTATAACGTTATACGTTAGTACGTAATAGTATATAACGTTATACGTTATTACGTAATAGAGTAGAACGTTATACGTTATTACGTAATGGTATATAACTTTATACCTTATTACGTAATAGTATATAACGTTATACGTTAGTACGTAATAGTCTATAACGTTCTACGTCATAACGCAATAATATATAACGTTGTACGTCATAACGCAATAGTATATAACGTTATACGTTATAAGGTAACACTACATAACGTTATACGTCATAAGGTAATACTACATAACGTTATTCGACATTACGTAATAGTATATAACGTTATACGTTAGTACGTAATAGTATATATCGTTATACGTTATTACGTAACAGTGTAGAACGTTATACGTTATTACGTAAAGGTATATAACGTTATACGTTATTACGTAATAGTATATTACGTTATACTTTAGTACGTAATAGTTTATAACGTTATACGTTAGTACGTAATAGTATATAACGTTATACGTTATTACGTAATAGAGTAGAACGTTATACGTTATTACGTAATGGTATATAACTTTATACGTTATTACGTAATAGTATATTACGTTTTACGTTAGTACGTAATAGTTTATAACGTTATACGTTAGTACGTAATAGTATCTAACGTTGTACGTCATAACGCAATAGCATATAACGTTATACGTTATTACGTAGTAGTATATAACGTTATACGTTAGTAAGTAATAGTATATATCGTTATACGTTATTACGTAATAGTAAATAACGTTATACGTTATAAGGTAATACTACATAACGTTATACGTCATTACGTAATAGTATATAACGTTATACGTCATTACGTAATAGTATATAACATTATACGTTATTGCGTAATAGTAAATTACGTTGTACGTTAGTACTTACTAGTATATAACGTTATACGTTAGTACGTAAAAGTATATGTCGTTATACGTTATTACGTAATAGTGTAGAACGTTATACGTTATTACGTAATGGTATATAACGTTATACGTTATTACGTAATAGTATATTACGTTATACGTTACTACGTTCTAGTATATAACGTTAAACGTTAGTACGTAACAGTATATAACGTAATGCGTCATTACGTAATTGTATATAACATTATACGTTATTGCGTAATAGTATATTACGTTATACGTTAGTACGTAATGGTATATAACGTTATACGTTATTACGTAATAGTATATTACGTTATACGTTACTACGTAACAGTATATTACGTTATACGTTAGTACGTAATAGTTTATAACGTTATACGTTAGTACGTAATAGTATATAACGTTGTACGTCATAACGCAATAGTATATAACGTTATACGTTATAAGGTAACACTACATAACGTTATACGTCATAAGGTAATACTACATAACGTTATACGACATTACGTAATAGTATATAACGTTATACGTTAGTACGTAATAGTATATATCGTTATACGTTATTACGTAATAGTATATTACGTTATACGTTACTACGTAATAGTTTATAACGTTATACGTTAGTACGTAACAGTATATAACGTTATACGTCATTACGTCCTAGTATATAACGTTATACGTTATAAGGTGATACTACATAACGTTATACGTTATAAGGTAATACTACATAACGTTATACGTCATTACGTAATAGTATATAACGTTATACGTTATAACGTAATAGTATATTACGTTATACGTTACTACGTAATAGTTTATAACGTTATACGTTAGTACGTAACAGTATATAACGTTATACGTCATTACGTCCTAGTATATAACGTTATACGTTAGTACGTAATAGTATATGTCGTTATACGTTATTACGTAATAGTTTATAACGTTATACGTTTTTACGTAATAGTATATTACGTTACACGTTACTACGGAATAGTTTATAACGTTATACGTTAGTACGTAATGGTATATAACGTTATACGTTATTACGTAATAGTATATTACGTTATACGTTACTACGTAATAGTTTATAACGTTATACGTTAGTACGTAACAGTATATAACGTTATACGTCATTACTTAATAGTATATAACATTATACGTTATTGCGTAATAGTAAATTACGTTGTACGTTAGTACGTAACAGTATATAACGTTATACGTCATTACGTAATTGTATATAACGTTATACGTTAGTACGTAATAGTATATAACGTTGTACGTCATAACGCAATAGCATATAACGTTATACGTTATTACGTAGTAGTATATAACGTTATACGTTAGTAAGTAATAGTATATAACGTTATACGTTATTACGTAATAGTAAATAACGTTATACGTTATAAGGTAATACTACATAACGTTATACGTTATAAGGTAATACTACATAACGTTATACGTCATTACGTAATAGTATATAACGATATACGTCATTACATAATAGTATATAACATTATACGTTGTTGCGTAACAGTAAATTACGTTGTACGTTAGTACGTACTAGTATATAACGTTATACGTTAGTACGTAATAGTATATATCGTTATACGTTATTACGCAATAGTGTAGAACGTTATACGTTATTACGTAATGGTATATAACGTTATACGTTATTACGTAATAGTATATTACTTTATACGTTAGTACGTAATAGTTTATAACGTTATACGTTAGTACGTAATAGTATATAACGTTATACGTTATTACGTAATAGAGTAGAACGTTATACGTTATTACGTAATGGTATATAACTTTATACCTTATTACGTAATAGTATATAACGTTATACGTTAGTACGTAATAGTCTATAACGTTCTACGTCATAACGCAATAATATATAACGTTGTACGTCATAACGCAATAGTATATAACGTTATACGTTATAAGGTAACACTACATAACGTTATACGTCATAAGGTAATACTACATAACGTTATTCGACATTACGTAATAGTATATAACGTTATACGTTAGTACGTAATAGTATATATCGTTATACGTTATTACGTAACAGTGTAGAACGTTATACGTTATTACGTAAAGGTATATAACGTTATACGTTATTACGTAATAGTATATTACGTTATACGTTAGTACGTAATAGTTTATAACGTTATACGTTAGTACGTAATAGTATATAACGTTATACGTTATTACGTAATAGAGTAGAACGTTATACGTTATTACGTAATGGTATATAACTTTATACGTTATTACGTAATAGTATATTACGTTTTACGTTAGTACGTAATAGTTTATAACGTTATACGTTAGTACGTAATAGTATCTAACGTTGTACGTCATAACGCAATAGCATATAACGTTATACGTTATTACGTAGTAGTATATAACGTTATACGTTAGTAAGTAATAGTATATATCGTTATACGTTATTACGTAATAGTAAATAACGTTATATGTTATAAGGTAATACTACATAACGTTATACGTCATAAGGTAATACTACATAACGTTATACGACATTACGTAATAGTATATAACGTTATACGTTAGTACGTAATAGTATATATCGTTATACGTTATTACGTAATAGTATATTACGTTATACGTTACTACGTAATAGTTTATAACGTTATACGTTAGTACGTAACAGTATATAACGTTATACGTCATTACGTCCTAGTATATAACGTTATACGTTATAAGGTAATACTACATAACGTTATACGTCATTACGTAATAGTATATAACGTTATACGTTATAACGTAATAGTATATTACGTTATACGTTACTACGTAATAGTTTATAACGTTATACGTTAGTACGTAACAGTATATAACGTTATACGTCATTACGTCCTAGTATATAACGTTATACGTTAGTACGTAATAGTATATGTCGTTATACGTTATTACGTAATAGTTTATAACGTTATACGTTTTTACGTAATAGTATATTACGTAACACGTTACTACGTAATAGTTTATAACGTTATACGTTAGTACGTAATGGTATATAACGTTATACGTTATTACGTAATAGTATATTACGTTATACGTTACTACGTAATAGTTTATAACGTTATACGTTAGTACGTAACAGTATATAACGTTATACGTCATTACTTAATAGTATATAACATTATACGTTATTGCGTAATAGTAAATTACGTTGTACGTTAGTACGTAACAGTATATAACGTTATACGTCATTACGTAATAGTATATAACATTATACGTAATTACGTAGTAGTATATAACGTTATACGTTAGTATGCAATCGTATATAACGTTATACGTTATAAGGTAATACCACATAACGTTATACGTAATATGGTAATAATACATAACGTTATAAGTCATTACGTAATTATATCTAACGTTATACTTTATAAGGCAATACTAAACAACGTTATACGTTATAAGGTAATACTACATAACGTTATACGTCATTACGTAATAGTATATAACGTTATACGTCATTACGTAATAGTATATAACATTATACGTTATTGCGTAATAGTAAATTACGTTGTACGTTAGTACTTACTAGTATATAACGTTATACGTTAGTACGTAATAGTATATGTCGTTATACGTTATTACGTAATAGTGTAGAACGTTATACGTTATTACGTAATGGTATATAACGTTATACGTTATTACGTAATAGTATATTACGTTATACGTTACTACGTAATAGTTTATAACGTTATACGTTAGTACGTAATGGTATATAACGTTATACGTTATTACGTAATAGTATATTACGGTATACGTTACTACGTAATGGTTTATAACGTTATACGTTAGTACGTAACAGTATATAACGTTATACGTCATTACGTACTAGTATATAACGTTATACGTTAGTACGTAATAGTATATGTCGTTATATGTTATTACGTAATACTTTATAACGTTATACGTTAGTACGTAATAGTTTATAACGTTATACGTTAGTACGTAATAGTTTATAACGTTATACGTCATTACGTAATTATATGTAACGTTATACTTTATAAGGCAATACTAAATGACGTTATACGTCATAAGGTAATACTACATTACGTTATACGTCATTACGTAATAGTATATAACGTTATACGTTAGTACGTAATAGTATATGTCGTTATACGTTATTACGTAATAGTGTAGAACGTTATACGTTATTACGTAATGGTATATAACGTTATACGTTATTACGTAATAGTATATTACGTTATACGTTACTACGTAATAGTTTATAACGTTATACGTTAGTACGTAATGGTATATAACGTAATGCGTCATTACGTAATTGTATATAACATTATACGTTATTGCGTAATAGTATATTACGTTATACGTTAGTACGTAATAGTTTATAACGTTATACGTTATTACGTAGTAGTATATAACGTTATACGTTAGTAAGTAATAGTATATATCGTTATACGTTATTACGTAATAGTATATTACGTTATACGTTAGTACGTAATAGTTTATAACGTTATACGTTAGTACGTAATAGTATATAACGTTGTACGTCATAACGCAATAGCATATAACGTTATACGTTATTACGTAGTAGTATATAACGTTATACGTTAGTAAGTAATAGTATATATCGTTATACGTTATTACGTAATAGTAAATAACGTTATACGCTATAAGGTAATACTACATAACGTTATACGTTATAAGGTAATACTACATAACGTTATACGTCATTACGTAATAGTATATAACGATATACGTCATTACATAGTAGTATATAACATTATACGTTGTTGCGTAACAGTAAATTACGTTGTACGTTAGTACGTACTAGTATATAACGTTATACGTTAGTACGCAATAGTATATGTCGCTATACGTTATTACGTAATAGTATAGAACGTTATGCGTTATTACGTAATGGTACATAACGTTATACGTTATTACGTAATAGTGTATTACGTTATACGTTAGTACGTAATAGTTTATAACGTTATACGTTAGTACGTAGTAGTATATAGCGTTATACGTTATTACGTAGTAGTATATAACGTTATACGTTAGTATGTAATAGTATATAACGTTATACGTTATAAGGTAATACTACATAACGTTATACGTCATATGGGAATAATACATGACGTTGTACGTCATTACGTAATTATATGTAACGTTATACGTTATAAGGTAACACTACATAACGTTATACGTCATAAGGTAATACTACATAACGTTACACGACATTGCGTAATAGTATATAACGTTATACAGTAGCGGACAAAAGTTTAAGACGATGATTTGTAAACCGGATTACAAACATCTTATACGCATATTGTTCTTCTATTCGGTTTGTCTCTTTGGAATAATGTAGCTGTATGTTTGACCTTCGTAACCTCAGACAGTCAGTTGTTAAATACAAACAATGTAGGAGTTACAACAGTTAGTTACCGCCTAGCACTTGGAAACAGTGGACATTAGTTTAAGACGATCTGTGTAAAACGTGAGTACGAGTACAGTTTTTGAACATTTTGATTCTGGAATGTCAAAATCATTGTTTAGTGTTCCTTTTATTGCTTAAAATTCATTTAGGTAGGAACAGACTATGGGTAAATCAAAGAATTTACTTGAAAACGAAAGGGAACAAATCGTAAGGCTGCGAAAGCAAAGTAAAACCTTCACCGAAATAGCTAATATAGTGAACAGGTCAGAAACAGCTTGTAAACAAGCTTGGTATAAATGTTTAAAGACCGGCATGTATTGCGATCAACCGAAAAACGGAAGACCACGGAAAACAACACCGAAAATGGATCGCCGGATTCATCGATTGAGCGAAAAGGATCGTTTTCGTAGTGCAAATAATATTGCTGCGGAGATAAACTATGAAAACGATACACAAATTAGTGCTAGAACTGTTAGGAGAAGATTAGAAGACTTTAACTTAAGAGGACGAAAACCCCAAAAGAAACCACTGCTGAGTTCTAGGAATCGAAAAAGACGACTTGCATTTGCTAAAGCTCATAAGCATTGGACAAGTGAAGATTGGCAAAAGGTATTGTTTTCTGACGAATCGAAATTCAATCGCGTCTGTTCTGACGGGATACGGTACGTTAGACGTCGAATTGGCGAAAGTTTGAAAACACAGTGCGTTTTAAAAACTCTTAAACATGGTGGTGGCAACGTTATGGTGTGGGCGTGTTTTTCTCGAAGCGGCCCTGGTCCGATATGTCGTATCAATGGAATTATGGACCGTTTTCAATACAAGGACATACTCAAGAACACAATGTTACCTTTTGCACGCAACAATATGAGTGATGATTTTATTTTTCAAAATGATAATGATCCGAAGCACACGGCCGGGGTTGTGAAACAGTTTTTTCAAGAAGAAAATATCACCGTGCTGCCGTGGCCGTCGCAATCACCAGACATTAACCCAATCGAGAATTTGTGAAGCATCATAAAAAAGACAGTACAAGGTTATAAACCGAAAAATTTAAATGAACTTTACTCTACGATTGAAACAGCCTGGAATAATATTACGGTAGATTAATATAAAAAATTAATAGATTCTATGCCAAGAAGATGTACCGAAGGGATAAGAAATAACGGATATTGAACAAAATATTGAATTTAAACAAAAATTGTGTATATTTTTTAACCAAAAATTAATATTTTTTGTATAGTCTTAAACTTTTGACCGACGAAATATTATACAGATTTCGTTCCTTTTTTATAACTTAGCTATTGAGCAAAATATCAAAATGAAATTTTTTTTCTAAGTGTACAAACAAATGTACAATTAGTTAATACCAAAAGTAGAACACCGTATTTATATTTTTTATGGAAAGTAAATCAATTATTTATTTCTTCCATTTCGTCTTAAACTTTTGTCCGCTACTGTACGTTAGTACGTAATAGTATATAACGTTATACGTTGTTACGTACTAGTATATTACGTTATACGTTACTACGTACTAGTATATAACGTTAAACGTTAGTACGTAACAGTATATAACGTTATACGTCATTACGTAATAGTATATAACATTATACGTTATTGCGTAATAGTAAATTACGTTATACGACATTACGTAATAGTATATAACGTTATACGTTAGTACGTAATAGTATATAACGTTATATGTTATAAGGTAATACTATATAACGTTATACGTCATAAGCTAATACTACATAGCGTATACGTTATTGCGTAATAGTAAATTACGTTATACGTTAGTACGTACTAGTATATATCGTTATACGTTATTACGTAATAGTATATTACGTTATACGTTAGAACGTAATAGTTTATAACGTTATACGTTAGTACGTAATAGTATATAACGATGTACGTAATAACTTAATAGTATATAACGTTATACGTTATTACGTAGTAGTATATAACGTTATACGTCATTACGTAATAGTATATAACATTATACGTTATTGCGTAATAGTAAATTACGTTATACGTTAGTACGTAATAGTATATATCTATATACGTTATTACGTAATAGTGTAGAACGATATACGTTATTACGTAATGGTTTATAACGTTATACGTTATTACGTAATAGTATATTACGTTATACGTTAGTACGTAATAGTTTATAACGTTATACGTTAGTACGTAGTAGTATATAGCGTTATACGTTATTACGTAATAGTGTAGAACGTTATACGTTATAAGGTAATACTACATAATGTTATACGTCATAAGCTAATACTAGATAGCGTTATACGTTATTACGTAATAGTATATAACGTCATACGTTAGTACGTAATAGTCTATAACGTTCTATGTCATAACGCAATAGTATATAACGCTGTACGTCATAACGCAATAGTATATAACGTTATACGTTATAAGGTAATACTACATAATGTTATACGTCATAAGGTAATACTACATAACGTTATATGTCATTACGTAATAGGATATAACGTTATACGTCATAACGTAATGGTATATAACGTTATACGTTATTACGTAGTAGTATATAACGTTATAGGTTAGTATGTAATAGTATATAACGTTATACGTTATAAGGTAATACTACATAACGTTATACGTAATATGGTAATAATACATAACGTTATACGTCATTACGTAATTTTATGTAACGTTATACTTTATAAGGCAATACTAAACAACGTTATATGTCATAAGGTAATACTACATTACGTTATACGTCATTACGTAATAGTATATAATGTTATACGTTAGTACGTAATAGTACATAACGTTATGCGTTGTTACGTACTAGTATATTACGTTATACGTTACTACGTACTAGTATATAACGTTAAACGTTAGTACGTAACAGTATATAACGGTATACGTCATTACGTAATAGTATATAACATTATACGTTATTGCGTAATAGTATATTACGTTGTACGTTAGTACGTACTAGTATATAACGTTATACGTTAGTACGTAATAGTATATGTCGTTATACGTTATTACGTAATAGTGTAGAACGTTATACGTTATTACGTAATCGCATATAACGTTATACGTTATTACGTCATAGTATATTACGTTATACGTTAGTACGTAATAGCTTATAACGTTATACGATAGTACGTAGTAGTATATAGCATTATACGTTATTACGTAATAGTGTAGATCGTTATACGTTATAAGGTAATACTACATAATGTTATACGTCATAAGCTAATACTAGATAGCGTTATACGTTATTACGTAATAGTATATAACGTCATACGTTAGTACGTAATAGTCTATAACGTTCTATGTCATAACGCAATAGTATATAACGCTGTACGTCATAACGCAATAGTATATAACGTTATACGTTATAAGGTAATACTACATAATGTTATACGTCATAAGGTAATACTACATAACGTTATATGTCATTACGTAATAGGATATAACGTTATACGTCATAACGTAATGGTATATAACGTTATACGTTATTACGTAGTAGTATATAACGTTATACGTTAGTATGTAATAGTATATAACGTTATACGTTATAAGGTAATACTACATAACGTTATACGTCATTACGTAATTATATGTAACGTTATACGTTATAAGGTAACACTACATAACGTTATACCTTATAAGGTAACACTACATAACGTTATACGTCATAAGGTAATACTACATAACGTTATACGACATTACGTAATAGTATATAATGTTATACGTTAGTACGTAATAGTACCTAACGTTATGCGTTGTTACGTACTAGTATATTACGTTATACGTTACTACGTCCTAGTATATAACGTTAAACGTTAGTACGTAACAGTATATAACGGTATACGTCATTACGTAATAGTATATATCATTATACGTTATTGCGTAATAGTAAATTACGTTATACGTTAGTACGTACTAGTATATAACGTTATACGTTAGTACGTAATAGTATATATCGTTATACGTTATTACGTAATAGTGTAGAACGATATACAATATTACGTAATGGTATATAACGTTATACGTTATTACGTAATAGTATATAACGTTATAGGTTAGTATGTAATAGTATATAACGTTATACGTTATAAGGTAATACTACATAACGTTATTCGTCATATGGTAATAATACATAACGTTATACGTCATTACGTAATTATATGTAACGTTATACTTTATAAGGCAATACTAAATAACGTTATACGTCATAAGGTAATACTACATTACGTTATACGTCATTACGTAATAGTATATAACGTTATACGTTATTACGTAATAGTACATTACGTTATACGTCATTACGTAATAGTATATAACGTTATACGTTATTACGCAATAGTACATTACGTTATACGTCACTACGTACTAATATATCACGTTAAACGTTAGTACATCACAGTATATAACGTTATACGTCATTACGTAATAGTATATAACATTATACGTTATTGCGTAATAGTAAATTACGTTGTACGTTAGTACGTACTAGTATATAACGTTATACGTTAGTACGTCATAGTATATTACGTTATACGTTAGTACGTAATAGTTTATAACGTTATACGTTAGTACGTAGTAGTATATAGCATTATACGTTATTACGTAATAGTGTAGATCGTTATACGTTATAAGGTAATACTACATAATGTTATACGTCATAAGCTAATACTAGATAGCGTTATACGTTATTACGTAATAGTATATAACGTCATACGTTAGTACGTAATAGTCTATAACGTTCTATGTCATAACGCAATAGTATATAACGCTGTACGTCATAACGCAATAGTATATAACGTTATACGTTATAAGGTAATACTACATAATGTTATACGTCATAAGGTAATACTACATAACGTTATATGTCATTACGTAATAGGATATAACGTTATACGTCATATCGTAATGGTATATAACGTTATACGTTATTACGTAGTAGTATATAATGTTATACGTTAGTATGTAATAGTATATAACGTTATACGTTATAAGGTTATACTACATAACGTTATACGTCATTACGTAATTATATGTAACGTTATACGTTATAAGGTAACACTACATAACGTTATACCTTATAAGGTAACACTACATAACGTTATACGTCATAAGGTAATACTACATAACGTTATACGACATTACGTAATAGTATATAATGTTATACGTTAGTACGTAATAGTACCTAACGTTATGCGTTGTTACGTACTAGTATATTACGTTATACGTTACTACGTACTAGTATATAACGTTAAACGTTAGTACGTAACAGTATATAACGTTATACGTCATTACGTAATAGTATATATCATTATACGTTATTGCGTAATAGTAAATTACGTTATACGTTAGTACGTACTAGTATATAACGTTATACGTTAGTACGTAATAGTATATATCGTTATACGTTATTACGTAATAGTGTAGAACGATATACAATATTACGTAATGGTATATAACGTTATACGTTATTACGTAATAGTATATAACGTTATAGGTTAGTATGTAATAGTATATAACGTTATACGTTATAAGGTAATACTACATAACGTTATTCGTCATATGGTAATAATACATAACGTTATACGTCATTACGTAATTATATGTAACGTTATACTTTATAAGGCAATACTAAATAACGTTATACGTCATAAGGTAATACTACATTACGTTATACGTCATTACGTAATAGTATATAACGTTATACGTTATTACGTAATAGTACATTACGTTATACGTCATTACGTAATAGTATATAACGTTATACGTTATTACGCAATAGTATATTACGTTATACGTCACTACGTACTAATATATCACGTTAAACGTTAGTACGTAAGAGTATATAACGTTATACGTCATTACGTAATAGTATATAACATTATACGTTATTACGTAGTAGTATATAACGTTATAGGTTAGTATATAATAGTATATAACGTTATACGTTATAAGGTAATACTACATAACGTTATACGTAATATGGTAATAATACATAACATTATACGTCATTACGTAATTATATCTAACGTTATACTTTATAAGGCAATACTAAATAACGTTATACCTTATAAGGTAATACTACATAACTTTATACGTCATTACGTAATAGTATATAACGTTATACGTCATTACGTAATAGTATATAACATTATACGTTATTGCGTAATAGTAAATTACGTTATACGTTAGTACGTACTAGTATATCACGTTATACGTTAGTACATAATAGTATATGTCGTTATACGTTATTACGTAATAGTGTAGAACGTTATACGTTATTACGTAATGGTATATAACGTTATACGTTATTACGTAATAGTATATTACGTTATACGTTAGTACGTACTAGTATATAACGTTATACGTTAGTACGTAATAGTATATATCGTTATACGTTATTACGTAATAGTGTAGAACGTTATACGTTATAAGGTAATACTACATAATGTTATACGTCATAAGCTAATACTACACAGTGTTATACGTTATTACGTAATAGTATATAACGTTATACGTTAGTACGTAATAGTCTATAACGTTCTACGTCATAACGCAATAGTATATAACGTTGTACGTCATAACGCAATAGTATATAACGTTATACGTTATTACGTAATAGTATATATCGTCATACGTTATTACGTAATAGTGTAGAACGTTATACGTTGTTACGTAATGGTATATAACGTTATACGTTATTACGTAATAGTATATTACGTTATACGTTACTACGTAATAGTATATAGCGTTATACGTTATTACGTAATAGTGTAGAACGTTATACGTTATAAGGTAACACTACATAATGTTATACGTCATAAGCTCTTAATACATAGCGTTATACGTTATTACGTAATAGTATATAACGTTATACGTTAGTACGTAATAGTCTATAACGTTCTACGTCATAACGCAATAGTATATAACGTTGTACGTCATAACGCTAAAGTATATAACATTATACGTTATTACGTAGTAGTATATAACGTTATAGGTTAGTATGTAATAGTATATAACGTTATACGTTATAAGGTAATACTACATAACGTTATACGTAATATGGTAATAATACATAACATTATACGTCATTACGTAATTATATCTAACGTTATACTTTATAAGGCAATACTAAATAACGTTATACCTTATAAGGTAATACTACATAACTTTATACGTCATTACGTAATAGTATATAACGTTATACGTCATTACGTAATAGTATATAACATTATACGTTATTGCGTAATAGTAAATTACGTTATACGTTAGTACGTACTAGTATATAACGATATACGTTAGTACATAATAGTATATGTCGTTATACGTTATTACGTAATAGTGTAGAACGTTATACGTTATTACGTAATGGTATATAACGTTATACGTTATTACGTAATAGTATATTACGTTATACGTTAGTACGTACTAGTATATAACGTTATACGTTAGTACGTAATAGTATATATCGTTATACGTTATTACGTAATAGTGTAGAACGTTATACGTTATAAGGGAATACTACATAATGTTATACGTCATAAGCTAATACTACACAGTGTTATACGTTATTACGTAATAGTATATAACGTTATACGTTAGTACGTAATAGTCTATAACGTTCTACGTCATAACGCAATAGTATATAACGTTGTACGTCATAACGCAATAGTATATAACGTTATACGTTATTACGTAATAGTATATATCGTCATACGTTATTACGTAATAGTGTAGAACGTTATACGTTGTTACGTAATGGTATATAACGTTATACGTTATTACGTAATAGTATATTACGTTATACGTTACTACGTAATAGTATATAGCGTTATACGTTATTACGTAATAGTGTAGAACGTTATACGTTATAAGGTAACACTACATAATGTTATACGTCATAAGCTCTTAATACATAGCGTTATACGTTATTACGTAATAGTATATAACGTTATACGTTAGTACGTAATAGTCTATAACGTTCTACGTCATAACGCAATAGTATATAACGTTGTACGTCATAACGCTAAAGTATATAACATTATACGTTATTACGTAGTAGTATATAACGTTATAGGTTAGTATGTAATAGTATATAACGTTATACGTTATAAGGTAATACTACATAACGTTATACGTAATATGATAATAATACATAACATTATACGTCATTACGTAATTATATCTAACGTTATACTTTATAAGGCAATACTAAATAACGTTATACCTTATAAGGTAATACTACATAACTTTATACGTCATTACGTAATAGTATATAACGTTATACGTCATTACGTAATAGTATATAACATTATACGTTATTGCGTAATAGTAAATTACGTTATACGTTAGTACGTACTAGTATATAACGATATACGTTAGTACATAATAGTATATGTCGTTATACGTTATTACGTAATAGTGTAGAACGTTATACGTTATTACGTAATGGTATATAACGTTATACGTTATTACGTAATAGTATATTACGTTATACGTTAGTACGTACTAGTATATAACGTTATACGTTAGTACGTAATAGTATATATCGTTATACGTTATTACGTAATAGTGTAGAACGTTATACGTTATAAGGGAATACTACATAATGTTATACGTCATAAGCTAATACTACACAGTGTTATACGTTATTACGTAATAGTATATAACGTTATACGTTAGTACGTAATAGTCTATAACGTTCTACGTCATAACGCAATAGTATATAACGTTGTACGTCATAACGCAATAGTATATAACGTTATACGTTATAAGGTAATACTACATAATGTTATACGTCATAAGGTAATACTACATAACGTTATATGTCATTACGTAATAGGATATAACGTTATACGTCATAAGGTAATACTACATTACGTTATACGTCATTACGTAATAGTATATAACGTTATACGTTATTACGTAATAGTACATTACGTTATACGTCATTACGTAATCGTATATAACGTTATACGTTATTACGTAATAGTATATATCGTCATACGTTATTACGTAATAGTGTAGAACGTTATACGTTGTTACGTAATGGTATATAACGTTATACGTTATTACGTAATAGTATATTACGTTATACGTCACTAGGTACTAATATATCACGTTAAACGTTAGTACGTAAGAGTATATAACGTTATACGTCATTACGTAATAGTATATAACATTATACGTTATTACGTAGTAGTATATAACGTTATAGGTTAGTATGTAATAGTATATAACGTTATACGTTATAAGGTAATACTACATAACGTTATACGTAATATGGTAATAATTCATAACATTATACGTCATTACGTAATTATATCTAACGTTATACTTTATAAGGCAATACTAAATAACGTTATACCTTATAAGGTAATACTACATAACGTTATACGTCATTACGTAATAGTATATAACGTTATACGTCATTACGTAATAGTATATAACATTATACGTTATTGCGTAATAGTAAATTACGTTATACGTTAGTACGTACTAGTATATTACGTTATACGTTAGTACGTAATAGTATATGTCGTTATACGTTATTACGTAATAGTGTAGAACGTTATACGTTATTACGTAATAGTGTAGAACGTTATACGTTATAAGGTAATACTACATAATGTTATACGTCATAAGCTAATACTAGATAGCGTTATACGTTATTACGTAATAGTATATAACGTTATTCGTTAGTACGTAATAGTCTATAACGTTCTACGTCATAAGGCAATAGTATATAACGTTGTACGTCATAACGCAATAGTATATAACGTTATACGTTATTACGTAATAGTATATATCGTTATACGTTATTACGTAATAGTGTAGAACGTTATACGTTATAAGGTAATACTACATAATGTTATACGTCATAAGCTAATACTACACAGTGTTATACGTTAGTACGTACTAGTATATAACGTTATACGTTAGTACGTAATAGTATATGTCGTTATACGTTATTACGTAATAGTGTAGAAAGTTATACGTTATTACGTAATAGTATATAACGTTATACGTTAGTACGTAATAGTCTATAACGTTCTACGTCATAACGCAATAGTATATAACGTTGTACGTCATAACGCAAAAGTATATAACGTTATACGTTATAAGGTAATACTACATAATGTTATACGTCATAAGGTAATACTACATAACGTTATATGTCATTACGTAATGGGATATAACGTTATACGTCATAACGTAATAGCATATAACGTTATGCGTTATTACGTAGTAGTATATAACGTTATACGTTAGTATGTAATAGTGTATTACGTTATACGTTAGTACGTAATAGTTTATAACGTTATACGTTAGTACGTAATAGTATATGTCGTTATACGTTATTACGTAATAGTGTAGAACGTTATACGTTATTACGTAATAGTGTAGAACGTTATACGTTATAAGGTAATACTACATAATGTTATACGTCATAAGCTAATACTAGATAGCGTTATACGTTATTACGTAATAGTATATAACGTTATTCGTTAGTACGTAATAGTCTATAACGTTCTACGTCATAAGGCAATAGTATATAACGTTGTACGTCATAACGCAATAGTATATAACGTTATACGTTATTACGTAATAGTATATATCGTTATACGTTATTACGTAATAGTGTAGAACGTTATACGTTATAAGGTAATACTACATAATGTTATACGTCATAAGCTAATACTACACAGTGTTATACGTTAGTACGTACTAGTATATAACGTTATACGTTAGTACGTAATAGTATATGTCGTTATACGTTATTACGTAATAGTGTAGAAAGTTATACGTTATTACGTAATAGTATATAACGTTATACGTTAGTACGTAATAGTCTATAACGTTCTACGTCATAACGCAATAGTATATAACGTTGTACGTCATAACGCAAAAGTATATAACGTTATACGTTATAAGGTAATACTACATAATGTTATACGTCATAAGGTAATACTACATAACGTTATATGTCATTACGTAATGGGATATAACGTTATACGTCATAACGTAATAGCATATAACGTTATACGTTATTACGTAGTAGTATATAACGTTATACGTTAGTATGTGATAGTGTATTACGTTATACGTTAGTACGTAATAGTTTATAACGTTATACGTTAGTACGTAGTAGTATATAGCGTTATACGTTATTACGTAATATTGTAGATCGTTATACGTTATAAGGTAATACTACATAATGTTATACGTCATAAGGTAATACTACATAACGTTATACGTCATTACGTAATAGTATATAACATTATACGTTATTGCGTACTAGTAAATTACGTTGTACGTTAGTACGTACTAGTATATAACGTTATACGTTAGTGCGCAATAGTATATGTCGTTATACGCTATTACGTAATAGTGTAGAACGTTATACGTTATTACGTAATGGTACATAACGTTATACGTTATTACGTAATAGTGTATTACGTTATACGTTAGTACGTAATAGTTTATAACGTTATACGTTAGTACGTAGTAGTATATAGCGTTATACGTCATAACGCAATAGTATATAACGTTGTACGTCATAACGCAAAAGTATATAACGTTATACGTTATAAGGTAACACTACATAATGTTATACGTCATAAGGTAATACTACATAACGTTATACGTCATTACGTAATAGTATATAACATTATACGTTATTGCGTACTAGTAAATTACGTTGTACGCTAGTACGTACTAGTATATAACGTTATACGTTAGTACGCAATAGTATATGTCGTTATACGTTATTACGTAATAGTGTATTACGTTATACGTTAGTACGTAATAGTTTATAACGTTATACGTTAGTACGTAGTAGTATATAGCGTTATACGTTATTACGTAATAGTGTAGATCGTTATACGTTATAAGGTAATACTACATAATGTTATACGTCATAAGGTAATACTACATAACGTTATATGTCATTACGTAATAGGATATAACGTTATACGTCATAACGTAATGGTATATAACGTTATACGTTATTACGTAGTAGTATATAACGTTATACGTTAGTATGTAATAGTATATAACGTTATACGTTATAAGGTAATACTACATAATGTTATACGTCATATGGTAATAATACATGACGTTGTACGCCATTACGTAATTATATGTAACGTGATACGTTATAAGGTAACACTACATAACGTTATACGTCATAAGGTAATACTACATAACGTTATACGACATTGCGTAATAGTATATAACGTTATACGTTAGTACGTAATAGTATATAACGTTATACGTTATTGAAAAATAGTATATTACGTTATACGTTACTACGTACTAGTATTTAACATTAAACGTTAGTACGTAACAGTATATAACGTTATACGTCATTACGTAATAGTATATTACGTTATACGTTAGTACGTAATAGTTTATAGCGTTATACGTTAGTACGTAATAGTATATAACGTTATACGTTATAAGGTAATACTATACAACGTTATACGTCATAAGCTAATACTACATAGCGTATACGTTATTGCGTAATAGTAAATTACGTTATACGTTAGTACGTACTAGTATATAACGTTATACGTTAGTACGTAATAGTACATATCGCTATACGTTATTACGTAATAGTGTAGAACGTTATACGTTATTACGTAATGGTATATAACGTTATACGTTATTACGTAGTAGTATATAACGTTATACGTCATTACGTAATAGTATATAACATTATACGTTATTGCGTAATAGTGTATTACGTTATACGTTAGTACGTAATAGTTTATAACGTTATACGTTAGTACGTAGTAGTATATAGCGTTATACGTTATTACGTAATAGTGTATTACGTTATACGTTAGTACGTAATAGTTTATAACGTTATACGTTAGTACGTAGTAGTATATAGCGTTATACGTTATTACGTAATAGTGTAGATCGTTATACGTTATAAGGTAATACTACATAACGTTATACGTCATATGGTAATCATACATAACGTTATACGTCATTACGTAATTATATGTAACGTTATACTTTATAAGGCAATACTAAATAACGTTATACGTCATAAGGTAATACTACATTACGTTAAACGTCATTACGTAATAGTATATAACGTTATACGTTATTACGTAATAGTACATTACGTTATACGTCACTACGTACTAATATATCACGTTAAACGTTAGTACGTAACAGTATATAACGTTATACGTCATTACGTAATAGTATATAACATTATACGTTATTGCGTAATAGTAAATTACGTTGTACGTTAGTACGTACTAGTATATAACGTTATACGTTAGTACGTAATAGTATATGTCGTTATACGTTATTACGTAATAGTGTAGAACGTTATACGTTATTACGTAATGGTATATAACGTTATACGTTATTAAGTCATAGTATATTACGTTATACGTTAGTACGTAATAGTTTATAACGTTATACGTTAGTACGTAGTAGTATATAGCGTTATACGTTATTACGTAATAGTGTAGAACGTTATACGTTATAAGGTAATACTACATAATGTTATACGTCATAAGCTAATACTAGATAGCGTTATACGTTATTACGTAATAGTATATAACGTCATACGTTAGTACGTAATAGTCTATAACGTTCTATGTCATAACGCAATAGTATATAACGCTGTACGTCATAACGCAATAGTATATAACGTTATACGTTATAAGGTAATACTACATAATGTTTTACGTCATAAGGTAATACTACATAACGTTATATGTCATTACGTAATAGGATATAACGTTATACGTCATAACGTAATGGTATATAACGTTATACGTTATTACGTAGTAGTATATAACGTTATACGTTAGTATGTAATAGTATATAACGTTATACGTTATAAGGTAATACTACATAACGTTATACGTCATATGGTAATCATACATAACGTTATACGTCATTACGTAATAGTATATAACATTATACGTTATTGCGTAATAGTAAATTACGTTATACGTTAGTACGTACTAGTATATAACGTTATACGTTAGTACGTAATAGTATATATCGTTATACGTTATTACGTAATATTGTAGAACGATATACAATATTACGTAATGGTATATAACGTTATACGTTATTACGTAATAGTATATTACGTTATACGTTAGTACGTAATAGTTTATAACGTTATACGTTATTACGTAGTAGTATATAACGTTATACGTTAGTAAGTAATAGTATATATCGTTATACGTAATTACGTAATAGTAAATAACGTTATACGTTAGTACGTAATAGTTTATAACGTTATACGTTAGTACGTAGTAGTATATAGCGTTATACGTTATTACGTAATAGTGTAGATCGTTATACATTATAAGGTAATACTACATAATGTTATACGTCATAAGGTAATACTACATAACGTTATATGTCATTACGTAATAGGATATAACGTTATACGTCATAACGTAATGGTATATAACGTTATACGTTATTACGTAGTAGTATATAACGTTATACGTTAGTATGTAATAGTATATAACGTTATACGTTATAAGGTAATACCACATAACGTTATACGTCATATGGTAATCATACATAACGTTATACGTCATTACGTAATTATATGTAACGTTATACTTTATAAGGCAATACTAAATAACGTTATACGTCATAAGGTAATACTACATTACGTTATACGTCATTACGTAATAGTATATAACGTTATACGTTATTACGTAATAGTACATTACGTTATACGTCACTACGTACTAATATATCACGTTAAACGTTAGTACGTAGCAGTATTTAACGTTATACGTCATTACGTAATAGTATATAACATTATACGTTATTGCGTAATAGTAAATTACGTTGTACGTTAGTACGTACTAGTATATAACGTTATACGTTAGTACGTAATAGTATATGTCGTTATACGTTATTACGTAATAGTGTAGAACGTTATACGTTATTACGTAATGGTATATAACGTTATACGTTATTACGTCATAGTATATTACGTTATACGTTAGTACGTAATAGTTTATAACGTTATACGTTAGTACGTAGTAGTATATAGCGTTATACGTTATTACGTAATAGTGTAGAACGTTATACGTTATAAGGTAATACTACATAATGTTATACGTCATAAGCTAATACTAGATAGCGTTATACGTTATTACGTAATAGTATATAACGTTATACGTTAGTACGTAATAGTCTATAACGTTCTACGTCATAAGGCAATAGTATATAACGTTGTACGTCATAACGCAATAGTATATAACGTTATACGTTATTACGTAATAGTATATATCGTTATACGTTATTACGTAATAGTGTAGAACGTTATACGTTATAAGGTAATACTACATAATGTTATACGTCATAAGCTAATACTACACAGTGTTATACGTTAGTACGTACTAGTATATAACGTTATACGTTAGTACGTAATAGTATATGTCGTTATACGTTATTACGTAATAGTGTAGAACGTTATACGTCATTACGTAATAGTATATAACGTTATACGTTAGTACGTAATAGTCTATAACGTTCTACGTCATAACGCAATAGTATATAACGTTGTACGTCATAACGCAAAAGTATATAACGTTATACGTTATAAGGTAATACTACATAATGTTATACGTCATAAGGTAATACTACATAACGTTATATGTCATTACGTAATGGGATATAACGTTATACGTCATAACGTAATAGCATATAACGTTATACGTTATTACGTAGTAGTATATAACGTTATACGTTAGTATGTAATAGTATATGTCGTTATACGCTATTACGTAATAGTGTAGAACGTTATACGTCATTACGTAATAGTATATAACGTTATACGTTAGTACGTAATAGTCTATAACGTTCTACGTCATAACGCAATAGTATATAACGTTGTACGTCATAACGCAAAAGTATATAACGTTATACGTTATAAGGTAATACTACATAATGTTATACGTCATAAGGTAATACTACATAACGTTATACGTCATTACGTAATAGTATATAACATTATACGTTATTGCGTACTAGTAAATTACGTTGTACGTTAGTACGTACTAGTATATAACGTTATACGTTAGTGCGCAATAGTATATGTCGTTATACGCTATTACGTAATAGTGTAGAACGTTATACGTTATTACGTAATGGTACATAACGTTATACGTTATTACGTAATAGTGTATTACGTTATACGTTAGTACGTAATAGTTTATAACGTTATACGTTAGTACGTAGTAGTATATAGCGTTATACGTCATAACGCAATAGTATATAACGTTGTACGTCATAACGCAAAAGTATATAACGTTATACGTTATAAGGTAATACTACATAATGTTATACGTCATAAGGTAATACTACATAACGTTATACGTCATTACGTAATAGTATATAACATTATACGTTATTGCGTACTAGTAAATTACGTTGTACGCTAGTACGTACTAGTATATAACGTTATACGTTAGTACGCAATAGTATATGTCGTTATACGTTATTACGTAATAGTGTATTACGTTATACGTTAGTACGTAATAGTTTATAACGTTATACGTTAGTACGTAGTAGTATATAGCGTTATACGTTATTACGTAATAGTGTAGATCGTTATACGTTATAAGGTAATACTACATAATGTTATACGTCATAAGGTAATACTACATAACGTTATATGTCATTACGTAATAGGATATAACGTTATACGTCATAACGTAATGGTATATAACGTTATACGTTATTACGTAGTAGTATATAACGTTATACGTTAGTATGTAATAGTATATAACGTTATACGTTATAAGATAATACTACATAACTTTATACGTCATATGGTAATCATACATAACGTTATACTTCATTACGTAATTATATGTAACGTTATACTTTATAAGGCAATACTAAATAACGTTATACGTCATAAGGTAATACTACATTACGTTATACGTCATTACGTAATAGTATATAACGTTATACGTTATTACGTAATAGTACATTACGTTATACGTCACTACGTACTAATATATCACGTTAAACGTTAGTACGTAACAGTATATAACGTTATACGTCATTACGTAATAGTATATAACATTATACGTTATTGCGTAATAGTAAATTACGTTGTACGTTAGTATGTACTAGTATATAACGTTATACGTTAGTACGTAATAGTATATGTCGTTATACGTTATTACGTAATAGTGTAGAACGTTATACGTTATTACGTAATGGTATATAACGTTATACGTTATTAAGTCATAGTATATTACGTTATACGTTAGTACGTAATAGTTTATAACGTTATACGTTAGTACGTAGTAGTATATAGCGTTATACGTTATTACGTAATAGTGTAGAACGTTATACGTTATAAGGTAATACTACATAATGTTATACGTCATAAGCTAATACTAGATAGCGTTATACGTTATTACGTAATAGTATATAACGTCATACGTTAGTACGTAATAGTCTATAACGTTCTATGTCATAACGCAATAGTATATAACGCTTTACGTCATAACGCAATAGTATATAACGTTATACGTTATAAGGTAATACTACATAATGTTATACGTCATAAGGTAATACTACATAACGTTATATGTCATTACGTAATAGGATATAACGTTATACGTCATAACGTAATGGTATATAACGTTATACGTTATTACGTAGTAGTATATAACGTTATACGTTAGTATGTAATAGTATATAACGTTATACGTTATAAGGTAATACTACATAACGTTATACGTCATATGGTAATCATACATAACGTTATACGTCATTACGTAATTATATGTAACGTTATACGTTATAAGGTAACACTACATAACGTTATACGTCATAAGGTAATACTACATAATGTTATACGACATTACGTAATAGTATATAACGTTATACGTTAGTACGTAATAGTACATAACGTTATGCGTTGTTACGTACTAGTATATTACGTTATACGTTACTACGTACTAGTATATAACGTTAAACGTTAGTACGTAACAGTATATAACGTTATACGTCATTACGTAATAGTATATAACATTATACGTTATTGCGTAATAGTAAATTACGTTATACGTTGGTACGTACTAGTATATAACGTTATACGTTAGTACGTAATAGTATATATCGTTATACGTTATTACGTAATAGTGTAGAACGATATACAATATTACGTAATGGTATATAACGTTATACGTTATTACGTAATAGTATATTACGTTATACGTTAGTACGTAATAGTTTATAACGTTATACGTTATTACGTAGTAGTATATAACGTTATACGTTAGTAAGGAATAGTATATATCGTTATACGTTATTACGTAATAGTAAATAACGTTATACGTTATAAGGTAATACTACATAACGTTATTCGTCATATGGTAATAATACATAACGTTATACGTCATTACGTAATTATATGTAACGTTATACTTTATAAGGCAATACTAAATAACGTTATACGTCATAAGGTAATACTACATTACGTTATACGTCATTACGTAATAGTATATAACGTTTTACGTTATTACGAAATAGTACATTACGTTATACGTCATTACGTAATAGTATATAACGTTATACGCTATTACGTAATAGTATATTACGTTATACGTCACTACGTACTAATATATCACGTTAAACGTTAGTACGTAACTGTATATAACGTTATACGTCATTACGTAATAGTATATAACATTATACGTTATTACGGAGTAGTATATAACGTTATAGGTTAGTATGTAATAGTATATAACGTTATACGTTATAAGGTAATACTACATAACGTTATACGTAATATGGTAATAATACATAACATTATGCGTCATTACGTAATTATATCTAACGTTATACTTTATAAGGCAATACTAAATAACGTTATACCTTATAAGGTAATACTACATAACGTTATACGTCATTACGTAATAGTATATAACGTTATACGTCATTACGTAATAGTATATAACATTATACGTTATTGCGTAATAGTAAATTACGTTATACGTTAGTACGTACTAGTATATAACGTTATACGTTAGTACGTAATAGTATATGTCGTTATACGTTATTACGTAATAGTGTAGAACGTTATACGTTATTACGTAATGGTATATAACGTTATACGTTATTACGTAATAGTATATTACGTTATACGTTAGTACGTACTAGTATATAACGTTATACGTTAGTACGTAATAGTATATATCGTTATACGTTATTACGTAATAGTGTAGAACGTTATACGTTATAAGGTAATACTACATAATGTTATACGTCATAAGCTAATACTACGCAGTGTTATACGTTATTACGTTATAGTATATAACGTTATACGTTAGTACGTAATAGTCTATAACGTTCTACGTCATAACGCAATAGTATATAACGTTGTACGTCATAACGCAATAGTATATAACGTTATACGTTATTACGTAATAGTATATATCGTCATACGTTATTACGTAATAGTGTAGAACGTTATACGTTGTTACGTAATGGTATATAACGTTATACGTTATTACGTAATAGTATATTACGTTATACGTTACTACGTAATAGTATATAGCGTTATACGTTATTACGTAATAGTGTAGAACGTTATACGTTATAAGGTAACACTACCTAATGTTATACGTCATAAGCTAATACTACATAGCGTTATACGTTATTGCCTAATAGTAAATTACGTTATACGTTAGTACGTACTAGTATATAACGTTATACGTTAGTACGTAGTAGTATATATCGTTATACGTTATTACGTAATAGTGTAGAACGTTATACGTTATTACGTAATGGTATATAACGTTATACGTTACTACGTAATAGTATATTACGTTATACGTTAGTACGTAATAGTGTAGAACGTTGTACGTTATTACGTAATAGTATATAACGTTGTACGTCATAACGTAATAGCATATAACGTTATACGTTATGACGTAGTAGTATATAACGTTATACGTTAGTAAGTAATAGTATACATCGTTATACGTTATTACGTAATAGTAAATAACGTTATACACTATAAGGTAATACTACATAATGTTATACGTCATAAGGTAATACTACATAAAGTTATATGTCATTACGTAATAGGATATAACGTTATACGTCATAACGTAATAGTATATAACATTATACGTTATTGCGTAATAGTAAATTACGTTATACGTTAGTACGTACTAGTATATAACGTTATACGTTATTACGTAATAGTATATATCGTTATACGTTATTACGTAATAGTGTAGAACGTTATACGTTATTACGTAATGGTATATAACGCTATACGTTATTACGTAATAGTATATTACGTTATACGTTAGTACGTAATAGTTTATAACGTTATACGTTAGTACGTAATAGTATATAACGTTATACGTTATTATGTAATAGTATATTACGCTATACGTTAGTACGTAGTAGTATATAACGTTATACGTTAGAACGTAATAGTTTATAACGTTATACGTTAGTACGTAATAGTATATAACGTTGTACGTCATAACGCAATAGTATATAACGTTGTACGTTAGTACGTAATAGTATATAACGTTGTACGTCATAACGCAATAGTATATAACGTTGTACGTCATAACGCAATAGTATATAGCGTTATACGTTATAAGGTAATACTACATAATGTTATACGTCATAAGGTAATGCTACATAACGTTATATGTCATTACGTAATAGGATATAACGTTATACGTCATAACGCAATAGTATATAACGTTATACGTTATAAGGTAATACTACATAATGTTATACGTCATAAGGTAATACTACATAACGTTATGCGTCATTACGTAATAGGATATAACGTTATACGTCATAACGTAATAGTATATAACGTTATACGTTAGTACGTAATAGTGTATAGCGTTATACGTTATAAGGTATTACTATGTAACGTTATACATCATAAGCTAATACTACTTAACGTTATACGTCATAACGTAATAGTATATAACGTTATACGTTAGTACGTAATAGTATATGTCGTTATACGTTAGTACCTAATAGTATATAACCTTATACGTTAGTACGTAATAGTTATAACGTTATACGGCATTATGTAATAGTATATAACATTATACGTTATTACGTAGTAGTATATAACGTTATACGTTAGTATGTAATAGTATATAACGTTATACGTTATAAGGTAATACTACATAACGTTATACGTCATATGGTAATCATACATAACGTTATACGTCATTACGTAATTATATGTAACGTTATACGTTATAAGGTAACACTACATAACGTTATACGTCATAAGGTAATACTACATAACGTTATACGACATTACGTAATAGTATATAACGTTATACCTTAGTACGTAATAGTACATAACGTTATAAGTTGTTACGTACTAGTATATTACGTTATACGTTACTACGTACTAGTATATAACGTTAAACGTTAGTACGTAACAGTATATAACGTTATACGTCATTACGTAATAGTATATAACATTATACGTTATTGCGTAATAGTAAATTACGTTATACGTTATTACGTACTAGTATATAACGTTATACGTTATTGCGTAATAGTAAATTACGTTATACGTTAGTACGTACTAGTATATAATGTTATACGTTAGTACGGAATAGTATATGTCGTTATACGTTATTACGTAATAGTGTAGAACGTTATACGTTATAAGGTAATACTACATAATGTTATACGTCATAAGCTAATACTACACAGCGTTATACGTTATTACGTAATAGTATATAACGTTATACGTTAGTACGTAATAGTCTATAACGTTCTACGTCATAACGCAATAGTATATAACGTTGTACGTCATAACGCAATAGTATATAACGTTATACGTTATAAGGTAATACTACACAATGTTATACGTCATAAGGTAATACTACATAACGTTATATGTCATTACGTAATAGGATAATACGTTATACGTCATAACGTAATAGTATATAACATTATACGTTATTGCGTAATAGTAAATTACGTTATACGTTAGTACGTACTAGTATATAACGTTATACGTTAGTACGTAATAGTGTAGAACGTTATACGTTAGTACGTAATAGTTTATAACGTTATACGTTAGTACGTAGTAGTATATATCGTTATACGTTATTACGTAATTGTGTAGAACGTTATACGTTATTACGTAATGGTATATAACGTTATACGATATTACGTAATTGTATATTACGTTATACGTTAATACGTAATAGTTTATAACGTTATACGTTAGTACGTAATAGTATATAACGTTATACGTTAGTACGTAATAGTCTATAACGTTCTACGTCATAACGCAATAGTATATAACGTTGTACGTCATAACGCAATAGTATATAACGTTATACGTTATAAGGTAATACTACACAATGTTATACGTCATAAGGTAATACTACATAACGTTATATGTCATTACGTAATAGGATAATACGTTATACGTCATAACGTAATAGTATATAACATTATACGTTAGTACGTAGTAGTATATAACGTTATACGTTAGAACGTAATAGTTTATAACGTTATACGTTAGTACGTAATAGTATATAACGTTGTACGTCATAACGCAATAATATATAACGTTGTACGTTAGTACGTAATAGTATATAACGTTGTACGTCATAACGCAATAGTATATAACGTTGTACGTCATAACGCAATAGTATATAGCGTTATACGTTATAAGGTAATACTACATAATGTTATACGTCATAAGGTAATGCTACATAACGTTATATGTCATTACGTAATAGGATATAACGTTATACGTCATAACGCAATAGTATATAACGTTATACGTTATTACGTAATAGTATATATCGTCAAACGTTATTACGTAATAGTGTAGAACGTTATACGTTGTTACGTAATGGTATATAACGTTATACGTTATTACGTAATAGTATATTACGTTATACGTTACTACGTAATAGTATATAGCGTTATACGTTATTACGTAATAGTGTAGAACGTTATACGTTATAAGGTAACACTACCTAATGTTATACGTCATAAGCTAATACTACCTAGCGTTATACGTTATTACGTAATAGTATAGAGCGTTATACGTTAGTACGTAATAGTCTATAACGTTCTACGTCATAACGCAATAGTATATAACGTTGTACGTCATAACGCAAAAGTATATAACGTTATACGTTATAAGGTAATACTACATAATGTTATACGTCATAAGGTAATACTACATAACGTTATACGACATTACGTAATAGTATATAACGTTATACGTTAGTACGTAATAGTACATAACGTTATGCGTTGTTACGTACTAGTATATAACGTTGTACGTTAGTACGTACTAGTATATAACGTTATACGTTAGTACGTAATAGTATATATCGTTATACGTTATTACGTAATAGTGTAGAACGATATACAATATTACGTAATAGTTTATAACGTTATACGTTATTACGTAGTAGTATATAACGTTATACGTTAGTAAGTAATAGTATATATCGTTATACGTTATTACGTAATAGTAAATATCGTTATACGTTATAAGGTAATACTACATAACGTTATTCGTCATATGGTAATAATACATAACGTTATACGTCATTACGTAATTATATGTAACGTTATACTTTATAAGGCAATACTAAATAACGTTATACGTCATAAGGTAATACTACATTACGTTATACGTCATTACGTAATAGTATATAACGTTATACGTTATTACGTAATAGTACATTACGTTATACGTCATTACGTAATAGTATATAACGTTATACGTTATTACGTAATAGTATATTACGTTATACGTCACTACGTACTAATATATCACCTTAAACGTTAGTACGTAACAGTATATAACGTTATACGTCATTACGTAATAGTATATAACATTATACGTTATTACGTAGTAGTATATAACGTTATAGGTTAGTATGTAATAGTATATAACGTTATACGTTATAAGGTAATACTACATAACGTTATACGTAATATGGTAATAATACATAACATTATACGTCATTACGTAATTATATCTAACGTTATACTTTATAAGGCAATACTAAATAACGTTATACCTTATGAGGTAATACTACATAACGTTATACGTCATTACGTAATAGTATATAACGTTATACGTCATTACGTAATAGTATATAACATTATACGTTATTGCGTAATAGTAAATTACGTTATACGTTAGTACGTACTAGTATATAACGTTATACGTTAGTACGTAATAGTATATGTCGTTATACGTTATTACGTAATAGTGTAGAACGTTATACGTTATTACGTAATGGTATATGACGTTATACGTTATTACGTAATAGTATATTACGTTATACGTTACTACGTAATAGTATATAGCGTTATACGTTATTACGTAATAGTGTAGAACGTTATACGTTATAAGGTAACACTACATAATGTTATACGTCATAAGCTAATACTACATAGCGTTAAACGTTAGAACGTAATAGTTTATAACGTTATACGTTAGTACGTAATAGTATATAATGTTGTACGTCATAACGCAATAGTATATAACGTTGTACGTCATAGCGCAATAGTATATAACGTTATACGTTATAAGGTAATACTACATAACGTTATACGTCATATGGTAATAATACATAACGTTATACGTCATTACGTAATTATATGTAACGTTATACTTTATAAGGCAATACTAAATAACGTTATACGTTATAAGGTAATACTACATAATGTTATACGTCATAAGCTAATACTACACAGCGTTATACGTTATTACGTAATAGTATATAACGTTGTACGTTAGTACGTAATAGTCAATAACGTTCTACGTCATAACGCAATAGTATATAACGTTGTACGTCATAACGCAATAGTATATAACGTTATACGTTATAAGGTAATACTACATAATGTTATACATCATAAGGTAATACTACATAACGTTATATGTCATTACGTAATAGGATATAACGTTATACGTCATAACGTAATAGTATATAACATTATACGTTATTGCCTAATAGTAAATTACGTTATACGTTAGTACGTACTAGTATATAACGTTATACGTTAGTACGTAGTAGTATATATCGTTATACGTTATTACGTAATAGTGTAGAACGTTATACGTTATTACGTAATGGTATATAACGTTATACGTTATTACGTAATAGTATATTACGTTATACGTTAGTACGTAATATTGTAGAACGTTGTACGTTATTACGTAATAGTATATAACGTTGTACGTCATAACGTAATAGCATATAACGTTATACGTTATGACGTAGTAGTATATAACGTTATACGTTAGTAAGTAATAGTATACATCGTTATACGTTTTTACGTAATAGTAAATAACGTTATACATTATAAGGTAATACTACATAATGTTATACGTCATAAGGTAATACTACATAAAGTTATATGTCATTACGTAATAGGATATAACGTTATACGTCATAACGTAATAGTATATAACATTATACGTTATTGCGTAATAGTAAATTACGTTATACGTTAGTACGTACTAGTATATAACGTTATACGTTAGTACGTAATAGTATATATCGTTATACGTTATTACGTAATAGTGTAGAACGTTATACGTTATTACGTAATGGTATATAACGCTATACGTTATTACGTAATAGTATATTACGTTATACGTTAGTACGTAATAGTTTATAACGTTATACGTTAGTACGTAATAGTATATAACGTTATACGTTATTACGTAATAGTATATTACGTTATACGTTAGTACGTAGTAGTATATAACGTTATACGTTAGAACGTAATAGTTTATAACGTTATACGTTAGTACGTAATAGTATATAACGTTGTACGTCATAACGCAATAGTATATAACGTTGTACGTTAGTACGTAATAGTATATAACGTTGTACGTCATAACGCAATAGTATATAACGTTGTACGTCATAACGCAATAGTATATAGCGTTATACGTTATAAGGTAATACTACATAATGTTATACGTCATAAGGTAATGCTACATAACGTTATATGTCATTACGTAATAGGATATAACGTTATACGTCATAACGCAATAGGATATAACGTTATACGTTATAAGGTAATACTACATAATGTTATACGTCATAAGGTAATACTACATAACGTTATGCGTCATTACGTAATAGGATATAACGTTATACGTCATAACGTAATAGTATATAACGTTATACGTTAGTACGTAATAGTGTATAGCGTTATACGTTATAAGGTATTACTATGTAACGTTATACATCATAAGCTAATACTACTTAACGTTATACGTCATAACGTAATAGTATATAACGTTATACGTTAGTACGTAATAGTATATGTCGTTATACGTTAGTACCTAATAGTATATAACCTTATACGTTAGTACGTAATAGTATATAACGTTATACGGCATTATGTAATAGTATATAACATTATACGTTATTACGTAGTAGTATATAACGTTATACGTTAGTATGTAATAGTATATAACGTTATACGTTATAAGGTAATACTACATAACGTTATACGTCATATGGTAATCATACATAACGTTATACGTCATTACGTAATTATATGTAACGTTATACGTTATAAGGTAACACTACATAACGTTATACGTCATAAGGTAATACTACGTAACGTTATACGTTATTACGTAGTAGTATATAACGTTATACGTTAGTATGTAATAGTATATAACGTTATACGTTATAAGGTAATACTACATAATGTTATACGTCATAAGGTAATACTACATAACGTTATGCGTCATTACGTAATAGGATATAACGTTATACGTCATAACGTAATAGTATATAACGTTATACGTTAGTACGTAACAGTATATAACGTTATACGTCATTACGTAATAGTATATAACATTATACGTTATTGCGTAATAGTAAATTACGTTATACGTTATTACGTACTAGTATATAACGTTATACGTTATTGCGTAATAGTAAATTACGTTATACGTTAGTACGTACTAGTATATAATGTTATACGTTAGTACGGAATAGTATATGTCGTTATACGTTATTACGTAATAGTGTAGAACGTTATACGTTATAAGGTAATACTACATAATGTTATACGTCATAAGCTAATACTACACAGCGTTATACGTTATTACGTAATAGTATATAACGTTATACGTTAGTACGTAATAGTCTATAACGTTCTACGTCATAACGCAATAGTATATAACGTTGTACGTCATAACGCAATAGTATATAACGTTATACGTTATAAGGTAATACTACACAATGTTATACGTCATAAGGTAATACTACATAACGTTATATGTCATTACGTAATAGGATAATACGTTATACGTCATAACGTAATAGTATATAACATTATACGTTATTGCGTAATAGTAAATTACGTTATACGTTAGTACGTACTAGTATATAACGTTATACGTTAGTACGTAATAGTGTAGAACGTTATACGTTAGTACGTAATAGTTTATAACGTTATACGTTAGTACGTAGTAGTATATATCGTTATACGTTATTACGTAATTGTGTAGAACGTTATACGTTATTACGTAATGGTATATAACGTTATACGATATTACGTAATTGTATATTACGTTATACGTTAATACGTAATAGTTTATAACGTTATACGTTAGTACGTAATAGTATATAACGTTATACGTTATTACGTAATAGAGTTGAACGTTATACGTTATTACGTAATGGTATATAACGTTATACGTTATTACGTAATAGTATATTACGTTTTACGTTAGTACGTAATAGTGTAGAACGTTATACATTAGTACGTAATAGTTTATAACGTTATACGTTAGTACGTAATAGTTTATAACGTTATACGTTAGTACGTAGTAGTATATATCGTTATACGTTATTACGTAATAGTGTAGAACGTTATACTTTATTACGTAATGGTATATAACGTTATACGTTATTACGTAATTGTATATTACGTTATACGTTAATACGTAATAGTTTATAACGTTATACGTTAGTACGTAATAGTATATAACGTTATACGTTATTACGTAATAGAGTAGAACGTTATACGTTATTACGTAATGGTATATAACGTTATACGTTATTACGTAATAGTATATTACGTTATACGTTACTACGTACTAGTATTTAACGTTAAACGTTAGAACGTAATAGTTTATAACGTTATACGTTAGTACGTAATAGTATATAACGTTGTACGTCATAACGTAATAGTATATAACGTTGTACGTCATAACGCAATAGTATATAACGTTATACGTTATAAGGTAATACTACATAACGTTATACGTCATATGGTAATAATACATAACGTTATACGTCATTACGTAATTATATGTAACGTTATACTTTATAAGGCAATACTAAATAACATTATATGTTATAAGGTAATACCACATAATGTTATACGTCATAAGCTAATACTACACAGCGTTATACGTTATTACGTAATAGTTTATAACGTTATACGTTAGTACGTAGTAGTATATAGCGTTATACGTCATAACGCAATAGTATATAACGTTGTACGTCATAACGCAAAAGTATATAACGTTATACGTTATAAGGTAATACTACATAATGTTATACGTCATAAGGTAATACTACATAACGTTATACGTCATTACGTAATAGTATATAACATTATACGTTATTGCGTACTAGTAAATTACGTTGTACGCTAGTACGTACTAGTATATAACGTTATACGTTAGTACGCAATAGTATATGTCGTTATACGTTATTACGTAATAGTGTAGAACGTTATACGTTATTACGTAATGGTACATAACGTTATACGTTATTACGTAATAGTGTATTACGTTATACGTTAGTACGTAATAGTTTATAACGTTATACGTTAGTACGTAGTAGTATATAGCGTTATACGTTATTACGTAATAGTGTAGATCGTTATACGTTATAAGGTAATACTACATAATGTTATACGTCATAAGGTAATACTACATAACGTTATATGTCATTACGTAATAGGATATAACGTTATACGTCATAACGTAATGGTATATAACGTTATACGTTATTACGTAGTAGTATATAACGTAATACGTTAGTATGTAATAGTATATAACGTTATACGTTATAAGGTAATACTACATAACGTTATACGTCATATGGTAATAATACATGACGTTGTACGTCATTACGTAATTATATGTAACGTTATACGTTATAAGGTAACACTACATAACGTTATACGTCATAAGGTAATACTACATAACGTTATACGACATTGCGTAATAGTATTTAACGTTATACGTTAGTACGTAATAGTATATAACGTTATACGTTATTGCAAAATAGTATATTACGTTATACGTTACTACGTACTAGTATTTAACATTAAACGTTAGTACGTAACAGTATATAACGTTATACGTCATTACGTAATTGTATATTACGTTATACGTTAGTACGTAATAGTTTATAGCGTTATACGTTAGTACGTAATAGTATATAACGTTATACGTTATAAGGTAATACTATACAACGTTATACGTCATAAGCTAATACTACATAGCGTATACGTTATTGCGTAATAGTAAATTACGTTATACGTTAGTACGTACTAGTATATAACGTTATACGTTAGTACGTAATAGTATATATCGCTATACGTTATTACGTAATAGTGTAGAACGTTATACGTTATTACGTAATGGTATATAACGTTATACGTTATTACGTCATAGTATATTACGTTATACGTTAGTACGTAATAGTTTATAACGTTATACGTTAGTACGTAGTAGTATGTAGCGTTATACGTTATTACGTAATAGTGTAGAACGTTATACGTTATAAGGTAATACTACATAATGTTATACGTCATAAGGTAATACTACATAACGTTATATGTCATTACGTAATAGGATATAACGTTATACGTCATAACGTAATGGTATATAACGTTATACGTTATTACGTAGTAGTATATAACGTTATACGTTAGTATATAATAGTATATAACGTTATACGTTATAAGGTAATACTACATAACGTTATACGTCATATGGTAATCATACATAACGTTATACGTCATTACGTAATTATATGTAACGTTATACGTTATAAGGTAACACTACATAACGTTATACGTCATAAGGTAATACTACATAACGTTATACGACATTACGTAATAGTATATAACGTTATACGTTAGTACGTAATAGTACATAACGTTATGCGTTGTTACGTACTAGTATATTACGTTATACGTTACTACGTACTAGTATATAACGTTAAACGTTAGTACGTAACAGTATATAACGTTATACGTCGTTACGTAATAGTATATAACATTATACGTTATTGCGTAATAGTAAATTACGTTATACGTTAGTACGTACTAGTATATAACGTTATACGTTAGTACGTAATAGTATATATCGTTATACGTTATTACGTAATAGTGTAGAACGATATACAATATTACGTAATGGTATATAACGTTATACGTTATTACGTAATAGTATATTACGTTATACGTTAGTACGTAATAGTTTATAACGTTATACGTTATTACGTAGTAGTATATAACGTTATACGTTAGTAAGTAATAGTATATATCGTTATACGTTATTACGTAATAGTAAATAACGTTATACGTTATAAGGTAATACTACATAACGTTATACGTAATATGGTAATAATACATAACATTATACGTCATTACGTAATTATATCTAACGTTATACTTTATAAGGCAATACTAAATAACGTTATACCTTATAAGGTAATACTACATAACGTTATACGTCATTACGTAATAGTATATAACGTTATACGTCATTACGTAATAGTATATAACATTATACGTTATTGCGTAATAGTAAATTACGTTATTCGTTAGTACGTACTAGTATATAACGTTATACGTTAGTACGTAATAGTATATGTCGTTATACGTTATTACGTAATAGTGTAGAACGTTATACGTTATTACGTAATGGTATATAACGTTATACGTTATTACGTAATAGTATATTACGTTATACGTTAGTACGTACTAGTATATAACGTTATACGTTAGTACGTAATAGTATATATCGTTATACGTTATTACGTAATAGTGTAGAACGTTATACGTTATAAGGTAATACTACATAATGTTATACGTCATAAGCTAATACTACACAGTGTTATACGTTATTACGTTATAGTATATAACGTTATACGTTAGTACGTAATAGTCTATAACGTTCTACGTCATAACGCAATAGTATATAACGTTGTACGTCATAACGCAATAGTATATAACGTTATACGTTATTACGTAATAGTATATATCGTCATACGTTATTACGTAATAGTGTAGAACGTTATACGTTGTTACGTAATGGTATATAACGTTATACGTTATTACGTAATAGTATATTACGTTATACGTTACTACGTAATAGTATATAGCGTTATACGTTATTACGTAATAGTGTAGAACGTTATACGTTATAAGGTAACACTACATAATGTTATACGTCATAAGCTAATACTACATAGCGTTATACGTTATTACGTAATAGTATATAACGTTATACGTTAGTACGTAATAGTCTATAACGTTCTACGTCATAACGCAATAGTATATAACGTTGTACGTCATAACGCAAAAGTATATAACGTTATACGTTATAAGGTAATACTACATAATGTTATACGTCATAAGGTAATACTACATAACGTTATATGTCATTACGTAATGGGATATAACGTTATACGTCATAACGTAATAGCATATAACGTTATACGTTATTACGTGGTAGTATATAACGTTATACGTTAGTATGTAATAGTATATAACGTTATACGTTATAAGGTAATACTACATAACGTTATACGTCATATGGTAATCATACATAACGATATACGTCATTACGTAATTATATGTAACGTTATACGTTATAAGGTAACACTACATAACGTTATACGTCATAAGGTAATACTACATAACGTTATACGTCATTACGTAATTGTATATAACGTTATACGTTAGTACGTAATAGTACATAACGTTATGCGTTGTTACGTACTAGTATATAACGTTGTACGTTAGCACGTACTAGTATATAACGTTATACGTTAGTACGTAATAGTATATATCGTTATACGTTATTACGTAATAGTGTAGAACGATATACAATATTACGTAATGGTATATAACGTTATACGTTATTACGTAATAGTATATTACGTTATACGTTAGTACGTAATAGTTTATAACGTTATACGTTATTACGTAGTAGTATATAACGTTATACGTTAGTAAGTAATAGTATATATCGTTATACGTTATTACGTAATAGTAAATATCGTTATACGTTATAAGGTAATACTACATAACGTTATTCGTCATATGGTAATAATACATAACGTTATACGTCATTACGTAATTATATGTAACGTTATACTTTATAAGGCAATACTAAATGACGTTATACGTCATAAGGTAATACTACATTACGTTATACGTCATTACGTAATAGTATATAACGTTATACGTTATTACGTAATAGTACATTACGTTATACGTCATTACGTAATAGTATATAACGTTATACGTTATTACGTAATAGTATATTACGTTATACGTCACTACGTACTAATATATCACGTTAAACGTTAGTACGTAACAGTATATAACGTTATACGTCATTACGTAATAGTATATAACATTATACGTTATTACGTAGTAGTATATAACGTTATTTTTTAGTATGTAATAGTATATAACGTTATACGTTATAAGGTAATACTACATAACGTTATACGTCATAAGGTAATACTACATTACGTTATACGTCATTACGTAATAGTATATAACGTTATACGTTATTACGTAATAGTACATTACGTTATACGTTATTACGTAATGGTATATAACGTTATACCTTATTACGTAATAGTATATTACGTTATACGTTAGTACGTAATTGTTTATAACGTTATACGTTATTACGTAGTAGTATATAACGTTATACGTTAGTAAGTAATAGTATATATCGTTATACGTTATTACGTAATAGTAAATATCGTTATACGTTATAAGGTAATACTACATAACGTTATTCGTCATATGGTAATAATACATAACGTTATACGTCATTACGTAATTATATGTAACGTTATACTTTATAAGGCAATACTAAATGACGTTATACGTCATAAGGTAATACTACATTACGTTATACGTCATTACGTAATAGTATATAACGTTATACGTTATTACGTAATAGTACATTACGTTATACGTCATTACGTAATAGTATATAACGTTATACGTTATTACGTAATAGTATATTACGTTATACGTCACTACGTACTAATATATCACGTTAAACGTTAGTACGTAACAGTATATAACGTTATACGTCATTACGTAATAGTATATAACATTATACGTTATTACGTAGTAGTATATAACGTTATTTTTTAGTATGTAATAGTATATAACGTTATACGTTATAAGGTAATACTACATAACGTTATACGTCATAAGGTAATACTACATTACGTTATACGTCATTACGTAATAGTATATAACGTTATACGTTATTACGTAATAGTACATTACGTTATACGTTATTACGTAATGGTATATAACGTTATACCTTATTACGTAATAGTATATTACGTTATACGTTAGTACGTAATTGTTTATAACGTTATACGTTAGTACGTAGTAGTATATAGCGTTATACGTTATTACGTAATAGTGTAGGACATTATACGTTATAAGGTAATACTACATAATGTTATACGTCATAAGCTAATACTACACAGCGTTATACGTTATTACGTAATAGTATATAACGTTATACGTTAGTACGTAATAGTCTATAACGTTCTACGTCATAACGCAATAATATATAACGTTGTACGTCATAACGCAATAGTATATAACGTTATACGTTATAAGGTAATACTACATAACGTTATACGTCAGAAGGTAATACTACATAACGTTATATGTCATTACGTAATAGGATATAACGTTATACGCCATAACGTAATAGTATATAACATTATACGTTATTGCGTAATAGTAAATTACGTTATACGTTAGTACGTACTAGTATATAACGTTATACGTTAGTACGTAATAGTATATATCGATATACGTTATTACGTAATAGTGTAGAACGTTATACGTTATTACGTAATGGTATATAACGTTATACGTTATTACGTAATAGTATATTACGATATACGTTAGTACGTAATAGTTTATAACGTTATACGTTAGTACGTAATAGTATATAACGTTATACGTTATTACGTAATAGAGTAGAACGTTATACGTTATTACGTAATGGTATATAACGTTATACGTTATTACGTAATAGTATATTACGTTTTACGTTAGTACGTAATAGATTATAACGTTATACGTTAGTACGTAATAGTATATAACGTTGTACGTTATAACGCAATAGCATATAACGTTATACGTTATTACGTAGTAGTATATAACGTTATACGTTAGTAAGTAATAGTATATATCGTTATACGTTATTACGTAATAGTAAATAACGTTATACGTTATAAGGTAATACTACATAACGTTATACGTCATATGGTAATAATACATAACGTTATACGTCATTACGTAATTATATGTAACGTTATACTTTATAAGGCAATACTAAATAACGTTATACGTCATAAGGTAATACTACATTACGTTATACGTCATTACGTAATAGTATATAACGTTATACGCTAGTACGTAATAGTCTATAACGTTCTACGTCATAACGCAATAGTATATAACGTTGTACGTCATAACGCAATAGTATATAACGTTATACGATATAAGGTAATACTACATAATGTTATACGTCATAAGGTAATACTACATAACGTTATATGTCATTACGTAATAGGATATAACGTTATACGTCATAACGTAATAGTATATAACATTATACGTTATTGCGTAATAGTAAATTACGTTATACGTTAGTACGTAATAGTATATAACGTTATACGTTAGAACGTAATAGTTTATAACGTTATACGTTAGTACGTAATTGTATATAACGTTATACGTTATTACGTAATAGAGTAGAACGTTATACGTTATTACGTAATGGTATATAACGTTATACGTTATTACATAATAGTATATTACGTTTTACGTTAGTACGTAATAGTTTATAACGTTATACGTTAGTACGTAATAGTATATAACGTTGTACGCTATAACGCAATAGCATATAACGTTATACGTTATTACGTAGTAATATATAACGTTATACGTTAGTAAGTAATAGTATATATCGTTATACGTTATTACGTAATAGTAAATAACGTTATACGTTATAAGGTAATACTACATAACGTTATACGTCATATGGTAATAATACGTAACGTTATACGTCATTACGTAATTATATGTAACGTTATACTTTATAAGGCAATACTAAATAACGTTATACGTCATAAGGTAATACTACATTACGTTATACGTCATTACGTAATATTATATAACGTTCTACGTCATAACTCAATAGTATATAACGTTGTACGTCATAACGCAATAGTATATAACGTTATACGATATAAGGTAATACTACATAATGTTATACGTCATAAGGTAATACTACATAACGTTATATGTCATTACGTAATAGGATATAACGTTATACGTCATAACGTAATAGTGTATAACATTATACGTTATTGCGTAATAGTAAATTAAGTTATACGTTAGTACGTAATAGTATATAACGTTATACGTTAGAACGTAATAGTTTATAACGTTATACGTTAGTACGTAATAGTATATAACGTTGTACGTCATAACGCAATAGTATATAACGTTGTACGTTAGTACGTAATAGTATATAACGTTGTACGTCATAACGCAATAGTATATAACGTTGTACGTCATAACGCAATAGTATATATCGTTATACGTTATAAGGTAATACTACACAATGTTATACGTCATACGGTAATACTACATAACGTTATATGTCATTACGTAATAGGATATAACGTTATACGTCATAACGTAATAGTATATAACGTTATACGTTATTACGTAGCAGTATATAACGTTATACGTTAGTATGTAATAGTATATAACGTTATACGTTATAAGGTAATACTACATAACGTTATACGTCATATGGTAATAATACATAACGTTATACGTCATTACGTAATTATATGTAACGTTATAAGTTATAAGGTAACACTACATAACGTTATACGTCATAAGGTAATACTACATAACGTTATACGACATTACGTAATAGTATATAACGTTATACGTTAGTACGTAATAGTATATATCGTTATACGTTATTACGTAATAGTATATTACGTTATACGTTAGAACGTAATAGTTTTTAACGTTATACGTTAGTACGTAATAGTATATAACGTTGTACGTTATAACGCAATAGTATATAACGTTATATGTTATAAGGTAATACTACATAATGTTATACGTCATAAGGTAATACTACATAACGTTATGCGTCATTACGTAATAGGATATAACGTTATACGTCATAACGTAATAGTATATAACGTTATACGTTATTACGTAGTAGTATATAACGTTATACGTTAGTGTGTAATTTATATAAAGTCATACGTTATAAGGTAAAACTACATAACGTAATACGTCATATGGTAATAATACATAACGTTATACGTCATTACGTAATTATATGTAACGTTATACGTTATAAGGTAATACTACATAACGTTATACGTCATAAGGTAATACTACATAACGTTATACGACATTACGTAATAGTATATAACGTTATACGTTAGTACGTAATAGTATATAACGTTATACGTTATAAGGTAATACTATATAACGTTATACGTCATAAGCTAATACTACATAGCGTATACGTTATTGCGTAGTAGTAAATTACGTCATACGTTAGTACGTACTAGTATATAACGTTATACGTTAGTACGTAATAGTATATATCGTTATACGTTATTACGTAATAGTATATTACGTTATACGTTAGAACGTAATAGTTTTTAACGTTATACGTTAGTACGTAATAGTATATAACGTTGTACGTTATAACGCAATAGTATATAACGTTGTACGTCATAACGCAATAGTATATAACATTATACGTTATAAGGTAATACTACATAACGTTATATGTTATATGGTAATAATACATAACGTTATACGTCATTACGTAATTATATGTAACGTTATACTTTATAAGGCAATACTAAATAACGTTATACGTCATTACGTAATAGTGTATAACGTTATACATTAGTACGTAATAGTATATAACGTTATACGTTATTACGTAATAGAGTAGAACGTTATACGTTATTACGTAATGGTATATAACGTTATACGTTATTACGTAATAGTATATTACGTTTTACGTTAGTACGTAATAGTTTATAACGTTGTACGTCATAACGCAATAGTATATAACGTTGTACGTCATAACGCAATAGTATGTAACGTTATACGTTATAAGGTAATACTACATAACGTTATACGTCATAAGGTAATACTACATAACGTTATACGACATTACGTAATAGTATATAACGTTATACGTTAGTACGTAATAGTATATAACGTTATACGTTATAAGGTAATACTATATAACGTTATACGTCATAAGCTAATACTACATAGCGTATACGTTATTGCGTAGTAGTAAATTACGTCATAAGTTAGTACGTACTAGTATATAACGTTATACGTTAGTACGTAATAGTTTATAACGTTATGCGTTATAAGGTAATACAATATAACGTTACACATCATAAGCTAATACTACATAACGTTATACGTTATAAGGTAATACTACATAACGTTAAACGTCATAAGGTAATACTACATTACGTTATACGTCACTACGTAATAGTATATAACGTTATACGTTATTGCGTATTAATATATTACGTTATACGTTAGTACATACTAGTATATAACGTTATACGTTAATACGTAATAGTATATATCGTTATACGTTATTACGTAATAGTGTAGAACGTTATACGTTATTACGTAATGGTATATAACGTTATACGTTATTACGTAATAGTATATTACGTTATACGTTAGTACGTAATAGTTTATAACGTTATACGTTAGTACGTAATAGTATATAACGTTATACGTTTTTACGTAATAGAGTAGAACGTTATAGGTTATTACGTAATGATATATAACGTTATACGTTATTACGTAATAGTATATTACGTTTTACGTTAGTACGTAATAGTTTATAACGTTGTACGTCATAACGCAATAGTATATAACGTTGTACGTCATAACGCAATAGTATATAACGTTATACGTTATAAGGTAATACTACATAATGTTATACGTCATTACGTAATTATATGTAACGTTATACTTTATAACGCAATACTAAATAACGTTATACGTCATAAGGTAATACTACATTACGTTATACGTCATTACGTAATAGTATATAACGTTATACGTTATTACGTAGTAGTATATAACCTTATACGTTAGTAAGTAACAGTATATATCGTTATACGTTATTACGTAATAGTAAATAACGTTATACGTTATAAGGTAATACTACATAACGTTATACGTCATATGGTAACAATACATAACGTTATACGTCATTACGTAATTATATGTAACGTTATACTTTATAAGGCAATACTAAATAACGTTATACGTCATAAGGTAATACTACATTTCGTTATACGTCATTACGTAATAGTATACAACGTTATACGTTATTACGTAATAGTATATTACGTTATACGTCACTACGTACTAATATATCACGTTAAACGTTAGTACGTAACAGTATATAACGTTATACGTCATTACGTAATAGTATATAACGTTATACGTTATTGCGTATTAATATATTACGTTATACGTTAGTACGTACTAGTATATAACGTTATACGTTAGTACGTAATAGTATATGTCGTTATACGTTATTACGTAATAGTGTAGACCGTTATACGTTAGTACGTAACAGTATATAACGTTATACGTCATTACGTAATAGTATATAACATTATACGTTATTGCGTAATAGTAAATTACGTTGTACGTTAGTACGTACTAGTATATAACGTTATACGTTTTTACGTAATAATATATAACGTTATACGTGAGTACGTAATAGTATATAACGTTGTACGTCATAAAGCAATAGTATATAACGTTGTACGTCATAACGCAATAGTATATAACGTTATACGTTATAAGGTAATACTACATAATGTTATACGTCATAAGGTAATACTACATAACGTTATGCGTCATTACGTAATAGGATATAACGTTATACGTCATAACGTAATAGTATATAACGTTATACGTTATTACGTGGTAGTATATAACGTTATACGTTAGTGTGTAATATTATATAAAGTCATACGTTATAAGGTAAAACTACATAACGTAATACGTCATATGGTAATAATACATAACGTTATACGTCATTACGTAATTATATGTAACGTTATCCGTTATAAGGTAATACTACATAACGTTATACGTCATAAGGTAATACTACATAACGTTATACGACATTACGTAATAGTATATAACGTTATACGTTAGTACGTAATAGTTTATAACGTTATACGTTATTACGTAGTAGTATATAACGGTATACGTCAGTGTGCAATATTATATAAAGTCATAAGTTATAAGGTAAAACTACATAACGTAATACGTCATATGGTAATACTACATAACGTTATACGTCATAAGGTAATACTACATAACGTTATACGTCATAAGGTAATACTACATAACGTTATACGACATTACGTAATAATATATAACGTTATACGTCAGTACGTAATAGTATATATCGTTACACGTTATTACGTAATAGTATATTACGTTATACGTTAGAACGTAATAGTTTTTAACGTTATACGTTAGTACGTAATAGTATATAACGTTGTACGTTATAACGAAATAGTATATAACGTTGTGCGTCATAACGCAATAGTATATAACATTATACGTTATAAGGTAATACTACATAACGTTATACGTCATATGGTAATAATACATAACGTTATACGTCATTACGTAATTATATGTAACGTTATACTTTATAAGGCAATACTAAATAACGTTATACGTCATAAGGTAATACTACATTACGTTATACGTCATTACGTAATAGTATATAACGTTATACGATATTGCGTAATAGTATATTACGTTATACGTTACTACGTACTAGTATTTAACGTTAAACGTTAGTACGTAACAGTATATAACGTTATACGTCATTACGTAATAGTATATAACATTATACGTTATTACGTAGTAGTATATAACGTTATACGTTAGTATGTAATAGTATATAACGTTATACGTTATATGGTAATACTACATAACGTTATACGTCATATGGTAATAATACATAACGTTATACGTCATTACGTAATTATATCTAACGTTATACTTTATAAGGCAATACTAAATAACGTTATACGCTATAAGGTAATACTACATAACGTTATACGTCATTACGTAATAGTATATACCGTTATACGTCATTACGTACTAGTATATAATATTATACGTTATTGCGTAATAGTAAATTACGTTGTACGATAGTACGCACTAGTATAAAACGTTATACGTTAGTACGTAATAGTATATGTCGTTATACGTTATTACGTAATAGTGTAGAACGTTATACGTTATTACGTAATGGTATATAACGTTATACGTTATTACGTAATAGTATATAATGTTATACGTTAGTACGTAATAGTATTTAACGTTATACGTCATAATGTAATAGTTTATATCGATATACGTTATTATGTAATAGTATATAACGTTATACGCTTGTACGTAGTAGTATATAATGTTATACGTTAGTACGCAATAGTATATAACGTTATACGTTATAAGGTAATACTATATAACGTTATACATCATAAGCTAATACTACGTAACGTTATACGTCATAACGTAATAGTATATAACGCTATACGTTATAAGGTAATACTATATAACGTTATACGTCATAAGCTAATACTACATAGCGTTATACGTTATTACGTAATAGTCTATAACGTTATACGTCATAATGTAATAGTTTATAACGATATACGTTATTATGTAATAGTATATAACGTTATACGCTTGTACGTAGTAGTATATAACGTTATACGTTAGTACGTAATAGTATATAACGTTATACGTTATTACGTAATATTATATAACGTTATGCGTTATTCGGTATTAGTATATAACGTTATACGTTAGTACGTACAAGTATATAACGTTATACGTTATTACGTAATAGTATATAACGTTATACGTTAGTATGTAATAGTATATAACGTTATACGTTATAAGGTAATACTACATAACGTTATACGTCATATGGTAATAATACATAACGTTATACGTCATTACGTAATAGTATATAACGTTATACGTTAGTACGTAATAGGATATAACGTTATACGTCATTACGTAATTATATCTAACGTTATACTTTATAAGGCAATACTAAATAACGTTATACGTTATAAGGTAATACTACATAACGTTATACGTCATTACGTAATAGTATATAACGTTATACGTTAGTACGTAATAGGATATAACGTTATACGTTAGTACGTAATAGTATATAACGTTATACGTTGTAAGGTAATACTACATAACGTTTGACGTCATACATGTAATACTATATAACGTTATACGTCAGTACGTAATAGTATATAACGTTATACGCTATTGCGTATTAATATATTACGTTATACGTTAGTACGTACTAGTATATAACGTTATACGTTAGTACGTAATAGTATATAACGTTATACGTTATTGCGTAATAGTATATTACGTTATACGTTACTACGTACTAGTATTTAACGTTAAACGTTAGTACGTAACAGTATATAACGTTATACGGCATTACGTAGTAGTATATAACATTATATGTTATTACGTAGTAGTATATAACGTTATACGTTAGTATGTAATAGTATATAACGTTATACGTTATAAGGTAATACTACATAACGTTATACGTCATATGGTAATAATACATAACGTTATACGTCATTACGTAATTATATCTAACGTTATACTTTATAAGGCAATACTAAATAACGTTATACGTTATAAGGTAATACTACATAACGTTATACGTCATTACGTAATAGTATATAACGTTATACGTTAGTACGTAATAGGATATAACGTTATACGTCATTACGTAATTATATCTAACGTTATACTTTATAAGGCAATACTAAATAACGTTATACGTTATAAGGTAATACTACATATCGTTATACGTCATTACGTAATAGTATATAACGTTATACGTTAGTACGTAATAGTATATAACGTTATACGTTATAAGGTAATATTATATAACGTTATACATCATAAGCTAATACTACGTAACGTTACACGTCATAACGTAATAGTATATAACGTTATACGTTATAACGTAATACTATATAACGTTATACGTCATAAGCTAATACTACATAGCGTTATACGTTATTACGTAATAGTCTATAACGTTATACGTCATAATGTAATAGTTTATAACGATATACGTTATTATGTAATAGTATATAACGTTATACGCTTGTACGTAGTAGTATATAACGTTATACGTTAGTACGTAATAGTATATAACGTTATACGTTATTACGTAATAGTATATAACGTTATGCGTTATTCGGTATTAGTATATAACGTTATACGTTAGTACGTACTAGTATATAACGTTATACGTTAGTACGTAATAGTATATAACGTTATACGTTATTACGTATTAGTATATAACGTTATACGTTATTACGTAATAGTATATAACGTTATACGTTATAAGGTAATACTATATAACGTTACACATCATAAGCTAATACTACATAACGTTATACGTCATAACGTAATATTATATAACGTTATACGTTATAAGGCAATACTAAATAACGTTATACGCTATAAGGTAATACTACATAACGTTATACGTCATTACGTAATAGTATATACCGTTATACGTCATTACGTACTAGTATATAATATTATACGTTATTGCGTAATAGTAAATTACGTTGTACGATAGTACGCACTAGTATAAAACGTTATACGTTAGTACGTAATAGTATATGTCGTTATACGTTATTACGTAATAGTGTAGAACGTTATACGTTATTACGTAATGGTATATAACGTTATACGTTATTACGTAATAGTATATAATGTTATACGTTAGTACGTAATAGTATTTAACGTTATACGTCATAATGTAATAGTTTATATCGATATACGTTATTATGTAATAGTATATAACGTTATACGCTTGTACGTAGTAGTATATAATGTTATACGTTAGTACGCAATAGTATATAACGTTATACGTTATAAGGTAATACTATATAACGTTATACATCATAAGCTAATACTACGTAACGTTATACGTCATAACGTAATAGTATATAACGCTATACGTTATAAGGTAATACTATATAACGTTATACGTCATAAGCTAATACTACATAGCGTTATACGTTATTACGTAATAGTCTATAACGTTATACGTCATAATGTAATAGTTTATAACGATATACGTTATTATGTAATAGTATATAACGTTATACGCTTGTACGTAGTAGTATATAACGTTATACGTTAGTACGTAATAGTATATAACGTTATACGTTATTACGTAATATTATATAACGTTATGCGTTATTCGGTATTAGTATATAACGTTATACGTTAGTACGTACTAGTATATAACGTTATACGTTATTACGTAATAGTATATAACGTTATACGTTAGTATGTAATAGTATATAACGTTATACGTTATAAGGTAATACTACATAACGTTATACGTCATATGGTAATAATACATAACGTTATACGTCATTACGTAATTATATCTAACGTTATACTTTATAAGGCAATACTAAATAACGTTATACGTTATAAGGTAATACTACATAACGTTATACGTCATTACGTAATAGTATATAACGTTATACGTTAGTACGTAATAGGATATAACGTTATACGTCATTACGTAATTATATCTAACGTTATACTTTATAAGGCAATACTAAATAACGTTATACGTTATAAGGTAATACTACATAACGTTATACGTCATTACGTAATAGTATATAACGTTATACGTTAGTACGTAATAGGATATAACGTTATACGTTAGTACGTAATAGTATATAACGTTATACGTTGTAAGGTAATACTACATAACGTTTGACGTCATACATGTAATACTATATAACGTTATACGTCAGTACGTAATAGTATATAACGTTATACGCTATTGCGTATTAATATATTACGTTATACGTTAGTACGTACTAGTATATAACGTTATACGTTAGTACGTAATAGTATATAACGTTATACGTTATTGCGTAATAGTATATTACGTTATACGTTACTACGTACTAGTATTTAACGTTAAACGTTAGTACGTAACAGTATATAACGTTATACGGCATTACGTAGTAGTATATAACATTATATGTTATTACGTAGTAGTATATAACGTTATACGTTAGTATGTAATAGTATATAACGTTATACGTTATAAGGTAATACTACATAACGTTATACGTCATATGGTAATAATACATAACGTTATACGTCATTACGTAATTATATCTAACGTTATACTTTATAAGGCAATACTAAATAACGTTATACGCTATAAGGTAATACTACATAACGTTATACGTCATTACGTAATAGTATATAACGTTATACGTTAGTACGTAATAGGATATAACGTTATACGTCATTACGTAATTATATCTAACGTTATACTTTATAAGGCAATACTAAATAACGTTATACGTTATAAGGTAATACTACATAACGTTATACGTCATTACGTAATAGTATATAACGTTATACGTTAGTACGTAATAGGATATAACGTTATACGTTAGTACGTAATAGTATATAACGTTATACGTTGTAAGGTAATACTACATAACGTTTGACGTCATACATGTAATACTATATAACGTTATACGTCAGTACGTAATAGTATATAACGTTATACGCTATTGCGTATTAATATATTACGTTATACGTTAGTACGTACTAGTATATAACGTTATACGTTAGTACGTAATAGTATATAACGTTATACGTTATTGCGTAATAGTATATTACGTTATACGTTACTACGTACTAGTATTTAACGTTAAACGTTAGTACGTAACAGTATATAACGTTATACGGCATTACGTAGTAGTATATAACATTATATGTTATTACGTAGTAGTATATAACGTTATACGTTAGTATGTAATAGTATATAACGTTATACGTTATAAGGTAATACTACATTACGTTATACGTCATATGGTAATAATACATAACGTTATACGTCATTACGTAATTATATCTAACGTTATACTTTATAAGGCAATACTAAATAACGTTATACGTTATAAGGTAATACTACATAACGTTATACGTCATTACGTAATAGTATATAACGTTATACGTTAGTACGTAATAGGATATAACGTTATACGTTAGTACGTAATAGTATATAACGTTATACGTTGTAAGGTAATACTACATAACGTTTGACGTCATACATGTAATACTATATAACGTTATACGTCAGTACGTAATAGTATATAACGTTATACGCTATTGCGTATTAATATATTACGTTATACGTTAGTACGTACTAGTATATAACGTTATACGTTAGTACGTAATAGTATATAACGTTATACGTTATTGCGTAATAGTATATTACGTTATACGTTACTACGTACTAGTATTTAACGTTAAACGTTAGTACGTAACAGTATATAACGTTATACGGCATTACGTAGTAGTATATAACATTATATGTTATTACGTAGTAGTATATAACGTTATACGTTAGTATGTAATAGTATATAACGTTATACGTTATAAGGTAATACTACATAACGTTATACGTCATATGGTAATAATACATAACGTTATACGTCATTACGTAATTATATCTAACGTTATACTTTATAAGGCAATACTAAATAACGTTATACGTTATAAGGTAATACTACATAACGTTATACGTCATTACGTAATAGTATATAACGTTATACGTTAGTACGTAATAGGATATAACGTTATACGTCATTACGTAATTATATCTAACGTTATACTTTATAAGGCAATACTAAATAACGTTATACATCATAAGCTAATACTACGTAACGTTACACGTCATAACGTAATAGTATATAACGTTATACGTTATAACGTAATACTATATAACGTTATACGTCATAAGCTAATACTACATAGCGTTATACGTCATATGGTAATAATACATAACGTTATACGTCATTACGTAATTATATCTAACGTTATACTTTATAAGGCAATACTAAATAACGTTACACATCTTAAGCTAATACTACATAACGTTATACGTCATAACGTAATATTATATAACGTTATACGTTATAAGGTAATACTACATAACGTTAAACGTCATAAGGTAATACTACATTACGTTATACGTCACTACGTAATAGTATATAACATTATACGTTATTGCGTAATAGTATATTACGTTATACGTTGTAAGGTAATACTAGATAACGTTTGGCGTCATACATGTAATACTATATAACGTTATACGTCAGTACGTAATAGTATATAACGTTATACGCTATTGCGTATTAATATATTACGTTATACGTTAGTACGTACTAGTATATAACGTTATACGTTAGTACGTAATAGTATATAACGTTATACGTTATTACGTAATAGTATATAACGTTATACGTTAGTACGTAATAGTATTTAACGTTATGCGTCATAATGTAATAGTTTATAACGATATACGTTATTATGTAATAGTATATAACGTTATACGCTTGTACGTAGTAGTATATAATGTTATACGTTAGTACGTAATAGTATATATCGTTATACGTTATAAGGTAATACTATATAACGTTATACATCATAAGCTAATACTACGTAACGTTATACGTCATAAGGAAATACTACATAACGTTATACGTCATTACGTAATAGTATATAACGTTATACGTTAGTACGTAATAGGATATAACGTTATACGTCATTACGTAATTATATCTAACGTTATACTTTATAAGGCAATACTAAATAACGTTATACGTTATAAGGTAATACTACATAACGTTATACGTCATTACGTAATAGTATATAACGTTATACGTTAGTACGTAATAGGATATAACGTTATACGTTAGTACGAAATATTATTTAACGTTATACGTCATAATGTAATAGTTTATAACGATATACGTTATTATGTAATAGTATATAACGTTATACGCTTGTACGTAGTAGTATATAACGTTATACGTTAGTATGTAATAGTATATAACGTTATACGTTGTAAGGTAGTACTACATAACGTTTGACGTCATACATGTAATACTATATAACGTTATACGTCAGTACGTAATAGTATATAACGTTATACGTTATTACGTAATAGTATATAACGTTATACGTTAGTACGAAATATTATTTAACGTTATACGTCATAATGTAATAGTTTATAACGATATACGTTATTATGTAATAGTATATAACGTTATACGCTTGTACGTAGTAGTATATAATGTTATACGTTAGTACGTAATAGTATATAACGTTATACGTTATAAGGTAATACTATATAACGTTATACATCATAAGCTAATACTACGTAACGTTATACGTCATAACGTAATAGTATATAACGTTATACGTTATAAGGTAATACTATATAACGTTATACGTCATAAGCTAATACTACATAGCGTTATACGTTATTACGTAATAGTCTATAACGTTATACGTTAGTACGTAACAGTATATAACGTTATACGTTATTACGTAATAGTATATAACGTTATACGTTAGTACGTAATAGGATATAACGTTATACGTTAGTACATAATAGTATATAACGTTATACGTTGTAAGGTAATACTACATAACGTTTGACGTCATACATGTAATACTATATAACGTTATACGTCAGTACGTAATAGTATATAACGTTATACGTTAGAACGTAATAGTATATAACGTTATACGTTATTACGTATTAGTATATAACGTTATACATTATTACGTAATAGTATATAACGTTATACGTTATAAGGTAATACTATGTAACGTTACACATCATAAGCTAATACTACATAACGTTATACGTCATAACGTAATATTATATAACGTTATACGTTATAAGGTAATACTACATAACGTTAAACGTCATAAGGTAATACTACATTACGTTATACGTCACTACGTAATAGTATATAACGTTATGCGTTATTCGGTATTAGTATATAACGTTATACGTTAGTACGTACTAGTATATAACGTTATACGTTAGTACGTAATAGTATATAACGTTATACGTTATTACGTATTAGTATATAACGTTATACGTTATTACGTAATAGTATATAACGTTATACGTTATAAGGTAATACTATATAACGTTACACATCATAAGCTAATACTACATAACGTTATACGTCATAACGTAATATTATATAACGTTATACGTTATAAGGCAATACTAAATAACGTTATACGCTATAAGGTAATACTACATAACGTTATACGTCATTACGTAATAGTATATACCGTTATACGTCATTGCGTACTAGTATATAATATTATACGTTATTGCGTAATAGTAAATTACGTTGTACGATAGTACGCACTAGTATAAAACGTTATACGTTAGTACGTAATAGTATATGTCGTTATACGTTATTACGTAATAGTGTAGAACGTTATACGTTATTACGTAATGGTATATAACGTTATACGTTATTACGTAATAGTATATAATGTTATACGTTAGTACGTAATAGTATTTAACGTTATACGTCATAATGTAATAGTTTATATCGATATACGTTATTATGTAATAGTATATAACGTTATACGCTTGTACGTAGTAGTATATAATGTTATACGTTAGTACGCAATAGTATATAACGTTATACGTTATAAGGTAATACTATATAACGTTATACATCATAAGCTAATACTACGTAACGTTATACGTCATAACGTAATAGTATATAACGCTTTACGTTATAAGGTAATACTATATAACGTTATACGTCATAAGCTAATACTACATAGCGTTATACGTTATTACGTAATAGTCTATAACGTTATACGTCATAATGTAATAGTTTATAACGATATACGTTATTATGTAATAGTATATAACGTTATACGCTTGTACGTAGTAGTATATAACGTTATACGTTAGTACGTAATAGTATATAACGTTATACGTTATTACGTAATATTATATAACGTTATGCGTTATTCGGTATTAGTATATAACGTTATACGTTAGTACGTACTAGTATATAACGTTATACGTTATTACGTAATAGTATATAACGTTATACGTTAGTATGTAATAGTATATAACGTTATACGTTATAAGGTAATACTACATAACGTTATACGTCATATGGTAATAATACATAACGTTATACGTCATTACGTAATTATATCTAACGTTATACTTTATAAGGCAATACTAAATAACGTTATACGTTATAAGGTAATACTACATAACGTTATATGTCATTACGTAATAGTATATAACGTTATACGTTAGTACGTAATAGGATATAACGTTATACGTCATTACGTAATTATATCTAACGTTATACTTTATAAGGCAATACTAAATAACGTTATACGTTATAAGGTAATACTACATAACGTTATACGTCATTATGTAATAGTATATAACGTTATACGTTAGTACGTAATAGGATATAACGTTATACGTTAGTACGTAATAGTATATAACGTTATACGTTGTAAGGTAATACTACATAACGTTTGACGTCATACATGTAATACTATATAACGTTATACGTCAGTACGTAATAGTATATAACGTTATACGCTATTGCGTATTAATATATTACGTTATACGTTAGTACGTACTAGTATATAACGTTATACGTTAGTACGTAATAGTATATAACGTTATACGTTATTGCGTAATAGTATATTACGTTATACGTTACTACGTACTAGTATTTAACGTTAAACGTTAGTACGTAACAGTATATAACGTTATACGGCATTACGTAGTAGTATATAACATTATATGTTATTACGTAGTAGTATATAACGTTATACGTTAGCATGTAATAGTATATAACGTTATACGTTATAAGGTAATACTACATAACGTTATACGTCATATGGTAATAATACATAACGTTATACGTCATTACGTAATTATATCTAACGTTATACTTTATAAGGCAATACTAAATAACGTTATACGCTATAAGGTAATACTACATAACGTTATACGTCATTACGTAATAGTATATAACGTTATACGTTAGTACGTAATAGGATATAACGTTATACGTCATTACGTAATTATATCTAACGTTATACTTTATAAGGCAATACTAAATAACGTTATACGTTATAAGGTAATACTACATAACGTTATACGTCATTACGTAATAGTATATAACGTTATACGTTAGTACGTAATAGGATATAACGTTATACGTTAGTACGTAATAGTATATAACGTTATACGTTGTAAGGTAATACTACATAACGTTTGACGTCATACATGTAATACTATATAACGTTATACGTCAGTACGTAATAGTATATAACGTTATACGCTATTGCGTATTAATATATTACGTTATACGTTAGTACGTACTAGTATATAACGTTATACGTTAGTACGTAATAGTATATAACGTTATACGTTATTGCGTAATAGTATATTACGTTATACGTTACTACGTACTAGTATTTAACGTTAAACGTTAGTACGTAACAGTATATAACGTTATACGGCATTACGTAGTAGTATATAACATTATATGTTATTACGTAGTAGTATATAACGTTATACGTTAGTATGTAATAGTATATAACGTTATACGTTATAAGGTAATACTACATAACGTTATACGTCATATGGTAATAATACATAACGTTATACGTCATTACGTAATTATATCTAACGTTATACTTTATAAGGCAATACTAAATAACGTTATACGTTATAAGGTAATACTACATAACGTTATACGTCATTACGTAATAGTATATAACGTTATACGTTAGTACGTAATAGGATATAACGTTATACGTTAGTACGTAATAGTATATAACGTTATACGTTGTAAGGTAATACTACATAACGTTTGACGTCATACATGTAATACTATATAACGTTATACGTCAGTACGTAATAGTATATAACGTTATACGCTATTGCGTATTAATATATTACGTTATACGTTAGTACGTACTAGTATATAACGTTATACGTTAGTACGTAATAGTATATAACGTTATACGTTATTGCGTAATAGTATATTACGTTATACGTTACTACGTACTAGTATTTAACGTTAAACGTTAGTACGTAACAGTATATAACGTTATACGGCATTACGTAGTAGTATATAACATTATATGTTATTACGTAGTAGTATATAACGTTATACGTTAGTATGTAATAGTATATAACGTTATACGTTATAAGGTAATACTACATAACGTTATACGTCATATGGTAATAATACATAACGTTATACGTCATTACGTAATTATATCTAACGTTATACTTTATAAGGCAATACTAAATAACGTTATACGTTATAAGGTAATACTACATAACGTTATACGTCATTACGTAATAGTATATAACGTTATACGTTAGTACGTAATAGGATATAACGTTATACGTCATTACGTAATTATATCTAACGTTATACTTTATAAGGCAATACTAAATAACGTTATACATCATAAGCTAATACTACGTAACGTTACACGTCATAACGTAATAGTATATAACGTTATACGTTATAACGTAATACTATATAACGTTATACGTCATAAGCTAATACTACATAGCGTTATACGTCATATGGTAATAATACATAACGTTATACGTCATTACGTAATTATATCTAACGTTATACTTTATAAGGCAATACTAAATAACGTTACACATCTTAAGCTAATACTACATAACGTTATACGTCATAACGTAATATTATATAACGTTATACGTTATAAGGTAATACTACATAACGTTAAACGTCATAAGGTAATACTACATTACGTTATACGTCACTACGTAATAGTATATAACGTTATACGTTATTGCGTAATAGTATATTACGTTATACGTTGTAAGGTAATACTAGATAACGTTTGGCGTCATACATGTAATACTATATAACGTTATACGTCAGTACGTAATAGTATATAACGTTATACGCTATTGCGTATTAATATATTACGTTATACGTTAGTACGTACTAGTATATAACGTTATACGTTAGTACGTAATAGTATATAACGTTATACGTTATTACGTAATAGTATATAACGTTATACGTTAGTACGTAATAGTATTTAACGTTATGCGTCATAATGTAATAGTTTATAACGATATACGTTATTATGTAATAGTATATAACGTTATACGCTTGTACGTAGTAGTATATAATGTTATACGTTAGTACGTAATAGTATATATCGTTATACGTTATAAGGTAATACTATATAACGTTATACATCATAAGCTAATACTACGTAACGTTATACGTCATAAGGAAATACTACATAACGTTATACGTCATTACGTAATAGTATATAACGTTATACGTTAGTACGTAATAGGATATAACGTTATACGTCATTACGTAATTATATCTAACGTTATACTTTATAAGGCAATACTAAATAACGTTATACGTTATAAGGTAATACTACATAACGTTATACGTCATTACGTAATAGTATATAACGTTATACGTTAGTACGTAATAGGATATAACGTTATACGTTGTAAGGTAGTACTACATAACGTTTGACGTCATACATGTAATACTATAAAACGTTATACGTCAGTACGTAATAGTATATAACGTTATACGTTATTACGTAATAGTATATAACGTTATACGTTAGTACGAAATATTATTTAACGTTATACGTCATAATGTAATAGTTTATAACGATATACGTTATTATGTAATAGTATATAACGTTATACGCTTGTACGTAGTAGTATATAATGTTATACGTTAGTACGTAATAGTATATAACGTTATACGTTATAAGGTAATACTATATAACGTCATACATCATAAGCTAATACTACGTAACGTTATACGTCATAACGTAATAGTATATAACGTTATACGTTATAAGGTAATACTATATAACGTTATACGTCATAAGCTAATACTACATAGCGTTTTACGTTATTACGTAATAGTCTATAACGTTATACGTTAGTACGTAACAGTATATAACGTTATACGTTATTACGTAATAGTATATAACGTTATACGTTAGTACGTAATAGGATATAACGTTATACGTTAGTACATAATAGTATATAACGTTATACGTTGTAAGGTAATACTACATAACGTTTGACGTCATACATGTAATACTATATAACGTTATACGTCAGTACGTAATAGTATATAACGTTATACGTTAGAACGTAATAGTATATAACGTTATACGTTATTACGTATTAGTATATAACGTTATACATTATTACGTAATAGTATATAACGTTATACGTTATAAGGTAATACTATGTAACGTTACACATCATAAGCTAATACTACATAACGTTATACGTCATAACGTAATATTATATAACGTTATACGTTATAAGGTAATACTACATAACGTTAAACGTCATAAGGTAATACTACATTACGTTATACGTCACTACGTAATAGTATATAACGTTATACGTTATTGCGTAATAGTATATTACGTTATTCGTTACTACGTACTAGTATTTAACGTTAAACGTTAGTACGTAACAGTATATAACGTTATACGGCATTACATAATAGTATATAACATTATACGTTATTACGTAGTAGTATATAACGTTATACGTCATTACGTAATTATATCTAACGTTATACTTTATAAGGCAATACTAAATAACGTTACACATCTTAAGCTAATACTACATAACGTTAAACGTCATAAGGTAACACTACATTACGTTATACGTCACTACGTAATAGTATATAACGTTATACGTTATTGCGTAATAGTATATTACGTTATACGTTGTAAGGTAATACTACATAACGTTTGACGTCATACATGTAATACTATATAACGTTATACGTCAGTACGTAATAGTATATAACGTTATACGTTAGTACGTAATAGTATTGAACGTTATACGTCATAATGTAATAGTTTATAACGATATACGTTATTATGTAATAGTATATAACGTTATACGCTTGTACGTAGTAGTATATAATGTTATACGTTAGTACGTAATAGTATATATCGTTATACGTTGTAAGGTAATACTATATAACGTTATACATCATAAGCTAATACTACGTAACGTTATACGTCATAACGTAATAGTATATAACGTTATACGTTATCAGGTAATACTATATAACGTTATACGTCATAAGCTAATACCACATAGCGTTATACGTTATTACGTATTAGTCTATTATGTTATACGCTAGTACGTAACAGTATATAACGTTATACGTTATTACGTAATAGTATATAACGTTATGCGTTATTACGTATTAGTATATAACGTTATACGTTATTACGTAATAGTATATAACGTTATACGTTATTACGTAATAGTATATAACGTTATACGTTAGTACGTAATAGGATATAACGTTATACGTTAGTACGTAATAGTATATAACGTTATACGTTGTAAGGTAATACTACATATCGTTTGACGTCATACATGTAATACTATATAACGTTATACGTCAGTACGTAATAGTATATAACGTTATACGTTAGTACGTAATAGTATATAACGTTATACGTTATTACGTATTAGTATATAACGTTATACGTTATTACGTAATAGTATATAACGTTATACGTTATAAGGTAATACTATATAACGTTACACATCATAAGCTAATACTACATAACGTTATACGTCATAACGTAATATTATATAACGTTATACGTTATAAGGTAATACTACATAACGTTATACATCATAAGCTAATACTACGTAACGTTATACGTCATAACGTAATAATATATAACGTTATACGTTATCAGGCAATACTAAATAACGTTATACGTTATAAGGTAATACTACATAACGTTATACGTCATTACGTAATAGTATATAACGTTATACGTTAGTACGTAGTAGTATATAATGTTATACGTTAGTACGTAATAGTATATATCGTTATACGTTATAAGGTAATACTATATAACGTTATACGTCATAAGCTACTACTACATAGCGTATACGTTATTACGTAATAGTATATAACGTTATACGTTTTTACGTAATAGTATATAACGTTATACGCTAGTACGTAATAGTATATAACGTTATACGTCATAATGTAATAGTTTATAACGTTATATGTTATTACGTAATAGTATATAACGTTATACGTTTGTACGTAGTAGTATATAACGTTATACGTTAGTACGTAATAGTATATAACGTTATACGTTATAAGGTAATACTATATAACGTTATACATCATAAGCGAATACTACATAACGTTATACGTCATAAGGTAATACTACATAACGTTATACGTCATTACGTAATAGTATATAACGTTATACGTTAGTACGTAATAGGATATAACGTTATACGTCATTACGTAATTATATCTAACGTTATACTTTATAAGGCAATACTAAATAACGTTATACGTTATAAGGTAATACTACATAACGTTATACGTCATTACGTAATAGTATATAACGTTATACGTTAGTACGTAATAGGATATAACGTTATACGTCATTACGTAATTATATCTAACGTTATACTTTATAAGGCAATACTAAATAACGTTATACGTTATAAGGTAATACTACATAACGTTATACGTCATTACGTAATAGTATATAACGTTATACGTCAGTACGTAATAGTATATAACGTTATACGTTAGTACGTAATAGGATATAACGTTATACGTTAGTACATAATAGTATATAACGTTATACGTTGTAAGGTAATACTACATAACGTTTGACGTCATACATGTAATACTATATAACGTTATACGTCAGTACGTAATAGTATATAACGTTATACGTTAGAACGTAATAGAATATAACGTTATACGTTATTACGTATTAGTATATAACGTTATACATTATTACGTAATAGTATATAACGTTATACGTTATAAGGTAATACTATGTAACGTTACACATCATAAGCTAATACTACATAACGTTATACGTCATAACGTAATATTTTATAACGTTATACGTTATAAGGTAATACTACATAACGTTAAACGTCATAAGGTAATACTACATTACGTTATACGTCACTACGTAATAGTATATAACGTTATACGTTATTGCGTAATAGTATATTACGTTATACGTTACTACGTACTAGTATTTAACGTTAAACGTTAGTACGTAACAGTATATAACGTTATACGGCATTACGTAATAGTATATAACATTATATGTTATTACGTAGTAGTATATAACGTTATACGTTACTATGTAATAGTATATAACGTTATACGTTATAAGGTAATACTACATAACGTTATACGTCATTACGTAATAGTATATAACGTTATACGTTAGTACGTAATAGGATATAACGTTATACGTCATTACGTAATTATATCTAACGTTATACTTTATAAGGCAATACTAAATAACGTTATACGTTATAAGGTAATACTACATAACGTTATACGTCATTAAGTAATAGTATATAACGTTATACGTTAGTACGTAATAGGATATAACGTTATACGTCATTACGTAATTATATCTAACGTTATACTTTATAAGGCAATACTAAATAACGTTATACGTTATAAGGTAATACTACATAACGTTATACGTCATTACGTAATAGTATATAACGTTATACGTTAGTACGTAATAGGATATAACGTTATACGTCATTACGTAATTATATCTAACGTTATACTTTATAAGGCAATACTAAATAACGTTATACGTTATAAGGTAATACTACATAACGTTATACGTCATTACGTAATAGTATATAACGTTATACGTTAGTACGTAATAGGATATAACGTTATACGTTAGTACGTAATAGTATATAACGTTATACGTTGTAAGGTAGTACTACATAACGTTTGACGTCATACATGTAATACTATATAACGTTATACGTCAGTACGTAATAGTATATAACGTTATACGTTATTACGTAATAGTATATAACATTATACGTTAGTACGTAATAGTATTTAACGTTATACGTCATAATGTAATAGTTTATAACGATATACGTTATTATGTAATAGTATATAACGTTATACGCTTGTACGTAGTAGTATATAATGTTATACGTTAGTACGTAATAGTATATAACGTTATACGTTATAAGGTTATACTATATAACGTTATACATCATAAGCTAATACTACGTAACGTTATACGTCATAACGTAATAGTATATAACGCTATACGTTGTAAGGTAATACTATATAACGTTATACGTCATAAGCTAATACTACATAGCGTTATACGTTATTACGTAATAGTATATAACGTTATACGTCATAATGTAATAGTTTATAACGATATACGTTATTATGTAATAGTATATAACGTTATACGCTTGTACGTAGTAGTATATAACGTTATACGTTAGTACGTAATAGTATATAACGTTATACGTTATTACGTAATATTATATAACGTTATGCGTTATTCGGTATTAGTATATAACGTTATACGTTAGTACGTACTAGTATATAACGTTATACGTTAGTACGTAATAGTATATAACGTTATACGTTATTACGTATTAGTATATAACGTTATACGTTATTACGTAATAGTATATAACGTTATACGTTATAAGGTAATACTATATAACGTTACACATCATAAGCTAATACTACATAACGTTATACGTCATAACGTAATATTATATAACGTTATACGTTATAAGGTAATACTACATAACGTTAAACGTCATAAGGTAATACTACATTACGTTATAGGTCACTACGTAATAGTATATAACGTTATACGTTATTGCGTAATAGTATATTACGTTATACGTTACTACGTACTAGTATTTAACGTTAAACGTTAGTACGTAACAGTATATAACGTTATACGGCATTACGTAATAGTATATAACATTATATGTTAGTACGTAATAGTATATAACGTTATACGTTATAAGGTTATACTATATAACGTTATACATCATAAGCTAATACTACGTAACGTTATACGTCATAACGTAATAGTATATAACATTATATGTTATTACGTAGTAGTATATAACGTTATACGTTAGTATGTAATAGTATATAACGTTATACGTTATAAGGTAATACTACATAACGTTATACGTCATATGGTAATAATACATAACGTTATACGTCATTACGTAATTATATCTAACGTTATACTTTATAAGGCAATACTAAATAACGTTATACGTTATAAGCTAATACTACATAACGTTATACGTCATTACGTAATAGTATATAACGTTATACGTTAGTACGTAATAGGATATAACGTTATACGTCATTACGTAATTATATCTAACGTTATACTTTATAAGGCAATACTAAATAACGTTATACGTTATAAGGTAATACTACATATCGTTATACGTCAGTACGTAATAGTATATAACGTTATACGTTAGTACGTAATAGTATATAACGTTATACGTTATAAGATAATACTATATAACGTTATACATCATAAGCTAATACTACGTAACGTTATACGTCATAACGTAATAGTATATAACGTTATACGTTATAAGGTAATACTATATAACGTTATACGTCATAAGCTAATACTACATAGCGTTATACGTTATTACGTAATAGTCTATAACGTTATACGTCATAATGTAATAGTTTATAACGATATACGTTATTATGTAATAGTATATAACGTTATACGCTTGTACGTAGTAGTATATAACGTTATACGTTAGTCCGTAATAGTATATAACGTTATACGTTATTACGTAATAGTATATAACGTTATGCGTTATTCGGTATTAGTATATAACGTTATACGTTAGTACGTACTAGTATATAACGTTATACGTTAGTACGTAATAGTATATAACGTTATACGTTATTACGTATTAGTATATAACGTTATACGTTATTACGTAATAGTATATAACGTTATACGTTATAAGGTAATACTATATAACGTTACACATCATAAGCTAATACTACATAACGTTATACGTCATAACGTAATATTATATAACGTTATACGTTATAAGGTAATACTACATAACGTTAAACGTCATAAGGTAATACTACATTACGTTATACGTCACTACGTAATAGTATATAACGTTATACGTTATTGCGTAATAGTATATTACGTTATACGTTACTACGTACTAGTATTTAACGTTAAACGTTAGTACGTAACAGTATATAACGTTATACGGCATTACGTAATAGTATATAACATTATATGTTATTACGTAGTAGTATATAACGTTATACGTTACTATGTAATAGTATATAACGTTATACGTTATAAGGTAATACTACATAACGTTATACGTCATATGGTAATAATTCATAACGTTATACGTCATTACGTAATTATATCTAACGTTATACTTTATAAGGCAATACTAAATAACGTTATACGTTATAAGGTAATACTACATAACGTTATACGTCATTACGTAATAGTATATAACGTTATACGTTAGTACGTAATAGGATATAACGTTATACGTCATTACGTAATTATATCTAACGTTATACTTTATAAGGCAATACTAAATAACGTTATACGTTATAAGGTAATACTACATAACGTTATACGTCATTACGTAATAGTATATAACGTTATACGTTAGTACGTAATAGGATATAACGTTATACGTTAGTACGTAATAGTATATAACGTTATACGTTGTAAGGTAATACTACATAACGTTTGACGTCATACATGTAATACTATATAACGTTATACGTCAGTACGTAATAGTATATAACGTTATACGTAATTACGTAATAGTATATAACGTTATACTTTAGTACGTAATAGTATTTAACGTTATACGTCATAATGTAATAGTTTATAACGATATACGTTATTATGTGATAGTATATAACGTTATACGCTTGTACGTAGTAGTATATGATGTTATACGTTAGTACGTAATAGTATATAACGTTATACGTTATAAGGTAATACTATATAACGTTATACATCATAAGCTAATACTACGTAACGTTATACGTCATAACGTAATAGTATATAACGTTATACGTTATCAGGTAATACTATATAACGTTATACGTCATAAGCTAATACCACATAGCGTTATACGTTATTACGTATTAGTCTATTATGTTATACGTTAGTACGTAACAGTATATAACGTTATACGTTATTACGTAATAGTATATAACGTTATACGTTAGTACGTAATAGGATATAACGTTATACGTTATTACGTAATAGTATATAACGTTATACGTTATTACGTAATAGTATATAACGTTATACGTTAGTACGTAATAGGATATAACGTTATACGTTAGTACGTTATAGTATATAACGTTATACGTTGTAAGGTAATACTACATATCGTTTGACGTCATACATGTAATACTATATAACGTTATACGTCAGTACGTAATAGTATATAACGTTATACGTTAGTACGTAATAGTATATAACGTTATACGTTATTACGTATTAGTATATAACGTTATACGTTATTACGTAATAGTATATAACGTTATACGTTATAAGGTAATACTATATAACGTTACACATCATAAGCTAATACTACATACCGTTATACGTCATAACGTAATATTATATAACGTTATACGTTATAAGGTAATACTACATAACGTTATACATCATAAGCTAATACTACGTAACGTTATACGTCATAACGTAATAATATATAACGTTATACGTTATCAGGCAATACTAAATAACGTTATACGTTATAAGGTAATACTACATAACGTTATACGTCATTACGTAATAGTATATAACGTTATACGTTAGTACGTAGTAGTATATAATGTTATACGTTAGTACGTAATAGTATATGTATATCGTTATACGTTATAAGGTAATACTATATAACGTTATACGTCATAAGCTACTACTACATAGCGTATACGTTATTACGTAATAGTATATAACGTTATACGTTTTTACGTAATAGTATATAACGTTATACGCTAGTACGTAATAGTATATAACGTTATACGTAATAATGTAATAGTTTATAACGTTATATGTTATTACGTAATAGTATATAACGTTATACGTTTGTACGTAGTAGTATATAACGTTATACGTTAGTACGTAATAGTATATAACGTTATACGTTATAAGGTAATACTATATAACGTTATACATCATAAGCGAATACTACATAACGTTATACGTCATAAGGTAATACTACATAACGTTATACGACATTACGTAATAGTATATAACATTATATGTTATTACGTAGTAGTATATAACGTTATACGTTACTATGTAATAGTATATAACGTTATACGTTATAAGGTAATACTACATAACGTTATACGTCATATGGTAATAATTCATAACGTTATACGTCATTACGTAATTATATCTAACGTTATACTTTATAAGGCAATACTAAATAACGTTATACGTTATAAGGTAATACTACATAACGTTATACGTCATTACGTAATAGTATATAACGTTATACGTTAGTACGTAATAGGATATAACGTTATACGTCATTACGTAATTATATCTAACGTTATACTTTATAAGGCAATACTAAATAACGTTATACGTTATAAGGTAATACTACATAACGTTATACGTCATTACGTAATAGTATATAACGTTATACGTTAGTACGTAATAGGATATAACGTTATACGTCATTACGTAATTATATCTAACGTTATACTTTATAAGGCAATACTAAATAACGTTATACGTTATAAGGTAATACTACATAACGTTATACGTCATTACGTAATAGTATATAACGTTATACGTTAGTACGTAATAGGATATAACGTTATACGTCATTACGTAATTATATCTAACGTTATACTTTATAAGGCAATACTAAATAACGTTATACGTTATAAGGTAATACTACATAACGTTATACGTCATTACGTAATAGTATATAACGTTATACGTCAGTACGTAATAGTATATAACGTTATACGTTATTACGTAATAGTATATAACGTTATACTTTAGTACGTAATAGTATTTAACGTTATACGTCATAATGTAATAGTTTATAACGATATACGTTATTATGTGATAGTATATAACGTTATACGCTTGTACGTAGTAGTATATGATGTTATACGTTAGTACGTAATAGTATATAACGTTATACGTTATAAGGTAATACTATATAACGTTATACATCATAAGCTAATACTACGTAACGTTATACGTCATAACGTAATAGTATATAACGTTATACGTTATCAGGTAATACTATATAACGTTATACGTCATAAGCTAATACCACATAGCGTTATACGTTATTACGTATTAGTCTATTACGTTATACGTTAGTACGTAACAGTATATAACGTTATACGTTATTACGTAATAGTATATAACGTTATACGTTAGTACGTAATAGGATATAACGTTATACGTTAGTACATAATAGTATATAACGTTATACGTTGTAAGGTAATACTACATAACGTTTGACGTCATACATGTAATACTATATAACGTTATACGTCAGTACGTAATAGTATATAACGTTATACGTTAGAACGTAATAGAATATAACGTTATACGTTATTACGTATTAGTATATAACGTTATACATTATTACGTAATAGTATATAACGTTATACGTTATAAGGTAATACTATGTAACGTTACACATCATAAGCTAATACTACATAACGTTATACGTCATAACGTAATATTTTATAACGTTATACGTTATAAGGTAATACTACATAACGTTAAACGTCATAAGGTAATACTACATTACGTTATACGTCACTACGTAATAGTATATAACGTTATACGTTATTGCGTAATAGTATATTACGTTATACGTTACTACGTACTAGTATTTAACGTTAAACGTTAGTACGTAACAGTATATAAAGTTATACGGCATTACGTAATAGTACATAACATTATATGTTATTACGTAGTAGTATATAACGTTATACGTTACTATGTAATAGTATATAACGTTATACGTTATAAGGTAATACTACATAACGTTATACGTCATTACGTAATAGTATATGACGTTATACGTTAGTACGTAATAGGATATAACGTTATACGTCATTACGTAATTATATCTAACGTTATACTTTATAAGGCAATACTAAATAACGTTATACGTTATAAGGTAATACTACATAACGTTATACGTCATTAAGTAATAGTATATAACGTTATACGTTAGTACGTAATAGGATATAACGTTATACGTCATTACGTAATTATATCTAACGTTATACTTTATAAGGCAATACTAAATAACGTTATACGTTATAAGGTAATACTACATAACGTTATACGTCATTACGTAATAGTATATAACGTTATACGTTAGTACGTAATAGGATATAACGTTATACGTCATTACGTAATTATATCTAACGTTATACTTTATAAGGCAATACTAAATAACGTTATACGTTATAAGGTAATACTACATAACGTTATACGTCATTACGTAATAGTATATAACGTTATACGTCAGTACGTAATAGTATATAACGTTATACGTTATTACGTAATAGTATATAACGTTATACTTTAGTACGTAATAGTATTTAACGTTATACGTCATAATGTAATAGTTTATAACGATATACGTTATTATGTGATAGTATATAACGTTATACGCTTGTACGTAGTAGTATATGATGTTATACGTTAGTACGTAATAGTATATAACGTTATACGTTATAAGGTAATACTATATAACGTTATACATCATAAGCTAATACTACGGAACGTTATACGTCATAACGTAATAGTATATAACGTTATACGTTATCAGGTAATACTATATAACGTTATACGTCATAAGCTAATACCACATAGCGTTATACGTTATTACGTATTAGTCTATTACGTTATACGTTAGTACGTAACAGTATATAACGTTATACGTTATTACGTAATAGTATATAACGTTATACGTTAGTACGTAATAGGATATAACGTTATACGTTAGTACATAATAGTATATAACGTTATACGTTGTAAGGTAATACTACATGACGTTTGACGTCATACATGTAATACTATATAACGTTATACGTCAGTACGTAATATTATATAACGTTATACGTTAGAACGTAATAGAATATAACGTTATACGTTATTACGTATTAGTATATAACGTTATACATTATTACGTAATAGTATATAACGTTATACGTTATAAGGTAATACTATGTAACGTTACACATCATAAGCTAATACTACATAACGTTATACGTCATAACGTAATATTTTATAACGTTATACGTTATAAGGTAATACTACATAACGTTAAACGTCATAAGGTAATACTACATTACGTTATACGTCACTACGTAATAGTATATAACGTTATACGTTATTGCGTAATAGTATATTACGTTATACGTTACTACGTACTAGTATTTAACGTTAAACGTTAGTACGTAACAGTACAGGGTGCGCCGTTAGAATTCGGACAGAATTCAATTTGTAGTTCCCACCATATTAGAATTCAGATGTTTGTGCTGATTGACTCTGAAGTTAGTTAAATATGTCAATAAGTCTTCTATAACCTCAAAATGACAGAACTCGTTAAGCAAAACCCGGAATACGATAGAAGAGCGGCGATTATAGAAAGTCTTCGCGCCGGGTGGATGCCAAAGTGAATCGGAGGAACGACCGTTGGCTGGCCCACAATATCGAAGATGTTCCTGTTGTGGGCAAAACCAAATTTCCAGCAAGTGTTCACGTTTTGAGCGTTGTCTCAAGTGAGGGCGACGTCATGCCTCCGCACTTCTTCCAAAAAGGCGAAAGAATCACAAAGGAGGTTTATTTGGAGGTCCTGAAGACAGTAATAAAGCCGTGGATGGAAATTACGGCTTCTGGAAGGCCGTATTTATTTCAACAAGATGGCGCACCTGCTCACACAAGTCATCTTGTTCAAAATTGGCTCTCTGACAATGTGGACATGTTTTGGTCGAAAGATTTCTGGCCTCCTAACAGTCCCGACCTAAACCCATTGGACTATTACGTGTGGGGCGTTATCGAGAGACAAACTAATAAATGCAGGCACCCCAACGTCAACTCCCTACGAACTGCTATCGAGTCAGAATTCGCGACAATTAAACGCGACCAGTTGAAGTCAGCGTGCTCGCGCTTTAGAGCAAGAATAGAGCAGGTCATAGAGGCAGAGGGTGGTTACATAGAATAAAAGTTCTCAGCAAGGACCCTTTAAATGAGATATAACAACATTTTCATGTGTTTTTGTGTATTGACTTAAATAAACAACTTTCTGCACAAAACTTCTTTTGTCCGGATTCTAACGGCGCACCCTGTATATAACGTTATACGGCATTACATAATAGTATATAACATTATACGTTATTACGTAGTAGTATATAACGTTATACGTCATTACGTAATTATATCTAACGTTATACTTTACAAGGCAATACTAAATAACGTTACACATCTTAAGCTAATACTACATAACGTTAAACGTCATAAGGTAACACTACATTACGTTATACGTCACTACGTAATAGTATATAACGTTATACGTTATTGCGTAATAGTATATTACGTTATACGTTGTAAGGTAATACTACATAACGTTTGACGTCATACATGTAATACTATATAACGTTATACGTCAGTACGTAATAGTATATAACGTTATACGTTAGTACGTAATAGTATTGAACGTTATACGTCATAATGTAATAGTTTATAACGATATACGTTATTATGTAATAGTATATAACGTTATACGCTTGTACGTAGTAGTATATAATGTTATACGTTAGTACGTAATAGTATATATCGTTATACGTTATAAGGTAATACTATATAACGTTATACATCATAAGCTAATACTACGTAACGTTATACGTCATAACGTAATAGTATATAACGTTATACGTTATCAGGTAATACTATATAACGTTATACGTCATAAGCTAATACCACATAGCGTTATACGTTATTACGTATTAGTCTATTATGTTATACGCTAGTACGTAACAGTATATAACGTTATACGTTATTACGTAATAGTATATAACGTTATGCGTTATTACGTATTAGTATATAACGTTATACGTTATTACGTAATAGTATATAACGTTATACGTTAGTACGTAATAGGATATAACGTTATACGTTAGTACGTAATAGTATATAACGTTATACGTTGTAAGGTAATACTACATATCGTTTGACGTCATTCATGTAATACTATATATCGTTATACGTCAGTACGTAATAGTATATAACGTTATACGTTAGTACGTAATAGTATATAACGTTATACGTTATTACGTATTAGTATATAACGTTATACGTTATTACGTAATAGTATATAACGTTATACGTTATAAGGTAATACTATATAACGTTACACATCATAAGCTAATACTACATAACGTTATACGTCATAACGTAATATTATATAACGTTATACGTTATAAGGTAATACTACATAACGTTATACATCATAAGCTAATACTACGTAACGTTATACGTCATAACGTAATAATATATAACGTTATACGTTATCAGGCAATACTAAATAACGTTATACGTTATAAGGTAATACTACATAACGTTATACGTCATTACGTAATAGTATATAACGTTATACGTTAGTACGTAGTAGTATATAATGTTATACGTTAGTACGTAATAGTATATATCGTTATACGTTATAAGGTAATACTATATAACGTTATACGTCATAAGCTACTACTACATAGCGTATACGTTATTACGTAATAGTATATAACGTTATACGTTTTTACGTAATAGTATATAACGTTATACGCTAGTACGTAATAGTATATAACGTTATACGTCATAATGTAATAGTTTATAACGTTATATGTTATTACGTAATAGTATATAACGTTATACGTTTGTACGTAGTAGTATATAACGTTATACGTTAGTACGTAATAGTATATAACGTTATACGTTATAAGGTAATACTATATAACGTTATACATCATAAGCGAATACTACATAACGTTATATTCAACACAGCAGATTCCCTCATTATAGCCTCATTAAATATTGTGACATTTACTACATAAACATCAATAAATTAATACAGTAGAGTTGTCATATTTAATCACAAAATAAAGCACCTTATCTTACGTCTCGATAATAAATTTTATAAATTTTGGCATTTTATGAACCTGTTTCGACTTTAAATATGGTAATTATCTTCAACAAGGAATTTTAGTGCATATTATATTGTAAAATATATATTTACGATTTATAGATATATAATCTTTATTATCACTAGAATATAAAATATGGAATAATTTATTGTAATAATTAATATAGAATAATTTTTATTATAGGGTATAATAAAATTATATATTTATTACTCAATATGTTTACGTTTATTATATATTTTTCAACAGATAAATAATAAATAGTTTTATTACACGTACGATTACATTTGTTTATGGAATATGTAATTTAACTAATGTATTAGTATTTAAAAACACATTAGTATAAATGTCTATCTTCATAAAAGATATAACTTGGAAAACACGAGGCTGGCACCCCGCTGGGGGTGGCCACCCACATGCTATATTTATTTTATTTTTTTTTTTTTTTTTATTTACCAATGAGATATAACACTTTACCAAATGTCCTTCAGGACAAATTGTAAAAAAAAACAACATTAAAGAAAAAAAAAAAGAAAAAGAAATGTCTATCTTGAAACTTTTGTCAATCGATATTCAGCCGAGCTGAATTTGTTTCCTCTCCTATTGTTTCTGCAACCTCACTGCATTGTGTGTCACACGAAAATATGATGTAATTTAATGTACTAACTTGAACTATATAACTATTGTTATATAGTAATATAAACAGCAAGTTTCAATTTTCTTCGTTTGATAAAAGTGTGAGGTTTGATTGATTTTTAAAAATCTTTTGGTAAAAAAAGGTGGGTCATAAAATTTAATATTATCTCGATGAAAGACAAATGAGGCATAAAGACGTATGAAATATTCGGAATAATTAACGAGGTACGTTACTGTAGAAGAATGGTAACCTGGTACTTGTTCGACTGAAAAGTAAAGATAAATATACAGGTACAGGGTACCTACTTCGGAAGAACTCTTGTTCTCTTGTCAGGCGGAGAACGAAACTACTATAACAAATTTATATTCGTCAAAGTCTATTTACTTTGACCCAACAACGTTACATTTCAGACTCGTTTAACACCAACAACAACAAATTAATTAAACACAAATTATATTTATCTCGCTTTCCTCTAAGCACTCGTGAACATAGTGGTAATTCATACTTGAGAAATGTATAAAGTTTTTTTCTTTTTTTTTTTTTTTATTTTATTTTGGTTATTTTACAATTTGTCCTTGCGGACATTTGGTAAAGTGTTATATCTTGTTGGTGAAGAAAAAAAAATATAAATAAAAAATAATATAGCATGTGGGCGGCTACCCCCAGCGGGGTACCAGCTTCGTTTTTTTTTTTTTTTTTTCTAAGTTATATCTTTTATGAGGTCTATTGGGTGTTTCCTTTTTAGTCTTCTTGCGATGTTTGTTGTGTTGCACGTTTCAGCTGCCAGCTGGTTCGGGTGTGTTTCTATTCTTGTTCTGTATCTTGTTGCGAATCTGGTAATCTCCTCCTTGACCGTTGGTATTCCGAGGTCTTTCCTTATGGCCTCGTTTCTAACGTACCACGGTGCGTTTACCATTGTTCTAAGGATTTTGGCTTGGATTGTTTCTATTTTGTTTATGTGGCTTATTGCTGCTGTTCCCCATAGTGGAATTCCGTATGTCCAGATTGGCTTTATGATTATTTTGTATATTTTCAGTTTGTTTTCTGTGCTTAGTTTGGATTTTCGGCTTGTTAGCCAGTGCATTTGTCTCCTTGCTATCTGTATCTTGTCTATTATTGATTTGATGTGCTGTTTCCATGTGAAGTGTGTATCTATGTGAAATCCAAGGTATTTGACTTGCCTTGTTTGTGTTATTTGCGTGCCGTTCAGGAAGATGTTTGGTGTTATCTGTTTTCTCAATGTGAATGTAATGTGGTTGCATTTGTCAGGGTTAGCTTTGATTTGTTTGTCCTGTAGCCACTTTTCTATTTTTGTGATGTGCTCTTGTAGTATTGTGGCTGCTGTTACAGGGTTAGTGTGCCTGATTAGCACGGCTGTGTCGTCCGCGAATGTCAGTATTTTGCTATTGGTAGTTGCTGGAATGTTGGCCGTGTATAGTGTGTATAGTATGGGTCCTAGGACGCTTCCTTGTGGAACACCTGCTTTGATGTCTTTGGCTTCGGAGTGTGCGTCCTTGATTTTTACTGTGAAGGTTCTGTTGCTTATGTATGATTTTATTATTTGGTATATTTTTTCCGGGAATTGTTTCTTGATTGTTTGAATTAGGCTTTCGTGGTTTATTTTGTCGAATGCTTTCTCTATGTCCATGAATAGGGCTGTACAATATTGTTTGTTTTCTATTGTGTGTATTATTTCGTTGACAAGCCTGTGCATTTGTTCTATGGTGGAGTGTTTATTTCTGAATCCAAATTGATGGTCTGGTATTAATTTTTCCTTCTCTATTATTGGTTTTAGTCGGGCGTATATTGCTTTTTCTAGTATTTTGGAGAGCAAACATGAATAAAAGATATATAATCTATTAAAATGTAAAATATACACTGGAAAGTACTTCCTAGTGGGACAAGGTTAACTTGGAGGTTCTGTAGAAAATCCATGTTCAGGATATTAATGTGTCTGTACCAACAGGTGTACAAGCAGGTACATTGCACACTGACCTTGAACTTGTTTTGCTGACTTCATTTATTTTATATTTTAAGATATGCTGTACGCGTTATGATAAAACAGAAAGAAATGGACATACTCTCTGCTATTCCAAAAAGTGACTATGTTGGAGTGAGTTGTGGTAATAATGTTCCCATCTCTTGACACTTCCATAGAATTTGGAATTGCTAGAAAATCTAACCTTCTTACTTCTTGACCACTCCTTCTGTCCCAAACTCTCAATGTTTTGTCATCGCCACAGGTAATTAATGCAGTATCATTATTGAAAAACGTAACATGCCTGATGCCATTTTTATGACCCGAGAATACCTGTTGATGTTAATGATTAAATAAAACAGTACTAAATATTATATCTTTATAAAATATAATTATAGATACACGATAATATCTACCTGTGGTGCTGCATCTGGTTTGTTAAGATCATAAATTCGCACAAGTTTCTCATTAGAACCTGTGCACAAATAATTAGAATCAATGCTGAAGTTGACAGACTTTACAATATGTTTGTGTTGAAACGAATGAATTTCTTCTCCTTTAATTGCATCCCAGACTTTAGCATTAAAATCCACAGCTCCTGAAGCAGCTCTTGTAGCCGTCGTTAAGAAGCATCTGGAAGAGTCGGTTGACAACAAGCGAGCGTGCGAGTAGATTTACGAGGTCTTCAGAGTATAACATATGTGTATAACTGTTGTGTGTTGAATAAAGTGAACTATTTGAATTTCCAAATCCCTTCTATATCTTTACACTAAGTTATTAAATTCATAGTTTAATAAACAGGATATATACAAGGCACTCGTTCAGTTCAGCCTCACAATCTTCAATTTTGATGCACAAAGGAAATATAAATTGTTCATAAAGTACGACCTGCACTTTTTCTGGCAAACTATTGCCTATATAAAAATTACATTAAATTTGGAATAATATTGCTTTGCGTAGGTTCTGATAATAAAACAATTGAACTATTTTTAACTGGCATTTGATATATCTATATCAACTGTTTCTTCTTTCAGCAATGCCCGTTTGTCTTCTTTACTAGTAGCTTGTCGTTTACCACCAACTTTACGTTTACCTCTATTGAGTACACCATTTTCTTCTTCACCCATCATACGCAAAATTTGCGTTTGATCAGAACTTTCTATCGGTGCGATCGAAATATCACGAACAACACTTTCAGCTGACGGTGCTTCTTCTACAGCAGTATAGAGCATTGCCTTCATTTCCTATTAACCCAAAGAGGTCATTTTAATTAATAGTGCTCTGATCTTTCATTGTACAGATTGTCTCAGAATAAGTAGGAAATATTTTGGGAGTGGCTTCTGTATACCTAAACCATAAAAAGTTCATATGAGGATATGTCCTATTTGACTTTCTTTTCAAATTATAACGGTTTTTCTTTTGCAATTCATATTTCTTTCCAAAGACAAGTATTGTGTTTCTCAAGTTTCCAGCAAATACAGACTACATCTGGATATTTAAACATGGTAAGACAGTCATTGGTAAGATATCTGCAAGCTTGCATTGGAATATAAAAATACCATCTCAAATACCTTTTATGAAAAGCAGTATATAATGTAGTATACAAAATAAAAGAATAAAAATTAAATCCACTATAACTCGAAAACAAACTCAAGTAAGATATATTTATATAAAGTCTTTCTATTGTTTATATATGCAGAAGCTACTCCTAAAATATTTCCTACTTATTCTGAAACACCCTGTATATCTCCATTAGCATAGAAATAAATTTTTAACAAAGACAATTAAAATATAAATATTTTAATTTCCAAGGCTATTTTATTTTACCTCATAGCTTATGTATTGCTTACGCCATTCAGGCGTAATGTGAGCAGACAGATGTTCTGCAAACTTCATCTTGCTTCAATTAATGCAATAATCTGCAATAAACAAATTCGTTTAAATTATTGCTAAAGCGATATAAATATATAATATTAAAAATTTCCATAAAATAATTATGTATATAATAAAGCATACATAAAAGAATGAGATATATAAGTGAAGTACAAAGTGAGAAAATCATATATTATAATTGAAGAAACTTTTTTATTTCTATAGTCTATATATCTTCATAAACAACATTTACTCGATGTATTAATTTATTATTACGAACAGCGTATACCAAAAAAATAACAATATAATAAAATGAGCAAAGTGAAATATTATGATAATATAATTGCAAAGTAGAAAATGAAAAGATGAACAATTTAATCAAATGTTTCGTTTCACGCTCGTCTTTAAGGAATTAAACCACGAAAGAGGTCACATACACATATAATGCACTTAAAACCTTTGTCGGCAGTACTAAATCAATATTTTCTGAATTCGTTTACTTCATGATAAATTATTATTACTTACATATTGTAAAGATATAGGAGGAATTCGGAAATTCAAATAATTCACTTTATTTCACACACAACAGTTATACACATATATTATACTCCGAAGACCTCGTAAATCCACTCGCACGCACGCTTCTTGTCAACCGACTCTTCCAGATGCTTCTAAACGACTGCCAATCGTCCTTTGCCTCAACTCAGGCCTGGACATGCCCTGACGCTTGAAAACACACACATTCGCATGTACAGTGTAACTGTATCATCTTCCTGACGCATATATATGGATGTCTTTATTCTTACTTCTTATGTTTAACTGTCAAGCTTTACACGACACATAGCACCATTGTTTCTTCATACGTACAGGCGATATTCATTAGACGGCTACAAGTCTTTTTATTACTTAATTTAGAACGTTTTTCGCAAATATAGATAGCTTCTAGTGTCCATCTGTATAGTAAGGATTGACGAGAATTTTCCGATTAAATACCTTTGATAATGTCATCGCTCGAAGATTTATTTCAGTTAGATAAAATGCTTATATGTGATATGTATATAATCTATAATAGTTATATGCAGTTTATAATGTTAAGCATTCATATTTCGATTCTTACTTTACAAAAAAAGATTTTGTTTATATGTTTACGTACATATGTATACATACATATTGAATGTAAAAAATATATCCTCATATATATATATATATATATATATATATATATATGTATATTGTTTTTGTACAAACGTTTTATTTTTATTTTTTTTAACCGAATTATATCCATCAAATAGTTGATTATATATAAGAAAGTAGAACTATAGCACACAAATAATTACGAACATTTTTATTTGAAGTTGGCTATGTGGATTTTTGTATTTTTTATCAGATATTGAGACAATCTTTTATTATATTATTACCCTCAGAATATTCTCTCAATTAACATTTACTTTGAATTTAATTTTTAATATAAATAAAACATTTTTTCGATTTTGTCAAGCATTTTTAAATGTTATAACAATAATAAAATTTTATTAAATATATATGTGAATTCAATCTTCTACTTTGTAAAAGATTGCAACATGCACAAATATATACTTAAATATATATAAACGGAACTATTAAATATATAAAAAACAAAATATTATAATATCATAAGATAAATAGTATAATGCGTAGAAAAATGTATAAAACATTAAAAATATAGTTTTAGTAGATTGTATGATAATTATCTTTTAAGAAGTAATTATGTGTATGTATAATCAATAATAGAAGAAGATTCTTAATGTAACTCTTTTCAAATGAAAAAAAAAATTGGATTTTATTCATTATAACATATTTAATCTAATTAATATCCAGTACAACAAAAAGTAATACAAGACAAATAAGTGTACTTACGAGTTACGTTAACAATTAACACTACACAGTTTACATTGATAATATTTTAACTACATGTATCATTTATTTAAAATCTAAAATGTTTTCATATATTTAGAGCCATTTTTGGTAATGTTATCTGGAACTTTTGTATCTGTCTTTTTTTCACGAACTATTTTCGTAAAATGATTTATGCGCTTTTATTTGCTAACTTATACTCGTGTATATGATATACATATGTCGGAGATGAAAGGACACCGGGCCCCCCCGTTGGAATTATTTAGAAAAGCCCGAATACTGTAGCATTTACGAAATAACCCAGACACAGTCATTCGAAACTTGAGACAATGAGTTTAGGCTCGAGGCGACAACCGGTCGCCGAGCGTAACCACGGTCACGGGATAAACATTCCACCTAACAGAGATATAAAGTAACATAGCTTTCCTTTAAAGAATTGGCAGTACAGACACTTGACAATAAGACATTCCAACAGCCCCGCAGCTCGCCACACACAGACCCCATTCTTTGGGCAAGATGATCGCCAGATGCCGATGCATCGATTAAAGTTTATGTTCAGATAGCCTGAGGAACCGTTACAAATCTTAGGACTTAGTTAACTAAAGTCCTTCAGATTGACAAACAGTCTTTGTTCCATCAGCCTGTAAATCTGTCACCTATTGCGGGAAGTTACGGGAAAGCCTGATTTGGTCACGTACGACGTTGCCTGCTAGGAACTCTCTCTCTAGGGCGGCTAGCATCCTTTTCCAACCGCCAACATAGAAATTGACCAATTAACAGCAGCGTCTATTTCCCTCACCCTCCGAGTGGAGGCTTTCTTTGACGAATCCGATGATCTCGTGCCCTTAGGCACACCCCATCATAGTTTTCCTCTGCAGCGTCGTCGCGACGGAAAGTCATTCTTTTCTGGCAATCTGATTAGCTAAGAGTCAATCAAGCGTTCCTAGTATCGCGAGTAGTAAGTTGAGTCCGACTTAGACTTTGAAGCAAAGTATATTCGTTATCCCGTTGACCGTGGATTCGCTATATCGAACCTAGGGCCATTGTCATTAGCGTCCAGCTACCGCGTCCGATTGTCAATCTTGTATCAGCCATACTTGTGTAATAAATATCTGTGCGACAACCATGAACAACACTGGTGAAGATTCATTATACGCCCCTGCCGTCAACCCGACACATATATATATATTTATTGTAATAAACCGTTTTATAGGGGGCGCTATACAAAAAATGCACATACTATATCAGCTATACATATAATATATATATATATATATATATATATATATATATTAGACTGCACGTACTACAAGCTGCTACAAGTCAACAAGTTAACGATACACATATAGTGCCTTTGCAAAGCAGCAAAATTGTTCATTACATCAAGGTTACAAATTATAATGTTTTCTCTAAATATTGTATATATTAAAACGAACTAAGTAGATTATTCAATAAGTACTATAAAGAAAAAGAAGCTCTAAACAGGAAAGAACAACTTATCATTACTATAAAATTTGTAAGTACATTCCTCTGCTTTTTATATTTATATTCTGTTAGTTTTATCATGTTGGAAAGATTGGAATTTTGTTCCAAGCATGGTTTCAAGTTAATAAGTTGTAGTACTCATATATAAAAAACACGTGTAAATTTGTACAAGAATAATATTAGTGCCTATATTATAAGAACTAATTTTAAAAATATCATTTCTGTAAATAATAAATGTAAGACAACTTGTATTTTAAAAAGGTAGTATTAACTATGTTATCGTTATGTTTTAATTTATTAGAGAATAAAATTGATAAAATAATATTCGTAATATATTAATTTTTTATGTGTAATATAAATAATAAATTTAGTTTTTATTTTTTCAGAATGCATATTTTATAGTTTATCCAAACCTAGGATACTATGAACCGTTTACTACTATTATTATTCTTCGTTAATTTTATAAATAATAGTATATCATGGGAGACTTTTATGAGGGGTCGAAGCAAATATGGTAATCTAGGTGCTCCAATTTTATCTGAAGATCATGAACTTCCAAGTGCTGAATGGTTTACACAGTTTCTAGATCACTTTGATCCAACTGATGCGCGTGTTTGGCAACAGGTAATAAGAATATATTAAATATTTCTTAATTTTTATTTTATAATATAAATCTTTTTATTATTTTTTCAGAGATATTTCGTAAACGTTAGGTTGGGGTTAGGTTGGAGAGCACTATAAGAAAGGTGGTCCAGTATTTTTGATGATAAGTGGTGAAGCTGCAGCAAATGCTAAATGGATGGCAGAAGGTCAATGGATCGAATATGCTAAGCAATTTGGAGCGCTATGTTTTCAAATGGAACACCGCTTTTATGGACAAAGTCATCCTACTTCGTATGTAACATTGTTTATAAAATATATAATTGATACATTTTAAGTTATAATGTTACGTTTTTGTTATCTGCAGGGATCTCGGCGTGAAAAATTTAATGTATCTTTCATCGCAACAGGCACTTGCAGATTTGGCTTACTTTATAGAATTCATGAATATTAATTACAAGTTACCAGCTGGTACTAAATGGATTGCATTTGGAGGATCATATGCTGGATCATTAGCTGCTTGGTTGCGTAATAAATATCCTCATTTAGTACACGGGGCTGTTTCTGCTAGTGGTCCTTTATTAGCAGAAATTGATTTTCAGGGTAAATATAAGATACACTTAAATATAAAAAATATTTTATTTAAAACAGAAGTGTTTTATATTAATAATTATACTTTATAGAATACTTTGTTGTTGTTGAAAATGCCCTCAAAGAATATTCTGAAGCATGTGTAAATGCAATACTAGAAGCAAACAAACAATTTCATATAATGTTACATCGTCCTATCGGTCAACAAGGAATAGCTAAAAAATTTATGTAAGTAAAAGTAAAATTCTTCATTTACAAATCAAATATATCATTATTGAAAAATTATTTTTACTTATAATTTATGTGATCCAATCAACGAACATACCAAACGTAATGATATTTCGAATTTGTATGAAACAATAGCAAGCATCTTTGCTGGTATTGTACAGTACAATAAAGACAATCGTAATAATTCCGCAATGGCTAATTTAACTATCGATAGTGCCTGCGACATATTAACGAACGAAACATTGGGTATTGCTATTGACAGACTTGCAATTTTGAGCACTAAAATATTACAGGCATCAGAAAAAAAGTGTTTGGATTATATGTATAATAAAATGATTCATAAACTTCGGAACATAACATGGGCTAGCGAAGAAGCAGAAGGGGGTAATGTATTTTTTTACTTATACTATTGCTGTTTTAATTTTTATTTATTGTATTTTAAAATATATTTCTTGTAGGACGTCAATGGACGTACCAAACGTGTACAGAATTTGGATTCTTTCAAACTTCGACAGCACGCCCAAAATTATTTAGTGAAACTTTCCCAGTAGATTTCTTTGTGCAACAATGCATTGATATATTTGGCCCAAGGTTTATTTAAAATTACGATAAATACATTTCTCAATTATGATAAATCATTAGCTATAAAATTATAACATTTCCGTATTCTAACAGGTACAATATTCATTTGCTGAATTCGGCAGTGAATAGAACAAATATTCTGTATGGAGGATTAGATTTAAAGACTACAAATGTAGTATTTGTACATGGATCAATTGATCCTTGGCATGTTTTGGGAATTACAAAATCAGCAAATCCGCAAATACCTGTCATTTATATTGATGGTGTGTACATATTAATTGAAATTTTTCATTTTTCGTGTAATACAAAAAATTTATTTATTATTATGACCATAGGTACTGCTCATTGTGCCAATATGTATCCTCCTTCCAAAAATGATCCACTTCAGTTGAAAGCTGCCAGAGTTGAGGTTGGACATTTAATAGATGAATGGCTGCATAATTAAATATGATATTTTTAACGCTGTGTGTGCTACATTTAACTACTTTATGATAAGTAGTTTTTTATTTTTTTAAACAAAAATGATGTATTAAAAGAATTAAATTTATCTTATTAACTTTTTGAACAATTTGTACTTTCCTTTATGAACTTCTGTGAAACAATTATGATACATAAATATTTTTAGTTGAAACAATTCGTGCATAACTAAGACTAAAACTATGTACGTACATAACAAGTTACTGAAGATACACGAGTGTTCACCATTCTGTGTTTATGTTTAAACAACTAGAATGCATGTATAGATACAATTAAACAAGTTTGCCCATAATGGCACTATTACAATTTTTTGTAGATTACTGAAGTATTAAATAAATACATGTACAAACTTACTACGAATATCTTACGTCAGTCAATGAATAAATACATATCTATTAATTATATATGTTTTATTCTTGACAAGCATGAGAAAAGATGTTCAACTGGTTAAAATAATACTAAACACAAATAATTTATTAAGGTGTTTTAAAATCTGCAAAAACAGATCTGACATGAATTTGAATAAGTGCAAAGTGTCTTAAAATGAGCACCATAACTAAATGAATTTTGATTCTGATATGTATAGCGTCGGCCTTTCCTTAACGGTACCATCTTCGAATATCGTTTCGTTATGAGTTTGTTCGATTCCTTTAAGGCGAGGCCAAGGTGCCCATTACAGATATTGATCAACCGAGTATGCGTATGATTTTCATAAAATATTGTCAATCCTATTATAATCGAACATTCTTATAATAGTTTGTATCGAATTCGTTTAAAAATTATTAGAATTCGTTTGATCAGTAATTATACATATACATATATTACTCTCTCATTTTTTTGGCATATCCTTCGATCAACTCGTGATCCTCCTACATTCACAACTTTCATCTTTGACTTACGCTACTGCAGTATACGGTATTTACATTACGTAACAAGGTAGTCGTAAATAATTTACTGTATAACAGAACAATAAATGTAGGATGAATTAGTTTTTCTATCTACGAATCACGCGTAAAAATTCTCCTACGCAACGTTTGAATTGTTCACCATGTTGTTTTAAGTTTCCATTTTAAATGGAGTTACAAATTATTTCATAAATGATATAGCAGAATACATGGATGGATGGTGATTTAATGCTAAAAAGAAGATGAAATATAAGAAAATTTATCCACATGAAACTTTATTTCTAAAAAAAATGATTTTAAATATTTGTCAAACGTTTGTTATGATATATATGCATTTGGTAATATTTTATTTTACTAATTTCTTCGTCAAATGACTACAAAATATTGTTCTAAGAATATTAGATATACATATACATATTTCTTGAAAAAATTTGGGACAAAGATTTATAATTCATGTTAAATATACATTCTTCTAAGTAAACTTTGAATTGTAAATGGAAAACAATATACATTTTTGATATTCTAACTTAGAATTAGCTGAATTACTAGAAACAGTTAGTTGAATTTTAAACACAAGATTTTATACATGTTTCAAAATGTATATGTGTAATTTAGATCTAGAATATTATAGAAAATGTCAACGATCCACCTCAAAAGATTTTGAGATAGATGTGCTTTTCTATAAAAAATAAAGTTATTTAGAAATTAAAATTGAAATTAAAGCAATGTATGAATTCATTAATTTTTTTCTTAAAGAATCAGATCAATATATAAAATTCACATACTACTGTATTGAAGAAATAAAAAAGAGATGTTCTTATATATAAAAATACACATACACAAGAAGTATTTCACTTATGTAAACAAATTTGTCTGTACAAATATTTTTAAATCCAAATATTACCAAATAAACATTCAATTAATTATATCTTTCACATTCAACAAATAATCAAAAATACATTTGCTGAAATTAAAACTCTATATTGAAAGAAATTTACCTTACATTTTGTACGTATTTCCTAACATAAAGTCACCATCTTCCAGTGCGTCACCATTTATAAAATATGCATACAGCATAAAAAATACAACTTGCTCGTGATCTAATCGCGACTCGTCACAATAATCGATTCACCGAAAATCTCAAAAAAATAAGCGGTTCTAGGTAACCGATTTTATGTTTAGTATCTGTGATGAGACTGAGACTGCCTCCACTCGGGCGTAGAGTTACCGTGGTGATGATGATGATGATGATGATGGCGTTTCTTGTCAGAAATGCTGGCGTGCTTGTTAGACGGGTACGTGGCTACATCGCTCACAACTAATTCTGAACCATCTCTCTCGGTGTTGTTGCCACGGTAATTTTCTCGGTATCCTGATTCATCCAGGGTCTCCTTGCGACGAAGAGGAGGATGATTGGTCTTATGACCGGCCGTCTCATGCAGATTTTCCCAAGCTTGACGGTAATATCGATTCAGTCCTCCTCGACTCTCAGAGGAACTGCTTCCAAAGCTGGCCACGGTATTGCAATCTGGAGATGCACGGTGTCGGTAATGCTTGCTGCTTCTACCGCGATTTCTGTGTGAATAGTTTAACAAATATTTATTATTATTTCAACTTCGAGACCTTTATGCATAATGATTTACTGGTAATATCTGTAGGTTGACAAAATGATAAGTTGTACAATTTTTCTATTTTATATAGAACATTAGTCGAATAAGACTATTGAATGGTAATTTGTTAAATTGATGTACAGAAGTAGTTTTCTAGAAAACTAATGTATAGAAGGTAACTTATAATTTGTAATATGTAAAATTTCACTAATAACATTAGTTGTATTGTGCAAGAGGGGCCAAGTAATATTTTATATTACTGTTTTATTTTTCTAACTTGAAAACAATACAATATTATTGTTGTGTTTAATTTATACACCTTGGATCTAAATTTATAGCATAAATGAAGTCAGGAGAGATTCTCTAGTTCAAAATAACACGAAAATAAAAAGATAAAATTGCGTCGAAGATTTCATTTTATAGAAAATCGTGTTTGGAAACTTATCACATAGGTATTCATGTATTTGATTGATTTTCGACTGGGTAGGAGTAAGGAATTGACAGGATGTTATTCTACATACGAAAATAAATTAAATTTTTTCGACCCGAAAATATAGAATAAGATTTATTCGCTTAGAGTTTAATTTTCAAGAAAATAAAATTTGAAAGTTTGTTGAATATGCGATTTCTTGACCGAATAGGATCAAACTTTATTTTCTTCAAAAGGAAGCTTCAAACGAAAAATTTCTATTTTACATTTTTATAGGTAAAATAGTCTCTTGTCGATTATTTATTCCTGTATAGCTGGGAATGAAGCAAATATATATGTACTTGAAAAGTAACACATATACATTTTTTCGAAAATAAATGCTTCGATGTAATTTTGTTATTTGTTACGGCGGGCTAGACGGTCAGTGCGACGTACCTTTCGGTCTGACCGCCGACGCCTATCTCTCGTCAAACTGACCTGCAGTAACCTAAGGAACCACCATAAACCGAATCTTTTCAACTTAATTTCGATTCATACAAATATTATTCGGTTTATGGATGGTCATTTGAACAGTCATTAGGTTTATTGCACTCTCTTGCTAATTACGGGGAAAGCAGATGTGTCCCGCTAAATGGCGGGTTTTTCCCAAGACCAAGGCCACCCATGAGCCAAATATGCAGGAGACTTTCTCCTCGCATTATGTTTATTAACTTCGGCTATAACCAATGGGCATCGCGGATCGTGTGAACAACGAATCCGGGTCCTTGGTTCGGTAAGGGCACACCCAAACCGATCTTTCCCCCTAAATGGCATGAGATGAGTCAGTCAAGTACAATTCTAGCCACCGAGGCAGTAACTTCAATTCACGCCAACGAGACAGTCGATTCTTGGCGTCAACATACTTCGGACGGTTCTTGCACTCATTCGGCAAGCTAGTCTAATAGTTTCACACGATATCGGGATTCATCGCGTTAACCGGTATCAATTTCAACATATTTCTATATACGTTCCAAGTGTTGTGAAAAGTGCGAAATAAATAAAAATATATAACTGGAGACTACAGTTATTTCAATATAACCACCCCTATTATCGTAACTGAAATCAGGGGATTGCCCTGCTCGCGGTGTCGATTCGTAGATCGTAACGGGAATTTACGACTCCCGTTGACGCGCCTAACGGAGACGCGTCTCCCCGCGAAAGGACGAATTAACATTATTTTTATTTTGAATTTAGAATCTCGCTGATTTCATTCGTTTTAGACCCATAGTGTATTTCTAATTAATAATTTATGATCTTCCTTCTTTCTTCTTAGGAACATATATATACAGTAAGCAAGATATATATGCGGTTTGTTGTATTATCGATTTGGCTTTCAGATATTTAGATTGTTCCTTATAGAAAATTCTTATTCAAATATTTCTGGTTTTTATTATAACACTTAAGTTGAGAAACTGAAGCCAAATCGATTGTTTCATTTTGTATTACGTATGTTTGTTTGGGAAACATAATTTAGCGAAGTGTAATTGAAGCAATTTGTAGTGAAATCATTAGCAATACCATCACCAATTTGAAGATGGAAGGAGCACCAAATAGTTAGATATAGATATATTAGGAGTTTATTATAATTTAAATCTCTTGTGATTTTTATTAAAATTATTTTACTATATATAGTGAGCCATTTTCTAGTAATCATCGCATTTTTCCTTCAGCATAGCTTATTGTACAACCAGAAACTTTATGAAACATTATCAAACTATGCTATTAAATAAATTTTAATATTCACAGATATAATTGTGAATACAGAGATAGTAAATTTTAATTTGTTGAGATTATACAAATATGTTTAGTTGTCAATTTAAAGTTCTATATTTACAGTAACTTCCAAAATTGTTGTAACACTCTTTAAAACTGAATAACTGCTTAAAAATAGGACCGCACGGTTTGAATATTTTTGATAAGTTAGGAGGATTGGTTTACTAGATGACGTATAAAAAAAGTTCTAAAAAAATTGCAATTGGTTGGAATCGTCAAGAAAAAAAGTAAGGATCGCATTTCCCAAAATTTTTTCTTGGAATTGTAATGAAACTTTAAACAACATTTCGAACATTTCTATCAGTTATACATGTACATATATGCCGAAAATTTTATTAAAATTGGTTGACGCGAAAACAAGCGACAGGCACCGAAAGACGTAAATTTCAGGCCATTTTTCACCATCTTTAAACGTTTGCAGCTCATAGCAACGTTAACCGATTTCGATGAAATTTTCAGCATGTATGTAACTGATATAAATGTCTAAAATGTATCGTTTCAATTTTCATTACAAGCTCAGACAAAGAAGTTGCGGAAAATATAATGTTTACTTTCTTTCTTGGCGATTCCGACCAGTTGTAGTTTTTTCAAAAAATTTTTTTATACTTGATCTAGTAAAATAATCTTCCTAATTTCTAAAAAAAATCCAAATCATTTGGTCCAATTTTAAAAAGGTTATTCAGTCTCAATGGGTATGGTAATTTTGAATGTCGCTGGAATTTTATACATTCAGTTTTATCGTATTCAGTCATAATTATATCATGCTATTATTTCTTATTATTTAAGCCTATAAATATCAGTTAATTAAAGTTATCTGACAATTTAATGATGCTCCACGTTTTTAACCCGAAGTAATAGAAGAGTTATAACAAATATAACAACAGGAAGTATTTTTACGACCAATGAAATATCGAAATACAAATAATTAAATGAAAGTTCGAAAACAGTTGAATATGTGCATTAGTACTAAATTGTTGAAACAATTCACATGTATTGAACAGAGGGAACATAGTGGGAAATAAAATATGGAATTACAGCGACATTTCAAGTTGAAAAGTTAAAACCTTAGAATTAGGTATTAATACACTAACAAAATATATAATCTAACTTAAATGTAACGACAAATTCTATTTAAAATTAAATTAAAAACAAAAAAGGAAACAAAAGATATATATTTCCATATTGCATAAATTGACATATAGTGGAAATATCTAGTTTGTGCAAACCTATAACATAAACCAGCAAGCAAGTAGAAACATCCAGTTTGCTCAAGTCCGTATAATTGACGAATGGAGTCAATAGGTTGATCACGTGCCGGTTTATTTGATTTAAACATTGATATTATCGAATCGAAACTATCTCTTGAATGCCCTTGTTCAAAAGTGTTAGGACATCTCGTATTTTTAATAAAATGTTGGTATTTGTTATAGATCATGAATTTTCAATTACAAGCCTGTTTTAATAAAATCATTATGTATATTAGTAGTGTATAATTTCTTCACTGTACAAATACTATTTCTTGATGTCTTTATTATATATTTAATTTTTTCCAATTTTGAGCTAATATAATAACTGTTTTATGACTTTTGAGCGATGGTGTATAACGTCCCTCGACAACAAGATTTGAACGTTAAAGAGTTAATAAAAAATCAGTGCGAATATCAGTTTAGAACAACTTTTCATGCGAATTGAGTTATGTTTAACAGTCAACAAAATATTATTATATTTCTTCCGCTAATTACTCGTTTATTTGCGATTACTTCGTCTTATTAAGCTATCTAGCAATTACTTTTCCTTTATTTATTTAAATCACGAACCATTATTAATCGATGGGCAAGTTATCTTAATTCAGAGACAAATAATTTTCAGAAACTGAGCAAATTTTTTCATAGAACACTTCATCCCATCAAACTCTAAACTTCTCACTATACGTATATTCTTCCCTTAAATCGAATCTCTTCCATTAAGGATAGTGCCCAATCCTATTTAAACGATGTGCTAAGAGAACAGTACACATAGATGAAGCTACTTGGGGGGAAGAAAGTGCGTGAACGCTGCATTGACCTGTGTGCGTCCGGAAGAAGAGGAGAAGCTTTAAAAATACGTGGTAATCGTGGTGAGCGGTGGTGAACGAGCTATCGCTATATATGGGTGCTCATTATAAACGTTGCTCGTTTACCTTGACTAGTAATCACTCGCGAGGGTGGCGCATGGCGGTTGTAGTGGTACGTGGTGATGGTTGATGTAGTGGTGGGCGGTGGTTGCGTGGAGGGTGAAGGCGATAATGGTGGACTATATATGTATATATATAGACTATATAGGAAGTAATTGTTTGATAATCTTAAAGGACAGGGTTGGAAAGGTATCCAGCGCGATGGGCCGCCGAGAGGCCGAAGGAATAAGGATGATCGGTGCCGCGGCGAGCCGTCAAGTCGCGGTGCCCCAGGTGCTGGTCGGGGAAGGGCAGCGCCAGTAGCGTATACCAACGCGAGGGCATCCCGGTGTCACCCCTTCCAAGGCCACCACTACCGCCACCCCTCAACGCACCAATCCCGCCAAGCCCCCTGCGACGCCTTCCTCTGACGCTGCCACTGCCGCTAGCCACCGCAACGCAAATGGGCTCAGTGTTAATTGTTATTTCTTGATCGTTACCTAGTTTCCTCCGATCAATCTTTTCCTTTTTTTCTTTTTTTTTTCTTTTATTTTTTCCACTTTTTAAAATTATTTCTTTTTTTGCGGACGTTACTATTTCTTTTTTAACCCTTTGCGATCTTATTCAGCCGAGATATGGGCACCGTGCTAGTTGGAATTAATTTTCATTGAACAGATACTGGTAATTAAATTGCAAATTCGAGGGCGTAAAAATTTATAGAATGTGCGAAATAATGTGCGAAAATATATAAAAAATAATCCAAATACTGTGCTCATTATAACACTTAATAGATGAAACAAATATCTGTCTTGATTTTATTTCTTTTTAATTATATTGATATATGTAAAAAATATATGCAAAATATGCATTTGCATAAAAATTCGCAGTTTACTGTATGTATATATATATATATATGTCGGAGATGAAAGGACACCGGGCCCCCCCGTTGGAATTATTTGGAAAAGCCCGAATACTGTAGCATTTACGAAATAACCCAGACACAGTCATTCGAAACTTGAGACAATGAGTTTAGGCTCGAGGCGACAACCGGTCGCCGAGCGTAACCACGGTCACGGGATAAACATTCCACCTAACAGAGATATAAAGTAACATAGCTTTCCTTTAAAGAATTGGCAGTACAGACACTTGACAATAAGACATTCCAACATCCCCGCAGCTCGCCACACACAGACCCCATTCTTTGGGCCAGATGATCGCCAGATGCCGATGCATCGTTTACAGTTTATGTTCAGATAACCTGAGGAACCGTTACAAATCTTAGGACTTAGTTAACTAAAGTCCTTCAGATTGACAAACAGTCTTTATTCTATCAGCCTGTAAATCTGTCACCTATTGCGGGAAGTTATGGGAAAGCCTGATTTGGTCACGTACGACGTTGCCTGCTAGGAACTCTCTCTCTAGGGCGGCTAGCATCCTTTTCTAACCGCCAACATAGAAATTGACCAATTAACAGCAGCGCCTATTTCCCTCACCCTCCGAGTGGAGGCTTTCTTTGACGAATCCGATGATCTCGTGCCCTTAGGCACACCCCATCATAGTTTTCCTCTGCAGCGTCGTCGCGACGGAAAGTCATTCTTTTCTGGCAATCCGATTAGCTAAGAGTCAATCAAGCGTTCCTAGTATCACGAGTCCGACTTAGACTTTGAAGCAAAGTATATTCTTTATCCCGTTGACCGTGGATTCGCTATATCGAACCTAGGGCCATTGTCATTAGCGTCCAGCTACCGCGTCCGATTGTCAATCTTGTATCAGCCATACTTGTGTAATAAATATCTGTGCGACAACCATGAACAACACTGGTGAAGATTCATTATACGCCCCTACCGTCAACCCGACATCAGAAGTGGGATCACCACCGTCTACAATTACTGAGCAGCTTCTGGCCATCGTGAGTCAATTGAAAGGGCAAGAGGCGGGTGCGGAACCTAAAGAAGTATCACCACCGTTCTTCATCACCTGAGTCTGCGCGACGAACGTATCGAGAAATTAGCGCTTACAAGCGACATCAAGACTCTGGACCAATTTTTGACGGAAATGAATGCTTTCCACTATGCGAAGAAGAGGCTGGCGCCTTCGTCAGGAAATCCATCAACGGGCCCCGAAGTTAAACGGCAGAAGCTACCTGACCCCCGGATCAAGTGTCGTCACTGTGGTATTCCCGGGCATAAGATAGCGGAGTGTCGTACGAGAATGAGAACCGAGAGACAGGAGAAAAGCCGACCGGCTGGATCGTCCAAGGTGTCATGCTTCAAGTGTCGCGGAGAGGGCCACATCGCACCCAACTGCCCGCTGCTGCAGAAAACAAACCGCAACCCCGATAACGAACGTCGAGTCAACTCCTGCGTGGTGGAGTCTTCAACTGGTAAATTAAGCCATCTGGGTGAGTCGTTCCCGTTTTATTTCGATTCTGGAGCCGAATGTTCGCTAATCAAAGAGTCCATAGCCTCGAAGTTTTCCGGCAAAAGAACGACCGACGTAGTAGTAATGCGAGGGATAGGAAATCACCGTATTAATTGCACGTCTCAAATTGCATCCATAGTACGTATTAATGGTTTTGCGTTGGAGATAATTTTTCACATCCTTGCCGACGGCTATCTAAATTACGACATCATGATAGGCCGCGAAATTTTGAGCCAAGGTTTTAACGTAAATATTACCCAAAATAGTCTCAGTATTTGCAAGGCAAAAGCTGCCAATGTTTACAATATAACCGCCGAAAGTAAAATCGATATTAATGGAGTCGACACCGAGGTGCTCGGTAAAGATAAAGACCGATTGATCTCCATCCTCGAAGAATTTAAGAGTTCGTTTATTACGGGTTTCCCGCGTACACGTGTAAATACGGGACAGTTAGAGATACGTTTGATTGATCTTAATATCACCGTACAAAGAAACCCCTACAGGCTTAGCGAGGCAGAGCGAAGCATAGTACGCGAACGAATAAGCGAATTAATTAAGGCAGAAATCATAAGGCCTAGTAACTCACCGTTCGCGAGCCCTATGTTACTCGTAAAGAAGAAGGACGGCTCGGATAGGTTGTGCGTAGATTTTCGAGAGCTAAACAAAAATACGGTCGCGGACCGATATCCTCTACCTCTTATCGCGGATCAAATCGCGAGATTGCAAAGGGCAAAGTACTTCATTAGCCTCGACATGGCCAGCGGGTTCCATCAAATCCCCATTCATCCCAATTCGACAGAATATATAGCGTTTTTCACCCCCGACGGGCAATACGAGTATACGACGATGCCGTTTGGATTGAAAAACGCACCGTCCGTTTTCCAGAGGGCTATTCTCAATGCCTTGGGCGGCCTCGCCCACTCGTACGTCGTTGTCTACCTGGATGACGTCCTAATTATCGCTGAATCGGTAGACCAGGCTCTAGAAAGATTACGCATCGTACTAGGTACCCTCGTAAACGCCGGGTTCTCCTTCAATTTTTCGAAGTGTTCCTTTCTCAAGACGTCTGTACTTTATCTCGGGTACGTAGTTCATAACGGAGAAGTTCGCCCAAATCCGGGTAAAATACAAGCCTTGAGTTCTCTACCGGCACCAACGACCGTCGCTCAACTTAGGCAGTTCATAGGTTTAGCCTCCTATTTCCGAAAATTCGTCCCTAAATTTTCACAGGTAATGAAACCATTGTACGCACTTACCTCCGGTATTAAAAACCTAACTTGGACAGATAGACACGAAACCATAAGGCAAAAAATAATTTCCATCCTGACCAACGAGCCGGTGTTGATGATATTTGACCCGAATTACCCGATAGAATTACATACTGACGCTAGTTCGGACGGATACGGCGCTATTTTAATGCACAAAATCGACGGCAGAAACCGAGTAATAGAATATTACAGTAAGAGAACGAGCCCCGCGGAATCCAGATATCATTCATATGAACTAGAGACCCTGGCAGTTGTAAACGCCGTTAAACAGTTTCGCCACTATTTACACGGACGGGAATTTCTCGTTGTCACTGATTGTAACTCGTTAAAAGCAGCTCGTAATAAAGTAAGTCTAAGTGACAGGGTTCATAGGTGGTGGGCTTACTTGCAAACTTTCACTTTCGACATTATGTACCGAGAAGGCAAACGAATGGCCCACGTAGATTTCTTCTCGCGTAATCCTGTAGACACCGACCGCGCCCCCACCAACAAGATCGAAGAAAAGAAAATTAATCTGGCCGAAATCTCGGAAGATTGGCTACTAGCGGAACAACGTCGCGACCCTCAAATTTCTGAAATCGTCAACAAACTGCGAAACGACGAGCTCGCGGAAGACATTGCGAGTACGTATGAGTTACGATCCGGTACCCTTTACCGTAAAATACAAAGGAGAGGCAAGACCCTCTGCCTGCCCATCGTACCAAGAGGGTTTAGGTGGTCCGTCATTAACCACATACACCAGTCAATTATGCACTTAGGTTGGGATAAAACGCTCGAGAAACTGTACGAGTATTACTGGTTCGAAGGGATGGCGAAATATGTTCGCAAATTCGTAGAGAACTGTCATGCTTGTCAGATTTCTATGGCGAATTCAGGCAAAGTGCAAGTTGAATTACATCCCATACCTAAGACCAGCATACCTTGGCATACCATTCACGTAGACATAACGGGAAAGCTGAGCGGCAAGAACGACTCGAAAGAATACGTCATTGTCCTGATCGATGCCTTTACCAAATTTGTATACTTACACCACACTCGTAAAATAGACTCACTTAGCACCGTTAAGGCACTTAAGTCCGCCATATTTCTATTCGGCAGTCCCTCTCGGATAATAGCAGATCAAGGGCGATGTTTTACCGGCAAAGAATTTCAAGATTTTTGTAAGGATAGACAAATTAAACTCCACCTAATAGCAACCGGTGCTAGTAGAGCGAGTGGACAAGTAGAGCGTACTATGGGTACATTAAAGAATATGTTTACAACAGTAGAAACGACCGGGCGATCATGGCAAGACGCGATCGGCGAAATACAGTTAGCTTTAAATTGCACCACTCATCGTGTGACTAAATCGAGTCCGCTAGAATTATTAATTGGTAAAACAGCGAGACCCTACGGGTTACTACTATCTGAAAATACCGAAGAAAAGGAAATAGATATCTGCAACGTAAGACAACAGGCCATACGAAATATGGAAGATAGCGCTAAGTATGATAAGGAAAGATTCGATAAAACGAAAGCCAAAGTAGTTAAATTCAATCTCGGTGACTTTGTATTAAAGAAAAACGAGGAAAGGAACCAAACGAAACTAGATCCGAAATTTAGCGGTCCATTTGTGATAGCGGAAATTTTGGAAGGAGATAGGTACATTTTAAAAACACTAGACGGCAAACGGTCATATAAATACAGCCATGATAGGTTAAAGAAAATGCCAGATAGTCGCGTTCCTATTGAGTTGGACGTCTGCGGTGATGACGAGAACAGTGACCATGACGATGCGAGTACCTCGGTCCCAGAGGATCATGCTGACCACAGCACTTAGCAGAAAGAGTTTGCATATGCCAGTGTGGCGATATGGCAAAGGACAATGTCTTCATACATGTCCAGTGCGGTAATCAGGTGTCGGATCGAACATAGTGGCTCACATACGCTTACGGGGGGCATACGGCCCAAACAAAGTAAGTGCGGGATCAACACACCGTTACCGAATTCGATTCAAGTATCATGGAAATAACATCTAACGTAGTGTTCTAACAAACGCCCAGTGTGGCGATATGGCAAAGGACAATGTCTTCATACATGTCCAGTGCGGTAATCAGGTGTCGGATCGAACATAGTGGCTCACATACGCTTACGGGGGGCATACGGCCCAAACAAAGTAAGTGTGGGATCAACACACCGTTACCGAATTCAATTCAAGTATCGTTAACACTACGGAGATAACATCTAACATAGTGTTTGAACAAAAGCTCAGTGTGGTATCATGATCCAGGGAACTGAGGGCCGTCTAGGTGCGAGATCGAGAATGGTCCATCATGTCATTACGCCCAGACTGATGATTCACAAAATGCGACTAGCACTTCGAATATCAATCGTAACGTTACGGGTTTCCACTCTCTTTTAACTCTTTCGTTATCAAACGTCCGACCAGAATTTTTGCTGTCAAACTGGACCCTTGACCTATTTTGACACTTAACTAAATTGTAAATAACGACAGTTATATCGAGTCTAACATTGGGAAAATCCAATATTCTAGATACACCCGAGGACGTGTGATAGTCAGGATGGCCGTGTCGGAGATGAAAGGACACCGGGCCCCCCCGTTGGAATTATTTGGAAAAGCCCGAATACTGTAGCATTTACGAAATAACCCAGACACAGTCATTCGAAACTTGAGACAATGAGTTTAGGCTCGAGGCGACAACCGGTCGCCGAGCGTAACCACGGTCACGGGATAAACATTCCACCTAACAGAGATATAAAGTAACATAGCTTTCCTTTAAAGAATTGGCAGTACAGACACTTGACAATAAGACATTCCAACAGCCCCGCAGCTCGCCACACACAGACCCCATTCTTTGGGCCAGATGATCGCCAGATGCCGATGCATCGTTTACAGTTTATGTTCAGATAACCTGAGGAACCGTTACAAATCTTAGGACTTAGTTAACTAAAGTCCTTCAGATTGACAAACAGTCTTTATTCTATCAGCCTGTAAATCTGTCACCTATTGCGGGAAGTTATGGGAAAGCCTGATTTGGTCACGTACGACGTTGCCTGCTAGGAACTCTCTCTCTAGGGCGGCTAGCATCCTTTTCTAACCGCCAACATAGAAATTGACCAATTAACAGCAGCGCCTATTTCCCTCACCCTCCGAGTGGAGGCTTTCTTTGACGAATCCGATGATCTCGTGCCCTTAGGCACACCCCATCATAGTTTTCCTCTGCAGCGTCGTCGCGACGGAAAGTCATTCTTTTCTGGCAATCCGATTAGCTAAGAGTCAATCAAGCGTTCCTAGTATCACGAGTCCGACTTAGACTTTGAAGCAAAGTATATTCTTTATCCCGTTGACCGTGGATTCGCTATATCGAACCTAGGGCCATTGTCATTAGCGTCCAGCTACCGCGTCCGATTGTCAATCTTGTATCAGCCATACTTGTGTAATAAATATCTGTGCGACAACCATGAACAACACTGGTGAAGATTCATTATACGCCCCTACCGTCAACCCGACATATATATGTATTATATCATTCAGTTTTCTTTTTGCATTTGGAGCATTTTGGAGCATCCTTTGTCAAATAATTCAAGATAAGAAAATACATATTTAATTGTATTAATTTGCAGAATCCTATTAGGGTGTATCTTCGAAATGAAATATGTTGTCAATATGAAAAGTTAATATTATTATACAATTAGAACGGTTCTTTTTCTTTTTGGTAGCTGAGAATAAACATACGACCACAAAGGGTTAATGCTGATATTTTTTCTCTTCCCTTGAATGATTGTTTTATTATGATTGTTTGGATTAACCCTTTCGTTGCTGAGATAATTTTTAAATGTAAATCTTCATCTGTTAATGTATGTAATAATTGAATCTTCATGGCAAATATATTGTTAAAGAAAAGTGAGTATTTTAGACACTATATACACTGCGTCCCATAACTATAAAACCATTCTAAACTCTTCAATTCTTATACAAATAAATTAGAATTATATTCGAAAGTTCAAAATCGAACAATTAAGCTTATTGAAATATGACATTATAACGAAATATAAAAATTATAATATGACACATAAAAATTGAAAGTTTTTGGATGGTTTTATAATTATGAAACGCAATGTATAAATGGATTTGTTAACTTTTTAAATTATACAATGTAAATATTGAGGTAAATGTTATATTATACTTTAAAATTTGTAATTTTCGATGTTATAGTTAATTATAATTTTTTTATATGTATATCGTGTAGGTAAATAGGTAATTAACAGCAATGAAAGGATTAGTTTGAATGTCCCATGTAGACAAGTTTGTCTAATTTTAAATTTCTAACCCTTTCGTCACGGAAAATAATCTACAATAATTTGTTCTCTTGAGAAAAAAAGAATATCGTACGCAATCTCATTAATAAATTATCTTCGACGTAATGAAAGATGCAGAGAACTTTTTAAATTATTATGCTTTTTGAAAAGAATAGATCATGTTAGTAATATCAATTTTAAAGAATTGTAATGAATATAATTAGGAACATGTATGGTTTGATTAACAAACATGGACTTTCAATTTAGAAAGTGTTAATCACCTTCGAAAGGGTCGATCATTTTGCCGTTTCTTATAATTGTATTCTCTTATAACAAAAATTTACAAAAATCTTGTTCTACATTTTCTAACGCAAAAATCATATGTACGTCTTATGTCAATTTTTTAATCAAACAAAATAATTCATGTTTTGATAAAAGATGCAATAGAACCTCTCATTTGAATTTCTGTTAAGAATTCGTGTTAAATCATTCTATAAGGTACGTAATTTTTTTATAACGCATTTTTTGCTCTTTTTCTTTCCTTTTTTTTTTTCAAAACCAGATTACTTTACACGAATTCAATGGTAATATAATGTTCTATATTATAATGTTATGCAGATTCGAAATTTCAATGATTTCAATGTCTATAAAAACTAACGTTTGGATTAAAACTGCATTCAAAAAGAAATTGCGATTCCTATGTTTCTAAAATGTATGAAACTAAGAGAACAAATATATTGCGTTTCCATGAATTCAAAAATTTCCAATCTTTCGAATAACAAAGATTCTACAATATTTCTTTTATCAACCAAAACCTGGAGCGTAGTTCGTTGTAAACTTTTAATCTGCATCCAAAATAATTCACAATGCACATCGTAAAAGCGTATTTTAGATATAGATGGAAATTTTCCAGAAGATATCTTGGTCTAGTAACGTTGTATTTTTTCACTTAAAATGTAATGTTTTACAGCATGCTGCATAGAAACAACATTTATAATATTACCAGTCGACAATATTAAAAACAAAAATATAATCGAAATTAAGAGGGCTCGGAGGTTATTGATTCTTACACGTTTTCTTCTGCAAAGACTGTTTACGTAACAACTCTTTGTTACACTAATTACAACACCCGGAATGAATTACAAATTACAATATTTCGAGGGAGCTACGAAACGCGAGTTTAGATAAGAAGAAAATAGGCAAGAAGACAGATGAAAGAATAAAGAAAGTTTAAACAAATGTAGAGTAAGCGATACAATATATACACGTAGGGTCAAAGAGCGAATGTATTGTATGTATATAGAAGCTACAGTTATGCATAGTCTGTCCAAGAAATAATGCCTGTTAGAGAAGTCGAAGGCAATACAATTTTTAAATTGCAGATAACAAGAGAATCAGATGATTACCAATATAACATGTTTCATGACACAAGAATCTAAAAGTCAAAATGGGAACAATGTAACATGCATCTACGCTACGTATATTTGAATATTTACGGTAATTGATAGTCAGTCAATGGTAAGGACGAGAAAACCAGTCTTTTAAATAAGTAGGTTGCCATCGAAGACACAGTCACGGTGGTACGTGGTTCTTTTGTAATAAAGGAATTTTGGAGACGTTGATTCTCTTGTAATTCTAATCATTCACATAGGTTCTGTTAAAGAAAATTTAATGATTATTATTATTATGTATTCACATAATCCCTTAGGAATATATAAATTCCCAGTTTCCAATCATATGTAAAATTTCTTTTATCCCAAGTTATCTTAGACCTCCTGTATTGGTTTAAGTGAAAAGAGCCTTTTTGTAATTCTAATTATGATATATTAGCGTATTAATATAGTTTTAAATTGATAACGAAAAAATTGAGTACATTTTTGATTGAATTTTGTAGAGTAAGAGGTCAAGAGTCCTTAAGAGGTCAATACGACAAAAGATTATTGTTTGCGATTTCAACAAAAAATTAAATGTAAATGATAATCTACATATATCGTTATTGAAATTACTGAAATTAATTATTGCAATTATTGCAACTACAGTTATTGCAGATATATTATAATACAGATTTCATACGTATTATATGTGATTTAGTTTAAAATAATATTTTAATATATAAGCATTTATATTATATTAATAGTATATGTATTATACTATTTTTATACACACACACGCACGGACACACACATATAACAGTCAGGTACAGAAGGTACACAATAGTTAAGTAGAATTTGGTTGAAAACAATACTGTTGTAAATCAGAATTCATTTTGAAATTTATATATGTATATATTAAAACAATTATGAATTACTTATTAATTCTTTGAGTTGCTACGCGCATAACAGTTATATGCATAAATGAATTTAAGTTCCAAGTATAAAATAAATATCTCATGAATTGGATTGAAAAACAACCTTTGAATATTCTCATATTATATCATTTACATTAATAAAGATTCAATAATTAATTATGAAATTAAATTATCCTCGTATTTGAAGATTGCAAACACTATCACGAAAAATGACTTGCTTCTCTTTCTAAAGAAATAATTAAATTTGTATTTATTCCATAAAAATAATTAAATCACATACCCGTACAAGTGGGTGCGACATGATCATATAAGCCAGTAGGCAAGCATAATATTTGTCGGAAGCCAGAAAGTCTATAACCCTTCTCGCAAGTGTATGTAACGATACTGCCTACGAGAAGACTTCGACTGAAGTTCGTTTTCGATGGTACTGTCTCGGTCTCGTTGACTTCATCGATTTGAATATAACTATGTGGAACAGGAGCAGGAGGATCGCACAGAATTGGCTCGCAACGTGGTGGCGGTCCGTTCCAGCGCTCATCGATATCGCATGTCAGTCTTGCACGACCTGTAATCGGAACAAATTGTTTCTTCTGCAAATTACTAATCCATTATAATTTATTAATAAGCTGTAAACAATGTCTATGTAGCGTTAAACTAAAAATGAAAAGTCTATTTATATAAGTTATACATATCCTTCTATATTATTTTTTATAAAACCGTTTTATAAAATTGTTTTATACAACATTTTGGCTTTATTACTACTATATCGGTGTTTCATTAATAAATATTGTAGCATTTAATGTCTCATAAAAATCGAAAATATTTTGTTTTAATCTCAAATTAGAAATCTTAGAGAGAAAGTATAAAAATCTGATCATAATATATTATTATAATGTATCGATGAGTATCTTGGAAAATGTACATGCGTACATATTTATATTTATATCTGCTTAAACTGAATGTACTCCATGATTTTCTTTTTACTTTTATCGCTTACGGTCGCATGAAACGCTTGTGTAGATGATTCGCAACATGGGGAGAAAAAAAGGAAAAGATTCATTGCATTACGTTATTACACTATTTATTCATTTTCATGAATAAACACTACACAGTGCAACTGACACAGGAATTTGTCAGTTGTGCAACATAAAAATTCTCATATTAAAATCATGCACGCATTCAAAGCTTATCTTCAATCAGATTAATTTCAATCTCTACCATAAATCTCTAAAAATGATAAACCAATTTAAACGATTCTAGAATCAGGAACAAAATCAAGCCGCAACGAGAGGATCAATAAACAATCAGAAAGATGATGTCATCAGGATCCAACACCAACTAATATTCTTACCAATTTCCTTCAAAATGCTCGTTGGCGAAGCGTTTCAACACAGGTATCAAACGATATTACCCACAAACGATAGCCATTTATCAATGAGAAATAATGGCTAACGCCACGATAAATTCTTACCAGTCATCTCGTATCCTTCATCGCAGGAATAAAGCACCTGACTGAGATAACTAACGGTATTGTTGATAAGTGTGTAACCTCCGTGTTTTATGTTCGCTGGATAACCGCACTCGATGCCTGAAACGAGCAGAATGTTGAATTTAACATCGATAGGACGATCGTGTATGGTTCACCGAGTGGCCTCTGTGTCTAATTCTTGCTCTCTTACTTTTGCACACCGGTGGAAACTCGTTGTAGAAGCCAGTATCGAGGCATGTACGAGTCGACGGTCCTATAAGAAGGCTGCCGGCGTTACAAGTGTAATACACCGTCGCGCCAACTTCATATGCACTTCCGGAATTCCGATCTGTTGTTGTGGTCACCGTCATCGTGGAATTCGGAGGCTGTTCTGGTCGACCACACGCTCGTGGTTCTAAGAGCAAACAAAGAATTCCTTGGTTTTACTTGTTGTCTCACATTGTTTGACCAAGTATGGAATAGTATCTATCTAATATAGAATAGAGACATTTGTAAAAATCCGATAAATAAATTGTACGAATCGAATCTGACAGGTGACTTATCTGTGAAACGTCATGAGGCTCTCTCACTGCCTCACTTGGCACCGTTTATTTTTCCAATAACTTCTCTCGCGATACTCTGACGGAGAAAAATAGCGCGGACATTGTGCACATGACGAACGTATTGGTCGAGAGTTTGATACTTGGGTATGTAATTTTTTAAAAATTTTATAAGCAAAGTAGCTTCTTAATTAATAAGGAGAATAATTAATAAAAAGAATACTCTTTGTTTGTTTTCCATGAAAATATTGTACCTGATGTTAAGCTTCCAGTAGTTGAGTACCTGTTTCTTATTAGATATAATTTATGCGTTTTTAAATGTTAGTTCAATACTGAAGATTGCTCGTAACGTTAGGAATATGGGACTGCTCTTAAATTGAGTGTAAATGTATGATTGAATACCTACAAAAATCTTGTATTTTATGTGACTGATTTTATATGAGTAACGTTTAAAAAACAAGATGATATTCCATACATTTGCTTACTTTTCTCTATCTTTTTCTATCTATCTTTTTCAGAAGAGAGAGATAAGAACTTCATTTTTTATACATAAGCTTTTCAGCAACCATATTGATCAATTCCATAAATTCTAAAATACAACAAGTTGATGATGATATAAACATTATTTTTTAAATCTACTATCACAGAATTTACTATCATTAGTGTCATCATTTTGCGATAAATGAACTGATGGAAGGAAATCATTCGTGTCTTGAGAGTTGAACGTTAATCGTGTACTTGTGTAATGAAATTACGAAATGAACAATAAGCCAAGTTGTTCAGTTTAGCTTTTGAGAGGCTCGCATAATATTTTTCACCCTTTATTTAATATCTTTCTATTCTTTACGCGTTGCTAAAAAAAAGTAAACGGATTGACTATATTATCGCACCAATCAAGTAAATAAAAGCGGAGAAGTTCTATAAACCTAATATATCAACATGCTATTCGTACGATATCATGATGTATTCTAAAAATTGATCTTGAATGGTAATTAAAAAACAATGTACAAACACAAGAAGCGAATATAAAAGACAAAGTGATATGAGAAAAGGTCCTCTAATTGTTTTGTGCAATGTGTCATCATGTACGTATTAAGATATCTATGAAGAATTAAGTATATATATATATATATATTTCTATAGTAATGAAGATGACATTTATATAGATGACATTCGATAGTAATTCGATAGTAATGAGAAAATACTTGTTACTCACGGTGTTGACAGATGAAATTTAATCGAGCTGTGCAAGGAGTATCAGACCAAAGCCATCCTCTACTACCATCATATCGGGCGCAGTCTTCTTCGCTGCCTTGAGGTAGACTCCAGAAAGAAACAGAAACTTCGTCGCCGCTTCCTGTCCACCTCCAAACCGTACGATCCTTTTGATCTCTTACTGCACCCATCCAATATTGACTCGAAGTATCACTCCTTAATAAAGATAAGGTATATCTTTTTAGAAATGCTTGTTGAAAACACACTTATTACACAATGAACTTGAACATTTTTTCGTTTATGATAATAACTCTCTTTATGGTAATTTACCTTTCGCTTAAACTATTTCTATAATAATTTATTAAATTATCTATGTATCAGAATCTAAGATTCTAATCTAATTATTTGTATTTGTTATTGCTCGTATTTAACTGCTACATATTGATTAAAATTTATTTAATATTTTACAAGAGATGTATTTTTGAATTCTATATAAAAGAAGAAGAATAGAAACGAAAGTTTTCACTCTAATATTATTTGTATTTATGAGTACAAGTTATCCTATTTTTATACTCGCCACTGTAAACAATTTACGTCAGAAGGTAGGTTTAGTTTATTTCATGGTAGTAATAGAAGTAATTTCAAATTACAAGGTACAAATGGTACAATAGGAAAATTGACTTGTTTTGAAGCTAAAGTGTTTATTTTAAAATTTTATTACTACCGTATAGAATAATATCTGTACCTTTCCTGTAGCATTTTTATTAACTATTAAATATGAAAATAACAGTTTGATGAAAGTTGCTATTAGTATTAGATATAATAAATTGTCTATTGTAACGAACTAGATAGATCAGTCTGATTTTGATTAAATTGAACTAGTTATATGTTACAGAAAAGAGTTGAAAGTAGATAGCGAAGCGTAGAGGTGGACAATTAATGAATTCGGTACCTGTGCCTCCTCCATAGTTCCCACGAAATAAACCCTTGTAACGCAGGATTACTTTCATCCACTAAAGTACCACCTTGTGCACGACAGAATGCCAATGCTTCTCGGAATATCATCGGTTGGCGATTGTAGAATATGTAACATTTTCCATTGTAGGTTGCTGTCGAACCTGGTGGCTGATCTCTAAATTGTGGACACCTCTCGATGGGAAGAGCCTATATAAAAAAGTAATCACGTTTCTTTAAATTATAAAAAGGAAAAACCTTACATAAAGAAGAATATACACATAAGAAAAGAATAATCGGTGTAAAAGTCAGTATAAAAACCCTAAAACTCAAGTTTTTCTAATAACCCTGGTACATTTTAATTAGTAGAAAGTGTTAAAATACTGATTATATCTACAAAATGAATTACATTATCAAAATATATATAAGAAATGATAAATAAGGTATATATAAAGAGTCTTTTGAAATGTGATATTTTTTAAAACTTGATTATCCATTTTTAACAATTGAAATTCACATTAATTAGTCCCTTCTGTAGTAAACATAATTCACATTCATGGATTCAAAATTTATGAAGGTAACTAAGGGGAAGTTTCGTGAAAGTTTATATTTTTATAAACACAATTTAAAAAATTGAACTTACGTGGAGATTTGTTGCACCTGCTAAATATTATAACAAGCATTATACGTAGTTTTTGTATATCTTTTGCATATTGTATATATTGTATAGATTATATAACTTACAACAAAGCTATTTATGATACTTGGATAATTTTATTTGTTTGAAACAGGTAGAGCAAATTGATCGTACCTGATCAGTGTACACGAAGGACTCGCACAATGAAAGTTGCACTGGAACTAGTGCCGGTGTATTTGCTTCCAAGTGTACGGAAACGAAAGTTCCAGGCATAGGCGGATTACAGGGTAAAAAAAGAGGTTGCCCTTCTTCGAGGGGATCGGTGAAACGATTGCAAATTGGATTCGTTCCCAAGTCCGGCCGATTGTTTCCCACACGAACAACAATTGTTCCGGGTATACCATCACCTGCAATCAGAGAACGTGTGAAAAATTTGAACTTGATATCTTTCGAGTGATAGAAAGTGATTCAGAAATTGTATTTCTCGACAATTTAAAAGCACCGTTATTTGTGTATAATAATATCTTCAGTGAGTTATTGATATTTGATTTAATGCATACATACGTGTATAAAATCAAGTATATATATGTCGGAGATGAAAGGACACCGGGCCCCCCCGTTGGAATTATTTGGAAAAAGCCTCAATACTGTAGCATTTACGAAATAACCCAGACACAGTCATTCGAAACTTGAGACAATGAGTTTAGGCTCGAGGCGACAACCGGTCGCCGAGCGTAGCCACGGTCACGGGATGAACGTTTCACCTAACAGAGATATAAAGTAACATAGCTTTCCTTTAAAGAATTGGCAGTACAGACACTTGACAATAAGACATTCCAACAGCCCCGCAGCTCGCCACACACAGACCCCATTCTTTGGGCCAGATGATCGCCAGATGCCGATGCATCGTTTACAGTTTATGTTCAGATAACCTGAGGAACCGTTACAAATCTTAGGACTTAGTTAACTAAAGTCCTTCAGATTGACAAACAGTCTTTGTTCCATCAGCCTGTAAATCTGTCACCTATTGCGGGAAGTTACGGGAAAGCCTGATTTGGTCACGTACGACGTTGCCTGCTAGGAACTCTCTCTCTAGGGCGGCTAGCATCCTTTTCTAACCGCCAACATAGAAATTGACCAATTAACAGCAGCGCCTATTTCCCTCACCCTCCGAGTGGAGGCTTTCTTTGACGAATCCGATGATCTCGTGCCCTTAGGCACACCCCATCATAGTTTTCCTCTGCAGCGTCGTCGCGACGGAAAGTCATTCTTTTCTGGCAATCTGATTAGCTAAGAGTCAACCAAGCGTTCCTAGTATCGCGAGTAGTAAGTTGAGTCCGACTTAGACTTTGAAGCAAAGTATATTCGTTATCCCGTTGACCGTGGATTCGCTATATCGAACCTAGGGCCATTGTCATTAGCGTCCAGTTACCGCGTCCGCTCGTCAATCTTGTATCAGCCATACTTGTGTAATAAATATCTGTGCGACAACCATGAACAACCCTGGTGAAGATTCATTATACGCCCCTACCTACAACCCGACATATATAAAAGATCAAGTTTTTCATTGAAATATCAGCTTTTTCGAAAATGTAGATTAGCGGAACTTTTTTATTAATGCACTTTGCATACTTTTAGACTTATTTTATGTATTACTTTTATTGTTATTTAAGTAATTTTTTTAACATTGTTATAGAAATTGATGTATTTTTTCAGTCACTTGGGTAATAATGTTAAATTATTAATTTATTTGTATGCTCGATTATTGCTAATTAAAAGTACCTAAATTTAATATCTGTGAGTGTGGTAATCGTAATTAAATACGAATATTGTAATTACTAACGAAAGAGAAAGTGATTTGAGAAGCAAAAAATATGACGATAGCTATATATTAATATATTAGTATCCTATCAGTATTTTAATTCAATTTAAATAAAACGCCCGATTTCCTTTTCTTGTAAATATTAGTATTCCTATATTAGTATTCCATTAAAACACAGTTTTTTATTACAGTGATTTAAAATCATAAATTGGCAAAATCGTTAGATAGAGTCTAATGCCCTCAAATTGAAACTTCCATAATACGAAGAACAATTATTTCCACCGACGAGACAAATTTGCCTTTATCTAAATGTGGAAGAAAATGATCTCATGAAATTTCAAGTTTTGAAACAACTACATTGTAGTAATGCACGATACAACAAATAAAAGACTAGAATCGACAAGAACGAATATACAGAAAATAACCCTCTTTATTTCTATCGATAAACTCGATTCTACTCACAAGCTTCCATCGATCAAAGACGGAAGAAGAATACCCTGATATTAAGATAATAAAATGTGTTATATTACATTACTGAAGAGGATACTTCAGAAACAATCTAGTAGAATGCAGTTCGCATCGATCTAGGCTTTCACTGGCGTCTCAAATTGCTATCCTGTCGCGGCAATTGCATTTGAACGGATAAAATCATCTGCAATAATCCGCTGCTAGGTAAGGACTACATCTTCCGACCTGGAAAACATTTCAGGTGTGACCAGATGGTCAAGTCGTCGCCGAGTTCATAGCCACCACCAACTCCAATTACATGCTTTCCACGCTTTGTCCCTTGTAATCGTCTTCGAAATGGCGACAATTTCTCGTTTACATAAAAAAGTATCCAGCCGGAGAAATTTCTCGAGTCATTCTGCGATATTAGAAATCGCGTTTCTAACGATGCATCGTTGCAGCGATAGTTTAGTTTCCGCTTCTTTGAATTTGTTTAATATATATTTATTTACATGTTTATGTGCTCATTTATTTATGTGTTAGTATAATTGGGTATTTATGAAATAATATAATTATTTTTATTTATTTATAATTATATACAATATTCTTAATATTAATAATCATTTGAATTAATTTGTATAGTATATTAAATAGCGTTGAAATTAGGGTCCTTACACACGTATGTCACTTATTTTTGAAGACGATTGCTGAATTTAGTGTGAATCAGATAAAATGTAATGTAATAAAAATAAGAAAATTTGTTCTGAAATCTTTCTCGAACTTTATGAATATAAATTTATATTTATATTATCTGCTAAATATTTTACTTGTATTTTTATTTTGTTCCTGATTTATTTGTATACAGGTTGCGACTAAAGTATTTTACAGGTGAGCAGTATCTATCTACAGCAGTAAAAATCTACAATATGGCACATTCGAAAAATACACGTCCACATACAAAAATTTACGCGAAAGTGGATTAACATTTAGAAAAATTATCTGAATAATTCATATTACATATATAATTACATATATAAATGATTGCTTGGAGAATTTTGTTTTTAAAATTTTTGGATCCTTATTCGACAATATGAGATTTAAAGGAAATTTATTCTTGTATCTTCTGGTTTTTAAGATGTTTTGCATGTTATTAATAAAAAAAATATGTATCAAACATTTTTTCGCGGACGATCTCTCATACTTTTATTAAAATAAACGGGTGCGTTAAGGTGCTGAATCCGTAAAACTGATAAAATTGTATGATAAACAGATAATTAGAAATTAATAGATAAAATAAAATATCGTTAATAAAATTTCCTATTACGTTTTCCAGAGCTAATAACTTATAGAATTTCTATAAGCATTATATACGCAGATAATAAGTTTTGGATAAGCAAAACTATAACTTAAAACTTTAATTTTAGCCTTTTAATTTATTTTCCTAACTTTCGGTTCTAAACAGTCTGTAGCAGATGTAACAAGAAGTGATTTCTAATGCAAAAGTGTAACTTTTTTTTCCAGGAAATCAAATAAATTGAACAATCAAACAAAACAGGAAATTAAAAAAATTAGATTGTTATCAAAGTGCTTTATATATATTAGAAAAAATGTTGGAACAAACGCAAAAAATTAAATAATTAAAAAGAAGACATAACGTTATAAAAACGCGGAATAAGCAGGTTTTATAATTAGAAAATTATTATTAGTATGGAGGTATCGTAAGTGAATTGATTAGTGAGTTGTGATACATAGATTAGTAGGTGATTGATACTTATACGTGATAATATTAAATTGCATACAAATCTGAATCTGCTTAAAAAATGAAAAAAGGGAAAGTCGGTGAAAAGATAATACCTGTATACCTAGAAGATCTTTCTCTCAGATCTTTCAATTAATGTTACTCAATATTTCCTTGTTTCTACGAGAAAGTGTTCTTACGTTCTCCGGTATCGTAACAAAAAATAAATTTAAATCTAATCCAAATAAGTTTCAGTCAAAACTCTTAAAAATATTTACCGCGCATGATCTATACAAGTCAAACGGTGTTACATGTATGCGTTACATGTATAAAGCGATCTCTATTTAAAATATATCTCTTTTTTAGAACAGCGAAGGAGAACACAGCATTCCATGCACGTTGCATGTGTCACACACTCAAGGAAACCATTCGCTCAGTAACCAAATAGACCGAACACCCTGCATGCCACGTCTGTTGAAACAATAACTAAAAAGGCCCTTCCAAAGGGACTAGACCCTCGGTAGAAGTACCTTCCTAACCAGCGCTAAAACAGTCCGTTGTAGCATCTCGAGTCAGTCTTTTTTCTTTTTTTTTTTTTTATTTTATTTTGGTTATTTTACAATTTGTCCTTGCGGACATTTGGTAAAGTGTTATATCTTGTTGGTGAAGAAAAAAAAAATATATAAATAAAAAATAATATAGCATGTGGGCGGCTACCCCCAGCGGGGTGCCAGCTTCGTTTTTTTTAAGTTATATCTTTTATGAGGTCTATTGGGTGTTTCCTTTTTAGTCTTCTTGCGATGTTTGTTGTGTTGCACGTTTCAGCTGCCAGCTGGTTCGGGTGTGTTTCTATTCTTGTTCTGTATCTTGTTGCGAATCTGGTAATCTCCTCCTTGACCGTTGATATTCCGAGGTCTTTCCTTATGTCCTCGTTTCTAACGTACCACGGGGCGTTTACCATTGTTCTAAGGATTTTGGCTTGGATTGTTTCTATTTTGTTTATGTGGCTCATTGCTGCTGTTCCCCATAGTGGAATTCCGTATATCCAGATTGGCTTTATGATTATTTTGTATATTTTCAGTTTGTTTTCTGTGCTTAGTTTGGATTTTCGGCTTGTTAGCCAGTGCATTTGTCTCCTTGCTATCTGTATTTTGTCTATTATTGATTTGATGTGCTGTTTCCATGTGAAGTGTGTATCCATGTGAAATCCAAGGTATTTGACTTGCCTTGTTTGTGTTATTTGCGTGCCGTTCAGGAAGATGTTTGGTGTTACCTGTTTTCTCAATGTGAATGTAATGTGGTTGCATTTGTTAGGGTTAGCTTTGATTTGTTTGTCCTGTAGCCACTTTTCTATTTTTGTGATGTGCTCTTGTAGTATTGTGGCTGCTGTTACAGGGTTAGTGTGCCTGACTAGCACGGCTGTGTCGTCCGCGAATGTCAGTATTTTGCTATTGGTAGTTGTTGGAATGTTGGCCGTGTATAGTGTGTATAGTATGGGTCCTAGGACGCTTCCTTGTGGAACACCTGCTTTGATGTCTTTTGCTTCGGAGTGTGCGTCCTTGATTTTTACTGTGAAGGTTCTGTTGCTTATGTATGATTTTATTATTTGGTATATTTTTTCCGGGAATTGTTTCTTGATTGTTTGTATTAGGCTTTCGTGGATTATTTTGTCGAAAGCTTTCTCTATGTCCATGAATAGGGCTGTACAATATTGTTTGTTTTCTATTGTGTGTATTATTTCGTTGACAAGCCTGTGCATTTGTTCTATGGTGGAGTGTTTATTTCTGAATCCAAATTGATGGTCTGGTATTAGTTTTTCCTTCTCTATTATTGGTTTTAGTCGGGCGTATATTACTTTTTCTAGTATTTTGGAGAGCACGGGGAGTAGTGATATTGGTCTGTAGGATGTTGCTTCATGTGGGTCTTTGCCTGATTTGGGTAACATTATGATTTGTGCCTGTTTCCATAATGTGGGATAATATTGTATTCTTAGTATTGCATTGAATATTATTGTAATTAGCCGTATCGCTTTTGGAGGGAGGTTTTTCAATATTTTGCCATTGATTAGATCGATTCCTGGTGCTTTGTTGTTTTTTGTTTTTTCTATTATGTTTCTTATTTCTTGTGCTGTTGTTTTGGGTATGGTGTATTGCTTGTCGATTGCAGTGCTAGTGGCTATCACGTCGTCGTCCGTATGGCTATTGTGGTTGCTGTTATTGATGTTGTGTGGTGTAAATGTGTTGCATAGGTGGATGGAAAATTCTTCGGCTTGCTCTTCGTTGCTTCTTGCCCATGTGTTGTCTGCTTTTCTGATTGCTGGGACTGGTTTTATCGCTTTCTTTATTTTTTTTTGTGGCTTTCCATAGTGAGTAGTTGTAGTTCTCGTGTGCAAATAGTGACTCTATGAACTTTGTGAATTCGTTGTTGTTGTGCTCTTTTATTTCATTTTTTATTTCCTTTGCGAGTTTGTTTAGGTGTTTTTTGTTTTCTTTTGTTCTATGTTTTTGCCATTTTGCTTTCGCTTTTCTTTTATCTCTAATTTTTTCGAGGATGTCTGATGGGATTTGTTTTGTTTGTCTAGTGGTAGTTGCTGGTTTTGTGGTTGCCCGTGCTGCCTCTTGTATAGTTTTTGTAAGTGTTGTTACAGCTTGTTCGATGTGTTGGGGCGTTTTCAGTGGGATGTTGCAGTTGATTTTGCTTTCAATTATTTCTTTGAAGGTTTGCCAATTAGTGGATTTGTTGCATAGCGTCTCTGAGTTGTTGTAGAGTATTGGCTTGTTTCTGTATGTTATTATTATGGGTGTATGGTCGGAGCTAAGCTCGAGGCTGGATGCTATATTTATTTTATTTCCGTTTAATCCCTTTGTGACTGCAAAGTCGAGTAGGTCAGGGATTTTGCTCAGATCTGTCGGCCAGTATGTCGGTCTTCCTGTGGATAATATATTGAGATTGTTTTTCCTGATGTGTTTTTCCAGGGTTCTGCCTCGAGGTGTAGTGATTCTTGATCCCCATGTTGTGTGCTTTGAGTTGTAGTCTCCTGCTGCGATAAACTTGTCGCCTAGTTGTTGGAAGTATTCTTCCCACATTTGTGCTGTAATTTTGTGTCGCGGTGGTGCATATACTGCTGACAGCTGTAGACGGTTGCTGCTAGTTTGTACGGTAACGGTAGTTGCTTGTATGTGTTCTTTACTAACTTGGCTGTGTAGGTGGTGTTTAATGTCGTTTCTTATTATCACTGCGGTTCCTCCGTGTGCTTTTCCTGAGGGGTGTTTGGTATCGTATATGGTATAGTGCGGTATTTTTGTGTAGCTTTTTGTTGTGAAATGCGTCTGTGATACGAGTAGTATGTCTATGTTGTTGTGGTATAGGAATGCTTTGGTTTCAATGGCCCTTTGTTGTAGGCCGTTAGAGTTCCAGGCAGCTATTTTTAGTATGTCCGTTTTTACTTTTTGCTTAGCATGGTTGTTATCAGTTGTATCATAGCTGTGATTTGTAATGATTGCTGTTTGAATGCTTCGTTTAGTTCGCTTATCGTTCTTGTTAACATGTCGGTGCTTTTGATGGATTGTTTTAATAGTTCTTTTATTTCTGTAGCGTCGTTGGTGTTGTTGTTGTGGTTTTGGTTGGCTACGGGTGTTACTTCCTTGGTTGCTTGCGCGTAGCTTCGACTGCCAGTGGTGTTGATATTGTTGTGGTTGTTGTTCATTACGTACTGTACTTTAATTGGTGTCTCAGCTTCTGCCCTGTCTTGTTGTGTGTGGTGGTAGTTATATGTCCTGCTTCTAAACGGCGGAAACAATTTACGTTGGAGTATTTTTCTGGCTGGGCAGCCTTTGTAGCTGGCTGGGTGGTTTCCGTTGCAGTTGTAGCACTTTACCTCGTTTATTTTTCCCGTATATGGGCAGTAAGTTGTCAGGTGCTTTTCTGCGCATTTGACGCACACCGGGTTTCTGTTGCAGTAATTTTTTGTGTGCCCATATTGTTGGCACCGCATGCATTGAGGTATGTCTTTTTTTTGTCTGGGTGGTTCAACTGTGATTATTGTGTTTAAGATTTGTTTAATGTCATAGATTTCCTTGTTGTTTTTGTTCGGTTCTAGTTCTATTAGGAACAGCGGTAGTGGTTGTTTGGTACCAAATCTCGTTATGTTGTTTATTGCCCTTACCTGGTGTCCGATTTTGGCTAGTTCGTCGCATATGTTGCTTGTGTTTGTTCTTGGGTGTAATCCTCTGATTACTACCTTGTAGCTTTTATCCGATTTCAATTGGTAGGTGTGGTACCCGGCGTTTTTTTCTTTTAGCACTTTTACCACTTTTCTGTAGGTTTCTGGGGCGTTGATTAGCACTTTTACCTGGTCCAGTTTTAATTGTTTTATTGAGTAGTTTTCTTTGCCTGCCGTATTGTTTAGCAGTTCGAGGAGGGGGTCTGTTACTTGCCCATCGATGTATATTGGTGGTGGTTTGGCGTTGTGTTTTGGTTTTTCCGTTGTTTCTGGTTCCTTCTCTTGTGGTAGTATGCTGAAGGGGTTTTGTAGTGAGATTTCTTGGAGCCACTGCTTACTTTCTGTTTCTGCAGCCCTCCTAGTATTTGCGTTTGTTGTAATTTTTCTTCTTTTGCTGGGTTAGATCGGGTAAGATGTAAAAATAATTTCTGTAAGTCTCACGTGTTGTTAATGGTGATAAATAAATATATACTAGATAACTGTAGACTACAGTTATTCCAACACAATCACCCCTATTATCGTAACTGAAATCAGGGGATCGCCCTGCTCGCGGTGTCGATTCGTACATCGTAACGGGAATTTACGACTCCCGTTGACGCGTCTCAAAGCGAACGCGTCTCCCCGCGACTGGACGAAAATACAATTTCCTTAAGTTAACTTATGCTGTTTATGATATTGCAAAGAAATAAATCATAATATATTCATTAATTAAACAAAGAAATGCTATTACTTGTAAGAACCTATAGTGACTGGCGAGAAATATCACAATTATAGTTTATATTTGGAATTTATTTCACAACAAATACACAGAGCTACATGATAAACAACAGAAAAAATATATAAATTTACTAACTTTTAAATCTTACTTATTAAATATAATCATATCTATACATCGAGTAACACGACATGTATCTATATATCTATTCTATGTATCTATGTGTAACAACAACAATTGTCTAACAAATTTTCAAAGCGTTGATAATTGAAATGATAAAAACTTTCTACTTTTAATACTAGATCAACCAAATTTAGATACGTTAATGAAAGAAGAATTTTGAAAATCAATTAAGGGATATGATACATAACAATAGATACAAGAATAGAGAACAATTGCAACACGATAGAAATTGATACAGTGTTTAACAATGTTTTAAATACATTTCATTATCGGACATTAATTGTCCCACTGTCGACCTGGTGTGATCAGTATTAACACTAAGTCTTCTGCCTCTGTGCCGTCGATACCATTATACAAGTGCATATGGTGCTCCTCTTCTTCGCCGATAGTAGGCATTCTCACTATCGGCCGTCTGGTATGTTGTTGAAATCTCTGTTTGGGTCGAATGTAAAATTAAATACCATTATTCGTTATTCCTTTAACTATCGTTAAAGAATATAAATGATAATATATGAAATGATATTCTATCTAAATTAATTTTCTTTTAAAGAAATTTTTTCTGTAAATATATGTGTATAATAAGTATATTTCCAAAACTTATATTCATTCCACATATATTTTTGTTTTTATATTTAATTATTTAAAAGATCAAAAAATACTAAATAGTTAACTGATTAACTGAATTGATTTGTAAATGACAATTCTATGTGCCTATTCTTATTCCTTGCAGTAATGAAAATACAACAATTTTGTATGTTATTTTCATTGGTCTGTTTTTAAGAAATAATAAATATAATGGTAGTATGGTAGGATAGGAGAGTTTGTGCCATTACATTATTGGTTTTGAATTTCTTCCGAAGATATAAAGCTTTAAATTGAAAAAATAATAGTAAATTATGCAGAATAAAATTTGATGAAAATTTGATGTATAGTTCTAGAAATTTCGCGATAGCTGGATCAGAGAGCATTGTAGTTTCGAAGAAGATACAAGAAAAATTTTGAAGTGACATATCTCTTAAATGAATTTCACCTCTATTAAATCTGATGGTTTAATTATATGACAATTATTTTCTCAATGAATTCAAATAAATACAATGGCCATGACAAGTATTGACACATACTCTCATTTTTAAATGAAACGTTTAAATGACATACGAGTCGTATGAAATAGCCACAGTAAGTAGGGGATTAACCATTTTCCATGGAATTTCAACAATCTTAAGAACACTTACGTATCAAATCAAGTACAAAAGGAATCTTAAGAAATAGAATTCGCTACGTTTCGCTTTCACAAATATTGAAATCTGCCAAAAAAGATTTCGAAAGAGCAATTAGGAGCGACAAGAACGGTTCAAGAATTTTTTCCGTGGTTACGCATATAAGTATATATGGAAAGGGAAACGGCAGAAATCGATGTCAAAGATACTGATGGCTATTTTTACACGGCGATACTTATCTTCTAGCGTGAAGGATGACGAATGAAATACCTACTTCGTGCAATGGATGAGGGTATTGCCAGCTTCGTGATATAATAGCGGAAGTTCTACGAGATGGTCGAGCCATGGGCATCGGTTCATCGCTGGACGTCAGTTCATCGCTGGGCGTCAGATCATCGCTGGGCGTCGGTTCAGCGATGAGCGTCGATTTAAGTAAGGTCGAGCCGTAAGTAGCCGAGAAGGGTCGTGGGAGAGGATTCGGCCTCACCTGCATAAGCGGCTGCACCAAGCAAGGCGGTTGAATACCCGGCTCCTCACTGAGTTGGGCGACCCACTGCTGGACCATGTTATGCATCTGCATTTCATTATTGTTTCGTATATCGTCGATTGTGTCTATTTGGAAACAATTGTATACCCTCGGATACAAGACGGAATAAAAGTGGCAGCTAAGTAGCACCAGGATGAAGTCGGCCAATACCTCAACGATGTTTAGCAATAACATGATCCAGTTATAGTTTATAGAGGTTACTATACCGTCTGTATTCTGTAAAAAGACAATGGTTCGTAGTCATTTATCAATTTATCATTTATCAATTTGTCATTTATCAATTTTGATAAATAACAAGAGATGTAAAAGACATGTAAACTGCGTAAAATTCTCGGAAGAATTAGAAAGAAGATATTAGTGTTAGAGAACAAAGATATATCACGATTATTCTTAAATAGATTGAAAAAGGAGAAAAAGGAGAAAAAGAAGATTCACTGGACAATCATAAACAAAAAAAAATTATAACATACTAGAAGTATATTATAAATGATGGTCTTTGCAATTTGTAATGGCATACGGTACTTTCATTTTATTAATGATTGATGTTACTTTAATTACGAGGTCATTAGCGACAATTACATTTGATTATTTACATTAATCTGGGTTATTAATCACCTTAGACTTTCTATAAATTTTGGCATTTTATGAACCTTTTTCGACTTTAAATATGGTAATTATCTTCAACAAGGAATTTTAGTGCATATTATATTGTAAAATATATATTTACGATTTATAGATATATAATCTTTATTATCACTAGAATATAAAATATGGAATAATTTATTGTAATAATTAATATAGAATAATTTTTATTATATGGTATAATAAAATTATATATTTATTACTCAATATGTTTACGTTTATTATATATTTTTCAACAGATAAATAATAAATAGTTTTATTACACGTACGATTACATTTGTTTATGGAATATGTAATTTAACTAATGTATTAGTATTTAAAAACACATTAGTATAAATGTCTATCTTCATAAAAGATATAACTTGGAAAACACGAGGCTGGCACCCCGCTGGGGGTGGCCACCCACATGCTATATCTATTTTATTTTATTGTGCTATCGTCTATGGAGATGACATATTAAAATTTATAGATTTATTTTATATAGATTATTAAATAATGAAGAATTTAACTGAAGGAAAAGAAAACAAAAGTAACGTAGAAAAATAGTAATTAACATTTGAGTAGTGCAACATAGTGTTCAGCAGAGAAAAAGAAATAGGAAAGGACAGTACCGGTGAAAGTACAGACAATACGTACGTTTGTGTAAATGTGAACGACGATCACAAATAAAGATGTTAGCGAAAGGGCAAAGCTAACGAGGTCGAATACCAGGAAAGCAATGGTAAATCCGGAAAATTTGTTGCGCGGCGTCCACAACGCATCAAAAATACCAGCAAGTCCTGTGAAACTGGCAACTACGCCTACGCACATCTGCAAACCTTGGCCGAGAGACTTGAAGGGCGACAGTAGAACGACGAATACCAAGGTAATCAAACCTGAGAAACATTAAAATCGATTTATATTATAATGTGTTTTAGCATGATAACAATTAAAATATGATTCAATTAAGTTTTAATATATAAAAGTAAATCGTATATAGGGTTATATAAGTATAATAATAATATATTGGAATGTATATTTCATCGTGGAAAATTTATCTATTTGTTAAGATAACAATAATACTAAGATACATGTTTTATCATGCAACATTTGCTTACTTCTTAAAACATTAAAATCGGAAATACAAAAGTTGTCGAATAAAGAATTTGTCTTTTCCCTTTGAATTAATACAAAAAATATTCTAACGCTTGCAAACTTTTAATCAAACGTAATTGCTGAAATTTTTACAACGGATCAATCTTTCCCAAAAATGATAAAACTCTATGATCTCAACTAAGTGGCTAATAAGTTGTTATAGTGCTAGATGCGACTGTAAAGAATCAATGAAAAAAGTTACAATTTAAAGTTACTTAATTTAAGAAAAACAATAAAATGACGTAACGATTTTGAAATTTTGAAATTTTGAAATTTTGAAATTTAATGCAAAAATACTAATCAGCGTTATGAAATAATTTATATCAATCTAATGTTATACTAAAAAAAAAAAAAAAAAAAAAAAAAAAAAAAAACTGCCACACATATATTATATATAATCCCAATCCTTTGTGCAGAAAGCATTCGAAACTTGTGTACACCTGTTGTGAACATAATAGTTCGATGGAACAACAACAACCAAGATCCCAGTGGTGGTCTGCTAATAGGCGCTACCTCCTTCATTGAATTTCATTTATTTCATTCTTATTTCTCTATTTTCTTCCTTTTTGCTCTATATTAATATTTTTAGCTTATCTATCTTTTCAAGGAGGTTTTGCATACAATAACTTTAAAATATGCCGCCTTTACCATGTAAATGTATTAAGTTTCCTGACCTTCTCATTACATTGTCTGCAAAATACACATCTATAAAGTATTGAGTCCAATAATAGTGTGCTTTCGTTTCACCATTATTCCTGTTATCTTAATCTCCAGCACTAGAAATATTGTAGTCGCAGAATTTGTTAGTTTCGAATCATGCTTGATCCTCTGGCAGTATATTGTTATACACTGCTAGAATGTTATACCACTATACTTGGTTAATAGCTTAAAAGTATCTCTTCTTCTGTAGAACTGTATTCAAGAGTTGCAAGATTATCCTCTTCGTATTTTCCATTAAAGATTTAAGTATTCGTTGAGTAAAACTATAATTCGAGCTTAACAGTGTTAAAAGCCATTTTGAAAAGTCCACATATTAAAAAGAACCAGAAACAGAAAGGGGTTATATTCGTACTATTTATACTTAACGACGAATATAACACAATAGCGATATTGGTTTCGTTACTACAGGATATCCTACGTAAAATCGGTTATTGAAACTTTGCTCACTTAAGGAATGTTTTAGATTCTACTTCCGTATTATACAGATTTACACTTGGTAGCGTGCAGTGCAATATCGCTTTCAGATCATCGCCTTCTTGCAAACATTTTTTATGTTTTTTGGTAGTACTCGATGGATAAAAACGAAATATAACGATTTTATGTTTAGGAATCCATTGGTTCAAAAGCATGCATTGGTTGTGTATTTTTGAAGTCTGACATAACTTGCATAAAGTTTAGTTACTAGTTAGTAGTTACTAAAGTTTAGTTTAACGTGAGAAAGATTTAGGCGGTACACTGTTTTGTTTATTTAATTACATACAGTGTTTAACGTATCGTAATATTGCTTTAAGACGGTTATATTAGTAACGTTTATATTGGCAAAGTTCAATGTACACTATCGAAAGTATTTTTAATAATATCTCGGAAACTACCTTCAAAGATTTCCACTTTACTGATTTCGATGATTTCTGAATATGTTATAGAAATTAACTTTTTGTATAACTTTTGTCTATATATATAATTGCCGTTTGGCCATAGTTTCTCCAATATGCGCAAAAAGTTGTCGAGACCGCTTCAGTGAATTCTGCCTATAATTGTGCGTCTGTGACAACGTACGCGTCTGAATTAGTTGCCGGCAGCCTTATAGCGACAGGTACAATGATTCAAATGAAATCTAACTCTTATCTTTTGTTTATAGTATATTTCTACACACACAATTACACGCGCGCGCGCGCACACACACACACACACACACACACACACACACAAAAGTAACTTATACATATCAATCGTTTAAGAGAAATAATTAAAAATAAAGAATATCTAACGAAATACTAAAGAATTATACCGGAGGCATAACTTTTACTTTGTAACAAAGTAATAAAATGCCTCAAATTTTTGTGATATAAAATTTTGCATTTTTCTGATGTTTCTTGAAACATATGTAATAAATCAGTCGTTTTGGTATTCATAGATTTTCTATATTATACTCTAACATACTTCAATACATTTTTCTATATAATTGCACACTTACTCAAAATATAGAGCTTAAAAGACAAAATTATGCTGGTGACCCAACATCTTTGTAGTCGACTTTATATATGTCATCGTCACATAAAATTAAGAGGAAAGGGAGACATTCAATGGATACTTCAGTTCATACAGAAACAATTAGATGAAAAATCCCGCATTTATGCCCCTGACATGAACGGGACGATATTTTTTTCTCACTTTTTAATTATATTATCAGTTAATTTGATTTTTGTCAATGAACACTTACGCATCCTTTCGCATGCAAATCTTCCCTTATTTCTGTTTCTTTTAATATTAGTTTTCTTCAAGCTCTTACTTCGACAGTTACTTCATTCTTCTAATTGACTATAATATTTTAGGAAATTATTTGAAGAGTCTACTGATTGAAATTGATTTCTGAGCAAGTCAAGACTTTATAAATTCTTCGCCATGCTGCCACGGTAAGTCCGTTTCTTTTATCCACTCTTAATTGTAGAATGCGCTATTCCATTTAAAAAAGGTGATGAATTCCATTTATTCATTACCTTTCCTAATTATTATTTACAAATTTCAAATGCAAAAGACAAATTTCATGCTTGTTTAATTTTATATATAAATACTTCAGTATTTATATTAATTAACTAGATTCTATTGTGTTCAGTATTGTGCATGATGTTAATACTATACCAAGTGTTATAAGAACAAAATTATCTAAAATCTCAATTTTTTTATATTGCTATATATTTCTATATATCAATGTGATATGGAGCAAGGTATACCATGTTTGAAGTCATATTAACAGTTTAACCTTTTCAAAAGGAATAGATGATATTCATTATTGAAAAGGAAAGCAGTAGAAAACCATTACAATGGTATTTGATGCCGAACAGCTTGCATAATTCGTCGAATAGTTTTGATTCACATTGACGTCCTTGATCGGTTCTTATTTTCGAGGGTACGCCAAAACGTGGTATTGCATCACGATAATGTCTCTGTGTATATTGTTGATTGGTTAATATGTTTTTTGAATGTTACAACGGGCGTGGATATGTGCCTGGTGACCTTACATCGCTGGCAGGGGATACATTGCCGTGCCCTGTTTCGACAATGCTTGTTTATCGACGGCCAAACGAAACGCGTCGTCACCAAATTTTGCGTGGTGCGTATCCCTGGATGGGAAAGCCCGTGTAACGAATCAAATACATTGTATCGCAGAGATTTCGGAACATACGGTCACACAGTTTCACAAGCTATATCACAGTATATTTGTACGGCTTGGTCGGTAAATTGTAAAAATTCAGTTGAAACTCATAATTCTTTATTTCAATGATACATACAAAAGATTAAGTTTTGCATGGGAACCAATAAAAGAGTCGACAGAAGAAGAAGTAGATACAATTCTATGTGAAAACCATAACGAAACTATAGGACACCTGGGAGTACAAAAAACTTATCAAAGAATTGAAGAAAAATAGAAAATATCAGGATTAATGGAAAGGGTAGAGACTTGTATCAAAAATTGCGATGCATGTCAGAAGGAAAAGCTAACGCGAATTGGACTCAAGGAAATGCCAGTCATTTCAGATACACCTTTGCAAACAAACGATAAAATAGCAACGTTTAATATTTGTGTAAACAGTGCATTTCTCATATCTCATTCCGATTTGCCCCAATTTGCTACATTTTACGCAGAGATGCTTTGAGAGGACCGAACCTTTATTTGCTATAATAGTCTTTTCTGATTTATTTTACATTTGCGTCTTAACGTGCTGTGTAATCTGTAATTTGCAATACAAATATATACCGGGATATTTGACCATTTTCTTATGCGGAACGGATAGGGGCTATTGCCGGTGATAAGAAATCAGCGAGAATGTACGGAACTTTCAGTTACCACAGCAAACCATAATTCGATCGAAAATTTCCTGTAGCTTGGAATTAATTTTGGATGAATACATTCCCGTCGCGTAAATGAGGAGGCCATTGGCAAATGCTAACGCGCATAGGTTAAAGTCGCTATTCAGATGGAAGAGGCTCGAAGCACGACTAAAATACAAATTGAACAGGATGGAGGTGTTGAACGTTCCCTGTTGCAGACCGTTATTCACTCCGAAGACGATATTCGAGCTTGACATCCAATGAGACACATTTCGAAGATTGTGGACCAAATCACCTGAACTGCATGTTTAAAGAAACCGTATCGTATCAGCTTTTATAGCAAACCGCTCGATCGAAACATCTCAAAATCCCTTTCCAGGACTATGAGTAGAGTTTTGCTACCAGCAGACGCCTGTCACGAATTTTATTATGGCGTGGACCTTACTGTATTTGACCCGGAAGCCAAATTGCTGATCGGGAGGAATGGCAGCCTCTTTACAATGAAACGGTATGAGTCTCTGTATCACACTCTACACGCAGGGAGGGCGTGAGCCTATGGGGACTGGCAAACCCACGTTCCCGCAGCCAGGGGGACCGTCGGAACAAGCGTTCCGCTTACGTGAGTCCCTATGTACTCCACAAGGATGATCGCCGGGAGTATGCGTGCGCTTAAGTGCGGCCATGCTCTCTCTACGCGGTCATGGGTAGTAGCGCACCCACGATCCTGACGCGAATGAGGGGACCGCCGGGATAAATCCCTGGGCACAAAAGTGTCGCAGGTCCCCGCTTGCGAGCGTCCCTTCTTGGTCTGTTGAGAGCCCTGTTAGCAGGTCGCAGGTGCCAGCAGTGACGTGGTCGTACATCCACACGGTGGTCCCACCAGTGACATAAACTGGTACCACGGGCAGGATGAGTATTAGCCCGGAGGGAGTAGCGACCCCTCTGCTCGTCCGAAACTGGGTATGGACTCGTGGTGGCGTGGTTCATAGCCGAATGCTGGTTAGGCGGCCGGTCCCCCGGGTGCGAGCCTCCCCACTCGTACTCCGGAAACGGTTACGCCGGCGGGTGAGCAGCGTACCAACTGCTTCGGAACCGTCCCGGGAGACGGTAGGGCCTAAGGGAAGGTGGCCCCGTTTTACCTTAGACGAGCGAAAGCCCCTGCCAGGCCTAGCTAATAAAGGAAGCAAGTGCACTGGGTGCCTTGTGCGTCGGTCGGGCGTGATCCCGACCCCGATTGGTCCTGTCCGGGGACCCGGGCCCTGTATGAGTTTCTAATCGAGGTAAGGGTACCCGTTAAAGATACAAGGAGACTACCTGTATCACACTCTCAAAGACCTTACTAATGGATACTCTGCAAACAGCTAACTCGTTGATCTGTACCTGGCTGGATTTGGTTTGTTGGTTTGTTCTTATCCTTCCCCAGCAAGGAAACTACTTTCCCCATCTTCCATATCTTAGAAAAGTATGCTGGTCCAAGAGATCATTGAGCATCAAGGAGAAGAAGAATGTGCATCTTTGCGGGAGCTATAGCTATATCGGTACTGCGTTGAAGATATCGAAGCCTGATAACCTATCCCATTCAGCAACTTAAATTGAATCGTTAACGAATCTACCGATGTGAAATAATTCTCTGAGACATCGGAGCCGGAGCGGTTACTAGCCCTGTTTCCTCAGGTGAAGGTACAGACCCTGTTCCAGCGGCTCAACGAAAATCTGCATTTTCAAGATTATGAAATTTGGGAATCTGAGAAGATCATCATACACATTTCGGCGCACACTTCCAAAATTTGTCCCCAGTAGTCTTGTGGGATTCACGAAACTTTTCGCGCGGTAGAAAGGAGAACGGATAAAGAATGCTTCGCTACATACAAATAACAAATGCTGTTGGAACGAGTGATAAAAGTTTAACAAGTTTGAAGTGATGAAATAGCACGCAAGCACAATACTAATTAAAGACCTGTACAAAGAACAGTTTATAACTTGAAAGGAAGAAACGACACAAGATCGTGAATAACAGAAGCACGTGTTGCGTAGACGTTTATTCTTATTCTTGGCATGTCATCGCGTTACTAGTAAGTTCTGGGAAGCCGGCGGTACCGGAGACGTCACGAGGTGGACTTATTTGTCGACTTGGTACCAGTAACGATGTATCTTCTGTTCTGTCATACGAGGAGGTTATTCAACTATGGAAGACGGTGAGAATCGTCCGAAGAAAATTTGAGGGCGCCGATCAAGAGGTATAGCATTCGTCTTACTTGCGGAAACGTGGTTTTGGAATCTTTAATTCTCTGAGTGCAGAGAACTCGGGATCTATCAGAGGCCTTACTGATAAGCATTTTTATGGCTCTATATCCCTTGCCGTGTTCGATGACCGATGGGATAGAGTAACATAGAGTGCCGAAGCGCTTCTTCAGCCGATTTAAGGTGCGAAAGATTCGGTGTTTGTCTTGTAGCAATTTTAAAGATTATTATTATTTATGGTCTGGAGAACGATCTCTATGTTGTTACTGTTGTCTCAGTGGTCTTATCCCCGTGGGCAAAGATATCAAATTCTGACAGTTCGATGCATTGGCATTTTATTTTCAATATTTACAACATTTTTTAATACTCGAATAACATTCTTCCTCGTTTCATAAACATATTGTATCGGTTCTTTTGAACACTCACTTCGATCGTTTTCACTTTTCGGTTCTGGAAGTTGAGGCGATGATGTAAATTTCATGTGCGGTATAGGTACTGAAATTTGTGGATTTTGCAGGGATAAATTGTAAAATGGTTTGTGTTTAAATCTTTTTCCATCCCTTTCATATAGTGCCTGCATAAACTGTGTGCATCTCAGTTATAATATATTCATGTGATAAATTCAGTTTTTTTTTTTTTTATATATATGGTTTATTTTGGTTTTTACAATTTGTCATGAAGGACATTTGGTAAAGTGTTATATCTCATTGGTAATAAAAAAAATAAAATAAAAATAAATATAGCATGTGGGTGGCTACCCTCAGCAGGGTGCCAACTTCGTGTTTTCTAAGTTATATCTTTTATGATAAATTCAGTTTGTTAAAAATAATGTGTTTGTCAAAATTTGACATACCTGACCACAGCGATAATACATGCTACCACTGCCACGGCAAAATGATGTTTTGAATACTTCTTCTTCGTAGATAGGTACATGAACATATAAATAAGGAAACAACTGTGCCCAAAATAGATCTTCTACTTCTTGGAATGTCTTAGATCCGAAAAATTCGTGAGTCCAACCTGGACCAAAAAGTGCAACAGAAAGTCCTTCGTGTCGTATTTTTTGTAAAGCCTGTAGATTATAATGGTTTAATGAAATATTAAACGATATTATATTATATGCTACAATAAAATAAGTAATATTGTAATTACATATGATGAATTAAATCCACCACCGCCAGGACAACCTCTACCTCAAACATCAACTCCTACATATATATCATGAATATCTCGACTGTGAGTTTTTGCTAGTGCCAAACTGTTTTTCAATTTTGATTTCGTCCAGTTATAATTCAAGTAAATGGCATCGCAGTTTAAAAAGAAATCTCTGAAATATTGTACTTAGAACATTCAATAAAATTTACAAACAGAAACAATTGTAAAAGTATAAGAGTGTAATAAGCTTACATGTTTTTACTGTTAAGCTCATTTTGCCAATTTAATTTTCCTTCATTGGTTACGCTATCGTACCACATAATTTCAGAATTTCTAATTGCTTCATGAATATTTTCTGTTAGATATTTTACAAAATAAATTAAATTATTAACTTGCTCACTTTTAATGGTATTTTCAATATTTAATAACCAGCCATCAAACTTATAAAATTTTGCAACAAGTATTAGTGCATCTGCAAATCTTCTTACTTCTTCATGAGATTCAAGTATAACATCCCAGATACCTTCTCTTTCCGTAATTACAGTACCAAGAACTTTTACACCATGATTATGTGCTGCATTAATCCATCCAAAAGGGGGCACAGTTATGAAATGATGACTAAAATACACAAAAGTGTCAATAACACTCCAGTGATAAAATAGGTAAGAACCATAAGATTCTGATCCATATATAAATCTGAAAAATCACGGGTATATTATGTATAATATATGAATTAATAAATATAGTGATTTCTATTACCTGTCTTCTAGGTAGCCACCTTTCATATCATGACAGAGCAACGTTTTCGGATGTACTTCTCTATCCAATTTTTCTAACCGCGTTCTTCCTGCGCTTATTTCTAAACCACTGTACACATAATCAGTTGAATCTCGTAGTTCTCCAATTTCTGGCCATGGTTTCAAGTTACCCACGTTATCGAATAATTCTTTTAAGTTTTTGAAAGGTTGTGACTCTGTAACTTCCGTCCTCATCTCTCTGAATTATACTGTTCCACAGATCACTTTCAAATAGTTTTTAATTCATTAACTCAAACAAAGGTTTCTCTTCTTATTTTGGTTCACCGGAAACTTGTATATACATGCGAAGCAGATAGTGTTCCCATCTAACAGAACTGGCATATCAAATTACGTCTCATGATATAATACCATTATCTACCAACTGCTAATGGGCAAAAAGATGTTCATTTCTCTATCAAACAAAGTATACAAAATAAAATTATGAATTTATAATGCTCCTACATCAATGTTTATATGATTCTTTCGACTTTGAAAGTAATATTCTTATTTACGCAAGTATATATTCTTTAATATTTTGCAAAAATTATACCGAAACAAACAATTTGGAATAAACATAACTAAGTAAATACTTTAACTTTTTTTTATATTTAATTAAATATTTTATTTGATTTGAGTAGAATTTAACACCTAACCTTTACGTTTAAAATATTACTCTTTCTCATTCTCTCTTTCAATGTTATTTCTTCTGCTTCCGTTTTATGATATTTATGACATTTCTTAGTTCAGATATAAGTAACTTTTTCGTAATTTATAAAAAATGACACTCTTTTTAATTATCCTACACTATTAATCCATTACATGTCTTGTTGTAATTTAACTTTTAGCAACTTAAGATATGTGCATGTACAGAGTAATTTTCTTCCTAAGAATAATCATTTAATATTACGATGGCGCCCGTCAGATCGCTGATTCGGTGCGGAGAACTTCGGAGAAGTTGGTGGGCCCATATCTGTCAAGACCACTCACCTCACCTTCACGTGGAGCTCCCCGTCGTCCTGCATCGTTTCCGACCGGGGTAGGGTGCGAAAGAGTGAATGGCAAAGGAAACGAGGGCATGGCTCGTTAACCATACACACGAAGAATGATGATGATGGAGCAGAATAAAGATATTATTTACGGTGCAGGAGAGGGATACCGCAGTACCGGCGCAGTTGTGGGTGGTGAAGTGGGCCCCGGTGCGTCGTTAGCTAACGACCACGGCCGTTTGGGGGTGGACTGCCAGGCCCCCTTACGTGTTAATGCTACTGGTTCGGAAGATATAGAGATGGAGATGGATATAGAGCTAGAGATGGAGGTGGCTTCGGCAGAAGAGACCCCTCCGGGAGAAGAGAAAATGGCAGAGGCCAACAGCGAACGAAAAAAGGAAAAGAGGGTAGAGACGGAGAGGACTGTGGACAGAAGCGGAAGCAGCAGCCGAGGGGGAAAAGCACCATCGTCCCCGCCTGCGTCCAAGGCACCGGGAGTCTCTTCCTCCTCCTCCTCTCCGCCCCCAATTGACGATAGCGAGATCTTCCGAATCCCTAGGAAGGTAGGGGAAAAAGGGAAGTCTAGAGAGGGAGCACGATCTGGGGACAACTCTAGAGAGCAATCTAGATCGAGAAGAGGGTCGATGTCAGGTGCTCGGTCGGAGGACGATGAGTCGTGTGGATCAAGATCCACGATGGCCTCAGTCACATCCCGAGGAAAGAAGCGTAAGATAGTGATGGAGATAGACAGATGGTCAGACCAGCCAGGCGCAGGGCAAAGAAGACATGAGGTCGCGGATGGAGGCGCTTGAGAGGCAGGTCAGCGGCCTCGGCCCCTCTATTCTGGGAACCTTAAGGGGAGAAGTAAGGGCAATACTCGGGGAGTTAACGCAATCGAAACAAGCGGAGGGAATGGCCGGGAAAGCAGGCCAACTACAACAGATCCGCCAGGCGACCTACCCCCGACCTCCGCCCCCCCCCCCAACCTCAACCTCAGGGAATCGGGGGGACAGAGGAAACCGAATAGCAGACGGTGGTGTCCAGAAGGGCCAGAAGGAGGGCGAGAGAACCCGCACGGCTAGGAATGGGTTACAGAGCGCCTATCCCTATCACACCATCGGCGGCAGGAGCAGGAAGAACAGTAGTCCCAGCGGTGCTAACACCTCCTCTTCTCTCTGGTCGAAGGAGGAGGAGAAGAAGGAATAGAGGGAAAGGCATAAGCTACGCGCAAGTGGGGAATCGGTTGAAGTACTTGGGCCTAACCATTGATGACCAATGGTCCTTCCAGCCCCACTTTGAGAACCTCGCCCCGAAGGTGACAGCTGTGGCCAACGCCCTCTGCGGTATCACTGCGGTGGCACTCAGCGTTCCCACGACACGTCCAGTGTGGCGATACGACGAAGTTCAATGCTTTCACATATGTCTAACGTGGTAATCAGGTGTAGGATCGAGCATAATGGTTCACATACGCTTACGGGTGGTCATGTGGTCCAAAGAAATTAAATGCGAGATCATCACAAAGTTACCGAATTCAATCCAGGTATCGTTAGCACTATAGTCATAACATCTAACATAGTGTTATATATAAACAACATCAGTTATATCGAGTCCAACATTGGGAAAACCCAATATTCTAAATACACCCGAGGACGTGTGACAGTCGGGATGGCCGTGTCGAAGATGAAAAGACAACGGGGCCCTCCATTGGAATTACTTGGAAAACCTCAATACTGTAGCATTTACGAAATAATCCAGACACAGTCATTCGAAACTTGAGACAATGAGCTTAGGCTCGAGGCGACAACCGTTCGCCGAGCGTAGCCACGGTCACGGGATGAACGTTCCACCTAACAGAGAAGTGCCAGTATTATGAGACACACGTTGTGTTGACAATCAAACCTCGAGCAGGAGCAATGTCGCAGCTACGCGGGTCAGTTTAGCAACGGCAGCTGCAGTTTTGTTGGTATCCCCGGCCAATATTCAACAAAACGAACGCGATCGTAAGGAGAGAAAAGTTTTCATCAGTCTTTTATTTTTGCGATCTCCTTGGAGAATTACACATCGTCTTTACGTGCAGTATATACCGAGCGTCACAGCGAACGTTACTTTGTGCTTCAAAATATATTCTCAGTTTAACAAAGAGTTAGCTCGTGGACCGTGGATTCGTCATATCGAACCTAAGGTCATTGTCATTAGCGTCTAGTTACCGCAGCCACTTGTCAATCTTGTACTATCTATGTCTGTGATAATAAACGCTATCTCGATTGTACAACAATGATGAACAACCCAGGCGAAGATTCGTTACACGACCCTAACGCTAATCATAATAAGAACCCGACATATATATAATAATATTTGATAGAAAATAAGAAATAAATGGAAAATACGAAATAAAAAGTATAAGGAACAGATATTTTTCTTTCTAGCTATACTTCCAACATTAAAATATATATAGGGTGTTTGATTTCAAGAAATATATGCAAATTACTGAAACACTACCCACTGTATGAAAAAATGTTTAAGGCAAGAAATGAATAGTTTCAAAGGAAACATAATCTGGTATAATAATTTTCTCTGTATATGGCCATGTGCAAATCATATGATGACAAAATACGTTTTTTTTATTGAATCATATAGATTTAAATAAAGTAATTGATTCGTACCAACGTCCCCTACAAAAAGATACTAACCTATTTATGTCAAAAAGTAATTAGTTGAAGATACTTTAACTATAACAATTACGCGAAAGACACGAAAAGGTACTTTTGTTTTTACAATATCTTTGTTTTCCACATATTATATTTGACAAAAGGAACTTTGCTACTATGTCCTATACAACGATAGGTTTCTCACGCTCAAAATTGCATCCCATATGACCTGCTTCATATAAATCTATGGATGATATTCATAGCCCAGTCTTATACTTGAGATCGTCTCAAGAACAGTCTTCAGATGTCTTTTGATTTCATAACTGCGACTGAAGATTAATCTTAAGGTCGTGTCTTAAGGATTTGCTTAGTAAAGATCTTGTGAAATAAGAAAATCTCATATAACGTCAAAAGGCGCAAATAAGACCACCTTCATCCAAGTTCCCTTGATCGGGGACTTGAGGAAATCTTACTTTAAAATCGCCAATAACCGTAACCATCTTGACAAATCCAATGTTGTTAATTACACTGACTGCTGAGGAAATAGAAGCGAAAACGAATCAATGCGACGTATAGCCGGGAGCTACAGGAAAGACCAAGGCGCGTGAACAAATTGACGCGCGCTTATGGCTAACGAACAGAAAGCAGGGAATATTAGTAGCAAACTGATAACGTTCAAGTAATCGGTATATCTCGAGTGGCAAAGGTATATCATTGTGGGTGTGAGATCGCTGAGTTGGATATTAAGATTGAACAAAATGTTATATAGTAAATGACAACGTACATATTTTATAAACAGGGACGTACAATTGTTTAATGTAATGGTCGGGGGGTATCTATGTGTACTCTCTAAGTCACAAGTTAAGTAATTTCAAAGGAATATTAAACTGAGTTATTTAAGTTTCAATTCCAACGAAGCAAGAGTCTAATCCTTTTCCTTCATGCAAGCGAGAAAACGGGAATCCAAAACTAATGTAAAATAATGCCTAACATAATGCTAATGTCATGTACTATATCGTTACTGAAACTTTTATGCTTCCTGTATAGATAATTGTTTTATTACAAATATTAATAATAACTATTAATTAAATAGATATATATGTAGCAATGAGTACTATAGGTTTTATATATGAAGTATTAGATCGAACGAAATATGAAACATACACGGCATAGTACTCATTATAACATTTATAGCAAAACAATCGTCTACTCAGATTTCATTTTTTCAATTTATAAAAATATGAATTTATACAAACATCTGCACTCTACTTATCATTACTTCCACAACAACGTTCTCGCTCTAAAGTTCAGATTTTTGTATGAAACTGCGGTTAAACGTGACACCCACAATTTTCTTGCATTCTACTAAAATAGCACTTACTATAGTCTAGCTGGTAAACAAACGTGACAAAAGTGTAATCGACAAAGAATCATTTACAAGGTCGTTTCTCTATTTACCCTTTTACTACGTGCATTGTTTACGACATGAAAACGCGGCACACTTACAATTACACACCAGGACTATTATTATTCTGACTGCCAGTCATTTGGCTGATTCGTTTCCCATTCTTATCCACCATTCTCCGCTCGCCTTACACTCTCCCTCGTAAGTACTTTCTACCTGCATCGATCGTGAGTGAACCGCGCATTCATACACTAATTTCCTTCTTTCTTCCTGTCAGACTGTGTGAGAAACGAGAATGCACGTGTTTCAAATATTCATGTCTCGATGAAAAATATCCATGAGACTTGACATTAATTCAGATCTATTTTCAAAAATAATATTATAATTAGTTCTTTATTGATTATTCGACAAATTACCACGATTCTGCTTACCGTCCTCTTGTTCTAACGCAATCTAATAGGATAATAGTAAACTAATAGTAAAAGGGTAAACATAGTAACACGTTATGTACATAATAATAATATAAAACAATGATACGAATTCCTTAAAAGACATATCGGTCAATTCCATACATGGAAAAGTGCGAAATAGTAACGATCTTACAAATACTACTTTCTAAATTTAATCTGAAATTTACTATTATTTGTGTCGTATTGTTGTGTCTATTTTTATGGGTGCAATACATTTAATCAAAACGCACTAGAAACTAATACCGGTGTATTGTGTAAAGTTTGTTTCAATCAATGGTAATCGTGTTCTCCCCTTTTTTATCAGGAGGGAGGCGTCCATATTTGTGTTGGTCCGCTAGGAGGGGACCACATCCCTTCTGTTCCGTTTTCCTAGTCTTGTCGCTCGAGCTGGGGCGGCGGCGGTGCCACCCCCCCTGTTGCGCCTGGGTATCCTTTGTCGCTCCACTCTTGCTGGGTCGCGTTTCCTTTTCCTTTCTCTCTCCGCCCGCTCTTTTGCTAGCATCACTTGCTCACAGAAGGAGCGGACGGCGGTGTATTCCTGGTGCCCTCTCAACATGGCCTTCACGATCGCTTCTCGGGCTACGCTCTCGCCGATGTCGAGTTGCAAGACGCGGCGCTGGTCTGCCCATGCCGGGCATCGCTCCCACGTGTGTTGTACCGTATCCTCCTCTTCCTCGCATTGGTGACATATGGAGGTCACCTCCCGCCGGATCCGTAGTAGGTACTCACCGAACACTCCGTGACCTGTGAGCATCTGTGTCATACGGAATGTCAGCGGTACCCCGCCTTGTTCTCTCCATGTTTCCCAGTTGGGGAGCACGGCGCGAACAGCCCGGTGTTGCCGTGTAGTGTCTTCCTCGACCAGTTGAGAGCGCCATCGCTCCCATGTCTCCCGTTTGGCTTCTTCCCGTGCACTCGACGGTGGTCTGTTGTCGGGTGGTGGCGTCGTTGCGCGCCCGTCCAGGCGTGAGATCTTCCTTTTGTCGTATACCCTTCGAAGTGCGAGGGCTTGCAGCTCGAAGGGGGGGACGCGGCCAGCACGGTCGCCGTCGCGTATGACACCGTCCTGTAGCTTCTTGCTGTGCGGATGGCGGTCGTCCTTTGTAGCCTCCTTAGTAGTAGCCGGCTGCGCCGGCTCTCCATCATGTCTTCGGCCCACACTGGGGCTCCGTAGAGTACTCGGGATTTTACGACTCCCTCGTACAGTCGGCGAACGCCCACTCCCGCTCCACCCACGTTCGGCAGTAGGCCGCATAGGGCGTTGGCCGCGGCAGTCACCCTTGGGACCAGTTGTTCAATGTGCGGCTCGAAGGTCCACTGGCTGTCGATGATGAGACCCAGGTACCTCATCTGGTGTCCCACCGGCACTTCCTCTCCGTTGATATTGATGGACAGTCCGGTTGGTGGTGGTTCTCTTCGTCGCCGGTCGAAGAACCCCAGGGCTTCCGATTTGGTTGGTGACACGCTCAGTCCGAGTCTCCTGATAGCGTTCACGGTTTAAGTACACGGTCGTAAGCGGTGTTCCAGAGGATTGGGCCTAGTACTGACCCCTGCGGTACACCGCACTCGACCGGTTTCCTCGTTTCCCCATCCTTGGTGTTGTATATGATCCACCTGTCGCAGAGGTATGCCCTAATAACCCTTACGAGGTACTCCGGTATCTCGTAGTAGTTCAGGGCTTCTAAGATTCTTGCCCATGGGATGGAGTTGAAGGCGTTAGTTATGTCTAGTGAGACCGCTATCGCCACTCCTTCCTGGGAGACCATATCCTCCACCTTAGAGCATACCCGTCTCACCGCGTCCACTGTCGAGCGTCCTCGGCGGAACCCGTACTGGCTGTCGTGCCACCCAGGCTCTCGTCGCTCCATATGAGCCTCTAGACGCGCTGCAATTATCCTTTCCAGGAGCTTGCCCACCTCGTCCAGCAGGCTTATCGGCCTGTATGCGGACGGCGAATCTAGCGGACGACTCTCCTTTCGTAGCAGGACCAGTCTCGCTGTTCGCCATGCCCGTGGGTACATGCCGTCCTTCAGGCATCTATCAAATAGTGTCGCAGGCGGGGAGCCATTATATTTATCGTCTCTGCCCATACTCGGCCTGGGATTCCGTCCGGGCCTGGTGCCACGTCGCGGGCTGCTGTCCTCTTCGTCGCTTCTAATAGCTCTTCCTCGGTGACATGCAGCTCCTCACTCCACTCCGTTGTCGTCGTTGCCACTTCGTCGTTATCGTTGGGTGTGGTGGAGGGGTGGGACGTTTCTGGCTGCCCTGCACTGTCGTCCTGTCTGGGGAACAAGGTCCCAACGACCTTGTCCAGTAGCATCGGATCCATGTTTGTTGTTATCGGGGGAGCCGAGGTACGCAGTTTGTGCGTCACTACTTTATACGGCCGCCCCCATGGGTCAGACTCGACCGCGTCCACGAGTTCCGTCCAGGACCGCGCTTTGGCCATCTTAATCTCCCGTTGGAAGGTACGTCTTGCCTCCCTGTATTTCTCGTATGTGTGGGAGATCTCTTCCTCGTCGCGAGTTTGTCTGCGACGCTGTGCCTGTGCGAATCTTCTGCGGGCTCTGTTGCAGCTCTCTCGCAACTCCGCGATCTCTGGTGTCCACCAGTAGACTCCTTTGTTCAAATGTCCACTGCTCGGGTTGGAGCGCGGCATCGAGGCATTGCACGCCGCGTTCATGTATTTACGGAGGTCTTTCGCTTCCTCGTCGATACTACTGGTTGCGCTCGTGCATTGGGCGTCCCAGCTCCAGGCCGAGACGATGGCTGCCGCCTGTAGCATCTGTTTGTTCCTCTCCTTCAGGCGCCATCTGGGTGGCGTTGGGCCGGGGTGGTTCGTTCCTCTTCGAGGGCTGTTGGTGTCCCCCCTGTCGATGGCCAGTTCCATCCTTATGTAGAGGGGATTGTTGGATTCTGACTCTGGAGTAAGAAAATTTTCTACCGCATGGAGTTTCCATGGACTTGGTTTGGCTTTTTAATTATTTCTTGGAATAACAGAGCTTCAAATTAATGATGTATCTTCTCTTGATTCATCGGTGAGTAGCGGTACTGCCTAGTATATGTTACAATTTCGTTTGTTATATAAATCGAATGGTACATTCTTCATTCGTTATACCTTACAACTTCCGCAAGTAATAATTTCCTTCATTATTCGGAATTACAATGATGTTCCAAGAGGACAACTTTGGTAGGACAAGTATCTGTAGATACAGTAATATAATCTCAATTTGACCCACCAAAATTGTATCTGTAGATACAGTAATATAACATCTGCCATAATACATTGCCGAATATTAATTGTCATTTACTATATGCATATTATTGGGCTTTTATTAAAACGTTTCGTCAGTGGCTTGCCTGGACAAACATTGAATCTTTGAAAAGTAACTAAGCAGGAACGTTTAAATCTTTCTGATTGAAACGTTATATTTATGTAAAGATAAATTCCCTCTACGATCGATAAATAGCAAATAAAAGTAATAAACAAAAAATAAAATTGTATTTGTAAATAACAATTAATCTCGTTACATTAATACACGTTGTCTTTCGACTTGTTCAAACAACAAATAATTCGTTTCCGCTTCTTATTTAAACTGTCCGAAAATTTATTCAATAATATCCAACATTACTCTCAACCAAACAAATCCTGTTTGAAATATTCTTGAATCAATAAATAATTCGAGAATATAATTGGCTTTATAGATTAAAATGAACTATTCTCTATATACAAGAATAGTATCTCGCACATCATCATGATCCAATATACTTTTCTTCCTTAGTTTCTCTTTAGTTATTGTTGTTGGAAATACTCGCAGGACATATGGAAGCAATTATCACTTGTAGTTTATGATTCGCACGGTCAATTTCTATGAAATCCATTAGGCGAATAGAGGGTGATTAAAAACTGGAAACGATAGAAGATTTCAGATATTGTAGACATTTCCCATCATCGTCTCCGCTTATTATAAGTATTTTCGATAGGATAATTGAATTTAGCTGTGAAGCTCCTGTACTGCAATACCCGGATTTTGAAAAAACATTCACATTAATAACAGACGCAAGTAACGAAGGATTAGGAGCAATACTCTCCCAAGACGGACATCCATGCTATTACATATCCCGAACCTTGAACCCTCCTGAGAAAAACTATTCCACAACCGAAAAAGAGTTATTGGCGTTAGTATGGTCGATCAAAAGACTGAGACAATATTTACTTGGTAGAAAATTTAAGATTCAAAGTGATCGTCAAGCTTTGAAATGGCTAAAAAATGTTAAGGATCCCTCATCGAGACTCATGCGATGGCGTTTGAGACTCGAGGAGTATGATTATGAAATAGAATACAAAAAGGGAAGGGAAAACACAGCTGCAGATGCTCTGTCCCGACTGTATCTTATCACCAATGACAAAGTTCAATCCGATTTAGAAAACCCGAACTATTACGACGAATGTGTCGACTGGAAAACAAACATCACCCCAGCTCCAATAACTCAAAAGACTAACAGACCACACTTTAAACAAATTACAAAGACCGAATTAGGAGACTTCAACCAACAGCACTGGTTGCATCAATTAACTAAACACTTTATTAACCAGACTGGACACTTGCATATAGGGATAAATGACAATAGCTTTAGCACACTAGAAAAAATGAACATTCAACTCATGTTAAGGTTTCTAACGACTAGATTCCCTCAAATTAAATTGGTATTTGGACAAGATCCGCCGGTAGACTACGATAACGAACAAAAACAAACTATCATAATTTTACTATCAGTATTTTTTTATTTTTATATCTTTATATCTTTTATATTTCTGTATTTATGTATTCTTAAACGTTTTCTATAATTCTATATTCAAATAAAGTATTCAAGTATAAAAAGAAGGATACGAATAGGAATGGCAACGCATGCAACAGTACGTGAATGTTACGCGTGCGCCAGATAACCAGGGGAGATTGTATAGGAATCGGGAGTTCGTTGGACAAAGAGAACGTTTTTTAGAACTACGTTATTTTTATGTAAACTATATACCAAAGAATTCCAAAAAAGAAATAAATAAAATCGGGTAACTGATTAGTTACCCGAAGAAAAATAGAAAAACATCTGCTAAAGGAAATGGCGCAATCAACCTGCGAACCCAAGGTTGCGACGATTGGCGTTAATAGTTGGGCGTTAACAGATTGGCGCTAACAGCATGACATAAACAATTTCAAATTGGAGTTCAACCGCTAACCGCGACGAGTCCACGGTGATTTTTACTCCTTTCTATACGCAGGCGGCACGTTATAAATAGAGATCTCACTCCGCTGGTCTGATGTTTTTAATTATATTTTTAATACAGCGCTTATCGCATTGAGAGCAGCATCATGGCCATTTGTAAGCATTCGTTGGTAAAGGCATGCAGTACATCATTTAAATCCGTCATAATAAAAAGGAGAACGCATGATTACATACATTTCGTAATAAAGATAATAAAAAGAGACTCACCATACCAACATAAGAGAAGATTTATAATGATTTACCTTACAGGAGAATAGGTTTATTTGAATAACACGAAATCCATGCACAAGGTTTTGGAGATCCAGAGACTTTGAAGACCCTAAAAAATTAAAGCAAGTTAGATGAATGCAAAAATTAAAATTTAAACGTGATCATGTTATAAGAGTATCGTATTGAATTATATATTTAATGTAAACAATTAAGTTAAAATGTTACAATATTTTGTCATTATTTGTTTGAATTTCATCAAATGCTTTTAAATAAGAAAATTTTGATAAAAACAAGTAACTTACAGAGTTAAAATAAAAAATTGTATTATCTTTATAGCGTAATTTATTGATAGGTTATAAATGAATTTATAGCCATAATATTCAGAATTTTGCAAAATATTCTCAAGATATATCTTCTTTCACTTGCTAAAACTTTCTAATGGATTGTTATCTAACATACATGATTAAAGCACACTCTTCTGTTAATCATTGATCGATCAAATTGATCCAGTTCTTAAAATCTTAACGAATTCCATAATCAATGTTTCACAATATATAGAAAAAAATAATTTTGAAGCGATCTGATCTATATAAAAAAAGAACATTCTCGAGTTTAACATTGCAATGTTGTAATATTTTTACATTTATAAAAGAAACGTTGACATATTTAAACAAAATAAACCATCAGCGCTTCATATATTTTGGATTATTAAAATATAATTTTGTTTGATACAATTCTTGGAGGGTCAAAAGTTTTTAAAATGAATGAAAGTGATGTGTATTATTGTACATTTAATAATAACAATAAGTATATATATAATCACTGGTTGACATCGTTATTCGATTCGCTCGGTTTATTTCCTGTTTTTTTTTACATTCGATTTTAGCACCAGCTTTTTTAAAACTCTGGCAATTAGTTAACAGAATGTGATTTAATCATGGAATAGGTCCATTTATTTTGCTTGTAATCCGAATAATTTCAATCGTTCGAGTAATTTTGTGTTTTTCAAGTATCTCCAAAGCAGTTCAAGTACTTTTCAATTATTCAAGTTCGTCCCCTCCCCCCGTTTTTCAAGTATGTATTCATTTTCCAGAAACATTGATTCAATAATACTTGCCGCTACTGCGTTTTGATTTTTAATTGTGAATTTTTGGAGTTACCGGCACTCGATTAGTTTTTCAAGTTAAAACGTCTCTTATATTATCATCACTTTTTACACGTTATTTGCTATTAGAGTTATTTGCTATGACGTTGAGATTAAAGTGGACTTACTTTGTAAATTCTTTTGATATTAATATAACGTTTCGTTTCAATATTAAATTGTTGCAATCTATTTTGATAAATTTTACCGTCACAAGCTAACGACACAGCGGGTCCCGCTTGTCCACCCACGTCTGCGCCGGTACTGGGGTATCCCTCCCCTGCACCGTAAACTTCATTATTTATATTTTCCGACATATCATAATTATCTTCATCGTCAAGGGTTTGTTTGACCAGCACGGTCGCCGTCGCGTATGACACCGTCCTGTAGCTTCTTGCTGTGCGGATGGCGGTCGTCCTTTGTAGCCTCCTTAGTAGTAGCCGGCTGCGCCGGCTCTCCATCATGTCTTCGGCCCACACTGGGGCTCCGTAGAGTACTCGGGATTTTACGACTCCCTCGTACAGTCGGCGAACGCCCACTCCCGCTCCACCCACGTTCGGCAGTAGGCCGCATAGGGCGTTGGCCGCGGCAGTCACCCTTGGGACCAGTTGTTCAATGTGCGGCTCGAAGGTCCACTGGCTGTCGATGATGAGACCCAGGTACCTCATCTGGTGTCCCACCGGCACTTCCTCTCCGTTGATATTGATGGACAGTCCGGTTGGTGGTGGTTCTCTTCGTCGCCGGTCGAAGAACCCCAGGGCTTCCGATTTGGTTGGTGACACGCTCAGTCCGAGTCTCCTGATAGCGTTCACGGTTTAAGTACACGGTCGTAAGCGGTGTTCCAGAGGATTGGGCCTAGTACTGACCCCTGCGGTACACCGCACTCGACCGGTTTCCTCGTTTCCCCATCCTTGGTGTTGTATATGATCCACCTGTCGCAGAGGTATGCCCTAATAACCCTTACGAGGTACTCCGGTATCTCGTAGTAGTTCAGGGCTTCTAAGATTCTTGCCCATGGGATGGAGTTGAAGGCGTTAGTTATGTCTAGTGAGACCGCTATCGCCACTCCTTCCTGGGAGACCATATCCTCCACCTTAGAGCATACCCGTCTCACCGCGTCCACTGTCGAGCGTCCTCGGCGGAACCCGTACTGGCTGTCGTGCCACCCAGGCTCTCGTCGCTCCATATGAGCCTCTAGACGCGCTGCAATTATCCTTTCCAGGAGCTTGCCCACCTCGTCCAGCAGGCTTATCGGCCTGTATGCGGACGGCGAATCTAGCGGACGACTCTCCTTTCGTAGCAGGACCAGTCTCGCTGTTCGCCATGCCCGTGGGTACATGCCGTCCTTCAGGCATCTATCAAATAGTGTCGCAGGCGGGGAGCCATTATATTTATCGTCTCTGCCCATACTCGGCCTGGGATTCCGTCCGGGCCTGGTGCCACGTCGCGGGCTGCTGTCCTCTTCGTCGCTTCTAATAGCTCTTCCTCGGTGACATGCAGCTCCTCACTCCACTCCGTTGTCGTCGTTGCCACTTCGTCGTTATCGTTGGGTGTGGTGGAGGGGAGGGACGTTTCTGGCTGCCCTGCACTGTCGTCCTGTCTGGGGAACAAGGTCCCAACGACCTTGTCCAGTAGCATCGGATCCATGTTTGTTGTTATCGGGGGAGCCGAGGTACGCAGTTTGTGCGTCACTACTTTATACGGCCGCCCCCATGGGTCAGACTCGACCGCGTCCACGAGTTCCGTCCAGGACCGCGCTTTGGCCATCTTAATCTCCCGTTGGAGGGTACGTCTTGCCTCCCTGTATTTCTCGTATGTGTGGGAGATCTCTTCCTCGTCGCGAGTTTGTCTGCGACGCTGTGCCTGTGCGAATCTTCTGCGGGCTCTGTTGCAGCTCTCTCGCAACTCCGCGATCTCTGGTGTCCACCAGTAGACTCCTTTGTTCAAATGTCCACTGCTCGGGTTGGAGCGCGGCATCGAGGCATTGCACGCCGCGTTCATGTATTTACGGAGGTCTTTCGCTTCCTCGTCGATACTACTGGTTGCGCTCGTGCATTGGGCGTCCCAGCTCCAGGCCGAGACGATGGCTGCCGCCTGTAGCATCTGTTTGTTCCTCTCCTTCAGGCGCCATCTGGGTGGCGTTGGGCCGGGGTGGTTCGTTCCTCTTCGAGGGCTGTTGGTGTCCCCCCTGTCGATGGCCAGTTCCATCCTTATGTAGAGGGGATTGTTGGATTCTGACTCTGGAGTAAGAAAATTTTCTACCGCATGGAGTTTCCATGGACTTGGTTTGGCTTTTTAATTATTTCTTGGAATAACAGAGCTTCAAATTAATGATGTATCTTCTCTTGATTCATCGGTGAGTAGCGGTACTGCCTAGTATATGTTACAATTTCGTTTGTTATATAAATCGAATGGTACATTCTTCATTCGTTATACCTTACAACTTCCGCAAGTAATAATTTCCTTCATTATTCGGAATTACAATGATGTTCCAAGAGGACAACTTTGGTAGGACAAGTATCTGTAGATACAGTAATATAATCTCAATTTGACCCACCAAAATTGTATCTGTAGATACAGTAATATAACATCTGCCATAATACATTGCCGAATATTAATTGTCATTTACTATATGCATATTATTGGGCTTTTATTAAAACGTTTCGTCAGTGGCTTGCCTGGACAAACATTGAATCTTTGAAAAGTAACTAAGCAGGAACGTTTAAATCTTTCTGATTGAAACGTTATATTTATGTAAAGATAAATTCCCTCTACGATCGATAAATAGCAAATAAAAGTAATAAACAAAAAATAAAATTGTATTTGTAAATAACAATTAATCTCGTTACATTAATACACGTTGTCTTTCGACTTGTTCAAACAACAAATAATTCGTTTCCGCTTCTTATTTAAACTGTCCGAAAATTTATTCAATAATATCCAACATTACTCTCAACCAAACAAATCCTGTTTGAAATATTCTTGAATCAATAAATAATTCGAGAATATAATTGGCTTTATAGATTAAAATGAACTATTCTCTATATACAAGAATAGTATCTCGCACATCATCATGATCCAATATACTTTTCTTCCTTAGTTTCTCTTTAGTTATTGTTGTTGGAAATACTCGCAGGACATATGGAAGCAATTATCACTTGTAGTTTATGATTCGCACGGTCAATTTCTATGAAATCCATTAGGCGAATAGAGGGTGATTAAAAACTGGAAACGATAGAAGATTTCAGATATTGTAGACATTTCCCATCATCGTCTCCGCTTATTATAAGTATTTTCGATAGGATAATTGAATTTAGCTGTGAAGCTCCTGTACTGCAATACCCGGATTTTGAAAAAACATTCACATTAATAACAGACGCAAGTAACGAAGGATTAGGAGCAATACTCTCCCAAGACGGACATCCATGCTATTACATATCCCGAACCTTGAACCCTCCTGAGAAAAACTATTCCACAACCGAAAAAGAGTTATTGGCGTTAGTATGGTCGATCAAAAGACTGAGACAATATTTACTTGGTAGAAAATTTAAGATTCAAAGTGATCGTCAAGCTTTGAAATGGCTAAAAAATGTTAAGGATCCCTCATCGAGACTCATGCGATGGCGTTTGAGACTCGAGGAGTATGATTATGAAATAGAATACAAAAAGGGAAGGGAAAACACAGCTGCAGATGCTCTGTCCCGACTGTATCTTATCACCAATGACAAAGTTCAATCCGATTTAGAAAACCCGAACTATTACGACGAATGTGTCGACTGGAAAACAAACATCACCCCAGCTCCAATAACTCAAAAGACTAACAGACCACACTTTAAACAAATTACAAAGACCGAATTAGGAGACTTCAACCAACAGCACTGGTTGCATCAATTAACTAAACACTTTATTAACCAGACTGGACACTTGCATATAGGGATAAATGACAATAGCTTTAGCACACTAGAAAAAATGAACATTCAACTCATGTTAAGGTTTCTAACGACTAGATTCCCTCAAATTAAATTGGTATTTGGACAAGATCCGCCGGTAGACTACGATAACGAACAAAAACAAACTATCATAATTTTACTATCAGTATTTTTTTATTTTTATATCTTTATATCTTTTATATTTCTGTATTTATGTATTCTTAAACGTTTTCTATAATTCTATATTCAAATAAAGTATTCAAGTATAAAAAGAAGGATACGAATAGGAATGGCAACGCATGCAACAGTACGTGAATGTTACGCGTGCGCCAGATAACCAGGGGAGATTGTATAGGAATCGGGAGTTCGTTGGACAAAGAGAACGTTTTTTAGAACTACGTTATTTTTATGTAAACTATATACCAAAGAATTCCAAAAAAGAAATAAATAAAATCGGGTAACTGATTAGTTACCCGAAGAAAAATAGGAAAACATCTGCTAAAGGAAATGGCGCAATCAACCTGCGAACCCAAGGTTGCGACGATTGGCGTTAATAGTTGGGCGTTAACAGATTGGCGCTAACAGCATGACATAAACAATTTCAAATTGGAGTTCAACCGCTAACCGCGACGAGTCCACGGTGATTTTTACTCCTTTCTATACGCAGGCGGCACGTTATAAATAGAGATCTCACTCCGCTGGTCTGATGTTTTTAATTATATTTTTAATACAGCGCTTATCGCATTGAGAGCAGCATCATGGCCATTTGTAAGCATTCGTTGGTAAAGGCATGCAGTACATCATTTAAATCCGTCATAATAAAAAGGAGAACGCATGATTACATACATTTCGTAATAAAGATAATAAAAAGAGACTCACCATACCAACATAAGAGAAGATTTATAATGATTTACCTTACAGGAGAATAGGTTTATTTGAATAACACGAAATCCATGCACAAGGTTTTGGAGATCCAGAGACTTTGAAGACCCTAAAAAATTAAAGCAAGTTAGATGAATGCAAAAATTAAAATTTAAACGTGATCATGTTATAAGAGTATCGTATTGAATTATATATTTAATGTAAACAATTAAGTTAAAATGTTACAATATTTTGTCATTATTTGTTTGAATTTCATCAAATGCTTTTAAATAAGAAAATTTTGATAAAAACAAGTAACTTACAGAGTTAAAATAAAAAATTGTATTATCTTTATAGCGTAATTTATTGATAGGTTATAAATGAATTTATAGCCATAATATTCAGAATTTTGCAAAATATTCTCAAGATATATCTTCTTTCACTTGCTAAAACTTTCTAATGGATTGTTATCTAACATACATGATTAAAGCACACTCTTCTGTTAATCATTGATCGATCAAATTGATCCAGTTCTTAAAATCTTAACGAATTCCATAATCAATGTTTCACAATATATAGAAAAAAATAATTTTGAAGCGATCTGATCTATATAAAAAAAGAACATTCTCGAGTTTAACATTGCAATGTTGTAATATTTTTACATTTATAAAAGAAACGTTGACATATTTAAACAAAATAAACCATCAGCGCTTCATATATTTTGGATTATTAAAATATAATTTTGTTTGATACAATTCTTGGAGGGTCAAAAGTTTTTAAAATTAATGAAAGTGATGTGTATTATTGTACATTTAATAATAACAATAAGTATATATATAATCACTGGTTGACATCGTTATTCGATTCGCTCGGTTTATTTCCTGTTTTTTTTTACATTCGATTTTAGCACCAGCTTTTTTAAAACTCTGGCAATTAGTTAACAGAATGTGATTTAATCATGGAATAGGTCCATTTATTTTGCTTGTAATCCGAATAATTTCAATCGTTCGAGTAATTTTGTGTTTTTCAAGTATCTCCAAAGCAGTTCAAGTACTTTTCAATTATTCAAGTTCGTCCCCTCCCCCCGTTTTTCAAGTATGTATTCATTTTCCAGAAACATTGATTCAATAATACTTGCCGCTACTGCGTTTTGATTTTTAATTGTGAATTTTTGGAGTTACCGGCACTCGATTAGTTTTTCAAGTTAAAACGTCTCTTATATTATCATCACTTTTTACACGTTATTTGCTATTAGAGTTATTTGCTATGACGTTGAGATTAAAGTGGACTTACTTTGTAAATTCTTTTGATATTAATATAACGTTTCGTTTCAATATTAAATTGTTGCAATCTATTTTGATAAATTTTACCGTCACAAGCTAACGACACAGCGGGTCCCGCTTGTCCACCCACGTCTGCGCCGGTACTGGGGTATCCCTCCCCTGCACCGTAAACTTCATTATTTATATTTTCCGACATATCATAATTATCTTCATCGTCAAGGGTTTGTTTTATCGTGTGTTGGTGCCTTCTCGTCTTGGTGCCACTCACTCTTTCGCACCCTACCCCGGTCGGGACCGATGCAGGGTGACGGGAAGCCCCACGTGAAGGTGAGGTGAGTGGTCTTGACAGATATGGGCCCACCAACTTCTCCGAAGTTCTCCGCACCGGATCAGCGATCTGACGGGCGCCACAGCGCCGACCAGCCGCCACCCGACTATAGGTGAACATCAGATACATCGGGGTTTCTCAGGGCATGATGCTACGCACTGAGAACCCATACCCGCCTCGTGCTCCCCATGTGAAGTGTGTATCTATGTGAAGTCCAAGGTGTTTGACTTGCCTTGTTTGTGTTATTTGCGTGCCGTTCAGGAAGATGTTTGGTGTTATCTGTTTTCTCAATGTGAATGTGATGTGGTTGCATTTGTTAGGGTTAGCTTTGACAATAGTTGACATGTACAGTGATTCACGAACATGAGTTTGGATCTTATTAAATTTACTTTATAATATAACAGTATTTGAATTTATATTTATTTTTTTAAACTCTTTTTAAACAGTTTCTAGAGGTTCAATTTCGAAAAACGCCCAAACACGTGTTCGTTTCGTGTGTGTGTGTACACATACATATACATATATATATGTCGGAGATGAAAGGACACCGCCCCCCCCTCCCCGTTGGAATTATTTGGAAAAGCCTCAATACTGTAGCATCTACGAAATAACCCAGACACAGTCATTCGAAACTTGAGACAATGAGTTTAGGCTCGAGGCGACAACCGGTCGCCGAGCGTAGCCACGGTCACGGGATGAACATTCCACCTAACAGAGATATAAAGTAACATAGCTTTCCTTTAAAGAATTGGCAGTACAGACACTTGACAATAAGACATTCCAACAGCCCCGCAGCTCGCCACACACAGACCCCATTCTTTGGGCCAGATGATCGCCAGATGCCGATGCATCGTTTACAGTTTATGTTCAGATAACCTGAGGAACCGTTACAAATCTTAGGACTTAGTTAACTAAAGTCCTTCAGATTGACAAACAGTCTTTATTCTATCAGCCTGTAAATCTGTCGCCTATTGCGGGAAGTTATGGGAAAGCCTGATTTGGTCACGTACGACGTTGCCTGCTAGGAACTCTCTCTCTAGGGCGGCTAGCATCCTTTTCTAACCGCCAACATAGAAATTGACCAATTAACAGCAGCGTCTATTTCCCTCACCCTCCGAGTGGAGGCTTTCTTTGACGAATCCGATGATCTCGTGCCCTTAGGCACAACCCATCATAGTTTTCCTCTGCAGCGTCATCGCGACGGAAAGTCATTCTTTTCTGGTAACCTGATTAGCTAAGAGTCAATCAAGCGTTCCTAGTATCACGAGTAGTAAGTTGAGTCCGACTTAGACTTTGAAGCAAAGTATATTCGTTATCCCGTTGACCGTGGATTCGCTATATCGAACCTAGGGCCATTGTCATTAGCGTCCAGCTACCGCGTCCGATTGTCAATCTTGTATCAGCCATACTTGTGTAATAAATATCTGTGCGACAACCATGAACCACACTGGTGAAGATTCATTATACGCCCCTACCGTCAACCCGAGATATACATATAACTAGTTTCGTTATTCCAGATTTATGAGAATTAACAAATTCTTCGAATGAAATTATTTTAGCTGTTTAATAAATTGTGCATCAAAAAATTGCTTGTATAAATTAAAGAACGTTTCTAGCAGCAGTATTTATTTAGTATATATATGTATATATATATATATATATACTACATATATACTATATACTATATACTATATATATATACATAATTAAATGATAATATGTAAAATACCGATAATATTATTAGCAATAGATTAGGCTGTCGCAAAAGTTTCTTTCGTTTCATTCAAAATTCAGTAAAATAATATAAAACAGAAAATGTTGTGCATCAATTATTTCCTTATAAAACGAAAGAAACTTTTCGGACAACCTAATATTATATACGTTATACGTAACATTTTCAAATTCCATTGCTACTATCATAAGATATGACTATCATGACTTATCGATAAACAGTATTTCAAATAATGCGATGACCTGATAAGAGTTACCGTATTCCTATTTTTGAAAGCACTTTTACAGCGGTATAGAAAGAAATTTACAAAATTGTATTGTAGTATATTAGAGGTTCGCGATACCAACTATGTTAATGATTGTGTTTTACAAATGATTAACATTATTATGATTAATATATGATTTCCTTTTTAGGAACCTGTTTCAATCCAGTCCGAAGGATTTAATTTTAATCCCAATACTAGACCATCGTTCCGTTTTAGTGTTTATGAATTTAAGTATCTACAAAATATAAAATTATTTTACACATTAATAGCAGGATCTTTTTTCCATAAAAAAATGTGTTGCCATGTGTTGTTTTAGTGCACCTACTCAAGTACAACGAGATACTGCGTCTACTCGAGTGCAACGAAATACTGCGTCTACTCTAGTACAACAAAATACTGCCACCATCAATTACCGCCCAATGATCAGTCCCACTCGATTACTCAATCCACGAAAGATCAGGAAAGCTTTTAGAAGATTAAAATAGGAGTCAAGTAACGGCATTCTTTTTATACAGTTGCTCATGAAGGTATTCATATTCTTGCAGAAGACACCTTTTATGAATATACTATATGTCTTGAAAGAAACATTTTGAAATGTCATTAGTATTGTAACAAAATCCGATTGTCATAGCTATATTGGTAAAGTTTTTAGCAAATCTGAAAATATACATAGATATTACAAAACACCTAACACAAGTATGCAGATATTTTGTAGAAATCAATAAAGTATTTAAACAGTCATTTAACATTTCATCAAACATTTTCCATATGTATGAAATAAATATCTACTGGAACCACTTTTGAGATTTTTTCTAGGCATACCAAGGAGGCTATTAATGCTGTGTGCTAATCTTTATTAAATATATGTTTGTAAATAACTTTTATGTATATTTTCAGATTGGTTTTTGGCTTTTCTATCATAAAAATAGTAGTTGCAAAATACTTTTATGAGCCATTGTATCTATTTCATACAATCGTGAGAAAACAAGTCGAAGACGCTTCGTTTTCGAAGAAAAAAGAAAAAAGAAAAAAGAAACGATTTTGAACATTTTCTCGATGCTGCTATACGCACATACTCTTTATGATATATCAATTCTTGGATCAATAACGAACTTTCATTATTGATGAGCTGCTGCTAGTGAATGAGGAAACTTAATAAAATATCGAATGTCTGCAATTTATTGAGAATAACGAGTTTATGTGGGTAACAGATATATCCTTTCATTAAGCATAGGTCTTATATAACTCGTTTATAGTTGAGAAGAAAAATACTAATCAGTACTAATTAAATTCATGAATTAATAACTTTTTTTTTGTAACGAAAGAAATGTTGCGATGCATAATGTACAATGTATTGAATTTGCTTCATACATTTAATTGATTCTGAACAATTATCTTTGCTTCATTATTTTTGAATAAATTCAGTATTTACAACTTAATAATTGTAATAAAATTATATCATTCAGATAATAAGAAAACGCGTAATAATAATTATTACGATGCAAAAAAAAAAATAATAATAAGTATATCTATAATGAGAGAAGATATTAACAACAATTAATATACAAATAATAAGTTTGGGTTTGAAAGTAACTTATTGGCAAATTGATAATGTATCTTTCAACGTAGAAATCTTGCAAGTTGTAAAACGTTGAAGGACGAGTTAAGTGTTCTGAGACCTTATTAAATCTGTTGCAACTGTGCATAGCTATTTGCAAATCAAGATGTGTAGATGTTCGAGATGCCGAAGCACTGTTCGTTATGAATAACACGCAGCGTAGTTGCACCTGTTACATCTCTGTCGAGCACAATTATATTAGTTCCTTTCGTAATCTACCTGAATATACTACCTCCCTTCTCGCTAATAATACGGAAATTGCAGAGAATGTGATAACGCAATACATTGTGTTTTTTAACTAAAGATGAAACAAGCATAATTGTGGATTATGACATTTTGCTCGATTTTCTGATTTTAATGTCACTTGATGATAAAAGTAGGTGTGACATTTTAATATAGATATACATATATGTCGGAGATGAAAGGACATTGGAGTTTTTCTTTTGAAATGTTTGGAAAGGTCCCCGATACTTTAGTCCAGTTTTTTTTTTTATTATTATTATAGCTGTATTTAAATAATAAAGCTGAGAAATAATTATTTATGATTTAATCCGAATATGGGTGCCCTAGATTTATGGGTGCCCTAGATTTATGGATGCCCTAGATTAATGGGACGCGGTCACGGTCAGGGCAAGGGCGTGTACTTAATAGAGGTATGAAGTAAATGAATAGCTCTCTTTAAAAACAAAGATTGATCCGAGGGGTACAGAGAGGTACGGAGAGGAGTATATAAGTTTTACATTACACGATATATGATGTGTGTGTGTGTGTGTGCGCGCGCGCACATATATATCGTGTAATGTAATGGGGGAGAGTATAGTGCTAGTAGGTTTTAATATCGTTCACGTCAACACAAAATCAAGTATGATGTACGGCCAATCTATATACACGTAGTCACCATTTGTCATTCGCTACTCTCGTTACAACGGTTCCAACGCTCTTTTTCACGCTGACCACACTCCTTGGCAACCTGACAATACTCGCTTCTCAATTAATTAACGGCCTCCCCTTATAGCATGACTCCGGTATGCCCGGCACGCACAAGTTTCAGAGACGTGAACAATCCATGGTCAAGTAGATCTCAATTTCTTAGGGTTTTCCCTCGATACTGCAAATATATATAACATTTATCGATATTGGGTGGTATTAAAATCAGAGAACTCCACAATATGTTTATATGTTTATACTCCACTTATATATTTCCAGAATATGAGCAACAAACAAATAGAATTTAGTTTTATATATTTTGTATTATTTTATGTACGTATATAACAAAATTACTAACTTAACTTATCCTAAGATAAACTTGTATTCAAATTTAATGTTACAGTATATAAAGATGTAATAGCTTCTTCAAATAAAACTCTTATAAAATGAAATAATATTTGGTCATTTTTGGATTCTATTCTTTTTCTGATACACTTCTTAGGATCTTTCAGATTTGCTATTTACATATTACATAAACTTAAAAAGCTTCTATCTATCCCTATTTTTATTTTACAGTATGTTTACAGCATTTATTATCTAAAACGATCAATGGTATATATGTACTTACATACATATAAACATAGATGTACATGTAAACTATAAAATTGTATTTTTACATATTATTAAACTGTTTCAACAAGCTGAAATAGTCATATATTTTGATTTCCTATTCTTTGAACACTATGGTTATATTATCATACTTACAGAATCAAGATTCGATATTGTGATATAGAAATTAGATTTGAGTTATTTCTATGAACTATTCGTATGAGATTTTATCAGACACGTGATAAATTATAAAAAGGAGAAAGAAGCAAAACTATGTCTGCCTCCATCATACGCAATATATACAGGAGTTACGAGATTGTTTTATAAAGATATTTAAATTATATATTACGTGATACATTGGGTTGTTGGGAAATTTCGTGCCGATGTTCAGTAGGTGGCATTAAAACAGGTCTGAATATATTAGAATGATTGAAAACAAATGAATTGTGTACATATCGTAAAAGGTGATATTTGATGCATCTTTAGAAAAAGTCTTGCTTAGAATACATTAATTTTTGTTAGTTTCAAATCTAAATATGGAAGGAAACAAAGTGCATTATAGGCATTTGATGCTTTTCTTTTACCGAAAAGGCAAAAATGCTACACAAGTAGGAAACAATATATCCGCTGTTTATGACGACAAACGACCAGACGATAAATTCGGAAGGATATTGCTCGCAATGAGACGAATTAGAGACAGCAATTGAACAAAAACGTCCAGAAGTTTCAGTTTCGTCAGAACAATGCGTGGCTTTGCGCGTCTTTGATTACTCGACAAAAGATGTTGAAGCACGCCCACCGTGTTCAACAGACGTTGGACCCTCAAATTTTCCCCTATTCAGGTTATTACAAAATTCCCTTAATGATAAAGACTGTAACTCTTTTGTCGACACAAGAAATTATACAATAAAGTTTTTCGCCGAAAAACCTGAAAAGTTCTGGGATAATTGAGATAGGAGAAGAGAACTTTTGACGTAAAGAGAAAATTAAAAATATGAAATAAATAAAATATAAATACTTATTGGTACACGATATTTATAAATACTTAAATACTTATTGGTATATCGACTAATTACTCTCTGCAATATTTATTTAAACATTTATTTACCATGAAATTATACGTAATTGTGTATATCTGCATTTCACGAAAGAAACAAGCATACTTTTTCCTTATATATAGTTACGTATAAATCGATAGTATCGATAGTTACGTCTAAATACGTGTCCTTTTGTTCTCGAATATATGAAAATAATTTCAATTCATGGATACGAATCCATGGAACTTGATTGTAAATGCATGTATACATACATATTCATTTAAACAGAATTTTTCGATTTGTAGGTATTTGTGTTTATTCAACGATACGATTCTTACATTAAATTGGTATGAAAGAAGGATTATTACGTTCAGCCATTTTATCCTTTCATCCTAAAAACAAAATGCAAGGAAATAAGTGGAATTTCTCTATCTGCATGTACAAGTTGCTTGTGTATACTAATTTATAGGTGAAATTTGCAAACGAAAATTCATTTCTTAGACTTTTGAAACGTACAGTGGTTTCTGTACAAGGTATTCATAATAATTACGTAAAGGTAATTACGTTTAATTCAAATCGATAAGATAAACAAGGACAAAACAAATTCATCAGACTTTATACCTCCAAGTAAACAGTCTCTGTTATTCTGTTCGTCGTTTCAATATTCCATTTGTTATGTTTATGCTTTTAATCCTCTCGTATTTGAGAAGGAAATATTTTACAACGCAATGTCGTTTCGTATAACGCTTTATACGAAATACCTCACGGTATATTATTCATGCGATGCTTTGAACAAAATATCTCAGGTTCAAATGTTGTTAATCGCTTTGGAACACGAAAGAGACACATATGTCGACGCAATATCGTTGACTAATAAACGAATACGCGGGATATTTCCTTCGCTTCGTTCGAGAAATACGGTTTCTCCAGGGTTCCTTATAATATTACCGTTACTGATATGTATTCCGCCATCCCTATTATTATTTACACGTGTATAGTCCATTTACCTACGATCTCTATGTATTGGAATACCGATCCCATGTACAGCTTTCAATTTATAAGAAACGTTATGTCACGAGACAAATTCTTGCGAATCCTGCGATTCTTAAATTTTAACGACGAGAATAATGAGAAAAATAAATGGAAAAGACATCGATGTAACGTACAAAGTACAACCTGTTATCGACAGATTACCGTTACGCTTTCAAAGCGCGTATCGGCCAGAAAGAAATATCGTCGTTAATGAAAGCGTGATGCTATGGGAAGATAGACTGCCATATAACCAGTATATTCCTAACAAACGAGCAACTTTTGGACTAAAAACCTTTGTTTTGGCTGAATGTGAAACTGGCTATGTATACAATTCGAAGTGGACAATTGCTACGTGACTTGAATTCCAAACCACTTGATGCCTACGGTTCAATTGTATTACATTTAACGAAACATTTGCTTCAACAAGGAAGAACTCTGTTCCTCAATAATTACCATTCGTCTCCTGCCTTGTACGAAATATTACATAAAAATGGAACTAACGTTTGCGGTATTGTACGTCTAAAACGAAAGGAAATGCCACGTTACGGGACGATTGCAAGAGATATAAAAAAATTGAAAAAAGGACAAATGCTAGTCAGATATAGCGAAACGGTGGCTTTTTGTGCGTGGGAAGACAAGAAGCTAGTATCAACCCTTGCTACTGTACATTCTCCTCGCTTGGTGATGTCAACTAATATCGATCACGGTACGGGACAATACCGGCAGAAACTAAATGTCGTTCTAGATTATAACACATACATGAGTGGAGCAAATGAAATTCATCAAATTTTACGGGAGAATCTGACCATAAGTAAATTTATGAAATGGCACGAGAAGTATTTTCTACATTTGCTTAACATAACGATATTTAATTGTCTTGTAATATTCTCTTGTCACGAAGATGGAAAAACTTTTCGCGAGATAAAAGAAGACATTATTTCTGGATCATTAAAGAAGTATTTTACACCAGTTGAAAATTTTTATCGCAAAACAAAAAGACCTCAGAAAAAGTTCCTCTTTTGCATTAAATCTCGATGTTTCCCTAAGAAAATAGCTCCTACGATAAAGAAATGCCATCCTACAAAATACTGCGTACGTTGTGAGGAGAATGAGTTACGTAGAAAAAACGGGGTACTTTTGTAACGATTGTAACGTACCATTATGCATAATACCGTGCTTTGAATTATTTCATACGACAAAGGAATAGGATTACTTGTTCGTGGAAACCGATGCTCTTTTATATTCATAAATACGCAGTATTTTACAAATTAATTTTTCTGCGAATCATTCTGCGAGATTCGTTCCTCGAATTTGCGAGATCTTTCTTTCTAGTGAAAAACGTGTAACATACATATCACGTTCAAAGCGCCACATGAGCGATATTTCTCTGCGAGCTATCTCGTACAAAGCGTCATGTAAACGATATTGCGTTGCAAAATATCTCGTCCAAATTGTATTACAAACAACTGTGTGGAAAAATGTTTTCTTCTCCTACGCGTAGTTTTTAACTAACGCAAAATATGTTTCACGATAGTAGAAGCGTATGTGTGTGTGTATATGGATGAACGTATGTGTGTAGTAATCTGCTAGGTGATCCATCCGAGTAAGTCTACTAAAGTATCTCTTTCAACTGTGACAACGTGAAAAGTATTTTACATGAAATTCGGCCAGTATTGAGAAAGGTTTTTTCATTTTTCCAAGGCTTTTTCTTTTTCTTTTTTTCTTTTAGAATTTACAAGGCCATTTTAGCACACGAACAACTACATACATTTCTGCTTTCTATCGCCTCGAATAATTAATGATAAAATAGGATTATGTATATAACGTAAGAAGATCCTGAAGTGGAATTTAGTTACGAAAATTAAACCTGAAATCTGAAACGACACGCGAGAGGATCCGAAGACGTAATCGCTTTCAATTTGTCAGCGAGTCGAGTACCGTTCGTAATGAATTAGCGGAAGCAAGTGAAAGACGATAATCTAAGAGAAAGTAAGGGATAAATGATATTACTGCAATAGAAGATATTTCCTTATATTCTTTGGTTTCAACGTCCACGTTTGCTAAAACCTGCGATCTCGATAGGCATAAACTTCACGAGATGAAGGTCGCTTAGAGATTATGTTACTATACATATCTATGTTACTCTGTCTCTCTCTCTCTCTCTATATATATGTATATACATATATATATATTTGTTTCGGACGAAACAAATATCTGTCGGGGTTTTAATCCTTTAGTCGTGTTCAGAATACATGATGTTGGATAAAATCCACAGTGTAACGGTAATTTTCATATTTAACAATTCTGAAATTTATTTACTCGCTTCCTACATTTGCTCGTTTTGCGGATGCACGTATCTCTTTATACCATCGTCAACATGAAAAGTTTCATCGTTATCAGTAGTTCAAAATAAAACACAGGTTTAATTACATCGCCAGACTTATGTTTATTTAGACGATCGTTGTTCAACGGTAAAGTTTTATTGTAAACTCCATTGAGAACATAGTAGATTTTATAATATTTAGTAGATGCAACATTTTTTAAATTTCATTCTGTAAGTTACAAAAATTTAATATTGAAATTTACAAAAATTTGCATAAATATCTATGATTTAGTTTTAACCGACGTAGACGACTATTACGGTCATCGGTAAAGTTTGCAATCAATCTAATAATGTATATAGAATTTACAAATATTTAATACAAGTACATATAAACATATATATTTTTTTTATAATATATTTAGCACAAAAATATTTAAATAGTTATTGACCGATATTATGATCTCGCTATGTCGTTTCAACCACCTTACATACATTTACATTTTTATATTGTTTTATATAAAAGTAGCGAAACTGCTGAAAACAGAAATTACAATATATTTAATGTATACATATATCTTGTGAATATTTATTATACGACATGATTTGAATAAATCCCATCTTACGCATATAATTAATGCTAAATGTAGTTCTATTGAAATTGAGTTTGCTGGGGACCAGAAGAGTGCTGTGCTCGACAATTTCATTGAAACGCTTAAGAGATGTTCCCGAAGGAATTATGACGGGCTTTCGAGGGAACGGTGGAACTTTGTCAGGAAAAATCTGTAATCCGTTTAGAAGTCGCAATTTGAATATTATTGAATGCCTTATATTATAATATGTTTAAGCATAATAATAAATCTTAATTCTTCCCCTTTTGTTAGAATTAAATTTACATTCTGTCCGTTGGTATTAGATGCCTTAAACATTCGCCAATCGATCTTGAGAAAGGGGCGCCAAATACAACGCGATAATTAAACGAATTCACTTAAGTGAAGTTCGATTATAGTTGCCTGTAGTTTCTCGCTTCCCAATTAACTAATTAAGTTCAAATAATAACGGCAATATTCTAAACTAATACCATGGCAGAGCGCAATTTGAGATTTCCAATTTGCTTTGAACATGTTGGCAACTCTGTTAAGGAAGGATACTGGCAATTGATTCCTCGGAAAAGGTGCTACATACAATTGTAATTGAACTTGGCTTGTGTAAATTCATTTAATAATTTAACTTTACTGTGCGCCCGCATATGAAATGTGTGTGTCATGCGGTACTACGCAAAACAAATAATTTGTGCGGTGAATGAATGATCCACCATAGTGTGAATAAGCTTTTATGGTAATTGCTATTACAAACTATATTGAATCCATTAATTCATATGTTCGGCAGCTGAAGGTAAGGCGTAAATACAGAACTGCTGCTCTCGGCTATTCATTATCGATTCGGTAATAATATTATAATATAACGGTTATAACGTTTCTCGTTATTAAATCGATTATTGCACGTTGCTTGAGTCTCGTTGACATCGTGTCAATATTCAACTTCCCCATAAACGGTATCTGTAATTGCGTCATGTACAGTTATTGATTTTTGGTATGGTATAGGGGAGGAATGAAGCTACAAGCTCCCGGCTTACCGGTACCATTGCATCTATTTTTGTCCTCGAGCTACGTGACGCGTGAGCGTTATTTATCAATCCATTTTCGCATACATTCTGTATCCTATATAAAACACTGAAATGTCATTAATACACCAATGAGACGCAATTATCGTGATTATATTGATCGAGACGAATGTGAAAATGTACACAGAGATTGCCAAATGTTTACACCAAATATGTAGCGTCTGTACAAATATCTGCAATTGGAAATAACTGCCAAACGATAGATGATACGGAGAAATGTAATAAGTGGAAAAAAAAATATTAAAAATAAAATTAAATAAAATAAAATAGTAATAAGAAGTGTAAAAATGTAAAATGTTAAAGTTAAAAATTTTCAAAGCCAGTCGAAGGTCGTTTTGCATCTTTTAGATGGGATATCACATTTTAATTCGCATGTCATAACAGAGTAAAAAAAAAAGAAAAATTCAAAACGCTACTGACAAATAATTTTGAATTGATGCAACGTCGCTATAGAAAAAGTATCGTTGAAACGGACAAATTTTTCAACCATTTGTTCTACTACACTTGCATGTGTATCAGTAATTCGATTCTTCCTATTTTCAAGAGCTGTTGGTCCTGTTTCGTAGACAATGCTTTTCGCGTATGGTGTCACACGCGTAGGTGTATCGAAACAAATGGTTGTTCTCCATTTTCAAACAGAGTGCTGCAGCGTTTTAACCGATATGCGAATTTCGAACGTGCAATGTAAAGTGAAAAAATAGAGAAACAAAAAACTCAGCCCTTGTGTGTTTCGACATTTCCTCTGTTGCGACGTTGCGTTAATTCAAGACCACTTGAAAACAGGGCATCGAATTCGTCCTCGGACCTTTCATCGTACGAGAACAAAAATACGATGTTCCATTTAAAAAACGCGACCTGAAAATTTTTAACTGGAATTTTTATATTTATTATAATCCACGTAAAAAAAAGCTTAAAAAACACCTCTTCGTGTTATTTACTCTCGCGTTTGGTAGTTATTTCAAATGACAGAAATTTCTGGACACTCTGTATATTTAAAAAATAATTAATATACAGCATGAATAGTCATCTTAAACATATAATAATAAATATTTATAATGTTTTCACTGAATAGACATGTATTTTATTATAATAGGATTTCCTGCATCCTGAATTGTTTGTTAATTGTTAACTTATTATGCTTACCTAGAAAGTAGATAATCCCTTCCGCACTTTCTTTCTTTACTTCAATTAACATCCACTGTTTTGTTAATTATTCGAGAATATAATTTTAAACAAGCTGTGATGCATTCTGTACAGATTATACGAGTACGTACGTACTCTTTCAATAATTATTTATTTAATAAGTAGAATGCACGATATTCAGCCATCAAGGTATGTAGGTCAAACTTCACATACAATCAATACAGATCTTGATGTTAACAATATATCAAGTATAGAATACGTAATGCTTTGAATTTTATGGGGATTATCATGCAATAATGAATATAAGAGAAAACCAATAATTTACGTAAAAGCTACAAAATATTTAATGCAAGTACGTGTTTCGTACAGGTAATCAAAAAATATTTAAAAGATGAATTACATGTTGCATTACTAAATTAATTTTGTTAGCGATCTGTTCGCTGTGCTGTTTAATCCGGTGTTAAAGTCTCTCGGCGATTATATAAGCTGACACTTCACGCATAGAAAGGTCGATTTCTTTCTTGCCATACGTATTCGCGCCATAAATTAAGAATTCCGAGGGATCTCGACTGGTGTCAAGTACCAGGGGCAATTATCGAGACTCGGAGGAATCATTTCACAGTAACCGGAGAGGCCGCCACGTTCGACCACTCCTCGAATCACTTCGCTCGCGTTCCAGAAAGGAGGGATTCCTGATTCATCCTCGTTTTTTAGGCGAGCAAGCCAATTAGTGATATCGAGCACTCCCGGTCTTCCTCACGGTCTTTTTTTTTTCTTTTTTTTTTTTTTTTTTCTAATAGTTTATTTTGCTTTTTACAATTTGTCCTGAAGGACATTTGGTAAAGTGTTATATCTCATTGGTAATAAAAAAATAAAATAAAAATAAATAAGTTATATCTTGTATGAGGTCTATTGGGTGTTTCCTTTTTAGTCTTCTTGCGATGTTCGTTGTGTTGCACGTTTCAGCTGCCACCTGAAATCTCCTCCTTGACCGTTGGTATTTCCAAGGTCTTTCCGTATGTCCTCGTTTCTAACGTACCACGGGGCGTTTACTATTGTTCTAAGGATTTTGGCTTGAATTGTTTCGATTTTGTTTAGATTTTGTCCAGATTGGTTTTATGATTATTTTGTATATTTTTAGTTTGTTTTCTGTGCTCAATTTGGATTTTCGGCTTGTTAACATTTGCCCATTTGTCTTCTTGCTGCCTGCATTTCGTCTACTATTGATTTGATATGCTGACTTGTCTTGTTCGCGTTATTTGCGTGCCGTTCGGGAAGCTGTTATCTATTTTCTCAGCTTGATATGAATGTGACGTGATTGCGTTCGTTAGGGTTAGCTTTAATTCGTTTGTCTTGTATCTAATTTTCTGTTTTTGTAGCAATTTGGCTGCTGTTACAGGGTTAATATGCCTGATTAGTACGGCTGTGCCGTCCGCGAATCTCAATATTTTGCTATTGGTAGTTGTTGGTATGTTGGCCGTGTATGTAGCGTGTACGATCCCTAGGACGCTTCATTGCGGAACCCCTGCTTTGATGTCTGACATCGGAATGTGCGTTCTTTACTTCTATTGTAAAGGTTCTGTAAGCTTATGTATGATTTTATTATTTGGTATACTTGTTCCGGGAATTATTCTTTGAGTGTTTGTAGTTGGCTTTCGTGGTTTATTTTGTCGAATGCTTTCTCTATGTCCAGGAATACGGCTGTACAGTATTGTTTATTTTCCATCGTGTGTATTATTTCGTTGACGTGATCTCGGGTGAGAGCAGAAGAACAGTTTTAGCTTTTTCGAGTTAAGGTCGGAAGTCAATCATTAGTTTCTTCTTTTTATTATTTAATTTGTATTTTACAATTTGTCGAGCTGGACATTTGGTAAATTTTCTTAATTTAACTGCTAAATAACATGTGGGTGGCTACCTCCAGCGGAATACCATATTCGAGTTTGATTATTTTATTTCTTCAGCGAGGTCAGTTCTTTTTAGTCTTCTTTCTGTGAGAATTTTGCTCGCTTCAGCAGCCCGCTGGTTTCGAGGTGTTGTCGTTCGTCTTTTGTATTTTTCTGCATACCTGCCAAAATGTTCTCCTTCACCGTTGGTATTTTTAATTCTGCGTATATCCTCGTTTCTGACATACCATGGGGCGTTGACTATTGTTCTCAGTATCTGGGATTGTAGAAATTCTGGTTTATCCATGTGGCTTATTGCTGCTGTCCCCCATAGTGGTATTCAGTACGTCCAAATTGATTTTACCATTGTATTGTAGACTTTTAATTTATTTTCTGTGGTGGGCGTAACGTCGAGTGGGATTTTGCCTCGCCACGCGCCATGCGCCCGGGCCAAGCGGGCATCCACGTGTCTGCACCTTCAATAATCTCTACGACCCACATTTATGGTTACTGCAGAAACGGTCGTTTTGCCACGTAGGATGTTTTTGCGCCGCGAATTCATTACGGATCATATTTTTAACCATCGCCCGGGGTCTCCTGTATTACATTCCCGGCGGGTATACAATGAACATACAATGTATCGACGAGCGTCTGGTTGCCACTTGGCCGCGACTTCCAGAAAGATCGATTGCGATTTGTTCGTTTTTATAAAGAAATCGGCCTACGTGATCATTGGCGCGTGCGGTGTCGTAATCCTAGGGTGGTGGGGATTGTCTTCCCGAAAAACAAAGAATCGGTCTAAGATAGTCAGTCTAAAGCGAACTGTCATTCCGAAAAGTAACATTTTACAAGGTCTCACTCGAACATTCTATCGGTAACTTCCGATACGATTAAAACCAATACTTTCTGTATAAGCTGTAAGTATTAATCTGATATAAAAATATATATATATATATATTTATATTTATATGAGATTAACACTTATATATATACATATATACTTATATATACTTATAAGTTATATATATATATATATGAATGCAACTGTATTCTACAGTTGAGAGTAGAATATGTGTAGAAGCATGTGAATGTAGAACACAGCTGCATTCATTGAGCCACCCCGGTTCTACCGGAACCGCACGGGGAGCGACCATTTCGCAGCATCGATTAGTAGAATCGTAGTTACCCCTCTCGCTGACGCGTTCCCCCACGACCGGCTCTCGCCGGGAAAGGTCGTAACAATGTGTTTGATGCCTTGATGTTTTTTTAATTCAGAATATACATCTTTTATTTTTACTGTAAAGTTGCTTAGGTATGATTTGAGTGAGCGGTAGATTTGTTCCAGGAAGTGTTTTTTGATTGTTTGTAAGAGCCTTTCATGGAAATCACTAGTGAGATTAGAAGTTAAAGCGCATCACCGAGTTTGCTCAGTTGAGTAAACTTCGCCACGTAGTAAAGTTTAGTCAGTTCAATTTTGACTATATTTTATGTTCAATCAATTTCGTTCGGGAGATTCGATTAGAACGACGTTGCCAACAAGTCGAAATTGGCTGATTGGCTTCCAGAACACCAAATGAATTTTATGAATAAAAACCTTATAAAGATAACAGTCTGCATTGATTAAATCATCAATACATCGCCATTATAGTTAATTATAAAACTAAGTATAAAATTTAATAAAACTTACTTATCTCAAACATATCATCAATCTCTCTTCGGAACCGATGCTTGTTCTCATAGTTGTGTTCTCTTCTGTTAAATCTTTTTCCACTCTTTTTAACAGATTATCAAAATATTGACATCCGGAAATAATTAAAAACTCTTATTTCATCTCTTCTTAGTTGAGACATGAGAATTCGATACAAACTCAGTTGATCTTTTACGATAAGAAATAACCAATTTCCTCTGTTGATTGTCTTTCTACGACGCCGATAATAATATTTAAATTCATTTTTCCTAACTACAAATATCGGAACGAACGAACAAATAAAGGAAGTAATCATACGCGTGACAGTTGAATTTTCAGAAGATACGGCACTGTGCGAAAGCTATTTTCGGTTATTATTAATTCGGCAAAGATTCTGAACCGATCGAAAAACCATATCTGATGTGAACTGACAACCCGATCTGAACTGTCTGTTATACGTACAAAAATTCATCGAATTTCCATTCCTTGCCTGAAGTTAAATAAGATATCGAAGGGTGTTCATTTGAAGCCCGACGATGGGCAGAAGACAGCTGTGAAATCTTTCATCAAAAATAGGTCAGCAGAATTCCGCTGACGGAATAAAAAAAATTTGTTACGCGTCAAAAACGTATCAATGTTAACGACGATTATATTGAAAGTTTGTAGTCAATAAATTATGCTTTTATTCGTCTTCATGATACAGTGTTATTGCATTATTTATTATATTATACTTTATCTTTTGTTTTCATTTCATTTGAATAATTGTTTTCGTACTCGAGATACAAGCGATCGTGCATTAATTAACTCGCATAATATGTATTATCATTAGTCGTTACAGGTATATTTAACGAACAGTCAATGAAATTTGAATAAAACGTATTAAAGGGTGTTAAATGAAAGGTATCAAACGGATCTTCACGCTGAAGTTATTATAGCAAGGATTCGCTAATGTTGCTAAGAAAAATTACATTTCTATTATTTAAAAGTATATGCCTGTATAAATTATAATAAAACAGTTATTGTATTATATTTTCATAATTATCTGGTAAAAAAAGAGTCTATTTTACGCTACTTTGTAAAATACCAAGGACATGAACTGTTTGAGAAAGCGAGGAAAATGTACGTCGTTATATGATTTAATGAATCGTGTAATTTAAATTGTAAGAATAAAGGTCGAGAGTACGATAGAACAAAGGAGATCACCTTCAATTATGCTCTTCGTTTTATTTTAAAAATCTGTATTGCAAGGTACAATTTGCACTTTCTATTATACTTCATTTTGTTATAGTTAAATAACAGAGAATAGCTTTGACATTATTTGAATATATTATACTACAAAGTTGCTTACACACACCTACATGCTTATCTACTTACGTAAATATATTCATTTACATTTCGAATTCTATTTCGTATTGTTCGAAACCATCGTAGCGTCTTTGTTGTGAACTTCCATTAAATAACGAAATGCTCGAACAAATGTTATTTCGAACTGAATACGAAAGAGAATCGAGGAGAAATATCCAAAATTCGCTAATAAAACTGGTTTCTTTCTTTTAGTGACAGACGATGTTAAAGAAATTCTTACTTCTTAGCTGTCCATCGTTGCTGTTTAGCTGTTTCATTCGTTGAATATAGTATAATCTCATTATTATTTATCGTAGCATTTACGTAGCAAGCTTAGTCAAAAAACGACGGTGAGAAACGAGATACTTTAGAAGTCTATAAAAATTATTATTTATTCCCGAAAAAGGCGAACAATTTTTCAAGGAAGACTCATGAAATTATAAATATTAAAAGTCATCTATAATATATTACTCAATCGGTGCATATATTATTCGTTTAACTTCTTTTTTTACTTTTTTAACTTTCGCTGTAAATTTTCTGAACAACCCATAATTATAATTTTCATAACATTTTTGATCGGACGTAATGTCCATATATTTTGACTTTAAACAATTTATTCGCAGAATTTTAAGATCAAAGTAATCGATTTATCAGTTAGATTTACAGCAAAAGAAAAGAGCTAAAAATAAAATTCCACGGAGATATTAATAGAGAAGTTTCACTTTTAAGCACATTTGGATTAAATCCGGGGATTTAACCGTGTGATTAATAGCATAGATACACCGACAGCGGGACAAATTCCTTTCGTCTCTCGTGTTTGTAAATGAAATTACGGAAGCCAATTTCTTTTAGCCCTGAAATAACAGGAAGTACGGGATCATTTATCTAAATATCGCTAATGTGCCACTTGCTTTACTTAATAGTACAATGCAAATTTAACGGATCGGAATTTAAATAAACCCTTGGGACATTTGTATATACTAGACGATCAGAATGATCTCATAAACTCACAACGAGTATTCTGTTGCATCAAATATTGTTTTATTACCTTTTTAAATATTAGCCTGTTAACAAGAGTTGGTTGCGTTTTCGTGATAGAAAAATAATTGTCTTATTATGAATTTTTGTGAAATTACGAAATACTAAACTCAACGTTTCAAGGAAACAATTGTTCACCCTTTTAAAAGATAATATTAGATCTTATACATACACGAAAGGCAAGTATTGCATTTCAGTTGAAATACATCGAAGTGATTACACAATTTTTGTTATTCCAATTTTTGTATCGTGAAATTAAATTGATTTTAAAAATGAGTTTGATATTGAAAATTAAAATGGTACTTCACTTAATACATCATCAAATATATCAGAATATATGCATATAAATTACGGCCCAGAATTACGTACTGTTTGAAGTTAGGATTTAATTAAACATCCGGTTTTACACATGGCATAATTCAAGCACAATTTCATAAAAGCAATTCTGTGAATGATCCTACGAAATGTTTATTGATTAGGGCTGCACAAAATTTTACGAGATCATACAAGCTACACAAGTGTATCATTTCAATGAGTTATCGAATATTTCGAAAAATTCAAAGAAATTTTATTATTATATATTAAGGTCTTTTTTTTTATCGTTATACTATTTTTATTCAAAAAAGCATCTACATCTGGTTTATTATTTAATTAATTGCGTTAAAATCGTAGTTTCTCTTTGATGGAACATCATATTTAAATTGGAATACTGTCAAAGGTTTGTGAAAAGGAAGTAAACAATTTCTATCATCAGTTACGTGATATTGCATAACGTTACGTATATCAGTTGCGTAATTTTAATAGAAAGAAATCATAAATATAACTGTCTATATTCATTTTTATGCCATTTAAGAGGAGTTCAGCCTTTTTATAAATACGTACCATCAAAAAGAAGTATAAAATATAATGTATACAATAGATAGTAATTTACTACGATCGATACATTCAATCTTCAACCTTACCACATTACTCCTAGCATAATCGCTCAAAATTAAACTTATCACATACGTTAACATTCAAAATAAATTTTTCGATAATACAATTTTTATTCATAAATGACTTGTATAGTGTATCGCACAAATTATTCACCCCACTGTCTTTCATATATCAGAAATTTAGAACTGCTGATATATGTACGTATTATTTCTTCAATTATCATAAAGTTCCTTACGAAAATTTTCTTAAAGTGCATCCTTGCATGCTGCAACGAGGCTTAATGTCTTAATAATTGCTTGCGAAAGAAACTATACGTGTTAACCGCAGACTTCCAGCGCAAGAACTACCTAAAATTCGCGATCGATAACACGTCACGCAAGAAACGAATGCTGTCACCGGCAGTGACGAGTGAATGGCTCGTACAGTCGGCCGGCGAACATCTTGATTGAAATTTAAAAAGATCAGCCGACAGAATTCGCGCAATGGAAGTCCGTATCAGGGTGGAGGAACGATCATTAACTTCCCTCAATACAAATTCATGACACTTTTCTCGTTTGTCTTCATCAGGTGTGTATAGTGAAAGTATTTGAATGTTCATAGACACCTTTAATGTATGTATTAGGTACGTGTGTCATATGAAACATTTTGAAATTTCATGTACGCTGTAACGAGATAGGATCATCATGACTGTATTAGTAAAATTGGTGAGCAATAGCAGCTATTGTTAAATGGCAAATTGACAATATATCTGGCTTTGAGACCAGGGAGTAATTTCATAGGAATCGTCTTTTGTTTAGTTTGCAGTTCCTTCTTGCTTTCGGATGCAATTTATCAGTGGCCAACGCCCAAACCGCGATAAGTGCACTCTCGTTCCTGTCCGATCACGAAAGTTTTAAGCAACGCTGGGCAGCACGGATGGATAGTACTAAGATGCGTGACCGCTTGGGAACTCCGTGTGTGATGTTTGGTTTTTTTTTTACATCAGCCCAGTATTTGAACTAGCTAAGAGGATGACGCGAGTAGCAACTGCCCGAAGAAGAAGATACAATGGGGCATGAAAGGAAGGACGACCCTGATGAATGCCGACAGGTATTACCGGGGTTTATCCGCCCTTGAAGCAGTGGAAGTAGGAGGGAGAGGTTTTTAGTGGGGGTATGGCAACACATCCGCCCGAGTCCCCCACATAACTCAGTGGCGCGGGTCACACTGGGCATGCGTAACACAGCATGTTCCCTTCCTCACGCAAAAAGACGTAATATATCAGTATCTTGGCTTAGTCTTCTCCACTGAACCCAATTTCACTGATACAGATAAAGTCTGTTTAACTTCTTTATGAAAGACCTCGCGTAATTTGCTTCCAATTATTTAAGAAAATATTTCAACCTAACAGCGGCGAAGCCTACATTCATTTGAACCTAATTTGGCCTGTTACTTTGATGTATACTTGATATCGTGTCCTGTTATCGGATGACTGCTTCGTCCGGAAGGGCGGTCGTTTGATGAACAGTTCAAAGATTGTCTGGATATCGAAACTGAACTTGATTGAGTTTTATAATTGCTTTTTAGTGGAGTTGGCTACTGTGCCCATTACTTTAGCTCCCTCGATTCTTCCAATAAAAAATTTCTTCATTCAGTCTGATCATGCATAATCTTTGTAACGAGTTTCCCTGCATCGTGTAATTTTTCCATGAAGAGTGAACCTTATCGATACCGTCTGGTTCTTCGATCAATGCTGTCATAGGCGAACCAGCAGCTGCTAACGCTGCATTTGCTAATTGTTGGTCACACGACTATCTCTCGATTTTCCATCCTTTGACGATTTTAAACGAGTTGAAAATATTGACTGCTACGCAAAAAACACGCTTCATTTGCACCGTATTACGAAAGAATATGAAAAAGAATGAACGGAACGAATCGAGAAGCGAAAATATTCTTCCTGTTTGTATCCTGCTTTTCCTTTACTTTAGACGTAGTGACATGTAAAGGATATCAAAGGCAATACTACACGTGCAATCGAACGTAGGAAGCGAATGGAATACAGCCAAAGTAAAAAATATTTGTACAGTAATTGATTTGAAAAGAAAATGTAGAATATCGCTTATTAAGGAAATTTTAATAACTAAAAAAATATGTATATAGTTTTAGGAGTCTGCACAATAATTTCCAGAAAACAGAACATAAGATATCTATGTTCCTTGTGAAAATATTAAAAAATATCTAAAAACTGGCATTGAATTTATCAAATTGACGAATAAATACGCGAAATATTTTTCCGTTCTTCGAAAAGAGCTCTCTCTCTCTAAATCATTTCTTTGTAAAATATGGGTTCCTGGAAATATAGGTATTTTTTATTTCAAGCGGTCTCGTATATTTCCAATAACGTCTTTTGTTTAACTATTGCGTAGGTGGTTTTAAATGTTTCCTAACAAGTTGAACGCTTACGTATCAATAGTATTATTGCTTTGGATTGTTATCTTGCATCCGATTCAGGTCAAGAAATAATTCAAAGAGCTTACATGAGAAGAACGAAAAGATATTTCAGATTATTATTGTAAGTCCTTTTTAATTTTATAAATTCAATACTACGGCGGTTTTAAACCGTAACAAAATCGAAGGACAAACCGACTAAATAATAAAATAATTTTACCGGAATAAAGTTACAATCAATTAATTTTAGCGGAATAAAGCTAGCATTTAAAATTAATTAATTTTAGCGGAATAAAGCCAACATTTAAAATTAATTAATTTTGGCTTTATTCCGGTAAAATTATTTTATTATTTGGTGGGTTTCTCTTTCGATTTTGTTATGGTTTAAAGCCGCCGTAGTAAAAAATTAATTAATTTTAGCGGAACGAAGCTAAAATTAATAAATTTCGTTTGCTCAAATACAAGGTAATATTTATTACGTACATGTTTGTAGAATTTTTTAAATATTTGTTAACATTTTCACAGAATACATAGATACATCGCTCTTTCTGTTATGATAATTATTTTAAAGGCTTGTAAGAATATGTTCAATATCGAATCCGTTATATTTCTTATTAATAAACGATGTTCTACGATAGTTTTGCTGAAATTAATTACTATACAAATACTTCTTACGCTGATGTTTGTTATAAAATATTACAATACTATAACGAAACATTGAAACATAAATGATTACAGTCATGATACCATTGTTGGTAAAATTTGAAACATACCTACATAGAAGCTACAAGACAATTGCAAACGTGCACTTCGCAAATGGTACATTGATATGTTCGTGCGGTCAATTATTCATATTGTTAATAAGCTTCGCTGTTTGGCGCGGCGACACGTAAATATTACGTTTAAACAACTGCTCGTGCTGTGCTCAATTTTTTAACCTAAATATGTGTGTTAACAATAAATTTCTTGTAACTCACATACCTATATATTTTTCATTTACAATTGTAGTATTATATTGCAACATTAATTTTCAAAACTTTTGTACAACAATATTTGTAGATACAACGTAGTCGAAATCGTCTGTGATAAATATTTCAGTACTTTCATAAATCACTGTACGAGTACATAGACTTTCATCTCACTGCACCTTAAATAGATAGATTGTTAAGAAGAAACGTAGAGACCGTGACGTGCCTATCAATTATCCTCGATCGATCTATTCTTCGAGGCAGAATTGGTTGAATTATCCTAGCTTGTCTCTCGTATCTTTATAATTCTGTATTTATTTTTCTGTATTTTTTTCTTTTTCTTTTTTTTTTTTTTTCGTTAAATTGTAATAGAATTTTCTATTTAATTGCTTAATTATACCGAATATAGGTAGCTCTTTGATATCAAACATTCTTCTATCGAAAGGATCGATGGGTAAGATATAAGCAGGAAGTAATTGCTCGGACATGATGAATAGTATGTGATGCATGAACTTTGCAGAATGCAGGGACTATTAAGACGTACAGACGTGCATTTATATGATGCATCGACTTTTATTACTCTGTTAAGTGAAATATAGAACGCTTTTTATTACTCTATTTAGTATATTTCAATGTAAAATTATGAAGCTGAAATGTTGAAAATGTTACGTTTAACGTATAATGAGATATTGAAATATCTCGAATAACGAAGTACGAGTTATACTTTGAACACGATCAAAAATGAGAATGTATTTCGATGTTGAGCAACTCGGCATTGAAAGTCATAATTTTATTAAAATAGTAATAAATATATATTAAATATTACTTATAATTAAATAATTTAATTTATAATTCAGGAAAGTCTATCACGTTATTACTGAAAAAAAGTATATTTATATTATCATAAAGGTTGCGCTGGTTTCTACGTTAATTTAAAAATGTTCATATGTATAAATAAGTAAAATACGAATACGATCAACGCAATTAGTTGCACGTAAAGCTCCACGACTTTATTTACATCATACTATATCTCGAGATAACATGGAAGAAGAAATGTGAGATTTTAAAGCTTTGAGATATTTTTAGTTTGTAGGAAAAAGTATAAATATAATTTATGAAAGTCTGAAATGAAAGTATGAAATGAAAGTATGAAATGAAGGAAATATCCTCTTCTCTTAAAATCGGATAATTTAGAAAAGATTTATCTTCTTTCAGGGCTGACTAAATTTCAAAAAATTTCGTATAACACGTAATGTATTCATAAATCCATTTTTGTAAGCCACTGTATGTTCCATAAACTTTATAACCTGGCAAACACGGAGATGGCACCCCGCTAAGGGTAGCTACCCACAGGCTATATTTCCTTTTTTTTCCCTAATCACTAAAACATCATAAATAATACTTTACCAAATATGCTTCGGGACAAATTGAAAAAACCAAAATAAAATAAAATAAAATAGAAAAAAAAAAGAAGAAGACTATGTTCGAAAGCTTAGTTCCATCCTACGCCTTTAGTCTCTCGAGAGCATTCGTCGTCTTTTACAATTACGTTACGTATTTTATCACACTCGGTACGAAAATAATTGCAAGCTGAACGACACGATGAGTGCATGCTAAATTAAAATCAAATAAAGTCTGGCGACTGACAGAATTTCAAAGTAATGATTTCCTTTCTCGCGGGGGCACATTTTCAAAAGGAGGATCAAACGATCCAAACCGATTACAGCTTAATCTTTCACGTTCGATACTACGTTTCGATTTTATAATCAAAAATTCAAATAATAAAATATTCAAATAATCAAATTCAAATTATAGTATCGGATAAGGTTACCCTGGCTTCCCCTTTCCTGGCTTTCCCTTTCCTGGCTTTACTGGATGTTGCGTTTCATAACACATTATCGTGATTCGCAGAGAAGAAAGGGAGGGAAACATCGCAGAAACTTGATTTTCCCGTCGACGGTGTTTTTTTTCTTTCGGCTCGCGCGTTTCAAACAGAATGAAATAACAGAATAATTCACCGGGCAGGTAATCGTACGAGTGGACTTCAAAGTTCTGCTTTGTAAATTGCATACAATTAGCGCGTTCGTTCATTTCGAAACCGTATCGGAAATGTCGATTAAGAGAATTTAATAAAACCTGTAAAAGTACTGTAAGAGGATATACTTCCATATCGTCACGTAATTGCGTGAATTATTTATTTCATCAAATTATATATAGTTCAAGATATATAAAATGATACAGACCAAATGAAATCATACATTTTTTGCGATTTGTAGTGTTTGGTTAGAAATAACGTGCCGTGGGTTTGTTTCGAATCAGGACAGTTCTATTTGATCAAATTCATAGCATCATAATCTGCAACGTAAATTGTATGGCAAACAAGAAACATGTTTTTTTTTCTATTTTATTTTATTTTATTTTGGTTTTTTCAATTTGTCCAGAAGGATATTTGGTAAAATATTACATCTTGTTGGTAAAAAAAAAAAAGGATAAAAATAAAATATAGCTTGAGGGTAGCTACCCTCGCAGGGTGCCAACGTCGTGTTTGCTAGATTATATTTTTTATGAGGCCTATTGGGCGTTCCCTTTTTAGTGAAGAAACATGTACGGGAAATTCTTTCTATAAACGAATATTTTAAAAGATAGGTAGACGTTGGATATATCTTAATAGATGTAAACGTCGTCAATTGATAACTGCAAATCTGAACAAAATATTCTAGATAATATTCGATAACATAAACATATATCAAATATCTTTCCGACATACTTTGCATATTTCATTTGCATAAATATCATACCTATATCTATATTTCTTGTTTATTAGGATATAAAATTAAATTTATACATTATTTTTTATTTATCTTATGAATTTAAAGAGTGGTTATGATAGCATCGAATGTCTAACTGAATTCTTTTAGATTTCAATACTCGGGAATAGCTGTTAACTGAACTTGTTTTTCCGTACACAGCTAAGGGATCACGCAAGATCCTGTACGTTTCCTGCACGATCACTTCGTGTAACATGGATTACATTCTTTGGCTTTTCCCGCGACGTTCACCATTGCTGTTCGCCTTTAAATTTTATTCGAAGGAAAAAATGCCAGGTACGCGCGTCGAGGCAATTACGGGACTACGGGATAGCAAATTAGATATCAACGACGGAGGAAATACTTCGTATTTTAATGTATATTCGACTCCTTCTTATTGAACTATTCTATGAAATCTTTAGATAAATTTTTGAAGATTTTATTTATTACGAATATTTTTCTGCAAATAGCTTTTACCTTTGCAAAATCGTGTACTAAGAATGCACTAGTGTGCGTGTGTATACATGTATTCTACGAAATCCGTGGATGAATTTTTAATAATTTTATTTATTACGAATATCTTTCTGCAAATAGCTTTTACCTTTGAAAAATCGTGTACTAAGAATGCACCAGTGTGCGTGTGTATACATGTGTTCTATGAAATCCGTAGATGAATTTTTGAAGAATTTATTTATTACAAATATTTTTCTGCAAATAGCTTTTACCTTTGCAAAATCGTGTACTAAGAATGCACCAGTGTGCGTGTGTATACATGTATTCTACGAAATCCGTAGATGAATTTTTGATAATTTTATTTTCTACGAATATCGTTTTGTAAATAGCGTTTTGCCCTTGCAGAACCGTTTACTAAGAATGCAATGATGGGCGTGTGTATACATGTATTCCATGAAATCTCTAGGTAAATTTTCGAAGATTTTATTTATTACGAGTATCTTTTTGTAAATAGCTTTTTCATTCGCAAAATGGTATATTAAAAATGTAATAATGTGTACATATACATGTGTGTGTGTGTGTGTGTGTGTGTGTGTGTGTGTACTAGTATTACTATAATTACTAATAATATATTTGTTTAACAATAATAACTAGTGTTTTTAATGTTACTGTATTTATCAATATCTACATTTTAAGAACTATTTCCAACAGAATAATAATGTCAGTATAATATCGTGTTATCAATAAATTCGGTGTTAAACTAAACTAAACTAAACTAAACTAAACTAAACTAAAGTAAAGTAAAGTAAAGTAAAGTAAAGTAAAGTAAACTAAAACTAAACTAAAACTAAACTAGAACTAAACTAAATCGCAATCTGAACTTTAAAATAAGCAGTGAGAGCTTTATCAAAATCCGCTTTTCACGAGAAAGAAAGCTAACAGCTTGAGACGTAGACAAGCTTTTCCAATACAGATTGCAATATCGATTCGCGGAAGCATCCAAAGAGGAAGTGGACGATTTCGATTCTAAGAAAGTCGAAATGCAGCGATTCGATTCGAGGCAGAACGAAAGTAAGAGCAAACCGAGGCCAATTTATTTTTAACGCGTACCAGTATAGGATCATTGCACTTGCCAGCGGATATTATCTGCTTATAATGGAGGATTGATTACATTCCATTCGATCAGTTTCCATATCCCGCGATTTACCTTCCATTTTTAAGCTGTTTCAGCAAATGCAAATGTAGAATGCGTTCGTTCATTTGCATTGAAAATAATACGCGCTGATATTGGAATCTTTATTATTGTTATTTTATCATTGTCAAACCCATACATGTATATAAAACCTTATGTTTAAGATTTTAAATCCACAATTCTTTGATTTACCAAACAAATTACGGGACGAAAATTGCAATGGAACTCGGCGTACGATATTGCGCATGCTGATCTGCTAACCTCGTGCAAAATTCTGCCCGACAACGTGATGTACGAATACGATCTCTTGCTTTACAATAAAACGAATAGAAACTGTAAATGTATTACTTCGTGAAACTTACCTACTAATTACCAACACAGCGCTCAAAAACACAGGGGACCTATTAAGTACAATACGTATCAAGCAGTTAGCTAACTGTTGCAACCTCCTTGAAAACTTTGAAAAGTATGTACGTAAAATGTAAATACGGAAGTATGTGTGGCTGTTATAATATGGTACTAAATTGCAATAAAATTTATTTATTATGTTTTATTTTGTAATTTTATTACCGATAAGGCTCGTTATAACATAAAATATTGGTATTACCTCACGACGAGTACACTCACACAAGCAACTAACCGATCAATAAATTAGTTCCGAAGATAAATTCGATGCAACTTTTATGGTTCTTGCTGTACGGTTTTTTACAAGGTTTCCCTGCGGGCGTATTTGGTCGTGATGTTTTCATTGGTATTAATATCGATTCTGTACGTTCGCCCTTTGTTTGAATAAGATTTATTAATTAATTAAATAGGATCAAAAAGCATAAAGAGTCAGTTATCCACTGTATTAAAACCTGTCGAAACCTCCGATATTTCCTATATTTTTAACAAAGTTAAAACGCACGAGAGAATTTTAATAATAAACGTTTTTAACTTCTCTGATGTCATACACAATTTTGTTAATAATTTATTTTTCCACCATTCGCTCTTTACAGCTCATATTCTTTTTATCATATTCCATATATGGTGCTTTGCGTCGGCGTTTTAATCAATATTCTGAATGTTTGCCCTCAGAGAGCGTAATGTAATAATGAAAAATCAGTACGCAGGCGATTCGGTAGAATGTAAAGATATTTTTCGATAAAATATAGTAATAAAATAAATAATATATATATGAATATATATGTATATATATATAATGTATATATGATTATAGAGAGTATTTTCGCGGTATTGTATTTGTTATAGCATTTACATTTAATATACTTGTATTTTTATGCAAATTCACTTTCTTATGAACGAAACTAAAAATACTTTCAGCCACTAAATATTATAAAGAGCATTATACTTCGGATATTCTGTACATTTTTTTTACATTATATATACTACATGAATGTTTGGATTTTTATGATTTAGGAGACAGTTGTGCAATACACTTCGTCTTACGATTTTCTCTTTCTATTCCTATATCGCTTTCTTAGCTCGCTCGCGTACACTCCATCTTCATATCTCTATGTACGTTACACAGAATTGTTATATTTGTTTGTTTATTCAAATAAAAGTGCTAATATTTGGTGAAACAGCCAGAACTAATTTTAGTTCGTTGTCTGTAACAGTCGATACTGCGCGACTCTCCTCTGCACGATATATTGTAATTAGAGAAATGAAATTTCTGTATGCGATCTTAATTCGATAGCCAGAAACTACAGTATGATATTAATGTTTCGCACGTTAGAATATTCTCTCATAATGTTGCTAATTAGAAAATAAACAGAAATATTCTCACGAAGTTTGTCCAAAGTCGGTCCAATTCGCGAACTAAGGACAGTGATGAAACACACTGCCAACGTCACGGAGATCCTCCTTTGTTTCGAGTAAAGTAATTACTTCATCGCCTCCCGCATTTCGTATGCCAGCCGTTATGTAAATTAGAATTTTGCAAGCGTGCACATTTGTCGGGTTGCGGCTTACATTACGCGCTTTACGGTTTATACGACTTTCCACTGAAGAAAAAATGAGAAATTTTTGCCGATTCTGCCTTTTTATTGCTTTCGTATTGAATTGCATTGACCCGCGCGCTTCTTCTTGCACAGGCGCATGGCACCGGACCGAACGTATCCGCTTGCATCGATTTCCATAGATGCCTTTTTTTTTTTAATGGTGGTTACTTCACGGTCGGCCAGGATTGATTAAATTAAATGAAACTCTCATTCACCCGAAATTTGCTAGCATTTCATGAAAATAAAAATTTGTTTCACCTACAAAGTATCATAATAAGTACTCTGCTTTCGATATTATATATATTTTTTCATATTATCTGCATTCTGTAGAATCTTAAAATTGAATAAAAAAAAATGTCTGAACATATACAATATATACTGTAGATGAATCGTTTCTTAAAATTTACTTCTTCTATTTATGTTTATAAAAATATGAATTTGTAAATGATGAACCTAATTAGTTTTCCTAATACAATTACGAATGCTGTGATACGAATATTACGAGTGGTTGGCTCTGACGCGATTCCACAATCGGCCGGCAAAAAAGTAAAATTTTTACGTTAACTGATGGGATAATTGGACGAAGGGCCTACAGCAAAAGACGGAGAATGTAAATTTTAACGAATTTTGAATTTAACACTTTCATGTGCTGCCGTCTGTGCTCTTTATCTTTGGCTACGTTGTATTAATTTAAATAGAAATTTCTTCAGTCATATTCACTAGTCGTATGTCTAAGAAAGAAATGTCTAAGAAAGACAGATATCTCGCTCCTACATGTCTGCTTCAACTGTAGAGCAATAAGACAATGTCTGTGCGCTGAAAGGATGAGATACGGAAGTATCTGTTCAGTCCACTTTAGCGTCCGGATTTTTATCCAGTCTAGCTTACGTCCATATCTCCACCAATTCTTGGAAATAAAGTCTTGGCTTGAGCTTCAAGCGTGTCATATTAAGTTACATCGTCTTACTGCAGTCCACATGCTACTATGTCGAGTATCGTTATTTCGTTCATACACGTTCTTTTCCCTGAAACGTGCAACACAACGAACATTGTAAGAAGACTAAAAAGGAAACACCCAATAGACCTCATAAAAGATATAACTTAGAAAACACGAAACTGGCACATGCTATATTTATTTTTATTTTATTTTATTTTTTTTTTATTTACCAACGAGATATAACATTTTATCAAATGTCCTTCAGGACGAATTGTAAAAACCAAAATAAAATAAAATAAAATAGAAAAAAAAAAAGAAAAAAAATCGAATTCTCAGACTTTACCAATACAGATAATCGTTCTGATTAGCCCTGGATCGTGAACGATCTGTAGATACGTAAATGGACGTTTCTTTTTTTTTTTTTTTATATTTTCGAGGAAATCCGCACGGTCACCCGCCGCTTCTAGGGGGGAGGGCGGCGTGGTAGTGTCGGATTCCAACTGACTAAAATCTCCACGAAGACTGTTTCTACTGTGTCGAGGGGAGCCCGGGAACCGTTGCGGCGACACGAGTCCGAATCCCCAACCGAGCTGTTTGGTGCCTCCCGGGCGCTGGAAAGTTCAGCGCCTAGCTTCACCTTCACCTTCCGCGTCCTCGTCGACCAATTCTCCCGGGATGGAAGGCTCGCTCCCTCTCCCGCTCCGCCGCCTCCTTCCGCAGCATTGCTAGCTCGCAGAGGGAGGTTACGGCCATCCTGCCCCTCTCGCTCGTCAACAGCGCTTCAAAGGTCAACCCCTATTTCCCCGATGAGAGAATGTGGCAGCGCTGCCCACGCCGGGCAATGTTAGCCGGATCAAACACGCGGTCGCCTTCTTTCCGATTCGGCGCATATACTCGCCGAAACATCCATGCCCCGGGAGAACTTGCGTCACTCTATTGATCAGGGGAGCGCGCCCGAGGGCTCTCAACCCCTTTCAACCCCTCTCAACCCCTCTCAACCCCTGGCGCGCCAGCTCTGCCCGGGAGAACCCGGCAGCTCGAACAGGGGAAGGCCAACGAGCAATGCCGCCGCTGAAACGGTGCAAGCACCACCCACCTATGCAGCCTCCCGATCCCCGGCCAGATCGGAGCTCCGTAGAGGAGCTTTGCTCGCACCACGCCGGTGTACAGCCTACGCACTTCGACACCGGACCGGCCCAGCCGAGATAGCAGACGTCCCAGGGCGTTCGCCGTCGCCTCGATATAAGACGGTATAAGACGCTCGAAGTGGGCGCCGAACGTCCAGTGACTGTCGAGAGTCAGGCCCAAGTATCTCATACTGGTCCCGACCCGGATCTCTGCCCCCACCAACCTCAGGCGATAGTCCGCCGGAGGCGTCCCGTAATCGGCCCTCCGGCAAAACCACATCTCCTCGAACTTCTCGGGGGATACATCCAGCCCCAGCCCTTTGATCGCGGTCACCGCGCCGGCCACCGCCAGTTCCGCCAGACGGACGATCCTGCCCCATATCGATTCCCATACTAGCACTAACGTGTCGTCGGCGTAGCACGTCAGCGCCGAGTTCGGGGGCATCGGCGTCCGAAGTACCGTGTCGTACGCGATGTTCCACAGCAACGGGCCCAGTACCTGCGGGACGCCACGGTGCACCGCCCTCCCAATCATCCTTCCGCGGTCTGCCTGCCCAATAGTTCTCCTACTTGCACGCCTACCAGGCGCGCTCTTGATCGTCGAAGAGGAGGTGCACGACGCCATACCGTCGTCGGACCTCTCTCCTTGGTCGCCGCTTGCCGGGCCCCGGGACCTCACTGGTCGTCGCTTGCCGGGCCCCGGGACCTCACTGGTCGCTGCTTCCTCGGCCCCGGGACCTCACTGGTCGCTTGACTTCTTCACCAGACGCTTGAGCGCGTCCGGGGGCCTGGTGGTCCACCCCCGGACTGCCACGGTTGCTCAATGACCACGCAATGGGGCCCGCTTTACAACCCGTGGCTGCGCCGGTACTGGGGTATCCCTCCCCTGCACCGTAAACGTTATAAGTTTTATCAGTCATTTCCATAGTTTCTATTCTTTACTCGCCGTGCGAAGGTTAATCTTCAAATTAAGTATCTAGAAAACAGAAAAGTCAAATTGAAAAAAGCCAATGAGAATAAAAAGTATTTAATTCTTTTATTTGATTTTTGAGACAAGATTGATATCGAACGTGTCCCTCAGAACTCTACAGCTTTTCTTTAAAACATTGTTTTCGTTAAAATTCAGTTTTCGAGATATTTCGCTGTCAAAGTTAAATCGGGGCACTCTGTATATTGAAAAATAAATTTCTATTTCCTGAGAAATCCTAAAACTTGACATTTCCCCATTTTTCCTGTGAGCTCTTCGCACGTATATGCATATAAAATGCACATCGTTATGTTTGTAATAGAAAAGATAATCTGCTCTTTTATATGCATAGTCGCTGTAGTGTTCTATTGCGATTTCTATACGTTAAACGTCCTCGTGATTTTCCACGAACGGCGTTTTTTAACTTTCATCGGTATTCAGCTAAGATGAATTTTCAAGAAATGGACGCGACAGAAAAGAAAAAAAGTCAGACGCGTAGAATTTTCGCCCATGCCCTCGTAATCTGTGCATAAATCATCCTTTAATGAATAACTTATGCCGACATAGATCCAGAATCTGAAGTATAATTTTAAACTTTCCTGGTAGTGCTCGTTAAGGAAAGAGGTATCGATTTAATATCGGTTGGATAATAGGACGCAACGTCGTAAACGATATTGTGAAAATGACGTCTGAGGGAATTCGTTAAATTTATCTTTGGAGATATTATTTAATTGAAATATTATGAAATAATATTAAATGAAAAATACAATATATTATGTATACAGCGAATTGCGAAAGTATTTCGATACTTGCCATAGAGGAGTAGACACACCATATATGAGAATATAAAAAATATTTATATAACATTATATAAATATGAAAGGAGAATATCAATTATAATAATACGTATTTAGTATTTATACGAAGCAAATTTCTACTCAAGTTTCATTTCTTCAATGTTGTTCCTAAAAATATGAATTTTTATACTTGTGAAACTTTCGCGAATATAATTTTATCTTTTGATACAATCGGCTGCAGAAGGTGGAAAAAGCCGCGTCAAAAGTGGATCTCCGAAGATGCAGCAGACAAACAGACAGGAATAATGAATTAGATTGCTTGGCGATTTGAACGACTACTTTCTTTGACCTTCGTCAAATAAAGGATTAAACAGAGACACGACATGGAACTTTCGCCAGTGTAGCATCTTCCAATTTCTTCCTCGGTAAACAGAATGTCGAGCAACTTGCGAACCGCGAATAAAAGGACAATTCCTTGTAAAGAGCAAGAAAAAGCTGCAATTAATTTTTCTTGCTCTTAATTTCTCTTCTCCCAAATTAATTGTAGAGGTGCGAAATAATTAAAACGTTTAAACTGTTAGATCTACATTTTAGTCTTGTTTATTCTACTTCGGGGTAAAGTATTTAAGTGAATTATATAGTGAAGAAAAGTATTTATTATTGAAAATTAAGTATACCAATTGAATTAGGTATACTGATCATTGTCCGAAGTATTTGAGATTTGTTTAAAAAATTTGACATTCTTCGGGTCCTGATGTGTGACGTGTCTATATAACGGTTGTCTATAATATAAAATAATATTATTTGATTTTCACCTTTCTATTAAATATTTAAAACTTCGCCTAATTCTGATCGTTATACGTATATGTTATTTTGCTCACGTATAAAACGTTGCTCAAAACATGCCTTCTCTACGTTCATTTATTTTAGAAACGTACTCCTAGAATGATAACCATATAAGTAGAAGACAATAAAATTCAAACGAAGCGATGAAACATTATATTATGTTTTTAATTTGAATATTTTTTTAAATTACTCTGGCTGCGTAAAATATTCATATTTATTTCGAATTTCTCCGAAAGAAGTTTTAATTACGTTAATTTTATGTTTCCACTTTCCTCTTGCATTTCAGAGAGTTTAACTGTCATAATTAGTGATGACGTCCTTTTATCATGTTTTACAAATTCATCGCTCGTTTCTGCAGCTTTATTTTTGTCATTTATTGCGTGGAAATTTCCATACGTACGATACATTTATATCAAAATGTTCCCTCTGAATTGGTGACACGAGAGAAAAATCGCTAAACTGCTTAACAAAATAACCGAATTGTTGGATTCTAGTGAAAATCTGCCGAGTCTTCTTTAATTTCTGAGATCTACAAAATTGTGTCTGAAATTATGCGACTGTCAATTGTCCTGCGTTGCTAACGATCAGCATTATCGAAGTAATGTTAAATATATATATATAAAAAAAAAGTAATATCAAAATCATGCATTATTATGTATTAATAAATTATGCTCGTCTACAAAAGACTTTAAGAAAGATGTTTCTTTTTCTTCTCTCGATCTTTATCTTCACTAACTTACTATAATTTAATGATTGGTATTACTTTATTCTACGTTTTTATACCATTTTTTTTCATGCAAATTTATTGTGTTTTATATTATATTTTCTTAAATGTTATAAATTTCCTATATTATATTTAATAACTAATATTTTAGTAATATTCATATAGCAGTATTTTACTTTGATAAATAGTATTTCAATAACGCTGTAAGACCTCCACAATTTCATTTTATTTCAATTTTATTTTAAAAAAGCACAAAAGCTTCGCGAGTCTCTTTCGAAATACGCAATAAATTGCGCCGCACGTGCCGACCTCGCTTTCGATTCTTCGCTACGTTTTATTTGTTCATCAAAGCGACGCAGCGCGCGCATGTACGTCACAGAATATTATGCATTGTAACAGAAATATCGTATGACATTATATTTCATATCGAGATCTTTCTTTTACGTCATGCATTATGAAATATGTATGACTGAATTGGAGATGGAAAAGCAAACAAATTTCGAAACTTTATTCTAATTCGTCGTAGTCACATTTTGTTTTTCATTACGTATCATATGTATTAAATATCAACGAAGATTATCACAGTTCTCCAAAAATGAATAGGGTCTGTTGTTACAAATCGCCACTGCAATTTAATCTATTCATGCATAATTGAAACGGTGTCGATAAAACAAAAAAATTCAAAAAATACTTATCTCGTACGTATATTTGAATATTTATCTTTCGCAAAACTTTACCAACTTATAAATTATTTTTCAGATTTACTTCTCTGGCAAGTTTGTTCGTATTGAAATCCTTTTTATTTAATCACGAACATCCTATTCTATCATAAAATCGGAAACATCAACAAACGTGTATTTGTCATGTTTTTCTCCTGTAATCTCCTCTGGAAAGAGTTCATATTAAAAGCTCACGTATTATAGATCAACTAACAATGGTTTAAAACGTCGAGGGAAGAAATCGTGAAAATATTAAAAGATCTAACTTGGTCGGATTAAAAGGAGGATTCCGGCTTCTCGTCGGTGGTGCATTTCTCTCGAGGTCGCTTGAGGAAGGTCGGAGGGAAAAACGTCTGGAAGGCCGTGTACGAACACTCGTTCGTTGAAGATTTTCCAGAGCTACCAGTGCACGTCGATTTCGTTCGCGTAATTTTTCAGTATTTCACCTCGAATATTTTCTGGCGAATATTTCCAGCCGAATGTTCGCGATATTAACTCGTTAAGGACTAAAGTTACGTTAACGCGTCATTTAAAGAATTAGGACATTGGCACTTTGAATTAGAAATGTAATAGGTTCTACAATTGCAAGAGTAAATCGTCCAGACTTTGGACTTCAGAGTTAATTTGGAGTTATTGGACTTTCCAGACCTTTCTACGATTCCTATATTTTCGGACTTTCAATCGGAACTTTCGCGCAAAATTTTCCAACCATTTGTTCAACGTATTTGCTGAACGTATTTGCTGAATATTCGACTGTAGAAACTGCACGAATCTAATATTGATTTAATAACAACATATAACTCGTAATTTCTTTTTAGTCGATTAATATTATGCCATTTACATTATTAAATTTACAGCGCGTTTATGAAATTGAATTCCAATTTTTTCAATATCTTTTTCGTTACGTACAATAAGTTTATTAGAATCCGTAAAATTATACCCGTAATTATTTCTTAATTTGACCATAACAAGAAACTTTCCAAAAGAGAAATGTCTTTAAAAGAAATAAGATGCAATGAAAAAAGTAAACATGGCGAACGATGCTAACGAATTTTCTTTTTGAGTTTGTAATATTAAATAACTTTAAATTTGACGCGTCTTGTTCGTTGACGGTGTTTGAAAATCTTCGGCGGAGACGGCTTCTTGATCGGATGATCAGCTGCCAATCAAAATCCTAACCAGCGCATCTCCGATATTAATTATCGTTGATGATAAAATATATAATACTATCGCTTCATTTTACAAGAAAATGTTCCAATTTTACAACAATTTTACAAAAGTAAAAATAATGGACATGGATCTAAGTAATCTCTGGTGCTGGCCATAAAATAAATACGTAGAAATTTGCAAAACGGACATTGGCCACTGGCAAATTATATCGATAGATTTGTATCAATCACGTAGAAAATTCCATTGAAATACAGAACGTTTTATTTCCTATCAGTCAGTTAGCGAAAGAAGCGGTTGAAGCCGTAGAGTAAGCGTTTTTGATCGCGCTGGCAAAATTATTGCACGAACTTTTCCACAGAAACATGTGACCTGGACGTCATTGACGGATAATTTTTTACATCAGATCCACTTTTGATTGGCGTGAGACAGATACCGACGAAAGAAAGTAAACCGTTTTTAAAAGAAATCATAGAAATACCTGTGCCATCAGAAACTCATTACGATGGAACCGTAAGCCACGATGAAGATAAGAAATCATCTGATTCAGAACAGTTTTCGCATTCTATTTCGGATTCTGGTTTCTAAACGTTAAAAACCTTCTAAAGTACTTTTTTTGTTAAATTCAACGATTTATTGAGTTTTGTTTAGATAAGCATTAAAAGGTATTAACAAAATATTATGAAACATTAAGGAAATATTTTTCTTAAAAGAAACTGTCTTGAATGTCAATTAGAAAAATATCGTAAATAAGTTTGGCCAGCCAGCGTCAGGATTGTCGAACTTTTCGTGCGAAACGCGACGTTATCTGTGATTCGTCTCATCTCATTTCCTACTGGCACTCCGAGTGAATCGAATAATTTTTGATAAGACCGCAAATGACGATCGAATAACTAATTACGTGATTTTACGTGTTCCCAAATCAATTATTCTTATGTATTATGTATCGTATTATTACACAGAATGTTAAAACTGTTTCAAACATTTTTGCCAAAAATGTTGCAGGCCAAATAAGTTCAGAGTTTTAAAAGTTCTATCGAACGATCGTATCCGTTTGATTTTGAGTGCAGGAATCACAACGTTATGTCAGTACGTATATTTTTTTACTTTTCATGCTGTATTAAAGCTGTCGGCGAGATTTTTCTGAGATATTGATTGATCGTCTATATGTATTCTATCTATATGAATTTCGGTGGTAAGAAATAATTATTAAAAAGATCCTAACAGATCGATTTTGTTTTTACGATTCGTATTTCGCTTATCAAGTGTTGTAATTATGCAGTGTTTAGAAGTAAATTAAATTAAAGTCTTGTAGTAAAATATCGTATACAACGAGGTTTTACTTAAATACTGCATTTATACACCCGGAAGTTAGATTTCTTAATTACGAGTGATATGCGCTTGTGATTTTCCCAGGCCGCGGAAACATCTTGCTGTTTTATACCGTTTCATTGAAGATACATACACATACCTACACACGTATGTATATCGTTCAACTAGATTCTTCCTGTAAGAGCGAACACTTAATTACCATTTTTCATTGCAACGGACCTCACTGTTATTTCAGCCGATATTAATCAATCGATGATTAATCCTGTGGAATGTTCCGTAATCCAACCCTCGAACCCTGAATAAGGGGAAAGAAACAAACAATCGCATCAACGTAATTTAATTAAAGTTCATCAGACTGTAATCTGATCGTAATTTTATATCCGTTTTAAAGTGTTTTCGTCTGTTTTCCAGCTCAACGTTTACATTTCATTGGATTTCACTTATTATGAAAATGTTAGCAAATGTGTTCTTGTACCATAAACGCAGCATTTTCCAATAGGAGAATACTCGTTTTTTAATATAACTGGCATAATGTAAAAATATCAAAAATCTCTGAAATTTTATTCGTTAGACTACCGATATCTATGCAAATTCATATTTTTATATCTATAAATTAAAAAATATGAAATACCTAATATATGTAGCAGCACATGAGTCAGAGGACAATTCAAGTCATATTGTTTTGCCTCGAAGTATTAATATCGTTAGGAAACACGCAGCATAATAATAAATAAACTCCGGGCAAAACAACGTCGCCGTTACGTGCAATCGTCTTTCCCCCGACGGATGCGATTACGAGCGAGTTAATTATCTAGAGCTATCGAGCAGTATCTATCGAGCATTTATCGAGTATTTATCAGCGATCTTATTTTGCGACTTATACGCTGTACGAGCGTCTCGACGACACCATTTATATTTATTTATTTAATTATTTTAAATATATTTGACGGGTTGCAACAGCAAGCTCTCGCTATTCTATCGATCGCTTACAATCCTACACTGGTAACCCAGTGGTGAGTTGAACAGGACCAACGATTCTCCACAATTAGTGACACCGTCGTGATTTGAACACACATCTACGTATATTTTAAAACGTTATTTGCTTCAAATTTCTTATAATGATGCATAAAAATCTGTAGTTTGGTGGTGGCCTAAAAGTTTATAAATTTATAACGATGAAAGAATAAAACTATCACTATGTAAAAGAATAAATCGAAGAAATTAACAATTAAATTCACCAAAGGAATAGAAATTTCCAATTCTTTCAGTTTTGAGGAAACTTTGCTAATAAATATCGATTATTTAGAAAGACGCGATAAGAGAAGCATTATAACTGTTACCCCAGGAATGCAACATCGTTTCTTCGAAAGGATAATTTTGTTTATTTATTTTGTTTATTTTCGTAAATTTATTTCGTTTCCTGGAGGATTCCTGGAGCACTATTGACACAGCTCAACGTCTTCTCAAATGATTCGTATATTCTTGTAAACTAAGTGATTCTTGTAAATATACTAAAAGGACTTGGATAATAAATTGTAATCGGATACCAAGTAATAAAAATGTGACATTATTTTCAAAAATATGACAAAAGACTCGGGAATATATGAATTAAATGTAATTAATCAAAAACACATTTATTTTTTTCTATATTGTAGGATAAAAACGTTTAATTAAGATCGATACGTACAATATGAGAAGAAACAATCAAATGAAGTAATTTACTATTAATTAATTGGTTTCTTGATTAAAATATAATAATGTAATAATATTAGTAAACATTACTGTAATTCATTAGTAAACATATTATCACGATTAATTAATAAATGGAATAAAAATATAATATGCAAGTGAAGTATCATAAAAAGAAATCTGATCGTAAATATCGGAAGTGATAAGAAGCGAAAGAAATTTCCTCGCGCTAGTTACGTTCTAATTAATCAAACGGTTCGTTGAATAAGCGATCATTCGAATAATCGTGTATCCGTTAATCGTAGAGAGATCGTCGATTTTCATTCAAGTCACGATTATCATTTGCTTATTACCGTCAATTTGCTATTATGTCAATAGCTTATCGTTGCAGGAAAGTCGAACGTTGCACAGCTTCGTGCAATCGTATATCATTTTAAATTCCTTACTATTGGTATACATATTATTAATTATTACGCATCCTTTCTACATGCATACTAGGTACATACATGAAAATGAATTTTGCGGCAGTGTCAAAAATTTCATTACTGATACGTATACATACAGTATAGAGACTAATTTTTCTACATATTGGGTCGAAATTATGATTAAGGGGCAGGGGTGTGTAACGGGGCCGACGCTCAAATCGCGTTAAGTGCACTCGTACCCGTCCGATCGTGAAAATTTAATTAAGCAACGCCCAGGCACAACATTTTCCCCTCCACACGCAAATAAAAAAAATAAAAAAAAAAGGGGCGTGTATAATGAATCTTCACTGGAGGTGGTCATCGTGTTATACAAATCGAGGTGGTATTGATTAACCTAACACAAGTGTATCCCAACATCGACAAGCAACCGAGGTGATTATATAGACGCCTAATGGTCTTAGGTGTTCGATAACGAACCTGCGGTCAACGGGATAGTAAAGATACGGTTCTCCAAAGTCTGAGTCTGAGTCTTGGTTAAAATAAAACGTGTGACAATATTCACTGATCGTAAAGACGCCGTTTTTTTTGCTGATGAGATTGCAAGAGAGAGATCGTGTTCCGTCGCGGTGATACTGCAAAGGAAAATTATAATGGGGTGTGTTTAAGAGCGCGAGATTATCAGATTCGTCGAGGAAAACCTTCGCTCGGAAAGTCAGGGAAATGGACGTTCCTATATTAATTGGTTAATTTCTAGTTGGTGGTTAGAGAAAGATGCTAGTCACCCTCGAGAGAAAATTACTGGCGGGAAGCTTCATTAATAAGACAAGCAGATTTCCCGTACCTTCTTGTAGTGGGTGGTGGATTTAAGGACTGTTAGAATAAAGACTGTTTGCCCGTTTAAAGGACCTTAGTTAACTAAGTCCCTAAGATTTATAGCGAGTCCTCCGCGGCTACATTGGACGACTAGTTGTCGCCTCGAGCCCCCAACCTCATTAGCACAGATCTCAGATAATTATAATCGGGTTAACTTATAGAGATTAAAGTATTGAGGATTTTCTAAAGAGTTCCAAAGGAGAAGCCCGGGTGCTCTTTCATTTCCGACATGATATATTCCATGATATTACGGAAATGAGATTGAAACGCATATAGATGTGGTGCCTCTTAAAATGTTAGTACATAACTATAGAAGTATATTCTTTTCTATGTAGAAGAAAAATGAAATTTATAAACAGTAAATGAATTAATTCATTTTATTTTATTTTAAATCCCCAATTACAATTAATTTAATTTTAACGGAACATAATATTTAACATTCCTCCGTTAATTAATTTCTAACGATGCTTGTATTCAATACTTATATTTATATTATATTATTATATTATATTTAAATACCATTATGTGAACGTTCATATTTTTAATATAAACATCAACATACAATATTCACTATAAACCGGTATTGCCAGTATTTCTCCAATATTAATTCATATAAACTTCTATCGCCATCGTTAATTTTTAAAACAGAAATAAAATTTCGTTTGAACTGCTACGATAATGTTCTCAGTTTGCCCAATATTTTCCCCACTTACAGTTCCCAGAATCAAACAAAACAATATCATATTATCATATTATCATTCATTGATATCATCATCGTAAACACCTACACCGTGGATATTTATACAAAATTTATAGGCATTCGCTAAATGTATCAGTATCCAGTAACTCAACAAAGGGGAAGTCTGTCAAACAATATAAGCTGCCTATTGAATTCAAAGGAAAGCTTAATAAATCCCCCACGCAATTCCTACGCATATTAAAGCTGTACCGAAGATTGCGAATTATCTGATATCTTCTTTTCTTTTCTTTTTTTTTTTTTTTAGTTTATTTTGGTTTTTACAATTTGTCCCGAAGGACATTTGGTAATTTGGTGTTATATCTCATTGGTGATAAACAATATAAAGTAAAACTAAATATAAAAAAAATGTCTTCGACGATCGCGTAAAACACGAAAAATTAGATTTATTGCAAATCGTTCGGGCATGTTTCTCGAGCAAAATTGATTTTTGATTGGCCCATCGAGTTTACGAAGCGATTTTGGCCAATGTTCACGCCCTCGAGATTGTCTCGGAAGAAGGTTTCGCAAGAGAACGGCTAACTCCAAGCAATGTATACACATAGAATGAATTATACATTCGTGCGTAAACTGCCTACGGATCACTTTGATACATAAACATGAAGGGAGGCATAAGCGAGCCGAGTTTAATACCATAAGATGAGCGTGCAACACGTAACGTAACGATCTCCTGTCAGGAGGAAGGGCTTTATTGTGAATGAGCGATCTCGATTGTCTGATTCCAAAAATGTTTCGTGCGCGTAAAATATTGAAGTGAAATTTTTTGTTGCTAGACGTATCGTAAGCGAGAACTGCGTAGCATTGTTCTATTCCGCGAATAAAACAATAACGTTGGTTGGTTTTTATACGTTTATGAAAAAGCTAAACATACAAAAATGTAAAGAATACACCTTTAGCAACGTATGCAAAAATAGTATAAAAGATACGAGGTATAATATTTTTTTTTTTTTTTTTTTTTTAGTATTTGGTTCTTTTATCGTGTTAATTGAAATACAGATTTACTTAAATATATGAAATGAAACAGGAACAGCTGATTGAATGCTGTTTTGAAGATATTAGCAAGTATACTACAGCTTTTATAGATATTATTCCACGATGTATGTTATTTTAATTTAATTAAATAACACAGAGTTGAGCTGCACAAAGAACTTTCCTTTGATTTCATGATGAAATTATTTCGCACATTACTTTGAACGCTCTTCGTTACAATTACGGATACATTGTTCTCTCAACTTGTAAAGTTATTGTTTTTCAAACATAAATAGATGAAATTACAAATCGCTACTGTAGAAATTTGAAATGACACAACAGGTACATTAGGTATAATACGATATTAAGGAAAGTTTACGTTATGAGGTCTGCATATATTATAGATCAGATTGATGTTTTAAAAAGCAGTAGAGAAATATATTTCATATTGATATTATAATCCTAGTATTTGTATTACCTTTTTCAGTTTTTTATTACGTAGTCAGAGTTTTTTGCTGTTCAGTAAAATAGTAAAATATAAGAGCAGAGAGAGTAAAGTTGCAAAATAAATTTACGAAGACCGGTAAGGTGAAAGGTTAACAATAATCTGACCTGTTAGAATTATGAGGTTTTAGTTTCACCCAGTGTGGCAGATTGACGTTCGTAAAACAGATCCATCAATTGTGAAAGTTCGCTCAGGCAAATGCGGAAGATGCGCATGATATCGTGATACACACGAGAGATAGCGTGTTCCACGCAAAAAGAGCGCACATTCTAGAGGAAGAGGGAATGTTTGGAATTTAGGAATAATCCTTATTGAAACGCTCCTAATGGATCGTGCGAATGAAGGACGCATGACGCAAGTTAAACAACATTTCTAAGAAAATATATTTTCTTAGAAAGCGTAAATGATAATGAACCGATAACAGAAAAATATTTGCTGTAGCGATCGAGATATAAACGTGTAGACTTCTTGAAGTCTTTAAACTTTTTTCAAAATTAAGGAATATGTATAATGCGTGGCTGGTAAATTATAATACGACTCCTCACTAATAACGCGATCATGAAGATAAGCACGTGTATTTGCCTGAAATATCACATGCGCACGAAGGGCAAGCCCTAGAAATCAATACGTGCTTATGGATGGATACTGCTTTAGGGCAATCAGAACAAAATTACAACGATGGCCAGCTCGTCGATTCACGGAATGTATAATCTTCGACAGCGAGGATCGGCTCTGTTATGGTCGGTAAAGCGAAAGAATATCGTCTCTAGTCCTTAAGGTATTGCATAAACGTTCTTTCGCAACTATTCTAAACATCAGTAGCTTGGACGTTTCTTTTGAAGCGTGCCTCCTCGACCGTGTTTGCGGCGGACGATCGATAACTTCCCCCTTCCGTCATCCATACCGCGTTTGCGCATCCTCCAGCTTCTATCCGCGCGTAGGAAGCAACACAGTGAGGGTTGAATTACGGTAGAATTTTACAAGTGAGTGTTGAATTACGGTAGAATTTTACAGGAATTATTAGAGGGTTCGGTACTTCCTGAAAAAATTTCTTTTTTTCTTTTTTTCTTCTTTTTTCTTTTCTTTTGCGTTCACTTATTCGCGTGGTTCGAAATTTCTGTAGTACATTTATCGATAATTATAAAAATATAAGTAAATATTACTAGCATTGATATCGCGAAGTCTTTGTAACAGTTGAGAGCATGTATAGTGTATATATTGTCTATATATGTATATAACTTGTTCCTATTTATTATACTATTTTCATCTTTTTTTCTACACATCTACTTACGCATCTGGTCGTCATATTGTAAGAATCATATGACATTGCTGAAAAACTGCAACAGTCAGTTTTTATATACTACTTTCAAATCCGGTCAATCATTGACTACAGATACGAAAAATCTGCAATTTGTGCACTAAGATTTGAAATTAGAAAGAATAAACAGGCAAAATGTACGTATATGTCTAACTTATAACCAATGGATCTGTCTATTGTAATACGATAATAGGGAGACTATAACGAAAATAATGTACACATAGAAATGTATTCAGATCCATAAGAATGATGACTCTAAAATTAACAATTTCCATAATAGGATATAATAGGAAATAATGTCATAATCAATAATGTTCAATTTTAAAGACGTAAAAATTGAAGAGACGATATACAAATATTTGAAACATTCAAAGTGTAGTATTTTTTATAGTATTTAGCAGGTGTATACGTATAAAAGGGATAACGTAAAAATATTTATTAATATAATATAATATAATATAATATAGAAAAATAATACGCAAATATTAGATACGTATAAATATTATAATACTATGCACATATGGAAATTAGATTTGTGAAAATTTATGAAAATTTATGAAAAATCTTATGAAATTTAGCGGAAAGATAAAAACTAAATTAAAAGTAGCGAGGAGCAAAAATAAATTACATTGGCGGTTTAATATCTGAGAGGATTACGTGTATTGGTTTTGCAGCGGTATTAATTTTCTCTGGTTTTACGTTGGACTAAATTTTCTGATGTATATGCTCCCATATTTGATCGAAAAACACATTCCTCTCTTTCTGCAAATAATATATAATAAATAATAATATTTGCTGTAGCGATCGAGATATAAACGTGTAGACTTCTTGAAGTCTTTAAACTTTTTTCAAAATTAAGGAATATGTATAATGCGTGGCTGGTAAATTATAATACGACTGCTCACTAATAACGCGATCATGAAGATAAGCACGTGTATTTGCCTGAAATATCACATGCGCACGAAGGGCAAGCCCTAGAAATCAATATGTGCTTATGGATGGATACTGCTTTAGGGCAATCAGAACAAAATTACAAATTGTGTGCTAAACAATGGGAATTTGATAACTACACTGTAGACGCTTATATTCATTTATATAAGAAATTTAAAGATACAAAAATTTTCTTTATAAGAAAATTAATACTATTAACAACTTTAATCTGAATTGGAAAGCACAGGTCGTATCTATTATCAGTTATGCTTTAAAAACTTTCTCATTCAACCACAAAAGAAAGGTAAAAACAATTGCATTGGTCAAAGAAGTCTTGTGAAAGAATTAGGTATCGTAAATAATTAGACGATTAGATAGGAGTTTAAATAATTGGATAGAAACAGTTTAAAAAGATAGAAAACGGTCTGAATAAAACAGTTTTAGAAAACTGATTCTCAATTGAAAAGATTTCATATATCGCAGTTTAAAAACGCACATTTAAAGTTTAAAAAATGTATTCTACCAAACATGAAACATGCAGGTATGCAAACATGAAACCGGAATTTTTATATAGAAAATACACGTTTATTGTATGAAAATGATTAAAAATATTTTATTCGAAGTATTGTGTTGCCTTTTTTCATGTTCTGCTCGTTTTTCGCGCAAAGCTTGATTCAAATCGATCGTTTGTTGCCGGCAGCGCTCGGTATTAACGGTTTCGTCAGGTTTTAACAGCTAGTAATATATCACACCCTTCTTATCCCACCAAACGAATTTGGTCTTGTAGTCGATGTTGATGGTTCTGGTGTTCTGCAGCTGCTCGTCATCTTTCACGCTTAGGATTCTCAAAATATATCGACTTTTCATCGCCAGTCACAATTCGGTGGAGAAATGATTTTCTTCTGTATCCAGCGAGCAGCATTTCGCAAGTGGTTCTTCCGTTTTCCTGCTGGCTTTCAAACGTATGCTTCTCGTGTCACGTTCAATCGATCAGCGAGTTGTTGTCGCGTTTGAGCGTTATCCTCGTCCGACGATGCTTGAAATTCGCTGTTTTAAAACTTTTTCCGTGATCTTCCACGTCATTCGTTCCTAGCGTCAAAATTGTCACTTTTGAATTTTTTAAAGCACTCACAGCAATGTGATTTACCAAGATAATTTACCTGACCGGTAAGCTTCGACAAGCATTCGATGCGATTCTGCAGCAGTTTTCTTCAAATGTGAACAGAAAATCAATGCTGTTCGCAAATCGTAGTTTCCAGGCATAAAATTCGACATATTCAACGCTATTACGAACTATGCTGTTCTATGAAACTTGAATTGGTGTAAGCGGAAAATGTTCGTGAGACGAACAGCTTGGGCCATCTATTGGCCAATTTCGGTTTCATACTTGCAGATAGAGATAAAGGTAAAATCAGAGGTAGAAAGTTATCACATTTAAGAAAAAGCTTAGAAAAAAGTTCAGAAACTTTCGATTATCAAAGGAATAAACTTATTGTTAATATCGAGCGGTATATAAAATTGTTTTAATATTTATATCATTCAATTCCGTTTCGCAACATTGTGATTACGAAAGGAAATTTGAAGGATTTGCATAGTATTTTTTCCGTCGCTATTTCCCCTTTCGCTCAAATTGTACAATTTTATAAAGTTTCAAGAAATTGTGCTGTTAGTGGTACTGCGATCAATTTGTTTATTTTGATATTTGAAATTGCGTTTTCATTACTTATTACTATCATTATTTATTTGAATTTGATACTTGATCCTTAGCAAAAAGGATTCTCCTTCTAAATAAATGTTTATACATACATTTATACAAGAAAAGATTGAGAAGCAAGTTTCGATTAATTTATATAGGTAATAATAATTTTATTTGACAATATATTACATCTATATTCTTTCATGAGAAAATGTATCTCTCATGCATATCACATCGTCTAAACCACCATTTCTTATCTTATTTTATTAACGTTTCTATTTTTATTTTATACTTTTAGTTTTTTATTTTATTCCCTTAACGTAAATAATAAATAAACAATCAAAATTAGCTCAGGGTATTCAGCCAGGTTAATTATATTTTGATTAGTCAGTTAATTTTAATTAGGAAATTGATAATTAATATAATTATTAATATACTAAAAGATATTATTTATTAATTACTAGATTATGGATGTTTATGCATTTATGGGAAATTTCGTTTAGAAAAACATGGAAAATACAAATCGTATGCAAGAATATATGAAATACTTATTTAAAAATTGAAAAAATTTATCGGTCATCGGACTTAAATTCCAAAAATAAATTGTACAGACAATATAGTTTATTAAGGAAACTGATTCTCCATATTAATTAAAAGCAATTGAATAAATATGGATTGTTAGATTCGTAAAATTTATAATAATATAGAAACGTATATAGAATTTAGAAAATTTAGAAAAATCCGTGAACGAAAAAGCTTTCAGAAAAATAATATATATTAATTCGAAAGAACACGATGACAAATAATGCATGGCATTGAACAACTGCATCTAGCATCTAGAACCATAATACATCAGAACATAGAGTTAAGACCTTAATCTTTTCCTTACTATGAGTCACACCCTTCGCATTCAGCTAGCGTTGAATAATGACAGACTATAGTCACCTTTAACGAAAGTAAATGTTAAAATCAGTACCAATAAAAATGAAGTTTCTTAGCTATAACTATAGATCAACATTGAATTCTAGTTTACTTTTCTCGTAGCACTTCAGATTTCTACATAACTCGATAAAGTTTTCGACAAAGTTGGTCGATCTAAAACATAAATTAAAGATTGAAAATTGAAAATATTGAAATCTTTAAATACGATAATCGCAATAGCTTCGATGAAGACGGGATATAATTTTTTGTACAACTAAGATAAATACAAAATTTGATTAAAACGACTGTGTTTGGAAGATCTTATTATAGATTTCCAATTCTTTATAAATATGTATAATAACGTGTTTTATCTGTTTTACCTACTACTTTTTTAAATCATTAGCAATTCTGTCGCATTTTCCCATCATTTAATCATTATCAGTTTGTAAGACTGAAGATAAAATAAAAGAATCATTGTTGATATGTTTAATATCAGATTAATTAAATTGAGTGCGTTGAAGTTTTTATGCATTTAAACAAAAGATGCAAAAATTCAAAGAGCGCAGCAAGTTTAATATTTTAGAACGTACAAATATTTTTATCACATTATAGAATTTCCTCAAATTGTAGAATTTATAATATTATTTGTACGCGTTCTCCTCTGACCTGAGCAAGCAACTTTCAAGAAACTTTAAAAAAGAAACTAAAAAAAGCAATTTCTCTATTTTTACTTATAGATCGCTAAAAACCAAGGAATTGCCGCGAATTTTCAGCACAGAATCAAATCAATCAGTTTCGCATCGAACGAGCCGAATAATGTCCGTTTAATCTCAAACTACACGCTTTGATATATAATAATTAGGATAAACGGATTTTTGTGCAATTTCCTATCTTTGTGTACTCGATTAAAAAAATGAAACGAAAATAGCGATTTATTTCGTTTAAATATCTCAAGTACTCTACGAAAAATATTTTACATATTTATATATGTTATGCGTAGGGCGTTCCGTTTTTAAGTTACATAAAGAACTCACAGACATGCTTAGCCTAATTTGCAAGCGTAATTAAAATGGAAAGCAAGCAGGCGCAAACCTTTAGTTCCCGCCCTCGACACGCGCGCACGCTGCCAGCGAACCACGTATCGCGCAAGGATTTCTGATCGGTCGTTGAGCAATTTTAGGGGTGTTCCATGGTGGAAAGAACGACGGCTATTGTACGGAGAGGGGGTCGGAATAGTGGGGGGCAATCACCAGGGGTTATACCTTGATGGAAAAGTATAAAAGGGCGCAGAAAGGTGCGTGGAGTGTTGTAGTCACGAGCTATCCCGAGCGAGAAGACAGCAGTTGCAAGTTGTCCTCTTCGAGCCAACAACGCTCCGACTTCAGTCAGCGATTGGGTGTTGAAGAAGGCGGTCATAGAAGAACATCACCACCAGTCGAGCTCTCACTTTGCACAAGCATCCCTTGGCTTCACGGTCTCAGCATCTGACTGCGATCTGGACCAGGCGCATCCGCAACATCTATACGCATCTATACGCATTTATTTGCATTTATATGCAATTATATGCGTGACTTTCGACCAGTGAGGCGTGTTACGATTCCTTGCGGCCCTATCAATCAGCAACTTCGAACAGCTATATCTATCTGGTACGTATATTCACGAGCCTTTCGCAACTTTATCTGCAACCTACAAGCGCGCGATGTTTTAAAATGCGATATTTCGTTGCTAAAATTCAATTTTCCAATTTTCCAACATTCGAAAAAGAAAGATTTTTTTCTATCAGTTGACAATCCTAAACTTCCAAGCGCCGCGACAGTTTCAATGTTTCTGACGCTGCCATCTTTTGATGAATCGTTCGACGAGTCGTTCAGATAGTGAGAGATTTTTCTGACGAAGAAATGATTCGTTTGTGAAGATCGGGCGATTTTATTCGAGGCTGAGTTCGAAGGTGACGGAATCGTGCGATAGTTAATTTGTCGACGAATGATATTTGATTGGCGGATGATCGTTCTGACAGAGAAAATCAAGTAGAATGGTCGCTCGTTTTGAAAGAGAAAATTTTTTTAGCAGAAGAGATTTCTGATCGTTGGGAACGTTTTAAGCCAAAAAATTAAATCACGTCAAATTTTGCTTCTAACTTATAGGTTGTTTAACGATAAGAGATTTTCTTTTATAATTTTGATTTTAACAACTATGTACACTGTTGAATAAGAAAGAAAAAGATGTTGGCTTATTATAATCTAGTGAATTATATTGAAAAAAAGGTTTATCGGTAGAAAGATTTTGTTAAATCAGATAATCGTCGTCCTGTGAAATGTTAATTTCAACAGGCACGAAGTTTTTTCGGTTATAAATATGATATTTATTTTTTTAGTGAATTGTGAAACTAGAAATTTACAGGTTTGAGAAGTTAATGAAGTTGTTGTTAATAATTGACAAATTCTTGTTTAAGTGAACTACTATAAGAAGGTTTAGTTTAGCTGTTATTATATGAAATATAAAAATTACTGACGGAAATCGTTGCAAGGAATTGGTCACTAATAATTAGTTTAGATTGAATTTTGTAAAATAATTTTAATTTTTTGTTAAGTAATAATAATACCCTGTAGAGTATATTAATTTTGACAGCGGGATAAATTCACAGTAGAAAACGTTTGTAAGCCGACATAGAAAGTATTGCATGTTTGAAGTGATCTGAACAAGTTGTTGCGACCGTTCGCGGAGAGACGCGGTCGCGAGGAAACGCGTCAGCGAGAGTCGTAAATTCTCGCTACGATTCGGCTAATCGACGCCGCGAAATGGTCGCTCCCCGCGTTTCGTTTAGGATAACCGGGGTGATTTACTGAATGCAACTTATTCTACGATTGTAGAATAAATATATATTTGTATCACAATAACACTTACAGTTTATATAAGGTGTCGGTTTAAATAGTATCGGAAGTTACCACTAGAATGTTCGAGTTATATCTTATACAATGTGACTGATTTGGACGCGACCGTACAGAGAGTTTTCGACTGCGACTGATCGGTTAGAATGTTAGATTGCGACTTTACGATGCTTCTCAGTGAGTTCGTTGGACTGAGCGATCGTGGTGGACGTGTTGATTGAATTGACGACGAAGACGAACTGACTTGATCGTGACGATGCTGTGTCGGAGGTGAGCTAAGGAAGGGTGTGTCTAACGCACGGAATCATCTGATTTGTTGATGACAGTTTTTGGTTGGAGAAGTGAGGGTAATAGAAATTGTTTCTATTGGTTAGTAAGACTATCGATGGACTAGGAAGGGTATTAGCCACCCTCGATGGAAAGTTGGGAGTAGGAGGCATCGCACGTGTGAACACTTAGCGTTCACGTGTTTTCCAGACGTTAACCAGAAACCTCAGAAAACGCTTTCGTGAAAAAGCCCTTGTTTGCAATGAAAGACTTTCGCCAGAGTTTTCTGAGATTTATAGTCAGGCTGTGAGTGTTTTCAAGAGTACGCGATGAGGATGTGCGGACATCTGGCTGCCATCCGTCCGCGATGTGAGGTCCGGCTCAGGTAGAGAGTCGGCCGACGTAACACAAGTTGTTATTCTGTACTGCAAGATTTGATTTTGCGATATAATAAATTAGATAGGAAAAGAATATTTTTCGAATTAGAAATCCATATTCATAAAATGTTTCTTGCGATCTAATATTAGAAATTTTCAATGAACCGTACGAAGAAGGAAAATGTACAATTGAATCTTTAGAAAATTAAACAGGGATATCGTTGCGATCAAAAGATTTTATTTGATCGAGAAATCCTATAAGATTTCAATTTTCAGATACGTTTAACTTTGAAGAATAAGAGGCATTTATTATATTATTTGGAACAAGTTTGTCGTGAATTTTTATGAAAATAATTTACCTTCAAAATTTTCAAGGGTAGAGATAACACAACCGTAGATAATTAATAAATGTTTAAGCCAAGTAACAAGATCGCGTGAGTTATTCGAGATATAGCAGGTTTGCTAATCGAGGAAAGCTTCTTAAAACGAGGAAAGATCTTTATCGAGTTTAAAAGACAAGATTTATTGTTGGTGGATCCTCGGTAATGAAAAACGTAATTTAAGAATAGTGGATTTGGTTCTGGTACAATTTTCCTTATACTTTGTAAAAGGTCTGTATAAATTATTCTGCGAAAGATATGTATCTATGTATGAATAATTTATCATAGTTCGACAATAAACTACGCGAAATGACTTGAAACATAATTGCTTCGACAAGATTGGACAATCTTCTTTCTTTTTTTTTTCTTTTTTTTTTTTTTGCGATAATTTAGTGAAAAATGCGCGTATGCTATTCTTAGAAGAATCCTTAATCCTAATTAATAAATTACTTAATTTAAGAAAAACAACAAAATGACGTAACGATTTTGAAATTTTGGAATTTTGAAATTTTGAAATTTAATGCAAAAATACTAATCAGCGTTGTGAAATAATTTATATCAATCTAATGTTATACTAAAAAAAAAAAAAAAACTGCCACACATATATTATATATAATCCCAATCCTTTGTGCAGAAAGCATTCGAAACTTGTGGACACCTGTTGTGAACATAGTATGTATATTGCGCGAAGCATTATGAAATTTCATTGGTATCGTTACGAAACTCGACTATCACGACTATATTGGTAGAGTTTGAAACAATTCTGGGAATAGTACGTATACTATTGACAAGATATTTAGTAGAAGTACAATATTATATCTCGCAGAGAGCACAAAACCATTTATTCTATTATAACACTTAATTACTTTTGCTGTATACTGATTGTTATACTGAATATTATATGTGTAAATCCAATATGTGTAAATATCTTGTAACTTGCTTATACGCGTTTTCAGACTGCTTTCTTTTGGTCGTATCTTATTACAGTATCTTAATAAAATTTCAAAGTATCTTATATACACTGACACAAAATATAGACATAAAAGTTCTCTACGGTGAGTGTTCAAATACTTTTTCGCGTACCACTGTATATTATTACTACAGATCGATCAAAGTGTCCCAACACTTGTAAGCTTATGAGCTAGTTTTAATATACAATGCTGGTCAATAACGATTATTTTATTTTTTCTTTAATCTTGTTAAATATCTAACGAAATACGATTGGTTTAAAAATGATTCGATTACATTATAATTTGTATTGATAGCAGAATAACGATAACAGTGACTGCATTGACATTACATCGACTGCAAGATTATTAGCGACTAATTTAGCTTGAACAATGTACATTTATTAAATGGTAATATTATCATATTAATTGTTAATATCATTTATTTTTATTACAATAAGACTTACTACCTTATACGATTTTCGATCATTAATTCTACACTCTGTTTTAAATTTAAACGTTATATGCTATGGCATTACATATGTACATTACTTGCATGTGAACACAATATATCAATTTTAAAGAATACTCTTAACTTAATTTATATTATATTCTTATGCATATATCTTATCATGGTTCTTAAAACTCTTACACTTCACTCTTCAAATATATGTAATATGTTTCTTATATTATTTTCTATATCTTATAATGTCTTATCCCTAAATATCTTTCATTTGTCTTACTCTTGTAATTCTTTAAGTATTCCTTGAGCAGGATAATTATGATTCTAAAAATATTTTTACTTTTTTGAGCAAAAGGCGTTGAACTTCACAGGTACTTGGCTTTATAATGATAGTACAAATAACAAAATATGAAAGTAAGAATAATGGAAATAATACATCATAAAAAGTAAATATATCCTTTATTAGAAATGAGATTAGGAGATGGTTTAAAAATAATTTTTCTGAATACATAATAAAATAAAATGATTCGCAATTGTTAATTCATTCGTAATAATAAGTTATTTTAATAGACTTAAATGTTAAGAATGTTTGCATGTAAGTTAAAAATGAAATAGAAATATTTGAATAACTTTTTTTACAACTGAACACGAAAATAGCTCTAATTATTATCAGCGAATACAAAGACTAAGATAATCTATCTAATGTATCAAAAATAAAATTGGAATATTGGAGAAAAAGAATTTTTCCTCCACTATATATGATTCTAGAATCATCCAGTTTGCAGCAATTATTTCGTTGAAACGTGAATTATTAATTTTATAAACAGCGAGTTAATATTGCAAGAGAAATATCTGAAAGATCTTTGAAGTTCTAACCAAGTTGTATTAAAGTTCTAATAAAGAAGACGCAGAAAAGTTTATACTTTAAAAGCTAAATTTTAAAAAAGAGGTAAAACAATTAGATATTTCAAATTAGATTAAAAAAATTAGTATTAGTAACTTAATTTATATTATTAATCTATTAATCGAACGATTATCTAATTCGGTATGATAAAGCTGTCTTCCTGTTTAGATTTTCTTTGTGTGTGTGTGTGTGCGCGCGCGCGTGTGTACACATATATATATATACATACATATACATACATATATATACATATAACTAGTTTCGTTATTCCAGATTTATGAGAATTAACAAATTCTTCGAATGAAATTATTTTAGCTGTTTTAATAAATTGTGCATCAAAAAATTGCTTGTATAAATTAAAGAACGTTTCTAGCAGCCGCCACGATACTCTTGCTCATACAGGAAAATTAACCGAATATTCTGGTTATTTTAATAATGAGATTTTATTTCCATAAATGTTTTTAACATTGAATATACGTGGTATATAACAAATTTGCTCTTCCGTAATATATTGTTAACGGACAATAGGATAAAATTTAATGGGTAATATTAGTTCGTTAAATCCAAACTTCAAATAAAAGATATTTCATATGCAGCAACTTAATATTTTATATTGAAGTTCTTTTTAGATAGCAATTTAATGAAAATGCATTTACCATGTTTGTTTCTTTTTAATGTTCTTCATACAAACGTATTTATTTTATTCTTATAATTTTCTGTATACGAGATCATTTCTCCTTCCTGCTGATGGAAACTAAATTGATTTCACTATCTCGTTCTTTACTGTTTTATACTGAAAGTATATTTCAATAAAATACTACCTTTTTTTTTTTTTTTTAAATAGTTTATTTAGCCAATATTTGATTTTTTGTACATTTTTGAGATTCACAATAAACAATGAATTTGAGTATAGTGTGTTTAGGCAAAAGTACCGATACGCGTCGGTACGACGTAGCCATGGTCTAATATGTGTCGTGGATTTTCGGTTTTTGCGTTTATTTTTTTGTTTTTTGGGTTTAAGTCGCATTGGAGCGTGATTTTTGTGTATTCTTGTGTGTGTTGTATTTTGTCCTGAAACTTGGCCGCAAAACAGGACTCCTCGGTGTATTACTTTTATGCGTTGTGGGAATTTGGGGGGGGATGAGAGGGAAGGGGAGGGGGGGTGTTAAATTATATTATTTACAATGATTACAGTATTTACATATTTACAGTACTTACATCTAGGTTACACGGTGGTAGGAATGGTTTTTTGTCGAATTGGTAGTTTTCACTTATATTTTCTTATGGGTTTGGAATCCACCAATATTTTTTTGTGTTTTTTCTGTGTTTGTCTTTAGTGTCTTTTTGGGGGAGGGCCATGTTGTACCTCCACCTGGTGTCTGCAGTCAGTCCGTTTAAGTTTTCCTCGTAGAGTATTGTCTTTATCCCTATTTTTCTTTTTATGTGGAAAATTATCGGGATATTGTTTTGGTCTTGGAGGTAATTTTTTTCGTCTAGGTATAGGAACGCTTCTGGGGGGATGTAGCCTGTTGTCATTGTATTTTTGTAATATAGTACGTTTGGGTATAAGCCGCTGAAGATTAGGCTGTTTTCTTTTATTTTTGACGCTTGTGCGAAATGATTTCTTGCTAGTTTTAGTATGTGACAGTCAATGCGGTGAATGTTGGCTAGGTCGTAAATTTTTTTGTTTTTTATATATTTTTTGTATCCGCTCTGTTCGGATCTGTACGCATTTTGGCAAGCTCTAATGCATTTTCTTTCGAAAACGCGAATTCTCTCCATTAGCGATGCTGGTATGTTGTACCAGATTGGGCAACCGTATGTTATAATTGGCCTAATTAGAGCTTGGTAGCATAATGTTTTTACATTGCTCTTGAGATGTTTCGAGTAAAATAGTCTTTTTGCTCTCCAGAATGCTTTATTGGCCTTGGCGAGTTGGGTTTCTATGTGTTGTTTGTAATTTAGTTTGTCATCTATGTTTATGCCTAGGTACTTTACGCAGTTTTTGTGCGGTATGATTGACTCTTCGGATGCCTTTTCTTTTAATTGGAAATTTTTGCAGTGTTTTCTTTCTGCTGGGCCGATTTCGCTGGTTTTGGGTTTGAACAGTATGCTTTCGCATTTGTTTGCGTTGATTCTTAGTTTCCATGTGTGGTAGTAATCATTGATTTTGTCGAATAGTTCTTGGAGGTCTGTGTTTATTGTTTTAGTTTTGCGGCCTGTTACGTAGATGATTTGGTCGTCTGCGAAGGCTATGGAGCGTTTGTGGGTAGATTTATTCATGTCGAACAGGTTTAATATGTCACTGTTGTATATGTTGAAGAGTAGCGGGGAGTTTACAGTTCCTTGTTGGAGTCCGTTTTTTATGGTGAATTCTTTGTTCGATGTATGGGGACCCTCGGTCATTAGGAATGTTCTGTTTGTAATCATGTCCCATATTATTTTGATTAAGTATCTCGGGAAGTTTTTTTTAATTAATTTATAAATGAGGCCTGTGATCCAGACTGTGTCGAAGGCTTTTTCGAGATCTATTAAGCAGGCGGCTACTCGTTGTTTTGCGTTTAGTGCCCAGCAGATGTCTGACGTGAGTTTGTTTGTCGCGTGTAGTGTGGAGTGTTTGTGTCGGAAGCCAAATTGGTTTTCTGGTATAATGTTTTTTTTTTTGCAGAATGTAGTTAGGGGGTTATTGATGACTACTTCAAATACTTTGCTTATGTTGGGGAGGAGACTTATTGGTCGTAGGTTTGTGAGTGATGAGCCGTCTTTATTTTTTTTTGTGATTGCTATTATTTTGGCTTTTTTCCACTTTTTCGGGAAGTATGCGTTGTTTAGCGCATTGTTGAATATTACTGTGTAGTACCATTTTATTTTGTTTGATAGGTGCTTAAGTGAGATGTTCGGGATGCCGTCGAAGCCGGAGGATTTTTTATTATTTAGCTTGGCGAAGATTTTGTTTAGTTGGTTATAATTTGTAAAGTAATTTATTTCTGTTTCTGGTTGTTTGGGATTGTCTGAGGTGTTTTCGTTTGAGAACGTGCAGACTGTTTTGTTTAACGTTATGTCTTGTTCTATTTCGTTTTTGAGTTTGTTCGTTTCTGCGATGATGATTCTGTTTAATTCTTCTCGGCCCATGTGTTCGTTTTGGGTGTGTGTTTTGGAGAAGTGAGTGCCTATGATGTCTAGTTTTTCTGTTGTTTTAGTTATTATGAAGTTATTCTCGGTGTCTTTGCTGGTGTTGTGTATCTCTATACCTGCTTCTTGGATGAGGGGAGCTTTCTCTGGGGGCAATTTGAGCGGAGTGCTGGGGTTTTGTTCTTTCGGTCTGAAGATTTGATTTATTTGTGGGAACATGTTGGCTGAGTCGTTTTTGGAGATATTTTTTATTTTGTTTGTCCAGTAGAGGTTTATAGAGTTTGCGAATTCTTGTTTCTGTTGTAATTTTATTTTGTGTAGTAGGTATTTTAGGTATTCTAATTCCTCTCTTTTGTCGTAAGAGTAGTTGTGTTTTATATTGTTTATTTTGGAGAGTATGTAGCTTTTGTCTCGTTGTAGTTCTTTTATTTTGTTGTTGATATATGGATCGCAAGAGTTTTTTTGTTTGAAGGTTGGGACGGATTTTTGGAGTGCGCTTTGTATGTGTTTTTCGATTTCGTCTATGTATGTGTCGATTTGTCTGTTTGTTAGGTTGACGTTGTTGTAGATATTTAGGTCGCATTTCTGTTCGAGTAGTTTTTGGAATTTTTTCCAGTTTGTCTTTTTGTATTTGTACTTGGGGGTTTCGGTTTGTGTTTCAAGTGTTAGGTAGTCGGATGTGTTTTTGTTTATCTGTAAGAGTATGGCTTTATGGTCGCTGTCGTAGTCTAGGGTTTTGAGCGTGTTATTTGGTCGTAAGTTTTGGATTTTTAATCGTGCATCTGTTAGGCATATGTCGAGGTATGAGCCTCCTTTTGGGTAGGAGGGTAGCTCGGAGCTGTAAAGGTTTGTTTTGTAGTGTATGCTTTTATTGTCTAGCCAGTTTCTGATGAAGTTTCCTCTCGTATTGTTTAGTGGGTTTTTCCAGCTTGTGTGTTTTGCGTTAAGGTCGCCGGCTATTATGTGGAAGTTTTCTTGTTTGTCGAGCTGTAAAAGTTCGAAGAGGTTATTGAATTCGTCGTTAAATTCTTTTTCGTTTCCGTAGGTTGCGTAGGCTGCGGTGATGAGTAAGTTTTCCTTTTTGTTTATTTTTATTTTTATGGTTGTCGTCTCCAGGGTTTTAAAATTTGTTATTTTGTCGTTTTGGATTTCTTTGAATTTCAGGGGGTTTTTTATGAGGATTGCCGTTCCTCCTCCTTGGATAGCGTTTGGTCTGTCGTGTCTTATTATGGAGTAGTTTTTGAAGGATACTTTGTGTCTTTTGTTCAGTTTTGTTTCTGAGATGAGTACGATGTCGGGGGTTTCTTTGTTTATTAGGGTTAGCATACTGTATCTTTTTGGTTTGAGATTAGAGAGTTTGCATTTATTGCAATTATTTTCAGGTGTTTTAAATCTAATTTGGATGTTTTATGTTGTGTTTGTTGGTTTGGTGTGTTTTGGCTAATTGTCGACTGCGATATCTAAGGAGTTGAAGATGGTGTTGAACCTGTCTTCGTGCGATGATATTGCATTTTTTAATTCGTTGAGTTGTATTTGTTGTTGATTTAGTGCTTGGATGATACATTTTTTAAAATCTTCGAAAGCGTTTAATATTATTTGTTGAGGGATGATCTCGGTTGTAATTGGGATTTGGTTTGCCCGCGAATCTAGTTTTGGGTTTATTGTGTGAGGGGGGTTTTCGATTTCCTGCTTTGGTCTTGCTTGTTGTTTCACTGCGTCCGAGAACTTTAGTTCTGGGGTGTATTTTCGGCTTATCTGTTCTAGTCGTTTGATTTTTGTTTCTTTGTCTTTTTTAATTTTTTCTGAAAGTTTTTGGCGCAGCTCTATGATTTTGGGGCACCCTTTGTATGACGCGGGGTGTCCGTAGCTTTTGCAGTTGACGCAGAATATTTTATCCTTTGTGATTGTATCGTCTTTTTTTATTTTGCACTCGCCTGGGCCATGGGGCTCGGTGCATTTTACACAGCGGTAGATTAGGTTGCAGTTTTGTGCTGTGTGGCCTAATCGTTGGCATTTGTGGCATTGGGTAATGTCATTTTTTCTTATTTTTTCCCACGTTATTTTATAGTAGCTTAGTCTATTTATTTTTTGTAATTTCACGACGTTGCTATTGGGGGATACCTGTACTATGTATATTGGGAGCAGTCTGTTACTTTCCCTTGACTTTCTTGTCGAGAAGCGCGATACTTTCGTAAACTGTATGTCGTCTATTTTTAATGCTTGTAAGTCTTCTAGTATTTCTGTCTCTGTGAGGTTAATGTCTAGTCCTTTTAATAGGAACGTGTGTTGTTTTTGTGCTTTTGGTGTGTATGTGTAGAACGTTGTGTTTGTTGTTATCAGTAATTCTTTTGCTTTAATGTAGTCGCTTAGATTATGTAGGTATAGAGCGTGTTTGTTCGCGTGTATTCTGTTGATGTGAAAGTTTTTGATTTTGAGAGCGTCTTGTAAGAGAGCAATGGTGTCTTTTGGGTCTTGATGAGTTATGTTGATTGGCGGGGGCCTGTTACCTTTTGTGGGTGAGGGGGCGTCCTGTTGTTCCTCTGTGGAGTGGTTGGTGGGCTGTTCCTGTTGTGCTTGTTCCATCGGTGTCTTTGTCGGTGGGGGTTGCTCTTTTGGTTTGATCAGATGAGTGTGTTGATTTTGTGGTGTCGGCGGCCTCCTAGGTGGGGCGAGGGGGCTGTTTGTTCGTGTGTCGTTTGATTTTTCTTGATTCTCTTGTTCCCAATGTGGACGTAGTCCTCCTGTTTGCTTTGATTCGCATTTCATTGTTCTTCTTTCTTATGGCTTCCACGATCGCATTTTGTATTGTTGATTCTTTTGTTGACGTTGCTTGAGTGTGATTCTGTTGTTGAGGTATGGTGGTTTCCTGTGTTTGTAACACTTCAAATCTGTTTTTTGTTGGTATCACTGGTGAGGGAGGGCTTCTTGTAGTTTTCATGGTTTTGCTTTCTTTGACGGTGGGATCTTGTGTATTGTTTTCTTCTTGGATTAGAACGAGATCTTCTTCTGTGTTTTCCGGGTTGTCTGGTAGTCTTTTGGACCTTCCCACTAGTTTTGGTTGTGGGTTGAGTTTCCGCGTTTTTTGCGCGGAAAGTCTTATGCTAATGTTGTTTTCTTTGTCCGTTTTTGGCGAGATTGCTTTTCTTTTACTCGTTTTTTTTGTTGGGATTACGGAGGGTTCCGTTTTTTTGCTTTCTGCTTCATTATCGATGTCGCCTATTTTTTTATTTATTTTGTTGTTATTATTTTTTTTTTCCTATTTATAGCGATGGTGTCACTAATCAATTTTCCACTTTCTGTCACTTTTTTCTTTTTTTTTTTCACTTAGACTTTCTCTACGCGAAAGATTGTCTAGTTGGCGCGCGCATTGTTCGGGTCTGGGTCAGCTGTCCCTTTTTTTTTTTTTAGGGCTGAGAGGTCCGTTTGGCTCGGAGGTTCGCAGTCGACTCCAATAAAATACTACGCCATGACATAAGTGACCCTTGGTAGAAATCGAACGTTCCTCTTACCGCAACTTCGATACTGTTGAATAAATATTAACAAAGTTGTTGCTTGCTTAATTTACAGATCATTGGCATTCAACGGAGTGTGTTAACTGGATCAGCGACAGCATCTATTGATCTATCAATATGATGTTTGCTTTGCTCGAAAGCTTTATTGGTAAGTCTATTTTTGACACATTTATGGATAATCATTTGAAAAATTATTTCATATTTCATATATGATCAGGTTGAAGTACACAGGCTCAAAAAAATATTCGCACACCTATAGACACGTTTAAGAATATATGTGTGTTACTGTACTTATATGTGCTATACGAAACATTTTGGATTTTTAATTAGTATTGGCTATAAATGGCAAACTCGCTTATCATGATTATATTTGTAAAATTTGAAACAAATCTAGGATATATATGTATGGCAATTAAATGATATTTTTTAACATTTTACACATTTAAAAAATTAAAGAAAATTTTCAAATCAGAGTATCTCATATACTTCGTGCTTTTTAATTGGTATTTTAAACTTATGTAATGGTAATCTTATTATACTTATATAACTCTATATACGATTTACATTTATATATTAAAACTTAATTGAATCATATTTTAATTGTTATCATGCTAAAACACATTATAATATAAATCGATTTTAATGTTTCTCAGGTTTGATTACCTTGGTCTTCACAGTTCTACTGACGCCCTATAAGTCTCTCGGCCAGAGTTTGCAGATGTGCGCAGACGGAGTTGCCAGTTTGACAGGACTTGCTGGTATTGTTGATGCGTTGATGACGCCACGCAACAGATTTTCCGGCTTTACCATGGCTTTCCTTGTATTCGACCTCGCTGCCTTTGGCCTTTCGTTTACATCTCTATCTGTGATCGTCGTTCGTATTTCCACAAACGTAGGGATGCCACTGGATGGTGACAAGTCTAATTCGGTACGTATTGTCTGTACTTTCACCGGTACTGTCCTTTCCTATTTCTTTTTCTCTGCTGAACACTATGTTGCACTACTGAAATGTTAATTACTATTTTTCTACGTTACTTTTGTTTTCTTTTCCTTCAGTTAAATTCTTCATTATTTAATAATCTATACAATTATTTATATAGTAAATAACAAGTATTGAAGTAACGATCAAATAAATGTTGGAGAGGACATACATATTTTTATTGAAAACTTTCAATAATTGTGCTGAACTATAGATGATACAATTATAATAATATTTTGTATTACGATTTGAATTATAAGATAACATTCATGTAAGCCAAATCTCACATTGTTGCCAGGACAATGCTAAATTAAATTTCATCCGGATAAAAATTGTATATATTTAAAAATGCTTTTTCATTAAACTAAAATTTATCTATCAAAATAGCTTCGCCTTAGATAAAGTATTCAATGCTTTATTACATTAATTAAATGTTTTTTTTAAAAAGTATTACGAATATTAAAAAAGTAGCTAAAATTGTTATCGAAAATGTACTAATATTTATTACTTACTAATAATAAGTTATTATTGCCTCTACCAGAAGAATTTTAACTAGCTGATGCATATGCACTATTTCATTTGCGAGAAGAGCATAATTCCAGAAAAAATGTCATTTCAGAGCTGTACTGAAAAATTGTTGATCGATCGTATAAAAAAATTCTTAAAGTGAAAACAGAAAGCGATTAACATAGCAAACGTTATATTATATTTCATGCTTAAGCTTGTAGTGCAACGATCGATTCATACGCTAATTAGTAAGCCATAAAAGATATAACTTGGAAGAAACGAAGCTGGCACCCCGCTGGGGGTAGCCACCCACACGCTATACTTATTTTTATTTTAATTTTTTTTTCACCAATAAGATATAACACTTTACCAAATGTCCTTCAAGACAAATTGTAAAAAAACCAAAATAAAAGAAAAAAGAAAAAAAAAAGAAAAATTAGTAAGCAATGTCGGTGGCGCAAATTCGTTTCCGATCGTTTTCTCATTCATCGGTCGGGTCGATGAGTTTCGGCGTCGCAAATCAACCAGAACAGGGCTTAAAACCGCTGGAACCGTTCGATCGCCGGAGAAAGTTTCCAATGCCAAGGCTAAAACGCGGCCAGGGCACACACCATCGTGAAATTTCACAAAATTACTTCGCCTCTAGACCCCGATGGAACGCGTCGCGCCTCTTCCGCTCAATGATCTATTTTTCGAGATACATTTTTCGAGATGCAGTAACCTGAATTTTAAAGGAGGGAATCGATGGATCGGAACTGCACTGTTTTAAAGATTAAGAAATCGTTATAGCGTAATTGGAATGTAAAGAAGCTTGGTGAAATTTTCGTATTTTAAATATTTTCTTATTTAATAGATTTTTATTTTCCAATGTGTATATCAGTATATCTTTTCCTGTTTCTTTTAAGAATTTGATGCAGTTTATATGTAAAAAAGCACGATATCTTATTGAAATAGAAACTCAACGATTCAAAATATTTCAATTTCATAAAATTTTAGAAGATCGTACGATGGAAAGAAATGGTAATGAGAAAAATATCGAGGAAATTCCAACTAAATTGGCTGAAATGATATATGAAGGTCTGAGATGAAAACCATGATAATCCACATTATCTATCATTTATGGAAGAGTAATTTAAAAATACGCTGTCAAGCAATTCTATATGAAAATTATACTGTCATTTTATTTTCGAGTTAAATGAGCTTCTAAATCTTGGCTTCTTGGGTAGTTAAAACTTCTTGGACAGTTAAAACTTCTTGGATAATTAAAGCTTCTTGGATAGTTAAAAAATATTAATAAGATCATTTTACAAATAATGTTAATCGTTCCTTACAAATTACTGTGTTTTTGTCATCTATTTTTGAAAGATTCATATCTTTGAATCTGTCAGGTTATTCTCTTTTAACTGTTTCATACTAAAATATTTCTTAAAAAAAAAAAAAAAAAAAAAAAAGAGAGAAGAACAAAAATTAGAGAATCTTTTCATGTTTTATATGAACTATATAGTTTTATATTATTCTCCAATTCGACATTTATACCTTGAATGTAATATTTTGAAAACGACCACTGTTACTAAATTTGTTAATTTTACCGAAAATTTATACATATCAGCAATTATTCACCTATTCAATTACTATACTTGTATAAATGTCTGTTATTATTTGTGAAACTCAGTTTTCTATTGTAAAAACTTGTTCGTAAAAAGTTAAACTTTAATAATATGTACGTGTGTATTCGTAGAGATCAAAGATGTACTATCTTAAGAATTCATAAATTCTTGTTATGTAATAAGAATCTAAATGTAAAGTTTCGCGAAAGAGCGGATTACGGAATTAATGATGGATCGAAGGTGTACGATCTGAAAGATTCATAAGTTCTTTTAATATACTTTGAGTCTGAGAAACTTTTTAAAAAGCTAGAGCATTGCAAAAGTAATAATTCATCGAAGGATTTATAAATCTTTGGATTTAACTTGAGTTTAAACAGCACTGGAAGAGAGGATTGTCGAAGTAACGATGACTTCAAAGTACACCGTTTTAAAGATGCATAAATCCTTATAAGAGGACTCGAAGCTAGGAAATTTTTCACGAAAGCAGGATTATAAAAATAACAATGGATTAAAAGATTTATAAATCTTCTAAATTTAATTCCAATCTATACAAATGTATACAGGTGAAAGGTGAAAAGGTGAAAAGGTGAAAAGGTGAAAAGGTTAAAAGGAATTAGAGAATTAATGATGGATCGAAAGTATGTTATGTTAAGAAAGTTAAGAAAATTTTTGTTGATTTCAAAAATGGTCATTTGAAAGATAAATGCACTTATCCTTTCTAGTGAAATGATCAAAATATGGTAATAAATGAACAATATTAATATTAAACGATAAGAGTTTTGTGATAATACTAGTATAACAGCACTAATATGAATTTTCAGTAAAACTAATAAATTTAGGGGCAATGTAAATTCTGTAAATGTTATTCAAAGTGTAAATATTAAATAAGAAGGTGGTACAAACATATTTCAACTCGTTTATAAAATAAACACTTTTGACAATAGAAAATACTCAAAGATCCACATTGTCTTAAATTGAAGAAATTCTTTGAATAGAAAATCGTTGATTCTAAAAAATAATGATGCAAAAAACATTCTAAAAAGGATAATAAAATAAATGGAAAAGTTTCTTTAGTTTAGACACGTTTTAACATCGCATCAACTCCATCACGTGGTTATTAGCGATAGCTAATAATAACAATATTAGCAGAAAGGAATTTATTATTATTAGGATATTCTAGTTAAATATCGCTAAATAAGGACATGCCTTTCAGGAAGGATAAGACGCGTGAAACTTGAGTTTTACCATTGAGATTTCCACCTAAAGCTCCTTTGATCTGGTATTTGTTACGAGAGTAATTGTATTTAAGACAATTTACAGAACATGTGTTTGATGGTAATTTGACAATTACAGATATCGTACGTTGGTTAGTGTTAGGTTTTGACGAATTAGATTTTGAGAATTAGATTTGTATGTGCAAGTTTAGTCTGACCAATTCTAAGTCTGTTTAATACAACTTCGTGTCGATGATCGAGATTCCTGAGACCTACGTTCTTGTTAAAAAATTCTTTATTTATTAATTCGACTGCATTCGAGACTGCTGAGTTTGTCCATTTCATTCGTTTGGCGATTCAGATTAAACATAGCTGTTCCAGTTGAATCGGAGATTTTTCAAACTTTTTTGTTAAAAATAAGGTAGGAACGTCCTTTGCTATCTTCTCCGCCAATTCATTGGAATATTCATCTATGCAAAAATAACTGTTTCACCTTCATTAATTACGGAGTGATTTGTTTCCAATATATCAAATGCGATATCATCAGATCTCTATACTTGATAAATGTGATAGCATCCCTGTTATCGGTGAGAATAGTGTGGTTTTTGATTGGTCAATTATAAGAAGTTGAATTGCTATTAATTCTGCTGATTTAATGCCAATATTGTTAGGTAATATAAATTTTAATATGTCATCTCCATAGACGATAGCACATTCCGATCGTGTTTTAGAAACCGAGCCATTAATATACTTTTATGGATTCTAGATATTTATTTAATAAGGGTTAATTCCTTTAATGATTCAGGATTTGTGTCCGATTTAGAATAATTTTCCAGATCGGAATTTATCGAAACATGTTTGAATGACCAAAAAAGAATTTTGGAGAATCTATGCCAATAAATTTAAGTAAATTTAACGTCCAATAATCGAACTCTATTCCCCTTTCAATTCTCGAAAATGCTCCAGGCGTAATTCGTGGTTGCGGTCTGAATGCCTACGAGATTCTTGCGATGAATAATTGCAATAAGTGCCTTGTGTATATAAGGGTTATAAGGTGGTTTATTTTGTGATTAAATATGACAACTCTACTGTATTAATTTATTGATGTGTTTAATATAGATTCCATAAAGCTTAATAGCATAATTCTATTTTAATATAAAGATAAAGAATAATAAATTCTATGCCTTTTTCTATGCTACAGAAATGATTGACCTACTCGTCAATCGCACAGTCCAAACCAGTGTGCCTAGAAACCAGTGTGCCTAAAATTTGCACAGTATACTTCTTTTATGATGTAGACATGAAATAAAGAATAATTTATGGAAACTACAGATCCCAAAGGGGCAAAAAGAGGTCTAATTTTTTACAGGGTAACCGTATCTCTATGTCCACTAAGTTTAGAAACCTGAAATTCGACGTACAAACTTTCCACTAGAAATAAACGAACACGTGTTTGGGCGTTTTTCGAAATTGAACCCCTAGAAACTGTTTAAAAAGAGTTTAAAAAAATAAATATAAATTCAAATACTGTTATATTATAAAGTAAATTTAATAAGATCCAAACTCATGTTCGTGAATCACTGTACATGTCAACTATTGTCAAAGCTAACCCTGACAAATGCAACCACATCACATTCACATTGAGAAAACAGATAACACCAAACATCTTCCTGAACGGCACGCAAATAACACAAACAAGGCAAGTCAAACACCTTGGACTTTACATAGATACACACTTCACATGGGGAGCACGAGGCGGGTATGGGTTCTCAGTGCGTAGCATCATGCCTTGAGAAACCCCGATGTATCTGATGTTCACCTATAGTCGGGTGGCGGCTGGTCGGCGCTGTGGCGCCCGTCAGATCGCTGATCCGGTGCGGAGAACTTCGGAGAAGTTGGTGGGCCCATATCTGTCAAGACCACTCACCTCACCTTCACGTGGGGCTCCCCGTCACCCTGCATCGGTCCCGACCAGGGTAGGGTGCGAAAGAGTGAGTGGCACCAAGACGAGAAGACGATAAAACAAACCCTTGATGATGAAGATAATGCTGATATGTCGGAAAATATAAATAATGAAGTTTACGGTGCAGGGGAGGGATACCCCAGTACCAGCGCAGACGTGGGTGGACAAGCGGGCTCCGCTGTGTCGTTAGCTTGTGACCGTGGCCGGATGGGGGTGGACCACCAGGCCCCCATTCATGTTATCGCGACTGGTGAGGAGGAAGAAGGAGACATTGAAATGGAAGAGGCTCCGATAGAGTAAGCTACATCAAAATTGATAAATGACAAATTGATAAATGATAAATTGATAAATGATAAATTGATAAATGACTATGAACTATTGTCTTTTTACAGAATACAGCGAGGTGCCGGGTATTCAACCGCCTTGCTTGGAACGTATATATAATCAACAAATAAAGGACGCGAAATACAGCACACTCTTCTCTTAATACTGAACATTTTACTAATGAATTATAAATAGCCTATATGCAAGTATTATTTACATATTTAATTCGCTACAAACTGCATACAATTATATGTAATCACATATAATTATATATAATCACATATAAAATAAATACAATTGTTTGATGAGATAAGCTACAAATACCACTTCCCAGTGACAATTAATCTAGAACTTATATTTGTCACCAAAAATTATGAACATTATAATGTAATGTGCGCTTTCCCTTTAATTAAAATTATAATACTATAATAACAGATAGACTGCACTGTTGCTCGTTGCAAAATGAACATCTTAAAATATCAACCCTGTTTCTACATACAACTCATTAATATCTATGTACAACTATTATGATATACTTTATACATTTCTCAAGTATGAATTACCACTACGTTCACGAGTGCTTAGAGGAAAACAAGATAAATATAATTTGTGTTTAATTAATTTGTTGTTGTTGGTGTTAAACGAGTCTGAAATGTAACGTTGTTGGGTCAAAGTAAATAGACTTTGACGAATATAAATTTGCTATAGTAGTTTCGTTCAACCGCCTAACAAGAGTACAAGAGTTCTTCCGAAGTAGGTACCCTGTACCTGTATATTTATCTTTACTTTTCAGTCGAACAAGTACCAGCTTACCATTCTTCTACAGTAACGTACCTCGTTAATTATTCCGAATATTTCATACGTCTTTATGCCTCATTTGTCTTTCATCGAGATAATATTAAACTTTATGACCCACCTTTTTTTACCAAAAGATTTTTTAAAAATCAATCAAACCTCACACTTTTATCAAACGAAGAAAATTGAAACTTGCTGTTTATATTACTATATAACAATAGTTATATAGTTCAAGTTAGTACATTAAATTACATCATATTTTCGTGTGACACTCAATGCAGTGAGGTTGCAGAAATAATAGGAGAGGAAACAAATTCAGCTCGGCTGAATATCGATTGACAAAAGTTTCAAGATAGACATTTTTTTTTCTTTTTTTTTTCTTTAATGTTGTTTTTTTTTACAATTTGTCCTGAAGGACATTTGGTAAAGTGTTATATCTCATTGGTAAATAAAAAAAAAAAAATAAAATAAATATAGCATGTGGGTGGCCACCCCCAGCGGGGTGCCAGCCTCGTGTTTTCCAAGTTATATCTTTTATGAAGATAGACATTTATACTAATGTGTTTTTAAATACTAATACATTAGTTAAATTACATATTCCATAAACAAATGTAATCGTACGTGTAATAAAACTATTTATTATTTATCTGTTGAAAAATATATAATAAACGTAAACATATTGAGTAATAAATATATAATTTTATTATACCATAAAATAAAAATTATTCTATATTAATTATTACAATAAATTATTCCATATTTTATATTCTAGTGATAATAAAGATTATATATCTATAAATCGTAAATATATATTTTACAATATAATATGCACTAAAATTCGTTGTTGAAGATAATTACCATATTTAAAGTCGAAAAAGGTTCATAAAATGCCAAAATTTATAGAAAGTCTAAGGTGATTAATAACCCAGATTAATGTAAATAATCAAATGTAATTGTCGCTAATGACCTCGTAATTAAAGTAACATCAATCATTAATAAAATGAAAGTACCGTATGCCATTACAAATTGCAAAGACCATCATTTATAATATACTTCTAGTATGTTATAATTTTTTTTTGTTTATGATTGTCCAGTGAATCTTCTTTTTCTCCTTTTTCAATCTATTTAAGAATAATCGTGATATATCTTTGTTCTCTAACACTAATATCTTCTTTCTAATTCTTCCGAGAATTTTACGCAGTTTACATGTCTTTTACATCTCTTGTTATTTATCAAAATTGATAAATGACAAATTGATAAATGATAAATTGATAAATGACTACGAACTATTGTCTTTTTACAGAATACAGACTCTGTAAGCTATAACTGGATCGTGTTACCCCTTAACATCAGTGAGGTATTGGCAGACTTCATCCTGGTACTGCTTAACTGCCACTTTTATTCAACTTTGTATCCGAGGGTGCACAGCTGTTTCCAAATAGAGACAATCGACGACGTAGGAAACAATGATGAAATCGAGATGCGTGACATGGTCCAGCAGTGGGTCGCCCGACACAGCGAGATGCCGGGTATTCAACCGCCTTGCTTGGGACGTATATATTATCAACAAATAAAGGACGCGAAATATAGCACACTCTTCAACAACAAAACAAGATAAATATAATTAAAGTAAGTACAGGCGATAATACTGCGGATATTTTTACGAAGGCACTGTGTAGAGAGAAATTTGAAAGGTTTAGGTCATGGATGAATGTAAACTAAGAGGAATGTAAATAAAGTAATAAGGTTTAAAGGTTCTATTAAGTAATTCGACGAATCATGTAAATCCGATAAGCAGTCGTTAAGAAGCATCTGGAAGAGTCGGTTGACAACAAGCGAGCGTGCGAGTAGGTTTACGAGGTCTTCAGAGTATAACATATGTGTATAACTGTTGTGTGTTGAATAAAGTGAACTATTTGAATTTCCGAATCCCTTCTATATCTTTACACTAAGTTATCAAATTCATAGTTTAATAAACAGGATATATACAAGGCACTTGTTCAGTTCAGCCTCACAATCTTCAATTTTGATGCACAAAGGAAATATTAATTGTTCATAAAGTACGACCTGCACTCTTTCTGGCAAACTATTGCCTATATAAAAATTACATTAAATTTGGAATAATATTGCTTTGCGTAGGTTCTGATAATAAAACAATTGAACTATTTTTAACTGGCATTTGATATATCTATATCAACTGTTTCTTCTTTCAGCAATGCCCGTTTGTCTTCTTTACTAGTAGACTTTTATGAGGGGTCGAAGCAAATATGGTAATCTAGGTGCTCCAATTTTATCTGAAGATCATGAACTTCCAAGTGCTGAATGGTTTACACAGTTTCTAGATCACTTTGATCCAACTGATGCGCGTGTTTGGCAACAGGTAATAAGAATATATTAAATATTTCTTAATTTTTATTTTATAATATAAATCTTTTTATTATTTTTTCAGAGATATTTCGTAAACGTTAGGTTGGGGTTAGGTTGGAGAGCACTATAAGAAAGGTGGTCCAGTATTTTTGATGATAAGTGGTGAAGCTGCAGCAAATGCTAAATGGATGGCAGAAGGTCAATGGATCGAATATGCTAAGCAATTTGGAGCGCTATGTTTTCAAGTGGAACACCGCTTTTATGGACAAAGTCATCCTACTTCGTATGTAACATTGTTTATAAAATATATAATTGATACATTTTAAGTTATAATGTTACGTTTTTGTTATCTGCAGGGATCTCGGCGTGAAAAATTTAATGTATCTTTCATCGCAACAGGCACTTGCAGATTTGGCTTACTTTATAGAATTCATGAATATTAATTACAAGTTACCAGCTGGTACTAAATGGATTGCATTTGGAGGATCATATGCTGGATCATTAGCTGCTTGGTTGCGTAATAAATATCCTCATTTAGTACACGGGGCTGTTTCTGCTAGTGGTCCTTTATTAGCAGAAATTGATTTTCAGGGTAAATATAAGATACACTTAAATATAAAAAATATTTTATTTAAAACAGAAGTGTTTTATATTAATAATTATACTTTATAGAATACTTTGTTGTTGTTGAAAATGCCCTCAAAGAATATTCTGAAGCATGTGTAAATGCAATACTAGAAGCAAACAAACAATTTCATATAATGTTACATTGTCCTATCGGTCAACAAGGAATAGCTAAAAAATTTATGTAAGTAAAAGTAAAATTCTTCATTTACAAATCAAATATATCATTATTGAAAAATTATTTTTACTTATAGTTTATGTGATCCAATCAACGAACATACCAAACGTAATGATATTTCGAATTTGTATGAAACAATAGCAAGCATCTTTGCTGGTATTGTACAGTACAATAAAGACAATCGTAATAATTCCGCAATGGCTAATTTAACTATCGATAGTGCCTGCGACATATTAACGAACGAAACATTGGGTATTGCTATTGACAGACTTGCAATTTTGAGCACTAAAATATTACAGGCATCAGAAAAAAAGTGTTTGGATTATATGTATAATAAAATGATTCATAAACTTCAGAACATAACATGGGCTAGCGAAGAAGCAGAAGGGGGTAATGTATTTTTTTACTTATACTATTGCTGTTTTAATTTTTATTTATTGTATTTTAAAATATATTTCTTGTAGGACGTCAATGGACGTACCAAACGTGTACAGAATTTGGATTCTTTCAAACTTCGACAGCACGCCCAAAATTATTTAGTGAAACTTTCCCAGTAGATTTCTTTGTACAACAATGCATTGATATATTTGGCCCAAGGTTTATTTAAAATTACGATAAATACATTTCTCAATTATGATAAATCATCAGCTATAAAATTATAACATTTCCGTATTCTAACAGGTACAATATTCATTTGCTGAATTCGGCAGTGAATAGAACAAATATTCTGTATGGAGGATTAGATTTAAAGACTACAAATGTAGTATTTGTACATGGATCAATTGATCCTTGGCATGTTTTGGGAATTACAAAATCAGCAAATCCGCAAATACCTGTCATTTATATTGATGGTGTGTACATATTAATTGAAATTTTTCATTTTTCGTGTAATACAAAAAATTTATTTATTATTATGACCATAGGTACTGCTCATTGTGCCAACATGTATCCTCCTTCCAAAAATGATCCACTTCAGTTGAAAGCTGCCAGAGTTGAGGTTGGACATTTAATAGATGAATGGCTGCATAATTAAATATGATATTTTTAACGCTGTGTGTGCTACATTTAACTACTTTATGATAAGTAGTTTTTTATTTTTTTAAACAAAAATGATGTATTAAAAGAATTAAATTTATCTTATTAACTTTTTGAACAATTTGTATTTTCCTTTATGAACCTCTGTGAAACAATTATGATACATAAATATTTTTAGTTGAAACAATTCGTGCATAACTAAGACTAAAACTAACTATGTACGTACATAACAAGTTACTGAAGATACACGAGTGTTCACCATTCTGTGTTTATGTTTAAAGAACTAGAACGCATGTATAGATACAATCAAACAAGTTTGCCCATAATGGCACTATTACAATTTTTTGTAGATTATTGAAGTATTAAATAAATACATGTACAAACTTACTACGAATATCTTACGTCAATCAATGAATAAATACATATCTATTAATTATATATGTTTTATTCTTGACAAGCATGAGAAAAGATGTTCAACTGGTTAAAATAATACTAAACACAAATAATTAATTAAGATGTTTTAAAATCTGCAAAAACAGATCCGACATGAATTTGAATAAGTGCAAAGTGTCTTAAAATGAGCACCATAACTAAATGAATTTTGATTCTGATATGTATAGCGTCGGCCTTTCCTTAACGGTACCATCTTCGAATATCGTTTCGTTATGAGTTTGTTCGATTCCTTTAAGGCGAGGCCAAGGTGCCCATTACAGATATTGATCAACCGAGTATGCGTATGATTTTCATAAAATATTGTCAATCCTATTATAATCGAACATTCTTATAATAGTTTGTATCGAATTCGTTTAAAAATTATTAGAATTCGTTTGATCAGTAATTATACATATACATATATTACTTTCTCATTTTTTTGGCATATCCTTCGATCAACTCGTGATCCTCCTACATTCACAACTTTCATCTTGGACTTACGCTACTGCAGTATACGGTATTTACATTACGTAACAAGGTAGTCGTAAATAATTTACTGTATAACAGAACAATAAATGTAGGATGAATTAGTTTTTCTATCTACGAATCACGCGTAAAAATTCTCCTACGCAACGTTTGAATTGTTCACCATGTTGTTTTAAGTTTCCATTTTAAATGGAGTTACAAATTATTTCATAAATGATATAGCAGAATACATGGATGGATGGTGATTTAATGCTAAAAAGAAGATGAAATATAAGAAAATTTATCCACATGAAACTTTATTTCTAAAAAAAATGATTTTAAATATTTGTCAAACGTTTGTTATGATATATATGCATTTGGTAATATTTTATTTTACTAATTTCTTCGTCAAATGACTACAAAATATTGTTCTAAGAATATTAGATATACATATACATATTTCTTGAAAAAATTTGGGACAAAGATTTATAATTCATGTTAAATATACATTCTTCTAAGTAAACTTTGAATTGTAAATGGAAAACAATATACATTTTTGATATTCTAACTTAGAATTAGCTGAATTACTAGAAACAGTTAGTTGAATTTTAAACACAAGATTTTATACATGTTTCAAAATGTATATGTGTAATTTAGATCTAGAATATTATAGAAAATGTCAACGATCCACCTCAAAAGATTTTGAGATAGATGTGCTTTTCTATAAAAAATAAAGTTATTTAGAAATTAAAATTGAAATTAAAGCAATGTATGAATTCATTAATTTTTTTCTTAAAGAATCAGATCAATATATAAAATTCACATACTACTGTATTGAAGAAATAAAAAAGAGATGTTCTTATATATAAAAATACACATACACAAGAAGTATTTCACTTATGTAAACAAATTTGTCTGTACAAATATTTTTAAATCCAAATATTACCAAATAAACATTCAATTAATTATATCTTTCACATTCAACAAATAATCAAAAATACATTTGCTGAAATTAAAACTCTATATTGAAAGAAATTTACCTTACATTTTGTACGTATTTCCTAACATAAAGTCACCATCTTCCAGTGCGTCACCATTTATAAAATATGCATACAGCATAAAAAATACAACTTGCTCGTGATCTAATCGCGACTCGTCACAATAATCGATTCACCGAAAATCTCAAAAAAATAAGCGGTTCTAGGTAACCGATTTTATGTTTAGTATCTGTGATGAGACTGAGACTGCCTCCACTCGGGCGTAGAGTTACCGTGGTGATGATGATGATGATGATGATGGCGTTTCTTGTCAGAAATGCTGGCGTGCTTGTTAGACGGGTACGTGGCTACATCGCTCACAACTAATTCTGAACCATCTCTCTCGGTGTTGTTGCCACGGTAATTTTCTCGGTATCCTGATTCATCCAGGGTCTCCTTGCGACGAAGAGGAGGATGATTGGTCTTATGACCGGCCGTCTCATGCAGATTTTCCCAAGCTTGACGGTAATATCGATTCAGTCCTCCTCGACTCTCAGAGGAACTGCTTCCAAAGCTGGCCACGGTATTGCAATCTGGAGATGCACGGTGTCGGTAATGCTTGCTGCTTCTACCGCGATTTCTGTGTGAATAGTTTAACAAATATTTATTATTATTTCAACTTCGAGACCTTTATGCATAATGATTTACTGGTAATATCTGTAGGTTGACAAAATGATAAGTTGTACAATTTTTCTATTTTATATAGAACATTAGTCGAATAAGACTATTGAATGGTAATTTGTTAAATTGATGTACAGAAGTAGTTTTCTAGAAAACTAATGTATAGAAGGTAACTTATAATTTGTAATATGTAAAATTTCACTAATAACATTAGTTGTATTGTGCAAGAGGGGCCAAGTAATATTTTATATTACTGTTTTATTTTTCTAACTTGAAAACAATACAATATTATTGTTGTGTTTAATTTATACACCTTGGATCTAAATTTATAGCATAAATGAAGTCAGGAGAGATTCTCTAGTTCAAAATAACACGAAAATAAAAAGATAAAATTGCGTCGAAGATTTCATTTTATAGAAAATCGTGTTTGGAAACTTATCACATAGGTATTCATGTATTTGATTGATTTTCGACTGGGTAGGAGTAAGGAATTGACAGGATGTTATTCTACATACGAAAATAAATTAAATTTTTTCGACCCGAAAATATAGAATAAGATTTATTCGCTTAGAGTTTAATTTTCAAGAAAATAAAATTTGAAAGTTTGTTGAATATGCGATTTCTTGACCGAATAGGATCAAACTTTATTTTCTTCAAAAGGAAGCTTCAAACGAAAAATTTCTATTTTACATTTTTATAGGTAAAATAGTCTCTTGTCGATTATTTATTCCTGTATAGCTGGGAATGAAGCAAATATATATGTACTTGAAAAGTAACACATATACATTTTTTCGAAAATAAATGCTTCGATGTAATTTTGTTATTTGTTACGGCGGGCTAGACGGTCAGTGCGACGTACCTTTCGGTCTGACCGCCGACGCCTATCTCTCGTCAAACTGACCTGCAGTAACCTAAGGAACCACCATAAACCGAATCTTTTCAACTTAATTTCGATTCATACAAATATTATTCGGTTTATGGATGGTCATTTGAACAGTCATTAGGTTTATTGCACTCTCTTGCTAATTACGGGGAAAGCAGATGTGTCCCGCTAAATGGCGGGTTTTTCCCAAGACCAAGGCCACCCATGAGCCAAATATGCAGGAGACTTTCTCCTCGCATTATGTTTATTAACTTCGGCTATAACCAATGGGCATCGCGGATCGTGTGAACAACGAATCCGGGTCCTTGGTTCGGTAAGGGCACACCCAAACCGATCTTTCCCCCTAAATGGCATGAGATGAGTCAGTCAAGTACAATTCTAGCCACCGAGGCAGTAACTTCAATTCACGCCAACGAGACAGTCGATTCTTGGCGTCAACATACTTCGGACGGTTCTTGCACTCATTCGGCAAGCTAGTCTAATAGTTTCACACGATATCGGGATTCATCGCGTTAACCGGTATCAATTTCAACATATTTCTATATACGTTCCAAGTGTTGTGAAAAGTGCGAAATAAATAAAAATATATAACTGGAGACTACAGTTATTTCAATATAACCACCCCTATTATCGTAACTGAAATCAGGGGATTGCCCTGCTCGCGGTGTCGATTCGTAGATCGTAACGGGAATTTACGACTCCCGTTGACGCGCCTAACGGAGACGCGTCTCCCCGCGAAAGGACGAATTAACATTATTTTTATTTTGAATTTAGAATCTCGCTGATTTCATTCGTTTTAGACCCATAGTGTATTTCTAATTAATAATTTATGATCTTCCTTCTTTCTTCTTAGGAACATATATATACAGTAAGCAAGATATATATGCGGTTTGTTGTATTATCGATTTGGCTTTCAGATATTTAGATTGTTCCTTATAGAAAATTCTTATTCAAATATTTCTGGTTTTTATTATAACACTTAAGTTGAGAAACTGAAGCCAAATCGATTGTTTCATTTTGTATTACGTATGTTTGTTTGGGAAACATAATTTAGCGAAGTGTAATTGAAGCAATTTGTAGTGAAATCATTAGCAATACCATCACCAATTTGAAGATGGAAGGAGCACCAAATAGTTAGATATAGATATATTAGGAGTTTATTATAATTTAAATCTCTTGTGATTTTTATTAAAATTATTTTACTATATATAGTGAGCCATTTTCTAGTAATCATCGCATTTTTCCTTCAGCATAGCTTATTGTACAACCAGAAACTTTATGAAACATTATCAAACTATGCTATTAAATAAATTTTAATATTCACAGATATAATTGTGAATACAGAGATAGTAAATTTTAATTTGTTGAGATTATACAAATATGTTTAGTTGTCAATTTAAAGTTCTATATTTACAGTAACTTCCAAAATTGTTGTAACACTCTTTAAAACTGAATAACTGCTTAAAAATAGGACCGCACGGTTTGAATATTTTTGATAAGTTAGGAGGATTGGTTTACTAGATGACGTATAAAAAAAGTTCTAAAAAAATTGCAATTGGTTGGAATCGTCAAGAAAAAAAGTAAGGATCGCATTTCCCAAAATTTTTTCTTGGAATTGTAATGAAACTTTAAACAACATTTCGAACATTTCTATCAGTTATACATGTACATATATGCCGAAAATTTTATTAAAATTGGTTGACGCGAAAACAAGCGACAGGCACCGAAAGACGTAAATTTCAGGCCATTTTTCACCATCTTTAAACGTTTGCAGCTCATAGCAACGTTAACCGATTTCGATGAAATTTTCAGCATGTATGTAACTGATATAAATGTCTAAAATGTATCGTTTCAATTTTCATTACAAGCTCAGACAAAGAAGTTGCGGAAAATATAATGTTTACTTTCTTTCTTGGCGATTCCGACCAGTTGTAGTTTTTTCAAAAAATTTTTTTATACTTGATCTAGTAAAATAATCTTCCTAATTTCTAAAAAAAATCCAAATCATTTGGTCCAATTTTAAAAAGGTTATTCAGTCTCAATGGGTATGGTAATTTTGAATGTCGCTGGAATTTTATACATTCAGTTTTATCGTATTCAGTCATAATTATATCATGCTATTATTTCTTATTATTTAAGCCTATAAATATCAGTTAATTAAAGTTATCTGACAATTTAATGATGCTCCACGTTTTTAACCCGAAGTAATAGAAGAGTTATAACAAATATAACAACAGGAAGTATTTTTACGACCAATGAAATATCGAAATACAAATAATTAAATGAAAGTTCGAAAACAGTTGAATATGTGCATTAGTACTAAATTGTTGAAACAATTCACATGTATTGAACAGAGGGAACATAGTGGGAAATAAAATATGGAATTACAGCGACATTTCAAGTTGAAAAGTTAAAACCTTAGAATTAGGTATTAATACACTAACAAAATATATAATCTAACTTAAATGTAACGACAAATTCTATTTAAAATTAAATTAAAAACAAAAAAGGAAACAAAAGATATATATTTCCATATTGCATAAATTGACATATAGTGGAAATATCTAGTTTGTGCAAACCTATAACATAAACCAGCAAGCAAGTAGAAACATCCAGTTTGCTCAAGTCCGTATAATTGACGAATGGAGTCAATAGGTTGATCACGTGCCGGTTTATTTGATTTAAACATTGATATTATCGAATCGAAACTATCTCTTGAATGCCCTTGTTCAAAAGTGTTAGGACATCTCGTATTTTTAATAAAATGTTGGTATTTGTTATAGATCATGAATTTTCAATTACAAGCCTGTTTTAATAAAATCATTATGTATATTAGTAGTGTATAATTTCTTCACTGTACAAATACTATTTCTTGATGTCTTTATTATATATTTAATTTTTTCCAATTTTGAGCTAATATAATAACTGTTTTATGACTTTTGAGCGATGGTGTATAACGTCCCTCGACAACAAGATTTGAACGTTAAAGAGTTAATAAAAAATCAGTGCGAATATCAGTTTAGAACAACTTTTCATGCGAATTGAGTTATGTTTAACAGTCAACAAAATATTATTATATTTCTTCCGCTAATTACTCGTTTATTTGCGATTACTTCGTCTTATTAAGCTATCTAGCAATTACTTTTCCTTTATTTATTTAAATCACGAACCATTATTAATCGATGGGCAAGTTATCTTAATTCAGAGACAAATAATTTTCAGAAACTGAGCAAATTTTTTCATAGAACACTTCATCCCATCAAACTCTAAACTTCTCACTATACGTATATTCTTCCCTTAAATCGAATCTCTTCCATTAAGGATAGTGCCCAATCCTATTTAAACGATGTGCTAAGAGAACAGTACACATAGATGAAGCTACTTGGGGGGAAGAAAGTGCGTGAACGCTGCATTGACCTGTGTGCGTCCGGAAGAAGAGGAGAAGCTTTAAAAATACGTGGTAATCGTGGTGAGCGGTGGTGAACGAGCTATCGCTATATATGGGTGCTCATTATAAACGTTGCTCGTTTACCTTGACTAGTAATCACTCGCGAGGGTGGCGCATGGCGGTTGTAGTGGTACGTGGTGATGGTTGATGTAGTGGTGGGCGGTGGTTGCGTGGAGGGTGAAGGCGATAATGGTGGACTATATATGTATATATATAGACTATATAGGAAGTAATTGTTTGATAATCTTAAAGGACAGGGTTGGAAAGGTATCCAGCGCGATGGGCCGCCGAGAGGCCGAAGGAATAAGGATGATCGGTGCCGCGGCGAGCCGTCAAGTCGCGGTGCCCCAGGTGCTGGTCGGGGAAGGGCAGCGCCAGTAGCGTATACCAACGCGAGGGCATCCCGGTGTCACCCCTTCCAAGGCCACCACTACCGCCACCCCTCAACGCACCAATCCCGCCAAGCCCCCTGCGACGCCTTCCTCTGACGCTGCCACTGCCGCTAGCCACCGCAACGCAAATGGGCTCAGTGTTAATTGTTATTTCTTGATCGTTACCTAGTTTCCTCCGATCAATCTTTTCCTTTTTTTCTTTTTTTTTTCTTTTATTTTTTCCACTTTTTAAAATTATTTCTTTTTTTGCGGACGTTACTATTTCTTTTTTAACCCTTTGCGATCTTATTCAGCCGAGATATGGGCACCGTGCTAGTTGGAATTAATTTTCATTGAACAGATACTGGTAATTAAATTGCAAATTCGAGGGCGTAAAAATTTATAGAATGTGCGAAATAATGTGCGAAAATATATAAAAAATAATCCAAATACTGTGCTCATTATAACACTTAATAGATGAAACAAATATCTGTCTTGATTTTATTTCTTTTTAATTATATTGATATATGTAAAAAATATATGCAAAATATGCATTTGCATAAAAATTCGCAGTTTACTGTATGTATATATATATATATATGTCGGAGATGAAAGGACACCGGGCCCCCCCGTTGGAATTATTTGGAAAAGCCCGAATACTGTAGCATTTACGAAATAACCCAGACACAGTCATTCGAAACTTGAGACAATGAGTTTAGGCTCGAGGCGACAACCGGTCGCCGAGCGTAACCACGGTCACGGGATAAACATTCCACCTAACAGAGATATAAAGTAACATAGCTTTCCTTTAAAGAATTGGCAGTACAGACACTTGACAATAAGACATTCCAACATCCCCGCAGCTCGCCACACACAGACCCCATTCTTTGGGCCAGATGATCGCCAGATGCCGATGCATCGTTTACAGTTTATGTTCAGATAACCTGAGGAACCGTTACAAATCTTAGGACTTAGTTAACTAAAGTCCTTCAGATTGACAAACAGTCTTTATTCTATCAGCCTGTAAATCTGTCACCTATTGCGGGAAGTTATGGGAAAGCCTGATTTGGTCACGTACGACGTTGCCTGCTAGGAACTCTCTCTCTAGGGCGGCTAGCATCCTTTTCTAACCGCCAACATAGAAATTGACCAATTAACAGCAGCGCCTATTTCCCTCACCCTCCGAGTGGAGGCTTTCTTTGACGAATCCGATGATCTCGTGCCCTTAGGCACACCCCATCATAGTTTTCCTCTGCAGCGTCGTCGCGACGGAAAGTCATTCTTTTCTGGCAATCCGATTAGCTAAGAGTCAATCAAGCGTTCCTAGTATCACGAGTAGTAAGTTGAGTCCGACTTAGACTTTGAAGCAAAGTATATTCGTTATCCCGTTGACCGTGGATTCGCTATATCGAACCTAGGGCCATTGTCATTAGCGTCCAGCTACCGCGTCCGATTGTCAATCTTGTATCAGCCATACTTGTGTAATAAATATCTGTGCGACAACCATGAACAACACTGGTGAAGATTCATTATACGCCCCTAACGCCAACCCGACATATATATATATATATATACATACTACTACCATACGTATACTAGTGGAAATCCTAACACTGTGTACTTATATTGTATATTAATATCAATATATAGTAATAGACATTAATACCAATACTAATACTATGAGATATTGAACATCATCCTAATAATTTTACTTTTGATAAATAAATAATTTGTTGCGGGGTTAGGGATTTCCACCTTTTGCACTCTGCGCAAGCGTGTCTGCTTAGTTACTTTTCAGAGATATAATGTTTGTCCAGGCGAGGTGCTGACGAAACGTTTCAATAAAAGCACAACAATATGCATATAGCAAGTGGCATTAATATTCGGCAATGTATTACGGCAGATATTCTGTTACTGTACCTACAGATACAATTTTCGTAGGACAAATACAGATTATATTACTGTGTCTACAGATACTTGTCCTACAAAAGTTGTCCACTTGGAACATCATTTTTATTCCAAATAATAAAGGAAATTGTCACTTGCGAAAGTTGTAAGGTTAACGAATGAAGAATTCACCACTCGATTTATGTAACAGACGAAATTACAATATATACTAGGCAGTACTGCTACCCACCGATGAATCAAGAGAAGACACAGTCTCGATTTGAAGCTTTGTTATTCCAAGAAATAATTAGACCGTCCACTTCACCGTATAACTCTGTTTTATGGGTTGTATCGAAAATATCGGACGCCGATAACACTGAAGATGGGCGCAGGATAATTAATTTTCGTGCATTGAACGAAAAAACCAAAGCGACAAGTATCCACTATCTCAAATTACCGAAACTCTGGACCCACTGAGAGGTGCAAAGTATTTCTCGATCTTTGATCTGGCAAATGATTTGCAACGTTTAATATATCAAGTATTAACTCAATGAAATATAAATTCAAAATTATTTGAATGATGTAGAAGTCTACTTTTCATCTTCATAGGAAGTTAAAATTTAAAGATTGTTGAATCATCTCAGAAATCGCGGATTTACTTTCCCAACTAATATAAGCGGAGTTTTGCGTAAAGAAATTACGTACTTAGGGCATAATTTTTACCGACGGTGTCAAACCAGGTCCAAGGAAACTCCATGCGGCAGAAAATTGTCTTACTCCAAAGTCTAATCCAACAATCCAGAATCCAAGGACGTCAAACAATTCTTAGAATTGACAAGTCACATATTATCGTCGTTATCAGAGACTATTATGTTAACGCTAGTATCAGTATTCAGCTACTAGTATCAGTATTGAGCCAAGATGAAATTGGTCGCGATTTACCGGTTCCATATGGTTCTCGCAATTTATACCCAGTCGGAAAGAATTATTCAGCAACTGAGAAAGAATGCCTGGCTATGATATATGCTACGCAATATTTCCGACATTATGTGTTCGTAAATTTGCACTCATTACTCACTATCGACCCTTAGTTTAACTATAGTCAGTTAAAGATCCTATTTCCATTAAATGGAAATTAATGTTGCTAGAGTACAAATGCAATATCGTACTCAAACCTGGGGAACGAAACCAGGACGGAATCGTGCTGTCTCGTAATTCAGTGGTCTTCCTTTAATCGTTCTTCACTTATCCAAGATAAATCGGTTATCGTGTTTAAGGAATAGAACGAAATCCAGGAAGGTTTACATACAGCGTACCTTCTAGCAATTCGAACGAAGAACCAATTACAGCGCCACGTCCATCCGTAAAAAGAGGAAAAGTTCACCAGGAAGCAACCAACACAACAACGAAAAACTTTGGTGCACCGTTCCTCAAATTCACATGGAAGGCGTTATAAACTCATACGATTCAATCATTTCACGATAAGTCTGAACAATAAATAAAATACTAATAATTCAGAAAGGGATCTAATAACATTGGACGAAGGAGAAACCGAAGAAACTACTTCACTTGAAAATCATAACCCATTGAGTGAAATAGAGAAATCACGCGATTAAAGCCTGCAATCCCGTCTATTCTTAGTCTATAAGAATATAGACCCCAGAAATTCTGGAAAGCACTTGAACGCAGTTGAGAAGTATTGTTCCCGATGAAGAATCTGATACAGATATATCTGTTACGTCGGCCGACTCTCTACCTGAGCCGGACCTCACATCGCGGACGGATGGCAGCCAGATGTCCGCACATCCTTATCGCGTACTCTTGAAAACACTCGCAGCCTGACTATAAATCTCAGAAAACTCTGGCGAAAGTCTTTCATTGCAAACAAGGGCTTTTCCACGAAAGCGTTTTCTAAGGTTTCTGGTTAGCGTCTGGAAAACACGTGAACGCTAAGTGTTCACACGTGCGATGCCTCCTACTCCCAACTTTCCATCGAGGGTGGCTAATACCCTTCCTAGTCCATCGATAGTCTTACTAACCAATAGAAACAATTTCTATTACCCTCACTTCTCCAACCAAAAACTGTCATCAACAAATCAGATGATTCCGTGCGTTAGACACACCCATCCTTAGCTCACCTCCGACACAGCATCGTCACTAGCAAGTCAGTTCGTCTTCGTCGTCAATTCAGTCAACACGTCTACAACGATCACTCAGTCCAACGAACTCACTGAGAAGCATCGTAAAGTCGCAATCTAACATTCTAACCGATCAGTCGCAGTCGAAAACTCTCTGTACGGTCGCGTCCAAATCAGTCACATTGTATAAGATATAACTCGAACATTCTAGTGGTAACTTCCGATACTATTTAAACCGACACCTTATATAAACTGTAAGTATTACTGTGATACAAATATATATTTATTCTACAACCGTAGAATAAGTTGCATTCAGTGAATCACCCCGGTTATCCTAAACGAAACGCGGGGAGCGACCATTTCGCGGCGTCGATTAGCCGAATCGTAGCGAGAATTTACGCCTCTCGCTGACGCGTTTCCTCGCGACCGCGTCTCTTCGCGAACGGTCGCAACAATATCACTCTCCTAAGATTCACAACCCGAGGTAGAAGACAACCACGAGCCCTGTAAAATAAACATATACGGAGAAATATTTATCGCTCTAATGGAAAAAGATGTACATTTAATATGTACATTTAATAAATCCGTAAATTGTTACTTAAAAGCTGCCAGGGGAAGAATTCTTGCTGATGTCGGTTACTTGGAAAAAAGTCACCTGCCAAGGAGAATCCGCAGGAAGGACAATTAACCATTTTTTAATCAATTAAGAAATTTTTCCATGAAACTAAAATAAATTGGTCATAAAATATATCTTTGAAGAACTGAAAGACGAAAATATCGTCACAGTACTACGAAACTTGAAAACTATATTCAAGGAAATGAGAACAATAGCCGTTATATTGTCATTGGGAAAGAACCAGAATCAACCCGTCATGCGGGAATACTAAACTCTCATCTGAAAAATACTCAAAAACACCAACGTAGAAATTACTCCATATATGGAAACAAGTATAGCACCTCCAGGGGATATTCGAGAAGAGTTCATAGAAGAAACACATAGCAGTATACAAACGAATCATCAAAACCTAAAGATGCTTCAGAATAAGACATTCATCTCGAGGAATGAAAAACGATGCACAAGAATTAATCAGAAAATGCAAAAGCTGCGAAAAACAACAGTTGGTAAGAGCGAAAATTCCACAACTCATGTTTATTACAGACAATATATAGAAAAACCTGCCATGTACCAACGATGCAAGACAACGTAACCAAAAACTGCATAGCTGTTGCGATATCGAACACCGGAGCCACAACAATAGCAGATACCTTTGCAACGATTTTAATTCCCATCTTCGGAACATCACGTGCAATCCTCACAGACAAAGGAACAAACTTTTCAGTTGGATTCAGAATCAATCTTTCATTCGACTCAGGAGAAGTTATATTTTATGGGAAGTCAAATGTTTTATTACGGTGAAGTTTTGAATGATACAAAGTCGAAACTGGTAATGGCGATAACATACCACGGTTCCACGGCGTTAAGTAGGACATAGTAAATTTAGGTATCGACCGAGCGGAAAAGGCTCGTGGATCTCGCGCCTGGCGCAGACCAACGTTGAATATTATTCCACGTGAGAATTACAGGACCGTTTTTTCAAATTATGGATAATTTCGCGGAATTCTTTTTTATGAGATAGACGTGATCAACAGTCGCGCAAGATGCAGCGAGAACCCGACGACGAAATGTTACCATTGATTGAAACAAACTTTACATAATGCGCCGGTATTAATTTCTAGAGCGTTTTAATTAAATGTATTATGCCCGTAAAAATACACACAACAATACGACACAAATAATAGTAAATCCTAGGCTAAATTTAAAAAATAGTATTTGTAGCATCCATACTATTTCGCACTTTTCTATAATGGAATTGACCGATATGCCTTTTAAGGAATTCGTATCATTTAAAAATATTATTTTGTACTTAACGTGTTTCTATATTTATTATTATTTTGCTATTATCCTATTAATTTGAGTTATAATGTGAGGTAATCTGTCGAGTAATCAGTAAAGAGCTAATTATAATATTGTTTTTGAAAACAGATCTGAATTAATGTCAAGCCTCATGGATATTTTCCACCGAGTCATTAATATATAAAACACGTGAAATCTCGGTTTTCACGCAGTCTGACAGGACGAAAGAAGGAAATTTAACAGGAACGAAGGAAATTAGTGTATGAACACGCCGTTCACTTACGATCGATCAAGGTAGAAAGTGGTTACGGGGACAGTGTAGGGCGAGCGAAGAATAGTGGATAAGAATGGGAAACGGATCAGCCGAATGACTGGCAGTCAGAACAATAGGCCTGGCGAATTCTAAGTGCTCCGCGTTTTCATGTCAAAAGCAATGCACGTAGCAAAAGGGTAAAGAGAGAAACGACCTTATAAATGATATTTTGTCGATTACACGCCTGTCAGGTTTGTTTACTTACGTTACTTACAGTAACGAGCAAAACTATAGTAAGTGCTATTTTATCAGAATGCAAAACAATGACGTGTGCCTATGTGGGTGTCACGTTTAACTGTAGTTACAAAAATCTGAATTTTAGAAAGAGAACGTTATTGTGGAAGTAATGATAAGTAGAGTGCGCGTGTTTGTGTAAATTCATATTTTTATAAATTGAAAAAATGAAATCAGAGTAGACGATTGTTTTATTATAAATATTATAACGAGTACTATATCGCGTATGTTTCATAGTTCGTTCGGTCTAATACTTCATATATAAAACCTATAGTAGTCATTGTTGTCTATATTTATTTAATTAATATTTATTATTAATATTTATAATAAAACAATTGTCCATGTATGAAGCATAAAAGTTTCAGCAACTATATCATACATGGCATTAGCCTTATGTTAGACATTATTTTACATTAGGCTTTGATTCCCAATCTCTCGCTTGCGTGAACGAGAAGGATTAAACTCTTACTTCTTTGGAATTGAAACTTAAATAATTCAGTTTAATTGTTACGACCGTTCGCGGAGAGACGCGGTCGCGAGGAAAACGCGTCAGCGAGAGGCGTAAATTCTCGCTACGATTCGGTTAATCGACGCCGCGAAGTAGTCGTTCCCCTTGTTTCGATTAGGATAACAGGGGTGGTTCAATGAATGCAACTGTAGGCTACAGTTATATTATATATATATATATATATATTTCCATCAGATTAAAACACTCACAGCGTAGATAAAAATTATTTGATTTCGTCGTGTCGGAAGTACAATGATTGACCCGAGAGTTGATAGAGTTAGCGTGTTGATTGCCGAGAACTTGTTAGAATTGTAGAGTTGACTGCCCGATGATCGAAAGAGCAATATTGTTGACTGTCCGAGGTATGTAAGAGCAGTAGTTGACTGTCGGAGATGTGTAAGTGCAGTAACAGTCCCATCTCGTGCTATTTAGGAGGAAAGCTCGATGTGGGTGTACCCTTTTTGAACTAAGAACGCGGATTCGTTGATGACAGTTTTTGGCCGGGAAAGTGAGGATAATAGACATTGTTTCTATTGGCTACTAAGATTGTCGATGGACTAGGAAGGGTCTTAGCCGCCCTCAATAGAAAGTTGGTAGTAGGAAGCATCGCACGTGTGTAAAACTAACTTTCACGTGTTTTCCAGAACCAAACCAGAAACCCCAGAAAACGCTTTCGTAAAAAGATATTTGTTTGATCTGAAAGACTTTAGCTAGAATTTTCTAAGATTTATGGTCAGTCCTTGCGAATCGGAAGGGGTACGCCATAAGGATGTGCGGTCATCTGGCTGCCATACGTCCGCGATGTGAGGCCCGGTCCAGGTAGAGAGTCGGCCGACGTAACATCAATATTCCTTTGAAATTACTTAAGTTGCGACTTACAGAGTACACGTAAATACCCCGACCATTACACTAAATAATTGTACGTCCCTGTTTATAAAATATGTACGTTGTCATTTATTATATAACATTTTGTTCAATCGTAATATCCAGCCAGCGAACTCACACCCACAATGATATACCTTTGCCACTCGAGGTTTACCGATTAGTTGAACGTTGCCAGTTTGCTACTAATACTTCCTGCCTTCTCTTCGTCAGTCATAAGCCCGCGTCGATTTGTTCCCACGCCTTGGCCTTTCCTGTAGCTCCCGTATATACGTCTCATCGATTCGTACACAATAGCCAAACTTCTCGGGCTCCCTTTGCCATAAGTTGATTCGTCTTCGCATCTATTTTCTCAGCAGTCAATGCAATTAACGACACTGGATTTGCCTGATTAGCAACTCCATAACCTAAAAGTTAGCCCGACTACATAGTCGCCACCTTTAGCTCGTAACCATCTTCTATATTTTGTATTATATTTACATTTTTATTTACAGTCCTGCATGTAACTGAAACAATAAACATCTTTGGTGTAAAGATATAATAATTATAAAAGGGGAAAAATTAAGTAACTATAAATGGTAGAATATTCCGTAGCTTGAAACTTTTTATTCATATACTTTACTTTTTATTTCTTTGTAATACAAAAATAGTATATCTCATATATCTTAATCAAGTTTCTAAACACCTCTTTGAAATTAACAAACCTGATTGAACAGTCAAGGTGGCTATAGTTATTAGCCATTTTAAAATAAGATTTCCTTAAGTCCCCTATCGAGGGAACTTGGGTGAAGGTCTTATTTGCGCCTTTTGACGTCATATGAGATTTTCTTATTTCACAAGATCTTTGCTAAGCAAATCCTTAAGACACGCCCTTAAGAATAATCTTCAATCACAACTATGAAATCAAAAGACATCTGACAACTCTTCTTGAGACGATCTTAAGTATAAGACTGAGCATATCATATGGGATGCAATTTTGAGCGCGAGAAACCTAATGTTCCATAGGACGTAGTAATTGCATTACAAAATAATATAATGTTCAAACAAAAATTTTTACAAAGGAAAGTAGCAAAAAAGAAGTGGATGAAATAGTGAGACGGGTTGCTGAAAGCATTCTGGAGGCAGAGGTCAACTATTGGACAGAAGTGGACAACCACTCAATTGTCGAAATTCTAGAAACAAGTAGAATTTGGCATTCCTTAAATTTCTTAAATTCGTTAAATTACAAATTAATCAAGGACGAGCAGTGGTTTGATATTCTCGATCCGTTCTTAGCTTTTGGATGAACAGGAACTTTCCTCCGAAACGCAGGCTCGGGAAGCATCGTCCCACGAGCAACTAGTAAAGAAAGGAACAAAAGCCGAAACAACAGAGAAGACAGAACATTTGAAAATGGTAAAGATGATAAAGGAACAAGAAAACTTTTTACGAAAGATAAATCGATCACAAATGTTTATGACAAATGTAATAATTAATGTAATAATTAAAGCAATTATATGCTTCATTATGCAAAGTACTTCTTCAATATTCGAAGAAAATAAGATACGTAATTATATTTGATAAGTGAATTTCATGCAGTGCTATACTAATGGTACGCAGAGATTCGAGGAGCAATACGTAAATGTTTGACTTTGTGACAATATTAAGTTCAAAGAATGAATGGCTTATATTAAAAATAATGAAAAATAATTTTGGAGATTAACTAAATGAGGAGAGTTTATTTTTATTGTCCCTTATTATAAAAATCATCAAGCAGCGAATGAAGTTGCGACCATTCGGTAATTAATTGAGACTTTCCTGAAGAATTAACGAACACAAATTTAAAGTTCGTACAGTAAATACCTCGAATTTAAAACGAAACGTAGCTTGTAAGATAAAAGTATTGATTCATTGTTATAAAAAAATAACAATAAGCTCATAAAATAGCACAAGCACATTCTTTACATTGAATAGACAAGAAGAAGTAGAAGTATACACAAACCAATCATACTTCTGCCATCAGAAACAAATATTTCGGAACTGTATTACATAGAATATTTCTTTCGTAGTTCATATAGGAAATAAAATTACAACAAAAGCTACTATATGGACTAAGCAAGAAAAGATCTAAACTAAGAATAAAAACTGTACGCAAGAGTAGATTAAAATCGAAATTACTAAGAACAACACCGAAAACATTATGGTATTTGAGAAGCGATGACATAGTGAGTATCCTAAGTGTCCCACCAGTTGAACAATTGCTCAAGACTATTGGCTAAAAACACTGCATCAATGCTCACCAAAATTCGATGATAAAATAATATATAATACCAATTGTAAGAAGATTAAGTAGATTACATCCGGCGAACATGTATCCCGATGCGAAAGCAAATGATCGCAGGAAGATTGATAATGAGCAAAATGAAGGAGTAATAGAAAAGTATATAAATATATAAATATACACGCATACATACGTATGTGTATATGAAAATGAATAAATTACTGCACATATATGTATGTACAAAAGAGATTTGAACATTTTTTATACACATCTGGTAAGTAGCCAGTTTTTTCTGGATACCATACCCTTGATTTTAGAAGGATCTTCGCAAATATTTTGGATGTTTCTGCGTCATTTCGCAGGTGTATCGTAAATTCTTACTGAATGCAAACTTCTCATTACTACATTGCCATGTTTTGACCATTTTCGGAGAAGGAACTAAAACAATTTTGAAAGAAACAGATTCATTTCTGAAGTCAAAAAGAAACCCACGTTCGAATACGTGGGTAAACACGGAGTAATTTGTAGATATTTTCATATGTGTATACGAAAATGGATAAAAATATAAATCAATAAATATATATATACACACACATATAAGGCTACTCCTGTGAGACTTCAGAATGAAGCCTCATACTTCCGAGATATCCCCTCGTAGAGATTTAAAATTTCAGTTTGTCTTAAAATTAAGGTAGTCAATAGTAAAGCAAACAATCAATATATAAATAAATAAATAGTTTAAAACGTAATTAACTAGTCAAAATAAGTAAATAATAAATAAATTATCCGTAATTAAAATGACTAGTAATTAAATCCTATATGTACAATTGATAATAAATAGTTAATAAATAAATAATAAAATAATTTTAAATTCTTAATTGTCTAAAAACAAGTTGCATGTCTCTATTGAACTGCGCAACACATTCATTATAATAGTTTTCATGTCTTTCTTTGATATGTCAAGTGTTTTGAAATTGTTTATCGTTTCTGGTGTTATTGTCCCCCTACTGCCGAGCACCACAGGCAAAACAGCTCCCTCATTGACGCCATATCTCTTTTTGAGTTCATTTAGACAAGTAGTGTATTTGTCGACCTTCTCTTTTGCTGCTTTTTGGAGATAATCTCTATTCTCGTAGCGGACTGTTACGTCGACCACGAGAAGCCGTACCTCGTTTTTCACCACAAGGTTCGGTTTAAGTAGATTCTCTCCAATATTAATTGTAGCCTTGACAAATACTTGATTGTTGACTTGTAAATTTTTGGCAAGGAGAGTTTTTACCTCGTCATGCCTTTTGATTCTTAGGCCTTTAGTGTACTGGCAAAGCCCTAAAATGTGCCTTAGGGTCTCGGGCTGGGCATGACACCTCCGGCACATAATATTGATTTTTTTATCCGCTCTTGCCAGAGCTACTCTGACGCCGAGGGTATTAGTTCTTAATTTCAGAGCGTCAATGAAGCGAGATGGCTTTTACAGATGGTACTCTTTGAGCCAGACGTTGCCAAGTTTCTCTCTTGCGAAGTCAACCACACAATTTTCTGGAGCTTTAGTGGCGAGGGAGCTGCGGGTTAGTGTGGTACTTACCGAATAAAACCCCACGGTGGCCACATCAAGCCCTGGAGCCGCTACAGTATTAGTTCATAGGCTCCCTCCACGCTGTAAGACCGCAGAATTGATCTTGATCTAACAGCGCGATGCGCGGCGTCCGCGCTGACCATAGACTGAAACCTATGAAACTCCTAGTTAAATGAGATTTCATACTTCCGAGGTATCTCCTCGTAGGGATTAAAATAAAATCAAAACTAACATCGACACTCACGTCAATAATAGTGATTAATAATTAACTAAATAAAAGTAAATAAATAAATAATTAAATAAATAAAATTTATTTATTAACTTTATTTGTTTATAAATTCATTATTAAGCATTTAAATAGATCAGTCGGTAATAAGTAATAAGTTAACAAATAAATAAATAAATAATTTCATCTATCTAAACATATGTTGCACATTTCTATTGAGCTCCGCAAAATATTCATAATAATCGTTTTTATGATATTCTTAGTAATGCCGAGTTCGTTAACGAAAAATTTCGTGAATCAACAGTCTTGAAGTTCTATTTTCTAGAATTAAAGGATTGAGTGGATCGTCTGTGGCCCATAGATCTTTGTAGATACTTTTCACCTCCCTTGCTTCATGCGGCTGTTTGGCTGGCTCCAAATACACTGCGACGTTATTCACAATAACATCGGCTAACTTCCTCGAACATTCTTTAAATATCTCCTGACAGCGTACGTATTGATATCGTTTCACCTGGTTTTTAGTCTTCTTGCTATGCCTTCCTCTTCTGCCATCCTTTCCTGGCTTGTTCTGCGGCTTTATTGTTCTGCCATTATCTTCATCTTTATTACTTTTTGACAATACTCCATATAGAGATGTGCTTATAAAATCGTCGACATTACTGATTACTGCTTCCCTGTTACTTTTATATTCGGCCTAAATTAAGTTTAATTGAGTATAGACGTCATGAGTTGGAGGGGGTACCTCAGTAGGATTCTCAATTTCTATTTTTAAGTTACGCCACTACTCATTACTACTGGAGAGTCAACCACTCAGAGATTATATTTAAGAATCAGTAGAAATGAAGGACAAACTCTTAGTACAGCATTTTTACCAGCGGGTCACATGTCACTTTGTATGGAGATTGTAGTTCTACTAGCATTAAAATATGTTCCTCGTCATTTTCTTTCAACTCTTGTATTAGCTACCTAATTTAATTCCAATTGTTTTTTTATTTTTGCACGTGGAGAAGTCCTCATGCAAACTTCGTCCCTGCGGGCAGCAGCGGAGCAGTGTTGGACTCTTACCGACTAAAACTCCACGATGGCCTGCCTACGCGTGGTCTCAGTTTTTGCTAATTACTATCGGTGCATTCCCCGCGGCCCCTTAATCGAGTCGATCCTAATGCATTGGCACGAGTGGAGGTCATTGCCCCTGACGTCATTCCCCTGCTAGTCGCCGCCCGTTGGGGCCGGCGTCGGAGGGGCCCTGAGTGGCCTGACCGCCATCTCCCTCCAGTGCGTTATCCTACAAGTGCGAGAGTTTCTTTTTCACTCCCTTTCTGCCCGCTCCTTTACGGGCATAACTCGCTCGTAGAAGAAGCGGATAGCTTCATATTTCTGCGGCTCGCTCAGCAACGCTTCTACGATCGCCGAGAGAGGGGGTCAATCTTTCGCTTATGACGAGAAGCAAGGTGTAGCGGAGCAGCCGGACAAAACTCCAGCGTGTGCTGCGCTGTGTCCCTGCCCTCCCCGCAGTGGTGACAGATGTCCGTTGTCTCGCATCCGACTTTCATCAGGTACTCACCGAACACGCCGTGTCCTGTGAGCACCTGGGCCATCCTGAAGGACCAGTAATGTGAGCGTTTGAGGGCTCGACCTTTGGTCCACCGCGCCATTCCTGGAGTAAAGACTCATACTGGCTTTGCTTTCAGGTGCTATTCAACTCTCGTCCACTCACCAGCGCCGCTTGCCCTGGGAACGGTGCGCGTAGATGGTCGGCGCGCAACTGGGAAAAACCCTGTCGTCTCCATGCCGCTCATTGGACAAGTTGAACCTACGCTTTCGGGCGGCAGTTCGCATAACCGGTGCCACGCGATGCGTGCATCGCGCTGCAGCTTTACCAACGAGAGCTACGAGGAGGCGGAGCTGCCAGCGTAAAGCTCGGTCCCAGCAGGTTGGCTCTCCAGCCGATTATTCCTGCACCGTCTCGGCACCCATCGTATGGGTTCCGCCTGCGCCGACGGTCGCAGTTATCTTCTCCAGCTCGCATACTGCGTGCTTTTTCTGTGTCTTGGTTCTTTGTACTGTTATTTTCCTGGTTCTATCTTGTATATTGGTCTGGCTTCAGTCCAGTGTTCTGTTTGTTTTTTTCGTTTGTTACTTTCTTCACTGCTATTATTCGTTTGGTTTTTCTTGTTGTTTCCGTTATTCGGTCGGTTTGCCGCTTCCCCGCCCGGGTGCTCGTAGCACCTGCCTAGCACTTCTCCTTAGAGGCTGCCTTGCCTGCTCACCTCTCTGCTCGACTTTCTTTCTGATGGTCTTCCCTGTTGCAGTGGACCCCTCATTTCTTGTAAGATTGTCTTTCTTTTCTGTTCCTTTATCTGCAGAACACTTCTTGTTAACTGCCGGAAGTAGGGGTATACATCTTTGATAATGAACTCCCACTTTTCCTCCGCCCAGTCCAGCTCCAGTTCCTGTATGGCATTCCGCAGCTTCTGTCGTTCTTCATTGAAGATTTGACTGTCTTCCCGTAGTCGCAAGTGTCCACTTCGCTCAGACGGAACGTCCTAAGTTTGCTGTTAAAATCCCCGTGGCCATTGATGAACCGTATCATATAGTGATCGGATCTTACCCAGAGATTCTCAACCCTATCTTTGATGCAATTGAAGTAATCAATGGTCGTCCTGCGTGGTCTGCCTGATCATTTCCCTCTCGCTGCTGCGTCGTCGTGCCCTCTCTTCTTTCTATATAGTCGTGCCCTTACTTCGATTAGTAAATCGATAAACGTGACCCCTGCGATGACCTGCAGTGCTTCCGTGGATGTTGTCCTGTAGGCATTTGTCACCTGTAGGAACGCCATCCTCTGCGTTCTTACTAAGATTTTCTTTGTTTTCCCATTCAGCAGGTCACTCCAGCCAACTGCGGCGTATGTGGTTATCGGCTCCAACAGCCCTTTGTACAAATACGCATGGCCGCATTTCCCCAAGTTTCCATTTCGCCTTGGCGCTTTTGCGAGGCTCTTGAATAGGTTCCTGCACTTGTGCGTTATTTCATGTAAGTGCCTGTTAATCCTTAAGCCACTGTCGAAGTACACACCGAGGTATTTTATCACTTGACGAGTCCGGATGCTTTTACCATTGATTTTAATTATTGATCGTCTTTCCCTATCCAATTTTCCTTGGCTAGTATCGTTTCTGTTTTCTTCACTAATAGTGTGGGCTTCTTCCTAGTACACCAGTTAGAAACGCGTGTGACTAATTCTTGCTCTTTTCTCCGTAGTTCTTCCCTCGCATTTCCCGCGACCTGTATCACAATATCGTCCGTATACGCAATCGGTTCACATTCTGTTGCGCTTGTTCATAGTTCAGTCAGTAGGTTGTCAAATATAAGGTTCCAAAAACTTGGATCCAATACCGACCCCTATGGGCATCCTTTGGTGACGGGCTTGCTAATCACCTCGTTTTTCCCAGTGATCTGCACGGTTCTTTCCGAGCAGTAGCTCCATGTTAACTGGTACAGGTTGTCTGGGTTTTCTTCAGCTCCCGTATTAGATTCGGCCACCATACGTTATCAAAGGCACCTCATATATCGAGCGCGATTACGAGAACGTATTTCTTTTTCCTCTCATTTGCTCGACTTTTTCCGGAATTTGATTATCGCGTCCACTGTCGAACTTCCGGGGCGAAACCCGTATTGTCGGTTCGAGGTCATTTCGTCGTCATGAGAAAGGGTTGACATTCTCGCAGCCATCAGTCTCTCCAGCAATTTGCTTACCATAGAGAGCAGGCTGATCTTCGGGCTACTTTTGTCTCGGTCCGGTCCTTTCGGGATGGTGATGAAATTCCCCATCTTTTCATCTTCTTGGGAAGACCCACCAGGTGAGACAGCCATTCATTAGCTTAAGGAGCTCTTGGTGAATTACAACCCAGGCGCGTTGGATTACCTCTGCCTCGATTAAGTCGGGCCGGGGCATTTCTCTTTCGTCATTCGTTTTACTGCGCCGCAGAGCTCTTCAATCCGAAACTCTGCGGTGACATTCGGAGGGGTTGTCATGTTCCGCCTGATCTCGATCTGTTCCAGCGTGTCGGATTCTTCTTGGTCATCTGGTATGAGAACTGTCAGCATCGCCGCTGCAGTTGATCACCAGTTGGAGGTATCTCCTTGTGGCGTCTGCAACGTGTACACCGTATCTTCCCTCCTGAGTTTACCTGTAACCGTTTTATAAGCGATTCCCCGGGGCTCTTTGTTAGCCTCCTCGGTTACAAAGTTTTGCCAGCACTGCCTTTATTTATTGCTTCCTGATTTCCCGATACCGTAGCTTCTCCCGTTCCCTCGTTGCAGGGTCCTTAACCCCTTGGTATCTTCTTTTTGCCCGGTAGGTATTTCTTTTTTTTCGTGTGAGTTCGGGCGTCCACCATGACACCGATCCGTTATGCCATTTCTTCTTTGGAATGGCCACGTCGCAGGCTCTTATCAAGACTTCCTGCATTTGTTCGACCATTTGATCAACGTCCTCAGCCTGTTGGAAGGTTGTCTGTCGGAGTGCCTCTTTCTCCTCCGTGACAACACTTTGAAACACCTCCCAGTTGCCAAATTATATCTTCTTCTTTGCAGCTGCGGTGGGATACTTCGTTTATCGACGTCCGGTCGCATCTCCAGTATCTTATGGTCACTGGAGGTCCATCCTCGTGAACTCTCCATTTTTTCACGAACAGTATTATCTCCGAACTCGCCATGGTTACGTCTATATTTGATTGTGTTTGATTTGTCTCGAATGTGTGAGCCTGTCCTGGTTTGTTAAGGACGTGTATAATAACGGATTCCAGAGCGTTTCCTGTGTCGTCAGTACTCCTACTACACACAACAGCGATTTGGCATTCGCGTCTATGCCGACGATGATTTTCTTACATCTAAGGCTCCTCAGTACTTTTTCCAGTTATTCAATGTCGACTTGGATGTTCACAATTGGCGGAATGTACTGATTTATTGCGTAAATTTCCGTCGGTCTGTCGCTTATTTGCGCACATACGCAGTGCGTTGTGCACAGCCCGGTGATCTCGAGCGGTGTTATAAATCTACTTTTGACTCCTACCGCTGCCATTGGCAGGTCGTTTCGAGCCTCGGCAGGCGATCGTGACTCCTGTGCCGAGTCCGGGTATTTTCCCTTCTGTGCCGTATGGCTCCTGCGTTAGCAAGATCTCATCACCATCAACTTTCACCTGCGTCTTGTTTTCGAGGGGAACAATTTTGGATCTCTGCATGTTATGCTGCAGGATCTTTAATCCCCTTCTTCTCTTGTGTATACTTCCATTTTCTTCGGTCATACTATTCATATGATGTTCTCGTGGCTCTCACTTTAAGCGCCTTTTTAGGCAGTTCTTTTTGGTCGCCCTTTCTCCCTACTTTCTGCAGTTCACGCAGCTGGGGTTGTTCTCCTTGTTTGGGCACTCTCTCGTGCTATGTCCACTTTCTTCACAGTGCGCGCAGATTTCGTAGCTAACGCGGCAGTATTTTGCCACGTGCCCGTAGCCTTGGCATTTATAGCAGCGACTAACCGCTATGTAATCTCTGACCTTGCATGCATTCCAGGAGATGAAAATTTTTCCTTGTAATAATTTTTCTCTTACCTGTGGGGGAGGGGGTACTTCCATTACCCAATTAGTTTCCTCTTGGTCCTTGCGTCCCGTTCTGAAGCAGAATTTGATGGCTGCGACGTCGTTCTGGTTCAGCCTGTCTTGATGCTGCTTCCTCATGCAGGCCGGTATCTCCTTTTCCGGAATGTCCCTCGGGACATCGTACATGATCATCCTGGGGGACCTTCGCTGCGGTGTGTTGGTTTTTAGGCCAGCCTCCTTTAATTTATGGTGGATGAGGAGTGGATCGGTATTACGAATACAAGAAGGATTGCTGCTGCAACCGTCAATGTATTTTGAATAAATAATTTAAATTACAAATATAATAGATACCGTCGATAGACGTTCGTACAACGTATTCACGCAGACAGAATAGACCGCTGGCGGATAACTCGATAACTCGGATAATAGCTCAATAATAGCTCGATAATAGCCCGATACTAGCTCGAATTGTATCCGCTTACTTATACTGGTCCGGGGGGGGGGGGGCGGAAGATTCAAATTCGTCTTAGAACGGCGGTTGTACGTAGCGGCGACATTTTGAAGTTTGTTTATCATTACGTTTCGTGCGTCAAGGCGGTGCCAATGTCCTGAGGCACAATAACAACATGAGTCGCTCTCGCTTCGCCTCGTCCTATGACTCATATGTCGCCACAAATTTCTCGTTCTCAGTGAACGCTTTATGGCTTTCTGGCTTCGTCGTTCCCACGACTAGACCGTCTCCACTTAGTTTTCGGACTGCGGTAACTTGCATTTTTTTACGGGGAACGGGGGACGGTAACTTTAACGGGGATGTATCAAGGTGAATACTGCATCATATGCTCCCTCACTCGTTTTAATGTCGCTGTCCTCTCCTTCCGGGCGGATTATAACCACGTTTCTCGGTGGTCTAACCGCCATTTGCCTAATCTTCTTGCTTGTCATCTTGACCTTCTCAGCATACGAGGTTTGTTTAGATACAAATTGCGTCGTTTTCTTGACGGCTGTTTCAAGCCGCTTGCTGACTTACAGCGACTTATTCACAGCGCTTAATATTGCTGCTTCTTTATATGTAACTTCGCCTGTGCTTTGCTCTAGCTTTCCGGATAGATAGCTATTGCGAAGCAGAAGCTCCTCAACGATGCTTCTCATGTCTTTGAAATACCGCATGCTTGTTGCGGTCTGTTCTTTATTGATTTGTTCTTTTTTCTTGGATCAAGGCAGAACGCCAGGACTTTCTTTTCTATGTCGCTCGCTTGTACCCTTATATCAGGTAGTATCCACGTTTCTCCTTTTGTTAGTTTATTTTCTTCACTAGTTTGATTTTTGGTTTCTGGGCTTTGCTTTTCCGATGTTTTAGGAGTTGAGTCCTCTATACCTTTCTCTAGCTTTTGTGTCTTCAAGGATCGCAGGACTACCATGTCTACAGGGTTGTGATGTCGCCGGTCGGCCTTCCTTACGGAGCAGAACCAGTTTCGTCGTTCGCCACGTCCGTGGGTAGACTCCATCCCTCAGGCATCTGGTGTAAAGGCGCCGAAGTTTGGGAGAGCCATGACCCCCATTACTTCTCCTTCTCCAAAATCTTCCAGGACGAGCACTTGCCAAGGAAGACGCCGCCGGACTCAGTCGCCAACCCTGTCCAGGAACTCCTCGAACGCTGCCCATCCGCTGTTGGGTGACACGTATACGCTCACCAACATCATTCCTGCCCACTCGACCGCGACGTATGCGTTGCCACGCTCAAGCGGGACTCCATGGAAGAACGCCCCAGGCGTTGATGTCTAAATGACAGCGATCATTTCGTCCGTATCTCCGTCCCAGTCCGAAGCATCCAGAACTCTGTATGGTTCGGCCACCACCGCTAGGGCGACCGTGCTCTCCCAAATGGTTTGACAGAGCAGATCTTGCAGCCGTCTTGACCGTCCCAAATTGGTTTGACAGATGCGCATTTTCTTAATCCCTTAATGACATTACTTCCATAGCATCCTCCGCGCCGCCCTCCTTTCTCGCCAAGTTGGGGTCAGGGGTTTCCTGCGGCGGCGAGCCATTTTTGTTGCTTTACGAAATGAATATTGTTGCATTACGAAATGACGAGAATGATTGCTGCTGCAACTGTCAAATATATTTAGAATAAATAATTAAATAAGTTCGATACCGTCGATAGTCGTTCGTATAAAGTGTTTAACAAATAGAATAGCCCGCTCGCGGATAACTTGATAATAACTTGGTATATACTCGATAATCGCTCAACAATTTATTATTGATAATTGATTCGCTCGCGATCGTGTCCGCTTATTTATACTGGTCGAGGGAAGTCAGATGATTCAAATTCGACTTGGAACGACGGTTGCCCTCAACGGCGACATGCCTGGAGATAATTTCGCGCTAATTTCGTGTCGAGGCGGTGTCCGAGATCCGAGGCGCAACGACAACATAAGTCGCTCTCGCTCCGCCTTGTCCTATGACTCATGTATCGCCACATACTCATCGAAAAGATAACCAATAACTCGAAAAGAAACATGCGATATCTGAAGATTAACTCGTTTGAAGTCTTATATTCGTGTTTAAGACAACACGTATCAGCGCCAACCACTATTAGCAATTGCAGGGATAATTTGAAAAATTTAAAACAAGGAATAACAGAAAGCGTACAATCCTTCGACTCTAGATTCCGACAACAGCTAAACGAATTAAATTACGCAGTTTAAAACGAAAACCGCACGCCAAGTGAACGACGTGTACCTATGGATATCGAAGAACGCGAAGCACTAAAGACATATTTGCCTAATTTACGATACGAAATAGGACAAACAGTAGTAACTAGCGATCCGGAAAACTTGAACCTCGCCCAACAACTAGTAGCCGATAGAGAACAAAGGATCAATCTAATAACACTACGCCCGTATCTAAATGAAATGCTACCGATCCACAACCACGAGCTTTTAGCCAACCATCATGTAGTCTCTTTTATCTTTTTACGGGTACCCTTACCTAGAGCAGACCTCATACAGGGCCCGGGTCCCCTAGGACCAATCGGGGTCGGGTTCACGCCCGACCGACGCACAAGGTACCCAGTACAGTTGCTTTCTTTAGTAGCTAGGTCTGGCAGGAACCTTCGCTCGTCTAAGGTAAAACGGGGCCACCTTTCCTTAGGCCCTACAGTCTCCCAGGACGGTTACGGAGCAGTTGGTACGCTGCTCACCCGCCGGCGTAACCGTTTCCAGAGTACGAGTGGGGATACCTCGCATCCGGGGGATCGGCCGCCTAGCCAGCAACTCGGCTATAAACCACCGCCACCACGAGTCCATACACAATTTTCGGACAAGGGGTCGCTACTCCCTCCGGGCTATTACTCGTACTGCCCATGGTACCAACTTATGTCGCTGGTGGGAGCACCGTGCGGATGTACGGCCACGTCACTGCGGGCATTCAACAGACCAAGATGGGACTTCACGCAAGCGGGGACCTGTGACACTTTCGTACCCAGGGAATTATCCCGGCGGTCCCATCATTCGCATCAGGATCGTGGGTGCGCTACTGCCCAAGACCGCGTAGAGAGAGTATGGCCGCACTTAAGCGCACGCATACTCCCGGCGATCTTCCCTGCGGAGTACATAGAGGACTCACGTAAGCGGAACGCTCGTTCCGACGGTCCTCCCTGGCTGCGGGAACGTGGGTTTGCAGCCCCCATAGGCTTACGCCCTCCCTGCGTAGTTAGCCAACCATCAGGTGAGTTCATGAAACTAAAGTGTTCCAAGTGTTCACGAATCGGATACACAGCCGAGATCTGCTACTCTCGAAATTTTCCATTCGCCAACCAAGGAAAGATCCCACCTCAAGTTAAACAAACAACGAAGAATCATGAAGAAACGTACCGAGTCAACTGAACCACCACCGGAAGATTATTATCAATCGTATTGTAACGAAGAAACGGAGGAAGAGCCAGATGTCTCATTGATACCGGAGCAGGAACAAACCTTATAAAAGAAAAGGCTTCACTAAACGTCCAAACCTCTAACCCAAAGAGTTTCCTAATGCTTAAGAAGAATCACCAATTCCACGTAGTCTGTGACAACTTTCTCCTAATCGAAGATGGAATAATCGGACTCCCATTCCTTACAAAATATCAATGCAACCTCACTAACGATGAACTAACCCTAGACGAAATAATATTACCCTTCCGGAATAGCAACAACAAGATAGGACCAGGTCAAACTCTAATCTCAACTGAATACATTGAAGGAAAGTCATTTGTCAGTGTCATTTCTCCGGAAACATCCGGAGTTGTGCGCATAATTTTCCTCTTCTTCCCCTGGACGCCCCCGAAGCCACTGATGAGCGCGACGCGAACGATGCAACCGACTCTTCGTCGTTGGAGCCCGTTCGCGCCCGCAACACTCCTGCCATCGATGACATGGCATTCGATACCATGGCCGGTGCGAGGAATCCGCTCTCCGACCTGTCCGCAGTTCGGTGCGAACTCCTTGCTACCATCCTTGGAGGCTCTCCGTTCTCCTCGTTTGTCTCCCTCGTGGCAAATTAAATACCTAGGACTCCACTTACACACAACTTACATGGAAACAATATACTAAATCAATTATAGACAGAATACGGATAAAAATGAGACAAATGTACTGGTTAACTAGTCGAAGTTCTAAACTCAGCATAGAAAATAAATTAAAAATTTATAAAACCAATTTGGACGTACGGAATACCATTATGGGAGAACAGCAGCAATGAGCCACATAAATAAACTAAAGTCGCTACAATCGAAGATACTGAGAACATTAATCAACGCCCCATGGTACGTCAGAGACGAGGATATACAAAAGACTTAAAAATACCAACGGTCAAAGAAGAAATCGGCAGGTACGCAAAAGAAAAGCAAGGAAAGAAAGGCAACACATCCAAACCAGCTGGCTGCTGTAGCGAGCAAAACTCTCATAGAAAGAAGACTAAAAAGAGAACACCCCACTGAACACACTAAAGAAATAAAATAGTCAAACTCGAAGATGGTATCCCGTTGGTTGCCATCCAAGTGTTATTTAAAAATTAAGTTAGAAAAATTTATCAGACGCCCAGTCGGATAAATTGTAAAGTACAAATTAAATAATAAAAAAGGAAAAGACTAGTCCCTTCGGATTCCCTTCGCATTCCCCTCGGACTCAAAAACGCTCCAGTAACGTTTCAACGCATGATGGATACCGTGCTACGAGGATTAGTAGGAAATAACTGTTTCATATACCTAGACGACATCATAATATTCGGAAGCTCCATCAAAAAACATAATCGAAATTTAGCTATTGTATTAGACAGATTATAAAATTTAGGATTAAAGATACAATCGGACAAATAGGAATTTTTGAAACCAGAGTTAGAATATCTAGGACACGTAATAACAGAGGAAGGAGTAAAACCCAATCTCAAAAATATTCAGGCCGTGAAAGATTTTGAAATACTAAAAGCCACGATTCACATAAAATCATTCTTAGGACTCATTGGATACTACAGAATATTTATACACAACTTTTCTAACATCGCGAAACCACTGACAGATCTCACAAAGAAAGACAGTTCATTCCACTGCACTGATAAATAACAGTTTGCATTTGACCCACTGATACAAAAATTCTATGATGAACTTGTGCTACAATACCCAGACTTTGAAAAAAGAAACATTTACCTTAATAACAGACGCAAGTAACGAAGGATTAGGAGCGATACTCTCCCAAGAGACATAGACATTCATGCTGTTATATATCCCAAAGCTTGAACCCTCCTGAAAAAAACTATTCCACAACCGAGAAAGAGTTACTAGCAATAGTATGGTCACCTCAAAGACTAAGGCAATACCTACTTGATAGAAAATTTAAGATTCAAAGTGATCATCAAGCTTTAAAATGCTTTAAAACTGTTAAGGATCCCTCACCGAGATTCATGCGAAGAGTACGATTATGGAATTGAATACAAGAACGGAAAGGAAAATACAGCTGCAGACGCTCTATCCCTATTGTATCCTATCTCCAATGAGGAAATTCAATCCGTATCATCCGATCTAGAAAACAGGCTATTATGATGACTACATCAACTGGAAAACTAATAATACCACCCCAGCTCCAATAACTTCTGAACCTAACAAACCACACTTTAAACAAATTACAAAAACCGAACTGGAAGACTTTAAAGAACAACACTGGTTATATCAATTAACTAAACACTTTATTAAATGTCAAACTGAATGCTTACAAATAGTAATAAACAACAATAGCTTCAGCGCGTTGGAAAAAGTAAAGATTCAACTTATGTTAAGATTCTTAACAACGAGATTCCCTCAAATTAAACTAATATTTGGACAAGATCGGTCAGTAGACTACGATAATGAACAAAACCAAAAAATACTACGCGAAAGCCATAACAAAATCGTAGGACACTTAGGTATAAATTTCTAACTTTTGCTCCCTCTGTCTGTCTGTCTGTCTGTCTGTCTGTCTGTCTGTCTGTCTGTCTGTCTGTCTGTCTGTCTGTCTGTCTCCCTCCCTCCCTCCCTCCCTCCCTCCCTCCTTCCCTCCTTCACTCACTCTCTCTCTTTCTCTCTTTCTCTCTCTCATTTTCTATAAATTTTCATTAGCCTCTGAATTCAGAGAATGGTGGATCAGTTACAAGGTCGATGGAATTCTAAGCAGAATAGGACGGTGGCAGATATCAATTCATGATTTTATTGATTTTATCCCGAAACGTAGGAGCAGTGGTTGCGTAATCGCCTACACGTACAGTCTCTAGGAAGGATGACAGATATTAAGCGATCGACTTCCTGCTCACTAAAGGCAGCCTCACAAGCCTCTGCCACGCACATCGAGTGCAGCTAGTCGCTTAATCAAATACGTGGAATCCAATCGAGCCGATCTACGCTACGGCTGCTAAATTCTCTTACGCGAGCCACGTCTACGAATTTATCGCGTTAACGAGCTTTCGATCGCACGCCAATTGCACTTGCCGATTTCTTTGCGCCTGAAAGGAGAGTGGCCTCGATCTACCATTCCTTTTCCTTCATTTTCAAGTCTTATTTCAATTCCAATTGTTACGTCGAGTGACACTCTCCTCGACCGGACCACCTACCGCGGGCAGGCTGGCAACCAGATATCCGCACCTCATCGCGGTGTGTCTTCAATAATCTCAAGGACCCATCCTTATTGTTTACTACGGAAACGTTCTTTCTGTCACGTAGGATGCTGTTGCGCCGCGAGGTTTAGTATGGATCGTGTTTCTTACCGTCGCCCGCGGTCCGTCGGCGTCGTATACCAATAGTCCCATCTTCCCGACGAAACATGCAATGTATCGACGAGCGTGTCACGGACCAACTTTCCTTTTTGCCATGTGGTACGCCAGATGTGACGGTCCTTGTAAAATTCCACGTAGTCCGAACGCCAAGACCTATCTACAGGGTGCGCCGTTAGAATTCGGACAGAATTCAATTTGTAGTTCCCACCATATTAGAATTCAGATGTTTGTGCTGATTGACTCTGAAGTTAGTTAAATATGTCAATAAGTCTTCTATAACCTCAAAATGACAGAACTCGTTAAGCAAAACCCGGAATACGATAGAAGAGCGGCGATTATAGAAAGTCTTCGCGCCGGGTGGATGCCAAAGTGAATCGGAGGAACGACCGTTGGCTGGCCCACAATCTCGAAGATGTTCCTGTTGTGGGCAAAACCAAATTTCCAGCAAGTGTTCACGTTTTGAGCGTTGTCTCAAGTGAGGGCGACGTCATGCCTCCGCACTTCTTCCAAAAAGGCGAAAGAATCACAAAGGAGGTTTATTTGGAGGTCCTGAAGACAGTAATAAAGCCGTGGATGGAAATTACGGCTTCTGGAAGGCCGTATTTATTTCAACAAGATGGCGCACCTGCTCACACAAGTCATCTTGTTCAAAATTGGCTCTCTGACAATGTGGACATGTTTTGGTCGAAAGATTTCTGGCCTCCTAACAGTCCCGACCTAAACCCATTGGACTATTACGTGTGGGGCGTTATCGAGAGACAAACTAATAAATGCAGGCACCCCAACGTCAACTCCCTACGAGCTGCTATCGAGTCAGAATTCGCGACAATTAAACGCGACCAGTTGAAGTCAGCGTGCTCGCGCTTTAGAGCAAGAATAGAGCAGGTCATAGAGGCAGAGGGTGGTTACATAGAATAAAAGTTCTCAGCAAGGACCCTTTAAATGAGATATAACAACATTTTCATGTGTTTTTGTGTATTGACTTAAATAAACAACTTTCTGCACAAAACTTCTTTTGTCCGGATTCTAACGGCGCACCCTGTATTGTTCCATTAACTCGCAACAGGCCTAGGAAGACAAACATAAACCGAATCTGTTCAGTTTCAGTTTCCTTCACGTAAACATTTTCGGTTTATGTTTGTTGCACGCTCTTACCTAATACGGAGAAAGCGGGTGTCTGGCAAGATAAGAGTTTTTCCACGAACAAGGATGCCCACGAGCCATATCTAGCTCTCCTTGTCTTTACTACCTAATTCATTTACCAATGGGCATCGCGGATCGTTACCCTCACTTTTCCACCAAAAAGTGTGGACAACGAATCCGCGTTCTGAGTTCCAAAGGGAACACCCACACCGAGCTTTCTTCTTTGATGGTACGAGTCCGTTCAAATAGTTCTATTTCTAATCTCAATCCAGTTACAATATTGGCCTCTGTAATAAAACACTAAGTCTAAAGAATAAAGACTATACTGAACTCAACATTTGTATAATTACTTAAAAATTACGTGACAAGCGTATGGTTGCCGCCTGGCCGCGAGTTCCAGAAACGTCGATTGCGGTCCGTTCTTTATCTTCACAAAGAAGTCGGCACGTGATCATCGGCACGAGCGGTGGCGTGATCCGAACACGGTGGCGGTCGTCTCCCCGAGAGGACAAGGAATTTATCTAAGGGCAGTCAGTCTCCATCGAACAATCTATTTGAACAGTCGTATTAACAAAGTCTCATACGAATATTCATACTGCAAACATCGAGAATTGTCAGAAGTCGAATCGAATCACTTACTGTATTTATCACGAAACAAGTTGTTGGACGGAGGCGCACCTCCCCTGAACTACAGGGTGAAGCAGGTGCTCACGGGACACGGGTGCTTCGAAGAATATCTACGATGAATCGGGAAGGAGGCAACCGCGCGTTGCCACCACTGCGACGCAAGTGTGGACTCTGCGCAGCACACGCTGGAACATTGCTCGGCGTGAGCAGCGCCGCGACACTCTCTCACCAGGGAAATAGGGGTCAACCTCTCGCCGCCGGCGATTTTTGAAGCGCTGCTGACTAGCGAGAGGGGCAGGAAGGCCGTAGTCTCCTTCTGCGAGTTAGTTATGCTCGTGCGGATCTCCTCCACGAAAAAAAAGAAAAAAAAAGGTCGTAGACAGAAAAATAGGGTAGATAATAAAGTCAACGTGTAATTAAAATGGATATATAATTTAATATTAAATATTAATTATGTATACAGTTTGAATATTCTTGTATTATGTGCCGATGTTTAAATTTTAAATAATCGTAGTTCATTGTTAAATAAAGGTCAATTTGGGCAATGGCCCTGTAAAATGCGATTTTGATAGTATTGAGTAGGATTGGTGGTCCGGGTCTAAAATAAAAATAAAATAAAATAAAATAAAGATAATAAATTGATAGTTGTAGAAAGAAGCTGTAGTTAAGGTATAGTAAGGTATAGTAAGTGTTTCGTTCACTCGCGGAGACACGCGATCGCGAGCACGTCAACGGTATTCGTAAATTCCCGTTACGATTAGCGAATCGACGTCGCGAAATGATCGATCCCCTATTTCGGTTAGGATAATAAGGGTAGTTGAATTGAATATGATACCTATATAACAAATTATAAGTTACAGTTTATTCCAACCACTTTGTAATGAAGATAATTACACTGGTGCATATGTATAAGTAAAATATGAGTTGATAGAGAGTAATTGTAATTTCTAAGTGCAAGTTGGTATGGTGAAAGGTCGAAAACGGAAGAGCAACTGACTCTCTATGAAAATGATGCTGCGGAGAAAAACTTGTTATGGATGGATCTACGGATATGAGATGAGCTGATTCGTTGAAGACAGGGCTTCGCAAAGATAGTGAAGGACATAGGCTTCGATGCCATGTTGTGATAGTGACCTGATTTTCAGAACTCGATTTCGAAATTGCTGCGACTGCGTCAGACGAGAGTGTCATATACGATATTAAGCTGTTAGCGCCATATTGGGATGATGGCTCCGTCCATAATCACATTGCTGCCGGCTGAGATAGTTTCGAGAGATAAGTTGCATTATCGAGTGTAACTAATTTTATTTACTTTTCATGTTATTTACCTACCGCTCTTTTAGTTACTATTAGCACGATGTTAAGCGCATAAAGTTGTGTATGTTTGATTCGGTGATATCATCGTATTATCGACAGTAACCTTCGAATACTGTCAGAGTTATCACTATATTCAGGGATAGTTGGAATATGTTGACCATGTTTAACGCATGTAAATATAGTTTAAGATCGGGAAAGTGGGGTTATTTTAATCGCATGGGTTAATAACATGGAATAAGTCGGAATGGGAGTAATTTTCTAAACGAAAGTTCCCGACAAAATGGCGGCTTGCGAAGTTTGGTCAATATGCCATGTTGTACACGGTTCGGTATTTGTCCAGACGCAGTGTTCGATGTCCACTCGCAACTTTAGTTAGTTTTATACAATTGCAGCTATCTACTCGCCAAATCGCGTGTTGGGGAAAAATTTGGAAGTATGGAAATATTGCAGTAAAACTTCGATACAGTCGGCTTGACATAGTCGACTGCCCGGAAGTTCCTTTATGATATTACACTTGTAAGGAGGGGGGGGGGGCAAGAGTGGTGTTACGTCGGCCGACTCTCTACCTGAACCGGACCTCACATCGCGGACGTATGGCAGCCAGATGTCCGCACATCCTTATTGCGTACCCCTTAAAACGCTCGCGGACTGACCATAAATCTCAGAAAACTCTAGCGAAAGTCTTTCATATCAAACAAAGGCCTTTTCACGAAAGCGTTTTCTAAGGTTTCTGGTTCGTGTCTGGAAAACACGTGAAAGTTAATTTTGCTTCCTACTCCCACTTTCCTTCAAGGGTGGTTAAGACCCTTCCTAGTCCATCGACAATTTTAGTAGCCAATAGAAACAATATCTATTACCCTCACTTTTCCGGCTAAAACATGTCATCAACAAATCCGATGATTCCCTGCGTTAGACACACCCTTCCTTAGCTCTTCTCCGACACAGCATCGTCACGTTCAAGTTAGTTCGTTTTCATCGTCCGAGCAATCAGCAAGTCGAACAACGACTCTACCCTTAAATCAGTCCGTTTGTAAGGTTTAAATGCATACTTCGAGAGTTCCGCCGAAGAAAGTCGCTTAGTTAATTCATTGAGAAATATCGTAAAGTCGGTTGAAGTTCTCTGTAGCACATTTATTGTATTCATCGCCAAATAATTGTGACGCTCATATTATTGTAAGATTGACTGTTAAATATATCTAATATATTAACCTTTTAACACAGTGTTAAATTCATTCAACCACCCCTGTTATCTTAATCGAAACAAGGGGAACGACTATTTCGTAGCGAGAATTTACGCCTCTCGCTGACGCGTTTTCCTCGCGACCGCGTCTGTCCGCAAACGGTCGTAACAAGTGGTGTTCCGCGCATTTTTGGTTGATGGGAAATATTGTCGAGGATAAGGCGTATTTTAGTAATAGATATATAGAAGCAGCTTCTTATTGGCTATACGCATGTAGGGTAAGTTTGAAAGTATGGTCTTGATGTGATGTTCCACCTCGTGTCGAATTTTTTTTCGTCCGAAAACAGGCGGACGCGTTAAGTCCGAAAATTCGGCGAGGAGTTGGTGATACGTCGATTCGCCGATAAAGTTTTTTATCGACGCTGTGTCGGTCGTGATCGAGTATCCCCTTGCGGACAGGTTGGCGGTCGTGTGGATTAGGCGTTTGCTTCGCGGATCCCTTTGAATTCATTTGAAGTCCCGTCGAATGGAGGTTCAGTGACACCACAATCGTACCATAAGTCGCGATGCGCGTTCTGTTGTCCACAAAAAGTTCATAGTCGCCTTTGTTGCGGGCGCATGTACACGCATAGGTCGGCAACCGTGTCCCCGAAGAAAGACATACTTGAAATCCTGCCTTTCACGAAAATGCGGCGGGATGAGAGGCCATCGTCGTACGCCACTGTCACGGACGGCTGCTCGCGTTTCCCTGCTTCCAGTTATAAAGGGAACGGTACTTTCTCGCGCGGTCTCGGAAGGTCTCGTGGAAGTAGCAGAGACCATTTTGCTGCGTCGTATCTCGGGAATTCGGGGATTGTGACTGTGGTCGGCGACCACTGTCGAGGGCAGCGCGCCAATTTGCGCTACTAATCGGCATACCCAGTCGTACTCCGTAGGTGCGAGGGGTGATTCCATTGCCCGCTGGCCGCTGACGGGATATGGGCACCCTCCCAAACGTCGAAGACACCGCAGAGTTCAGCATGGAAGAGCTCAGCGGAGCAGTCAAAAGACTGACGAGAGGGAAATGCTCCGGACCCGACCTGATCTAGGTAGAAGTTATTCAGCACGAAATTCTGAAGACAATGAACAGCTGCCTCGCTTGGGGGATCTTCCCAAAGATATAGAAAACGGGGAACCTCATCACCATCCCGAAAGGACAAGATCAGGACAGAAGTAGCCAAAAATCATACAGGCCAATCTGCCTACTCTCAATGGTGAGCAAACTGCTGGAAAGGCTGATGGCTACCAGAATGATGAACCTCTTCATTCACCACGAACAGGCCTCGAACCGGCAGTACGGCATCCGCCCCGGAAGATCGACGACAGACGCGATAATCATATTAAGGGAGAAAGACGAACAGATGGGAGATAAGAAGTACGTCCTCGCAATCGCGCTAGACACATCAGGTGCCTTCGACAACGTCTGGATGCCAAACGTCATGCACGAACTAAAAAGGAGAAGTTGCCCCGATAACCTATACAGGCTAACGCGGAGTTACTTCACCGACAGAACCGTGCAGATAATTAGCAAAATCGAGGTGATTACCAAGCCTGTCACCAAAGGATGCCCGCAGGGATCTGTACTAGGCCCAAGTTTCTGGAACCTAATATTCGACGACCTGCTGGAAGAACTAAGAAGACACACTACGGAATGCGAACCGATAGCGTACGCGGACGACATTATCATCCTAATTGCAGGAAACGCCAGGTCGGAGCTCCAGAAAGTCGGACAAGAAGCAGTCACACGCGTGTCCAACTGGTGCTCCAGGAAGAAACTAGCACAATCAGCGGAAAAGACAGAAATGCTTCTGCTGAAGGGTAAACTGGACGCCGAAAGGCCTTCAATCATCAAGATCAAGGAGAAGACTATTCGTCAGCGACAAACCATAAAGTACCTAGGAGTGCACCTCGAGAGTGGCTTAAAAATCAATAGACACATAGAGGAGGTAACACAAAAAGCCAGAAACCTGCGCAGCAGCCTCGCGAGAGTGGCCGAGGCGAAATGGGGCCTCGGGCAAGCAGCCATGCGTACCCTGCACAAAGGGCTGTTCGAACCGATAGTCACGTACGCTGCAGCCGGCTGGAGTGACCTGCTGAGAAGTAATACAAGGATCAAACTATTACGGACACAGAGGATGGCGCTCCTGCAGGTAACGGAAGCCTACAGAACGACATCCACCGAAGCACTACAAATAATAGCAGGAGTCATGCCCATCAATCTCCTGATTGAGGTAAGGGCAAGACAATACAGAGAGAAAAGAGGCCACACCGAAGGAAGCAACCCAAAGGTGATCGTTCGAGAAGCCATTCATACATGGAAGACACACTGGGAAACCACTCTGAAAGGCAGAACGACATACGAGTACTATAGTAACCCGAAAGTAAGACTAGCAAGCCGATGGATGAACCCAGACCACCATATGACGCAATTCATCAGTGGTCATGGCGACTTCAATGGCAAATTAGAAACATTCCAGCTGAGCAAAGTGGACACGTGTGACTGCGGCATGGTGGAAACCTCGCAGCACATACTCGAAGTATGCCGACTCTACGATGAAGAGCGAAAGAAGCTGCGGAAATCCATACAGGAAAAAGAGCTACCCCGGCCAGGGGAAAAATCAGGGTTCATGTCCAAAACCGTGTACCTCCACTTCCACGAATTCACCAGGAGCGTTCTCCTAGCAAAAGAGAAGAAGAGGAGAGCGGCACTACAAAGATCGAAGGGCCCTCTCCGACAAGACAGAGCGGTAACAAGGAGACAAATGGAAGGGCAACCAACCCAACCGCCTAGAAGAAGCACAAGAAACATACAAGAACCAAAAAAGAACAGTGACGACTCAACAGAGTCACAAAGGCACCAATAAAGCACAGGAAACTACGGGAGAATCAATAGAACACAAAACAAGACACAGAACCAAAACAAAGAGGAACAAGAAACAAAGACACAGGAATAACAAAACCAAACAGGAACAGAAGTAAAAAGCGCAAGAGCGCAAACTGAGGAGATCACCTGCGACCATCGGTGCAGGCGGCACCCACGAGATGGAAGCCGTGACGGTGCATGTTATAATCGGCTGGAAAGCCAACCTGCTGGGACCGAGCCTCGCGCTGGCAGCTCCGCCTCCTCGTGGCCCCCACTGGTAACGCGTCGCGAAGCGCCGGCTAAGCGAGCTGTCGCCCGAAAGGGTAGGTTCAACTTGTCCAGTGACCCGCAAGGGGATAGCAGGGTTTTTTCAAGCCCCGCGCAGACCATCAGCGCGCCGCGCCCGAGGAGATGGACGCTAGAAAGTAGTAAACAGTCGCTGACACCTTGACGCGCCGCCAGTGTGAGTTTCCACTCTAGGTATGGCACGGTCGGCCAATAACCAGACCCTACGCTCTGAAACTAATTGCCCGCTATCCGCTGCTATCTGTTCGGTTTCTGGACTTATTTCGTGGATTCTGTCTTCCACCACGGATGCTAGGGCATCCGCACTAGCTTTCCTTATGACGGGCAGAACCCATTGTGTATTCACTGGGAGGCAGTTCTTCCAAAGTGTCAGAACGAGGTCGTCCGAGATCGGTGGAGTAGCTAACTTCTTCAGGTCCCTGTAGAACTGGGATGGTGTCCTGTCTGTGTCCTGTAAACTTAAAGAAATGAACGTGTTTATGCCACATAAAGACATCGTGTCCGTAAATCACCAGTGTTCGTAATGGCGAACCACAACAAGGAAAGGCGCACAACGAAAGCTACAGACCGCGGAGACAAAATAAGTGAACTATTCCACGTGTTATCACCAGACTTTCCGGGGTCGCACACGGAAATGTCGGTCCCCTTGCAACTGGATCCAGGGAAACGGGACCAGCCGTCCGTAAACACGGCATACGACGACGACCTGGGATCCTTCCGCATTTCGTCACCGACAGAAAGTCAAAGATTTCCTTTCTCGTGGACACGGGTGACGATATATGCGTACACCCGTGCAATAAACTACGCGCGCCTGCGAACAAAGACGACTATGAACTTTACACGGCCAACGGGACGAGTATTGCGAGTATTGCGGTATATAGCGGCACATGAGCTAGAGGACAATTCGAGTTATGTTATTGTTTTTCCTCGGAGTATCAACATCGTTAGGACATACATGATGTAATAATAAATAAACTCTGAGCAAAACAATGTCGCTGCTACGTGCAACCGTCAAACAAAAATTTTCCGGTACTCCCCAGACCAGTATAAATGAACGAACACAATCGTAAGGCGACCAGTTTATCAGTTTCAGACTCGAGCGATCTTATTAGCGATCTATACACATTCTTTAGCGAATCCGTTAGTACCGAACGTCTTAGCGAACATTATCTGTATTTTTATTTTTATCGAGTAATTCAATATCGAGTAATCTCGTCATTTAAACTACACGATCAACCAAACTCTACAAGTGGTGACCCCGTGATTACTTGATATTGAAACCGTCAAATGTATTTAAAAGTAATTAATAAATATAGAGAATGTTTGCTAAGACGCTCGGTACCAACTGATTCGCTCAAGACTGTGTATTGATTGCTAATAAAATAGCTCGAGACTAAGGAAACTGTTCGACTTACGATCGTATTCGTTCATTTATACTGGTCGAGGGAGTACCGGAAAATTTAAATTCGTCTTTGTTTAATGGTTGCACGTAGCGGTGACATTGTTTTGCATGAAGTTTATTTATTATTACATTACGTGTTTTCTAACGATATTGATACTCCGAGGCAAAACAACATGATTCAAATTGTCCTGAAATTTTTAAAAATTACGTGGGTACTACCCGCGTCGACAATTTTCAAAACGCTTACCGAAACCTGCTTGAAGCCGATCAGGAATTTAACCCTTCTGCCCGAACGCGTGACGTATTTATTTGTTGTATTTCTATCATTTTCTCTTTCTTGACTTTCGCTTTACCAACATTCTGTCCATTGTTTTTCCAGTATCATTGATATTAGAAGGAAGGATCAGGCGGATCTCTATTGCCAGGATTCCTTTGATTTCTCATTTGATAAGGTAATAACAGATTATCCACACTGAGAAGTCTGTAGTCTCCCTTCATCCTCTTAAATCCGGTCTATTGCACCAATCCCTGTATCAACGAATCTACTTTCAACCTCCTTATATGAGGGACAGATCTTCTGTTCCTTGCGTGAGGTAGGGCTTATGCATGAAGTGATATCCCTTCGGGCTATGTAATATCGGGCCAAGGTAAACAAATCCATTTGTGACTATCACGAGATCGACGACATTTCTTCCTACGTGAAACGTATTTGTGAACACCTCGGAACTGTTGCCGGTGCATAGGAGCACAATCATCACAAGTAGCGTTGTAACAGGCACAGGGCGTACGTTGATAACACATTGACTGTCACGCGTGTTTTCAATGAAATCTCCTTCAGGCCACGCGTGCCGCAGTACCAGACGTTCTCAGCTAGATATTCCCATGGATATTTTAGTAATGCGAGTCGCTCAAGTAGTGGTCTCAAGAATGATCACTCGTTTCGTTTGTTCGCAACATTAAAACCACTAGCTATTGTTGCATATAATGAAGTAAAGTGTGGTATAGATTATTCCGACCAAATGGTTCCTTATGCCACCACAAGTAGGAAAGGAATCAAGTGGTACAGAAAACTTGGAATTCAACTCCTTTGGGAATTTTTGTTGTAAACGCTTTGACGGTTTACAAAATTGCAACAAGAATATGAGGTGGATAGTCGTGATAGGTACTGCTGGTGTATAGATCGCTGTGAGGTACTGCTGTTGGTGTATATGATTTTTGTCTTCATCCGTATTGCCTTTTCCTCAGTTAGGAATCTTGGAGAAAAAATCGGACTACGAGTGCCGGGATTTGAACCTGGTCTCGAATCTTCGTAACCTACGGCGCTAACCACTGTTTTGCCGTCGTCTGGTCTTAGTTTGTTGTCGAGTGCCGCTACAGATATAAATATTAGAATATTTAGAGAATTATTAGCTGCAAAATTATTAGAGTTGTCTGAAAATACAAAAAATCCTTGTCTTCGATGGAATTAGCATAATATCGCCTTTCGAAAAAATGATTCCGAAAGAAGCATTAGACACGCATGCAAACAATGTTCTGCAAATAAAAGACGTCGAATGGACCGAACAAAGACACAAATGAATTTCAGGAGAACAACAACTTATTGTCAAAATTGACCCGACCAACCTCAGCTATGTATAAAATGCTTTAAAGTTTTACATTCTAAATAATTTTTTTAATAAACCATTTTCATATTACTTTCATAACAATTCAATAGTTTTATTATTTCTTCTGGAATATCTTTTCAAATATCTACGACGATCCTTCGTGAGTAGTCAAATAAACGCCACCAGAATACGGGTTATGCGGCCCTACCAGAAACTTTCCTGACATCCGAATACAAGTGTCGTGACAATCAATGTGATAAATCTCACATTCGCGAGCACTGTAATCGATGCTTCTCGCGGTGATCGCGCTCGTATGTGCCGGCAGCAGTGCCGATGTATTCACGACGTTTCTCATGGAAATGAAGCAACCTGCAGAAATACATATAGTTGATCGCGTAGAAGCCACAAATGGATTTGTCAATCTTAGACAGATATTGGGTAGTCAAACGGAATATCACTTCGTCCACAAAGACCTATCTCACACAAGGAACAAGAGATCCGTGCACCGCATGAGAAGGTTGAAAGTGAATCCATCGCTACAGAAAGTGGTACACAGCCCGGATTTAAGAGGGTGAAGAGAGGATACAAATTTTTCAGTGTCGATCTCGTATCACCTTACCAAATGTGAAATCCAGCTAATCCTAGCAGCAGAGATCCGTTGGATCCTTTCTTCCAAAATAAATGGTACTCAAAGAAAGCTGGACGAAATGTTGGCAAAGCGAAAGTCAAGAAAGCGAAAATAATAGAAATACGACAAATAAATACGTCACGCGTTCGGGCAGAAGGGTTAAATTCCTGATCGGCTTCAAGCAGGTTCAGATTAAGCGTTGAAAATTGTCCGACACCTATATAATTTTTAAAAAATAGCAACGAACAAGGAAAAACTGTGTAAACCTAGTGTACATATAGCATTGAGTAATCTTGTCAGTTAAACCATACGATCAACCATTCTCTATAGGTACGGTCCCGGTGTCCCTGAACCTGTCTCTTCGACGAGAATTCAAATGGCGTTTCGTAGTAGCAGACTTTAACACGCCTATCATCGACCAGGACTTCTTGCGCTACTACGGGTTGCTAATGGATCTGCGAAACGAACAAACCTAATGGACTCGACCACCAACCTGTCCGCAAGGGGATACTCGACCACGATCGATACAGCATTGGTAAAAACGGTCATCGGCGAATCGACGTATCACTAATTCCTTGCCGAATTTCCGGACTTAACGCGTCCGTCTGTTTTCGGACGAAAAAGAATTCAATATGTGGAATACCACATCAAAACCACGCCCAGACCTCCTGTCTGCAACAAACCTTGACGCCTCACTCCCCGATCGTCTCAAATAGGTGAAGGCAGAATTCGAGCTGATGATGGAACAAGGAGTGATTCGGCGATCACCTCTCCATGTCGTTTCGAAGAAAGACAGAAGCCTACAACCCTACCTAACGGCGACTACCGGGCACTGAACGCCCTCACCATACCCGAGAGGTATTCGCCGCCGCACATCGAAGATTTCGCGCGTCAGCTCTACAATAAGCGGATCTTTTCGAAAATTGACCCCATCCGCGCGTACTACCAAATGCCGATCGCGCCGGAGAATTTCGAAAAACCGGTGATCGTTACCACGTTCGGATTATTCGAAGCCGTAAATGTAATGTTCGGACTTCGAAACGCAGCGTAAACGTATCAACGGTTGTGCACGAAATATTTCCTGGTCTAGATTTCGTATATGCGTACATAGATGATTTCTTGATAGTCTCGGAAGACGAACAGTAACACCGCGAACACCTGCGTACGTTTGTCGAACGGTTAAACGATTATGGTGCCGTAATTAACTCTGCGAAACCTGAATTTAGCTCGAGCGAAATTATATTTTTAGGATGCACCTTAAACGCCGACAAAATCAAAGCTGCTAGTCGATCATGTGGAAGCGATTATGAGCGTTCCAAAGCCTGCGACTGCTAAGCAACTGCGAAGGGTATATTCGTGGCCCTCTCCAAATGTCTCAAGAATCAGCACCTGCAGCAAGTCGAGGATATAGTGGTCTACCAAGCAAGCAAATCTACCAGCCACAGGACGATACAAAAAATTAAAGAGTGAGATTATCCGCAAACTGGCTGATTCAGACAGTTCGAGAATGCAAAAGTTGCCGGAATCTGAAGAAATAGGCGAAAGAAAGCCGTCTAAATTTTATTAATACGTAAGAAAACTCACCAGGCATTTCCAGTCGGAGCGTTCGAAGCGTCGGCAATTAGATTTGAAGATATACACATAGACATTACCGTGATGCAATATTTGCAAGGCTACCGATATTGTCTAACGTGTATCGACCGTTTCTCGCGATGGCTCGAAGCAGTACTCATACCCGACATGGAAGCGTCAACCGTTGCTTCAGCCCTCCTTTCTATATGGATATCCCGTTTTGGCGTATCATCGAAAATAACAACCGAACAAGAACGCCAATTGGAGTCACAATTGTTGAAGGAACTACGCCGATCGCTCGGTATCAAACATTTACGCACGACGGCCTATCATCCTGCGTCTAACGGGGTAGTAGAGCAACTACATCAACAGTTAAAAACGGCAATGAACACGTTGAACGCAGCGCCGAAATTGCTGTCTTTTCCGTTCAGCCGGTAGCGAGTGAGCGCTGAAATGATACGACGATACAGAGTGATCCGCGACTTCAAATCAGGAATTTTGTTTAGATCTGTCGGCCAGTATGTCGTAATGACATTTTGTGTCGAGTCATAAAACACATGACGACAAGCGTAAGCTAAATAATGCAACGAGAAAACTATCTAAGATCCTTAAAAATTATAAAAATGACAGTTTTCACAAATATCTTGCTAATCTGTCTCCCACAGCTGATTCCAACTATTCACTGTGGAAGGCATCCAGGAAACTCATTCGTCCTCTACAAATAATCCCTCCAATTCGTTGTCCGCAAAGTAGATGGGCGCGTAGTCCTATACAAAAAGCCAACTGGTTTGCAAGTCACTTAACTAAAACCGTATTCCTCCACTATTGCAGCGGAAATAACTGAATACTTGCACTCTCCCTTCCAGATGACTCCTCCTATTTAGTCTTTCTCATCTTTGGAAGTTATAGACTTACTCCGCCGTCTAAACTTCAGGAAAGTATCGGGGCATGATGTGATAAGTAACAAAGCTATTAAGGAGCTTCCCATAAAAGGGATTGCACTCATCACTCCTATTTTTAATGGAATTCATCCTAATACTATCCTAAGAAAGATGACAAAGGAAATAAAGTTATCACTGGACGTCTAGGTTACATTATCGAGAAACAAATATACCCTGATCACACAAGATCTATTAACTAAGTGCTCTCTTGGAATTCCTACTGTAGCGGTTCATAGCCATGAAAAAAGTTTCAGGGTTTAAGCGCATGTGTTGGCCACATGGCCTGCGAAATACGACGTCCGAGGTTACAACGTCGTCAAAGAATAAACCCTGTGACTTACGATAAAGCGCAAGTGTTCTCGATGAAGAAAACCGTTTCCCTACTCCAGAAGAAAACTTTCTGTTATGGGGATCTCGGCATCCTATATGAATGAAAACGAGGAAAAGATAGAGAGACACAGAGTTGCAACTGATCAGTGAAGTCGAGTAAACGGTGAGTACGCGAAGAACAATACGAATACGATCCAGGTAAGACGCGCTAGTAAACCTGTCAGGCCTTTCTCGTATAATTAATAAACTCATTGTTAAACCAATCCACGGAGTATTTTTTTAGCACCCTATACCTCCTACCACCTCACTATAGATGGAATCTCTGCAGCCGAAGTGACAGACATGTTCTAAAAACGATTGATTTGTCGTTTCGGCTCCCCGAGAGCGATTTTAACAAATCAAGGAACGAATTTTACATCTTCGTTAATGAAGAAGGTGACAAAAAGATTTCGAATAAAGTAGTATACTACAACAGCATACCACCCTCAGGGCAATGTATCGATCGAAAGGCCACACCACGTATTGTTCGGATACTTCAAATTATATGTAGAGAAATCAAGGAATTAGAATGAATGGAAGGAGTTAGCCATGATCTCCTATAAGACTTCCGTGCACGAGGGAACAAAGTTCTCTTCTAATGAATTAATTTTCGAACATCTAGCCAGGCCAGAGAACCGTCCGGTGAAAGAATAATAAAATTTGAAACCAACCTATGTAGATTTTTAAGGGATCCACTTGACAAGATCAACACGACGCAATTCGCAGTAAAGGAAAATGTAATGTAACGGCCTATGGTCATAAAGAACGTATCGACAATGGTTATTAACCATTAAGTAGTTATATTTGGACAGTTTAATCAGTATATCGCATAGTACAATATTTCCCAAGTGCGATCGACAATACATATAAAAAAAATGCCAAAAGCAATTAGGAATCGTAGAGGTAGAGGCTATAATCCAGAACGATCGAGCTCTGTATAAGATCGATAAACCCGACATTTTATTATCGAACCCACGATATGAATAAATATAATGTCCGCGCTCTTCTCGCTGATATCTCGCGACACTTCACAATTTATGATTTTATCCGCGGGAAAGTAACATACTCAATATTCTGATTTGTGACTCAACATAAATGAAAAAACAAATTTGTACGTCGTCTATACTGCATATCTCGTTGGACATGTGGAAAATCGCTAGTAGAACATAGATTATGAAGATACATTTTACTTTTAAGATATATTAATTTTAGTTTTTCAACACTGTATCAAATTTGGATTTAGCCTAAACACTTCTTCTCTACTAGTGTTGCTGTTTTTTTAAGATGTGTTTCTCGCAGTAGGCCTATAGCATTGTACTATATATTCAACATTACTTCATGAATATAATATGAAAATTATGTATGAAAATTTAAATAAAAGACATATGTAAAATATGTTGTAAAACGAATAAACGATTCACTTTTTATAATATTTCATGCTTTATTGCTTTTGTAAAATGTTTCGATGTACTCATTTTTTATTATTTTTATGCAAATTATGTTATTCTCCCAGAACTTTATAATTTAATTATCTCAAGTTAACTTACTGTTTGAAATTGACTTCCTTCTGCGGAAACATTTTTGACTAAATTTATCCGGATATTTTCTGTATCCGATACTCAGATCCGATGAATATGCGGAGCAGTTCAAAGCTTGAATTTCGAAGGAGGTCCCGGTGCATACCTGTTAGGCGTCAAGTAGGCTATTGTGGGGTTTTAGTCGGTAAGTCCGACACTACCCTGACTCTGTCCATGAGGATTTTCCCACGAAAAAAAAGTTCAAGGCTTGAATATTATTAGAAAAATAATAATTTCACTGATCTTAGTATCAATTTTAGTAATTTTTTCTGAAAATTGCACTTTGTTTTATCCTCTTCTTACCATATTTTGAAATACAAATTTTTAAATAAAAAATTCAGTCTAAAAATGAAGGTCATCATCGAGGTTGATACATGTTCCAGTTTCGAATATACATCAAAAGAAGTGTCTCCTTTTTTAAGTTGAAATCACAATAAGCATCTTCAATCAGCATTCTATTCTACTGTCTTAATGATGAAAACAAGTGATCGAAGAGGTAGTATGCATCAAAATATAATACAATATACTCAAATATACTACAACCTGATACAATATATTGCAAGAGCGATATAGGCAATTGTGACCGAACACAGAAGACCAGGAACGATAGCGTTGTCACGTAATTTTTTAAGTAATTACACGACTGGTGATTTTTTAGTATAGTCTTTATTCTTTAGACTCAGAGTTTTATTACAAAGGTCAATATTGTGACTGAATTGGAATTAGAAATAGAACCGGATTGAAATTAGAAATAGAACTGTTTGAACGGTCTCGTACCATCAAAGAAGAAAGCTCGGTGTGGGTGTTCCCTTTGGAACTCAGAACGCGGATTCGTTGTCCACACTTTTTGGTGGAAAAGTGAGGGTAACGATCCGCGATGCCCATTGGTAAATGAATTAGGTAGTAAAGACAAGGAGAGCTAGATATGGCTCGTGGGCATCCTTGTTCGTGGAAAAACTCTTATCTTGCCAGACACCCGCTTTCTTCGTATTAGGTAAGAGCGTGCAACAAAAATAAACCGAAAATATTTACGTGAAGGAAACTGAAACTGAACAGATTCGGTTTATGTTTGTCTTCCTAGGCCTGTTGCGAGTTAATAGAACAATAGATAGGTCTTGGCGTCCGGACTACGTGGAATTTTACAAGGACCGTCACATCTGGCGTACCACATGGCAAAAAGGAAAGTTGGTCCGTGACAGCGTCATAAGCAGCTTGTTTCTTTTTGTTCCTTATTTGCAGTTTTAGCTTTCCTCCGTTACATTAATCAGCTGTTTGTGTTCTATCTGTTTCATCTTCTTTTTCCACCTACTTAGGTGCTCATTTCTTAGAATCCGCGGACACAGTACGTAATCGATCTTCGTCGAGCCACCTTGCCAATACGCATCGTCATTTGCCACTCGCTCATTTGAAGAGATTCGAGAGGCAACGATTCTGACTTATTTTCCTTTAAACATCATCATTTCGATAGTATTCCTATTACAGCATGTATATATTTCATGATATGGAATAATATCATATGATCGTAATAAAAACATATATCGAGTTCAGCAGACGTTCATATAGATCAAATTTTGATATCCGAATTTACTACAGTAGTGCAGTGGGACATATGATTAAGTAATTTCGTAAAACGATCTGAGTTAAAAATTTGACAGGATTCCTATTTCAGGAATGGGTTATCCAAAACAATAAACTCCATGCATTTTAGGGCATACCATATGAGATGGTTGTTCCAATAGACTCAAGTGCCGACAAGAACATCTTACAGGATTTTCAAATCCAAGTCGAAAATGCATTCATAAGCAGTTGCAATTTTCATACAGCGATGATTGATTTCAGTCTCGTGCGCAAGCACTAACTATGTTTTCACTTGAAATCTTTTCGACTTCAGGTGTCTTCGGGTTTTTCTTTGCATATTATCTATTGACAGTCTTGAGTGCAGAGACATTGGTTTGAAAATTTTGGGTAGGCTTGACGCCTACGTTTTGATGAGAAATGTAATTGTTGACAATACATCTGTTCGGTTGGAATGTACTACTGCACTGCTACTGCCAGTTTTCAATGGTACGAAGAGTATTTTAACTCGTACAAGGATGACTGCAACGACATAAAAGAGGAAATTACGGAGTGCGTTGCCTGCAGTCAAAGCAGTGAAACTTTGTGCTCCTGTTTAGCAACTGGAGGTTAAATTACGCGAATTGCATTTTTCTGTACAAGAAAATGCAAATACGTCTGTAGTACATGCCACATATTCATCGTAAAGTAGGTTGTTCACAGGATCTTCGATTTCCAAATATTTTTGAGGTGTTAATTTAATTTTAATTAATTTTCTTCAAAGAGATTTTGCATCTTACAACCTTTTCCATCGGTAGCGATCTCACTGTGTATAGTTTTGTTCATAAGTATTACACAATATACATCGATATACATCGTACAATTCTTGTATTAAGAGAAGCGTGTTAAAATTGTGGATATAGTTTCCTTACAGATAAAGCATGATTTTACATTCGAAGTGTACAAATGTACCCGTTTGTGAAATAATGAAAATCTCCTCTTCATGATTAGAAAATTGATGTGCTGCATTGCATATCTGATAAAAATGATTGGGTCCATTTCTTTGAGTAACGTTGTTACAAAACTGCGTACTATTCACGCCATCATGTAATTTGAGTGCACAAACGCAAGATTGGAATCGTTACAGTTATCTTCTTTTTATATATGTATCTGTATATAATTTTACACGTTTTAAGGGAATTATGTTCTTCATCTTGTTCGCGTTACTGTGTCAAACTTCAAAATTCAAATTTTTTTCTTATATTTTTTGCTAATAATTATTTACGAGTCTGCCAAATCATTCAATTTCCCCATCACATAAATAGATATCACAAGTTCTAAACGTTGCTGTGTCATTGTCCAATCTACATAGAGTTTTGAACGATATGATGACCAATATCTATATCTTTAGACTTGTTGTAGACACTTCCAATATATGTTGATATACGACAAATTACAATATTGTAGACAATACATTGTTGGCTAGGAATTTCCTGGATATTCTGCAATTCCGTTCAACTAGACGGATTGCATTTCTTTAATATTTTCTACATTGTATACTGTACACGTATCATTATGAACTCTATACGTTTTTCTTTACGTTGAGATGTGAATGACATGTAAGATTGTAGTGTTGCATGTTGCAAATGCTTATATCGCTGCAAAATACATTGTATGGCTTATCGCAAGACCTACTATTTCCGAAAATCCTTTTTGTCAATGCGATTGTTGTCTGCTCTTTCTTGTTTTATACTTTATAGCACTTCCAAGCAATTATGTGCTATCTTTCCATTTCTACTAACACATTTTGTAACTTCTATGACAGTATAATTAATTGTTTACTGTGATAGCAGAATTCTGCCAATTTCATTATCATTTAAAATTTTCCCTTGAAGGGAGACTTACTTGCTTGCAAAATTTCGTGAGAAATAAAAGAATGAAATTTTGGGTAGACTTGTACTCTATTAGTTTGCTTGTAAAATACCTCAACAGTAATTAATAAAAAATGTAATAAAATTCCTTCTATAACTTTCATAATTTATTACAGTGATTTTCCATATGCTGTGCGTGACATGCATAACTTATAGATTATAAAATTTAGAAAATATAAACTTGTAAATTTTATATAAATATTAAGTATGTTCTTATTTATCCTTGAATTCTGTATCAAATGTAGTGTCAGTTTATAATATAACCAATAAAAGTGTGTAAAAATAAAGAAGGCTGGGAAATGCAAATGAACAATGGAAAAGGGTAGGATATCTCTTATAAATACAACACAACCCCTATACGTGATCTGATGTTTCAGTGATCGTGCTTTTACATATGAGATCATCTACAATTAATTACAATCCGTTAGAATGTAATAATTACATAACCATACAAAATTATTTATACAGAGAGTCGCATTTAAAATCGTCCTGTGTAATGTAAGAAATATTTCTCATTATTTACTCATAAAATATAAAATATTGAATGGACAAATTGTAAAGTACAAAGTAAATAAATAAATAAAAAAAATATACCTGTAGCGGCACATGAGTTATAAGACGATTCGAATCGAGGATGACTAATGTTGATGTTGTGCCTCGGAGTATTAACACCGTTACGATGGACGAAATGTAATAATAAACAAACTCCGGACAAAACAATATCACCCGAACGTGCAAACGTTAACCGGAGTCAAACACAAACTTTCCGGTATTCCCCCGACCATTATAAATAGACGATGATGCTCTCCAGACAGTTAGTATCGAGCGAATGTAAGTACTATCTAGTATACGAATATCGAGCATTCTTATAGCGAGAGTATCGAGTGACATTGAGCGAGCGACAATTAACTGTGTATTCTATACTTGGAATTATATCCTATTTCCTAAATCAGATAAAATTCTAGAAATCAGACAACCAAATTTAATTATCAGTAAAACTGGATGCATAATCACATACGACCGTAATATTATGGAAATAGGAGGATCACCCAAAAATATTTCTTACGAAATGAAAATTAAGAACAGTTAATCCAGTTTCGAAGAAATAGATATTTCAATACTAGAGAAAATATTAGAAACGGCTCCAAAGGTGACTCGCAATTCTAACCAACACAAAACCAATCTCAATCCGTTACAAACACAAGTCAATACCCTACAATTTGAGCGACGTATAAATTCAATCAAAGAATATAACATATCTACTACAAATATTAGAATTTAGGCCTAGGACCAGGAACAATATATATAACGTATAAATGTAAACTTTTCGAATGTCTAAGTTCAGTAATTCCTAAAATTGTATGTATCAAAATATTCTGCTCTACCATTCACTTTCATAAGACTATTAGACATAAGACTATTTCTGGTCGCATTAACATTAAGCAAACAAGGTGAAAATACGTGTATTTTCAGGAAATTGCCTTTTTTCTGCTAGTGAATTTGAATATTTACCTAATGAGCAAAATTAATTTGATTGTGATAATGGTGAACGAGACGAAAATTAAAAAATAATTGTTACAAGAAAACTCTGCTGAATGATTTTCCACTTTATGAGATCAACGGTTCATCAATCAATGTTTTTCAAAACTCTACAGGAGCGTAAAGGAGCAAAACTTGTACAGGAGCGTTATGTGTATTTTAAATTTTTCTTTATTATAACTAGTTTTGAACTTCATGATTCATGGTATATTTAAACTTTAAACGTAACAGTTATATTTTACAGAAAGATTAAATAGAGATTAAATAGAGAATCACTTCCTTTGCGGATTTACAAAAAATTTTGTACGAACATCCGGGCTATGTCGATGCTCCTGTTTGGCACTGTATTAGCATGAGCGAACAGTCTAACTTCGAGTCGACTTGACAAAAATCGAACGACTAGCAGAAACAACCAGCGACCGCTTATTTTCCATAACTCAGAATTGAGTTATGGACATTAGGACGAAATTGTTACCAGAGCAAATACAAAAGTTATGTAGTTCAATACGACAAGATTTCTACAGGTTTCCTACATGTTATGTATATAGAAACCAAAAATGTATTAAAAATAAAAAGCGATCTAAAATAAGAAGTTAACCCCTTGGCCTATCACCACGAGCGAGACTCGTGGTAAGGAATTTGTGCCATAAGCGGAACCCACGAGTCTGACTCGTGGTAATTTACAAATTGCTAGTGATTCATTATTCACTTTGAAATAATAAATTGTTTTTGTTAACTGATCAATTGATCATGATTACGCCCTAGACGTCCTAAAACCACTATTTGTCCTCAAACGTTGTTTATTATTTCACAATTCCTTTTGTAGCCCCTATATGTACATGTCATAAGAAGTACACATTCTGCGCCAGTTCGGGCACATGGCTGAACAAACGAATGGCGCGGCGCGCGACCAAACTTCTTGCTTACTATGGCTCGCACGATCGTCAAATAGCATGTAGGCCAAGGGGTTAAATATATTTGTTTTAATGACTTACCTTTACATGTAGAATAATGTCCTGTCCGGTTACTGCAGTACCCCATCTATCATTGAACAAATTTTTAGATTATAATTATTCACACAAAGCTAATACGCGCACGAATATCTTTTAGGTAATTTTCTCTATCTCTTTAAGACAATTTTCCAGATAGAAAAATTAAAACTATCAGTAAATTCTTATACGACGCGCACTCTACTGCGTCCCGAGTACGAATGACGAGTGAACGTAATGGAACTATACGGTGACCGCTTATATAATGACGACGACGGACTAGGATTGCTCAGTGATTAGCTATGCTTCGAGCCTATAGGCGGTACCTGTACGAGATCACTGCGTAAAAGTCATTTCGCGGCACGGTCTCTTCCCCCCGACCTCGTTTGCCAGACGATCACTCATCCCCACAGGAACTAAAAGTAGACTGTCGATCTGTCCCGTTTTGCGATAAAGTTTTCATGACAGAAAAAAAATAGAAAAAGCAATATCGTATAAAAGTACCGCTTTTGAGCGGCTTAAATTAAATTGCAAACTGTAATGTTAAAAATGTAAACCCAACACAAAATATGGTATGGCTACGTCGTACCGTCGCGTAAGGGTACTTTTGCCAAAACCACTTTCAAACAGAAATTCATTGTTTATTGTGAATACACATATGCAAATTATATTTTTCTTGGGTAATAAACATTATATATATGCAAATTCTATAGAATTTAGAACAACAACTGACGGTTTGACTTTCCCTGTGTTTTTACTGGGAGTCGGTCGAACGATAGAAACAGAGAAGGACGGGGAGGTAGGATAGAGAATAAAACAGGAATTCGAGAAGAGAAGATTGAACAATTAAGAAAAAGCAAGTTAAGAACTAGAAGAAGAAAGAGAAGAGGGAGTAGAAGCGGAGGGTTTTGAGGAGATAGGGAAGAAGATTTAGAAAATCGATTCTTGAGTTTTCACGAATCGATCGCCTGATTTCAAAAAATATTACAACGTTACATATATATATTGTGGCATGCTTTTAAAATCTGGACATGATTCTTTTGTTAGGTTTTTATAATTGTATCTCAATTTTAAGATTAATTAAACGAATATTTAATGATGATTTTAATATCGAAAATAACGATTATTATACTACGAATTTTTATATGAATACAATATGTTAGAATATGTGAAACATAAGGTCCGTTCAAATAACATCAACAAATGAAAAACTGTTTTGTACGAAGAAAAACAAGAGAGATATAAAGAATACTAGGCTTTGTTTTCGAGAAAATTGATCTTGGAAATCTGTTTCGAACATGTAAATTTGGTCAGTTACCAACTAAGCAGACGGAAGTTATTCTACGTGGAAAAATAAGAGAGAAATGTGAAATAAAATCTTTTCGTATAAAGCTTAATTTTCAAGAAAATCGAATTTCTTCGTGCTCGGTTCATAACACTCTTCGACATGTATCTAATTTTGCAACCTTCAATAGGCGATTCTTGTAGACATTTGCGAGCTACATTCGAATTTGCAAACCGTCTTTTTCCTATAACTCACAATTTTCTAAAATATCAATTTTGAAGAGAATTGCAAATTTTCAACTTTAGAAATATTTTGTGTTCTTATAATAGCAGCTATTGAGTTGCGATAGAGACGAAAAAATTCTGTGGACTCTCCCGAATAAAATGATATGTATCATTATTGCATTATGAACATTTAAACATGTCTAAATAATGATTAGAGCGAAAAAGCATCTGAAACGCAACATTCCTTCTTACATTTCTCAGTTTATTGAAAAAACTAAAGGTCTAGGAGAAAACCTAACTACAATACGCGATACAACAAACATTTCTGCTAAAGCAATCATCATCTATCGTATTTCATTTGAAATATAGAAGCACAACTCGCGATGTTTTTTCCGCCATTTGGTAGAACGGAACCGATAAACACACGCAGTTTTACTTACATCGAAAGTATTAGCATTACCGAGATTTTTAGATTTCTTATATCGCTGCTTGGCATTGATAGTGGCACAAGTAAAAAGAATTTCGAATTTGCTTTTATTGAACATCAAATCTACATTATGCTTTTCTTTCTATCATATAAAACGGTAAATTTAAAATTCCGTCAGTTTTGCGCCACAGGACAAAATTATTACGTATCGCTCTGACCTTATTTTTACAACAATATTTTCATATCTTCTGTTGTTTGCGACACTATAAGTGGAAGGTCATACTGCTTTCGAGAATAATGGTATATCTTGTGTTTAGTCAGTTTTATAATGTTATTGAAATGACCCGTTCAAAATCTCTTCGTAAATTTTAAAAAACCTCTCCTCTAAAATTTATCTGTTTGCGAATTGTACCACTATCAACGACAAGCAGCAATATACGGTTTGAATACCTTTCTGTTTCTGCTTTATCGATTCAAAAGTATTTACTAAAAAATATTCCATCAATTTCGGAAGTTTACTTTCAATCTCTTTTTTCTCATTAATTTAAAAATTCCCTTTTTCGAGCTCTGTATTCAAATTTCTCCGACGCTCTCCGAAATTTCTCAAATAATAATTTTTGAATCATACACTTGTAAATAATAATTCATCACGATATTCGTAGTTTCCTGACCGTTCTGAGGTATGTACAGAGGATCATAATCCTTTTACCAGAAGGTTCATCGTCTTCTTTGCTTTGTGGCTTTAAGCCAATTTGAGGTGACATTTGCTCTCGACAGTGCTCTGAAATTGTCTATCTATTTGAGAGTTTAGGTTAGAAAAATTTACCAAATGTCCTGCTGGATAAATTGTAAAGTACAAATTAAATCATAAAAAAAAAATTTGAGAGCAGTTTGAAAGTTTGCTATCACACAGCACTCTCAGAACTGTCCATTTGAGATTCGCTCGTGCGTTTGTTCGTCTGTTCTGTAGTTTGTTTCGAAATACAAGTGAGGTGAAATAGCGAGTGAACGAAAGGCTTTGTGCTCTTATTGTTGCGTACAATTGCATACAATTGAGTGTAGAGATAAAGTAAGGATAAAGTAGGACTCAAACGGATAAACAGGGACTGTAGCCTCTCACTCGTCACTGGAGTTGCAGCACGGAATGCCGTAACAACTGGGAGTCTTCTCTCGAGTTCAAAGGTTAAGAGAACAGAGCTATTGGTGATGTCAATAGTTTTCTATTCATTTTCAAAGTCAGGACACGATGGCGGGCTGGTGGCCACGCGCAGTTTTTGCGAGATATGTAGATTTAGACTAAAAGGAATGTGTGTGTGTGTGTTTTTGTAGCGAATGTCTGCGTGAAGACAAGACGAGTTTAAGCGGACGTCTCTTTTTACCCAGCAGTTAAATAATATTTTGATTTCCCGTAAAACTCATCCGCTGTATCATACCTACATATACTATGAACAAAATATAATAGTTAGGTTCACGTCAGGGCATTGTATCCGGTAGCAACTGACGCATATGTTACACGGACGCACAACTATAAGCAGAATTCACTCAAGCGATACCGGCAGTTTTTCGTGAGTATCTCGGAAATTAAGCAAGTTAGGTCCTTGTATGTATAGGAAAAAATTGTTTAAAATATCGATTTGCACGACATACGCAAAAATCATCGAAATCGAAGTTTAGTCAGTCTTTCTACAGTTTCACCGAAGGTAAGTAATGAACATAGACTAATATCTACGTAACGTAATGTAATTAATATCGCAATCTCGTTATACAAACTTGAACGAACGTTAAAGTGCCAATTTTGAACGATCCTTTAGTTTTACGGTTTCTTTCTTTTTTCGCTAGCCAAACCGCGGGCGTCAACCGACGTGGCGCGGTGAAAGCATCCCGATAATCGCTACGCATGCATTGACACTTTTACAGCGCGGTTGCGCACTTAGTATCCAGAAAGGCTTTTTTACGGCTATTAAGCTCTGATTACATTTTGAAACGTTTACTTCATTTTCCTCTAGTTTCTCGGTAATTAAGATATGACGATATGATTTTATGATTTACAGTTTTGTTTTATTTTGAATGGCGCTCCTTTTGACATAACGGCTACTTTAGAATAAGAATAATGCAAATACATAGATGTATCAAGTACAAGAAATATTCGTAACATTCCTGCTGCTTCTACAAGCCAACAGTCATCTAGAAAATTGAAACCTCTAGCTGTTCTTGCATACAATAAAGTGTGGTATAGATTATTCGGATCAAATGGTTACTTATGCCACTACAATTAGAAAAGAATTTAAACGGTACCGGAAATTTGGCATTCAGCTTCTTCTGGGAATTATAGTTGTAAACGCTTTAATAGTTTACAAGATTACAACAAAGAAGGATACAAATATCACAAAATTTGCACAATTATTAGTTATGAAATTATTAGGGCTGACTGATGATGTAATGAAATCTTCTTTTAACGTAGATATCATGTCATCCGAAAAAGTGCTTCTGGAATGTTGAGGTTACTTGATAAAGGAATAAATAAAGGATATATTTATAATAGAAATATATATTGAAGTAAGTATAAGTATAAGTATAGGTATAGTATATGCTGATCCAGATCCTCACTCTAGCAATGTTACATTACAATACAATATACCAGGGAGCAGGTTGATACATTGTGTGTAACTCTAGCTGAAAGTTACAAGAAACAGCAATAAAAGTCTGCTTGTAGCTCTTTTATTTCTAGACCTTGTGACCCAAAAACAATATTCACATAAAACATATTCAAGGAGACAATAATATGAACCTCTCCTTTTCGTTAACTTCTTTGCTTCACTAAGTTCTATTTTCATCGTAACTGCGGTGTCCAGGTCACGTGTACACAAAAGAAAAAGATGTAGAGTTTTTCTAGAAGTAAATACTTCAACAAGGACAAAACACTACATTGTAAATAACTTTTTTAATAAACCATGTTTCTATATTACTTTTATAACAGTTAAATAATCTTATTATTGTTGAGAATTGTGCACCTTAGTCGCCGAAATAAACGTATAGCAACATTCACATTACACATAGAAATGATATCGAAATAGTTTCATATTTATTTGATATGTGATTTACAAGATATTCGTAGATGCACATTGACATGTCCGAGCACTCTCTTTTTCTCGCCATCTTTTTCACCATTCTTCTGTTCTACGAGACGCTGCGCACGTACATACTCCCACGCACGCTCATACTCACATATGTGTGTCACTACTACGCGGCTCATCCAGTGTAGCGCACAAAATTACACATATCTCAATAATTAAATCCTGTGAAATATCTTTCCAAATAACTTTCCTACTAACTTACCTCGTAAGTACTCAGATAAGCATTGTTTAGGATTTTGATAGTAAGAAACACATCGTTCGCATACGAAGAATTATCCACTAACCTGATAGCAATTGAGGCGGGTTTTGTCCGCATGGCAAAAAATACGACCACTGAGACAGCACTGGTGGAGCAGAAGGGATGAAGAATATATCAACCAACTAATGATTGGGAAAAAATGAAATCAACATGGTGCAACAAATTCCAAGCAAAGCATAATGGTCGTATCAAGGGATGACAACACGACGATGCCAGTATTGGTCCTGTGTAACCTCCAATTTATTCATAAGAGCAAACGAAGTAATTCGTCATTTGGCTTGCTAATATTTCTGACTCTGCGATTTATTTTCCGACTAGATTTAATATATTGTTACATTTCATTTTATAAACTACGGAAATTCACGATCAAATACGCGATACAAACGGATAATTCTAATAATCAATAATTATTACGCCATTTTACATATTAATCGCTTCGAAACGCGAAACAACGTATTGAACCTACCCTAGGAATACGAAAGAAATTTATGATAAATCCATTTTGTTACTTAATTTTATTAATTTGCATAATGAACGAATGAACATATTTAAATCTGTATTTAATCGCAAATTTATACCACGATGAATAATGTTCGGTTAACGATGTTTGTTACCTATAATAGTTGTATTATTATGATCGACTTCCTGGTTTGTCAACGAAAGAGGAAATAAGAGAAAAGAGGAATATGATTGTGTAAATGAAACACGCAAGTGTGTACAGTATGTACAGCTTCCTTAGTCTAACAGTTTAATGTATATATATTAAGATGCGTACGATAATTTTATATACCCATTTGCGTTGTAATAGTCGACTTTCTATCAGCAAGTTGGGAAAAACCATCGACGAATGCAGAACTCTGTATAAAGGATGTAGAATTTGCATAAATGTTAGGATGTAAGATGTTCATTACTCATTCGCACACTTGTAAACACACGTCTGTACAACACAGACTTTTTGAACGTGATAAATAAACGTGTTAAAGTTTCGTTTTGAATAGCCACCTGCGTGAATTCTATTCTTTTTTTAAGTTTTAAGTTTCACGATATATCCTATAGGTAGCTCCTCCTGATTTTAAACTATGCTTACTAGAATTTCTCATAGAAAGTCACTTTTCTGGTTATTAAAAGCAATAATTCACTATGTAACATCTCCTGATTACCTACAATATTCAATTTACCCTTTAATATAAAACAATTTCATTTAACATGTCGAGGTATGACCGATAGTTTCTTGAGAATATTCAGAAAATAATACTGAAAATGTGTTTGAGTTTATAATTATCCACAGCACTGTATTATGTATTATTTATTACACCTATTACAATTTAAGGCCATGTAAAGGTATTACAATACATTACACTTTCTCCGCGCACTAGCATTTTGCTTCTTAGATTTTATATTGCCGAAATTGCAATGCAAAGCACTGTAAAATCTTCCGATTTTCAAAATTGGAAACTCTTGAACTCCCGGAATACCTTTCTTTTTTTTCTTTGTACTGTAGCAGCAGATGAGTCAGGACAATTCGAGTCAAGAGTGATTCATGTTTTTTTGCCTCGGGGCATTGACAACGTTTCGATGTACGAGATGTAAAAGTAAACAGACTCCGGACAAAACAATATCGCCATTACGTGCTACCGTCAACCGGAATCGAATTCAAACTTTCCGGTACTGGGTAACATTCATATTTTTATGCATAATAATTAATGAAACAACAGGAACATAATTTTGGCAAATTCAGCACAATAAGGCATTATAGATATTAGTGCAAAGTTCAACTCGACTGCTTATCCCAAAAAGCGAATATCAAAATATTAAGCAAAAATAATAAATTTTCTAACAATAATAAGTAATCTTCAATAATATTAATAATAAAACAACGAAACATGCTCTGACATTCTCTAAAAAGATATTATTAAAATCTTCACTTTCGTGAAATAGAATTTGTTACCACCGTTACGCGCGCGGAGAGGCGCGGTCGCGAGGAAAATGCGTCAGCGAGAGGCGTAAATTCTCACTACGATTCCTATAATCGATACCGCGAATTAGTCGCTCCCTATTTCGGTTAAGATAACAGTGGTAGTTCAAAGAATTTAACACTGTATTAACAGGTTAATATAGCTTCTATATTTAACAATCAGTTATATAATAATAAAAATGTCACAAATTATTTAACGATAAATACAGTTAATGCGACTCGACTTTGTGATATCCCTCGGTATTCGTTTGTCTTATTTGATCTATAATCATTTCAACATTTTTGGTGCAAGAGAACTCAATCGATTATCAATGCACGTATTGAGTTGAGTGCATTTGTTCTCTTCACCCTATTCAACTGTGTTAACGAGGCGAGGTGTATACATGTGCATAGTCCTGTTCACCAGTTTTGAAGTTAACTTATTTTGACCTACATTTCTCCGCGAATCTTCACTTTCTAGCAGTATGCAGTGGGTAAGTGAGTGTTACATAAAACAAAATAGGGGCATGATAAAACAACGATCTATCAACCATCCTAGGAGAGAATAATAACAAAAGTGAAAATGAAACACGTTTCGGTAAGATGGCGGGGCACCTTAACGATAAAAAGAGAACCGAAGTTGGAAACGAAGAAGATACTACAGAAAATTAGTGATTTTCAAATATCTGCAAAAAATAGATACATGTTATTATGCGACAATGATGACGCTGATACGAGATTAGAAACGGAGACGCGATGACGACCGGGGGGGGGGGACGAAAAAGCCAAAAAAGCGACAAATTAGTGTGTTACGGGATAAGACGCGAATGAGCGAAACGTAGTATATAAACAATGCTCGTACAATACGATACTTATAATGTGATAGGGAAATAGAATGAAATAGCAAGTCGATTTTTCTTCAATCATATCTTGTCAAAAGATACGAACACTCTTAAACGTGTTACCTCAGTTGCCATGCTACTGCAAGGAACAACATGTAACATTGAAAATATAATTGAAGGTTTACAAGCAGAAACTTTTGTGTATACAAGCTTCAGACTACTCCTATGTTAATGTAATATATAATATATTTATGTATTTGTTATAGAAGTAAAAATTTTGAATGTCCTTGTTTCTTCTATTCTCCTTAATTATTTTTTTTTTTGTATTACCCGCAAATGTTAACGTTATGGTCATCCGCTACCTCTTCCTCCATACTTTTGTTTATACATTCAAGTATGTTTATATGTTTCTTATAAATCGTTGTGTAGCATATAAGCATAATTTCGTAAACATTATACACAGAACTGTGAGCTATAATTCAGGAACTGTGTGCATCATTAAAAGAAAATCATGCCTATGTTCTGTTTTAGAGTGGTGTATAAGATAATTTAATTAAATTTTAGGCACAAATTAATGCGTATAATAGAGTTAGTTGGAAAAATAAAAATGATATAGAAAAAACAGAACTATATTTCGAGCGTTTTATTAAGATACCAACCTTTGGTATCGTTATATATTATTATCGATACTGCAATCGTTTATTCGTTTGCTTGGTGTCTTCTTTGGCATGTGGCGTTCGTTGCGATATTTATAATTTGGAATGCCTTGTGAGAATAGCATCCTTATACAGGAAAGGCAATGACAGATGCTCTAGATAAAGCGAACAGGTAAGCTTTAAGAGTAATAAGTAATAATAAGCTATTATCTCTTCGTAATTTAAGCGGTTTGAAAAATTGTAAACTTCATTAAGATTAGTATATTGCTTTGCGAGAGACTTTTCTTACGATGATATGATACATGAATTGTACGACTCCAGAGTGGAAAATCGATCGGTTTTGTCGGTTATTGCTCCGAGAGATAAGAACACGGAAACGAGAGATACGAACATGGAAACCGAAATGCCTCCAAATTTCGAGATAGGAATCTTCGACTGTTGTTCAGTTGGTTCGAGTAACACTTCCACAGCCACGCCGACTTTTTAAGTACTTATTTTGTCATTTGAATATTTATGACATATATTATTCTCCTCTAAAAAAAAGAGGAAAACCGCACGTAAAACCAGTTGAGTAGTCGGAAACGGTGGTCGAGTGTAAAATGTAAAAAAAATCGCAGAATAGTTATTTAAAAGTCAATCTTTGTCCTTACGACTTCTAAATCGCGTGTGAAATGTATTCAAATGAAGAACAGACGGTTAATCAATTCTATTTCCGCAAGAAGTTAAAGAAACTGCTATACCAACGCTTACCGCCACCTTGCACCAACACGCAGCCGCACACTCATTTCCGCTAGAGTCGCTATATGCTATATACGTAAATACTGTAAATAAGTAAATATCATGTGGTACAGCGAATAACTCCGGCGCAGCAATATATTTTGTAATTACGTGATTTGTGTAGAAATTAGAAACTACCTCTGTACACAATTACTGAGAATGGGATTTATAAGAACTGTACATTGCGCGTTAAGCACAAAAATGTAATGCAAAATACTACTGCAATTTCGCACCTGGCTAATCTGAAAACTAAAGGAAAATTGATTCCTGGAAATTTGCGCTTTTTGAATTAAATCAGATAGAAGACGCTTGAAGGATCTTGAAAGGGAAACCGAAGGTATCATGGAAGATACTGCAACAAAAATACAGAAACATTTAGCTTAATTCGTGCAATAAAATTGTAACACGTGTATTCGTTTCGACAAAATAAACCACGAAAGCCTACTACAAACAATCAAGAAACAATTCCCGGAACAAATATACCAATTAACAAAATCATACATAAGCAACAGAACCTTCACGATAAAAATCAAGGACGCACACTCCGAAGTCAAAGACATCACAGCAGGGGTTCCGCAAGGAAGCGTCCTAGGACCCATATTATACACACTATACACGGCCAACATACCAACAACTACCAGTAGCAAAATATTGACATTCGCGGACGACACAGCCGTACTAGTCAGGCACACTAACCCTGTAACAGCAGCCACAATACTACAAAAACACATCACCAAAATAGAAAAGTGGCTACAAGACAAACAAATCAAAGCTAGCCGTAACAAATGCAACCGCATCACATTCACACTGAGAAAACAGATAACACCAAACATCTTCCTGAACGGTACGCAAATAACACAAACAAGGCAAATCAAATACCTTGGACTTCACATAGATACACATTTCACATGGAAACAGCACATCAAATCAATAACAGAAAAAATACAGACAACAAGGAGACAAATGCACTGGTTAACAAGCCGAAAATCCAAACTAAGCACAGAAAACAAACTGAAAATATACAAAATAATCATAAAGCCAATCTGGACATACGGAATTCCACTATGGGGAACAGCAGCAATGAGCCACATAAACAAAATAGAAACAATCCAAGCCAAAATCCTTAGAACAATGGTAAACGCACCGTGGTACGTTAGAAATGAGGACATAAGGAAAGACCTCGGAATACCAACGGTCAAGGAGGAGATTACCAGATTCGCAACAAGATACAGAACAAGAATAGAAACACACCCGAACCAGCTGGCAGCTGAAACGTGCAACACAACAAACATCGCAAGAAGACTAAAAAGGAAACACCCAATGGACCTCATAAAAGATATAACTTAGAAAAAACGAAGCTGGCACCCCGCTGGGGGTAGCCGCCCACTTGCTATATTATTTTTTATTTATATTTTTTTTTCTTCACCAACAAGATATAACACTTTACCAAATGTCCGCAAGGACAAATTGTAAAATAACCAAAATAAAAAAAAAAAATTCATAATTTTCGAATAATATATAGGAAAGATAACGAATGAATATACTGTATCACATTTCTTGAATGAAACAGCGCATTTTAGCGATTAAAATGCGGACATTATAACAAATAATACAGCAATACTAGATAATCGAAAAGAAGTAGGGAAAAAACTTACCATAACAGCATGGAAAAGAATTTATAAAGAATTGTGTTACTAGAAGACGATTCTTTGTGTATCACCAAGTGCATCAGGGGAGGATTCTTAAACAAATTTCGTAAAAACTACTGTCTATGAGAAAAATACAATACGAGATTCGGAGAATAATTAATATTAACAAAAACATAATTATTTTATAAGAACATAATATTCAATTAAAGAACTAATTATACGTTAAGTTCTGTCATTAGTAACCATTATCGATGACCGACTTTATTTTTCGTTCTCAATAAGCATTATCTTTGATGAAAGCATTTTTTAGCGGAAGAAAATAAAATGGGGAGAACGATATAACTTTTATGTAAAAAACTATAATCAATATGTTTAATTAAAACTAAAACATAAATACGTATAACATCACTCTTACATGAATATAAATATGTAAATGCAAGTTGTATTAGAAGCGAAAGATATAATAAAAATAAGAAAAAAGAGAAATAAATAAGAAAATTCTATTGGTTTCTACGACTTACTTCCACATGTGGAATAGTCCGTCTGGTTGCCGTATGACCCATCCTAGAAACAAAACAAAGTTATTAGTTTCAAATAATTCACAGAAAGTTTTTAATTCAGAAAATTTACAAGTATAAAGTATTTATACTGAATAAATCCTTTTTTTGTATGTTATATAGCAGATTTTATATGTTATATAGCAACTAGCACTTCTTACCAATTGCTCAAGCACTTGCTAAACACCATAATTATAACGTTCAAATAGGTAACTATTCCGTAGCACGTACACACTACCGCATCTCGAACATGAAAGACCGTTGAACAATACCATACCTAATAAAGACAGATTCGTACTGCGTGTTGATTGGCTACGCTTCTGGACTATAAGCAGCGAATCCTGTGCGCTGCGCAAATGTCTCTGCGCTGATTATCAGTCAATTTTACTACAATACAATAATGACTTTACATCTTGAAAGTTGTTACTATTACGCTGCTAATTTTTATATAGATATGATATATCAAAGTGCATAAAATATGTAAATGCAAAATATATTCAAACTATGTAATAATTGCACTATACTTTACATTGTGAATACGATCTTAATTGCTCATCATGATTTTTTATTATAGTTTGTTTACTGATCGTCAAGGCCAATGTAAATAAAAATCTCAATTAATATATATAAAGTATAGAATATATGTATATATAATATATGTATAATATATGGTATAGTGTATGTATATATTATGTATATAATATTAACTAAATTATGTCTATAATATATATACATAGTAACATATAGATATACATATAACGAATAGAAGAATTATTAAATAAAAATCAAAAATTTTATATGATAGCATACAATGTAATAGTCTTTTAAACAAAGTTACTTTTATGCTTCTATGAATAATTTAAGAATCTGAAAAATCTACGACGGACAAAAATAGTTTGAATCTATGGATATATGTGTATGCTACCCTAGAATCAGTGTAAAGAAGAAAATAGTTAATTTAATGATTGTTATTCTCTGCGGCATAATTAATGCTAGAAATATTTGGCAAAAGATGGAGGCTATATCTGCAGTCGTCACTGAAAATTTGGAACTGCTACACGTATACGTAAGTATAATATATGGTAAAATAATAATTTTACATCTTGAAAATTGTTACTATTACCAGCGGCCCAGCGCTCTCATCTAGATGTATCTCCTCTTGAACACCAACGCCCGATGCTGCCACGGTGGAGACGCGGCCAGAACGGTCACCGACGCGTGGGACACTGTTCGGTATCCCCTAATGATTCTGATGGCGGTTATCCTGAGCAACCTCCTAAGGAGCAGGATGCTGCGACGATTCGCCATGAAATCGTCTGCCCATACCGGGGCTCCGTATATCACTCGGGACCGAACGACGCCCTTGTCGCGGATCGAATTTCTGCTTGGCAGAAATGTGTGTTACGCCAGATGCGATGGTCCTTGCGAGGTTCCTCATGGTCTGGGCGCCAAGACCTACACATTGTTACACTGACCCGCAACAGGCCTAAGGAGATACAATAAACTGAATCTGTTCAGTTTCAGTTTTCTTCACATAAACATTTTCGGTTTACAGATAGTACATATGTTTGTCGTACGCTCTTACCTATTACGGAGAAAGCGGGTATCTGGCGAGATAACAGGCTTTTCCCATGAACAAGGATGACCACGAGCCACATCTGCTTTCTTTGTCTTCATAGTTTCATTTACTAACCAATAGGCATCGCGGATCGTTACCCTCACTTTTCTGCCGAAAAGTGTGGACGATGAATCCGCGTTCTAAGTTCAAAAGGGCACACCCACACCGAGCTTTTCTCATTGATGGTACGAAACGGGTCCGGACAGTTCTTCTTGTGATCTTTTATAATAAAATCATAATTGTGACCAATAAACCCAGTTTTCTACTGAATCTTTTGGTTATCACCTAAATTTACGCGACACGTGCGTGGCAAAAATCGCGAACGCCTAACAGACGCGTGGTTAATGGGGATATTGAAGGGTAAGAAAGAAAAGGGAATCAGATCCCACCGAGAGTCAAGTTGTAAGAGCTTCAGCTTTGAAAAGTCGCGACTAGAGTTCAGAAGTAAATTGTAGTTAGTGTAAAATAAGTGTTAAGAAATAAATTCTCTTTCTTTATTTTATTTATTTTTATTTTTTATTTTTTATTTTCATCTTCGATTTCTCTTCTATATTTTACGTGACACTACCGTGGTTGTCATCTGGTCGCGTGTAAGTGACGAGCTGCGGATGTGAAAGGAAGATTGGTCACTGCCACCATAACGTTTAGAATTTGTAATATCTGCTTACATGATGGGAAAACTGAATAATTTAAAAGACTTGTACTCATAATGTTCAAATAATAAAAATGAGTGGTGTAATACAGAATAATTATTGACAAAAAAGAAGAAAATGGGAAGTAGAAACGGAAACATGGAAAGATTAGAAACGATGAACTTCATTTCGAAGTTGCAGTCGAAGAAGCGGAAATCGGAAGAAGATCCATGCGATGCCAGTGTTAGAAAAATGAAAATGAAAATGAGAAATATATAGATATATAAGAAGAAGAAGAAATTATAACGATTCCATTCTTTCCTTCGTGTATTAAGTATGATGACCACGTGATTAATTTGTAACTACGTTACGGAAAGTATTAGACTCCAATCTAATTCTAATCTAATTCTATTGGATTGTAATGCTAATTATTCCTACACAATGTGTAATGCAGTACGGTTCAATTTTCTGATAGTTGAGATGAGGTTGTCTTCATTTCACAGACGAATACATTTGTATACTTCGAATACAGAACATATGCTTCATATGTAAAAAAAACTGTATCGAAAATTTTAACTTCAAATTTTTAAAATTTAATTATTAAAATTAAAATTTTAACTTTAACTTAAAATTTCTCTTCACATAAAGATTTGGCAATGTGATGAAGCAACGATGATAGATAGATTTCATTATGATTCCAATACAGAAGTGCTACTATTTGAGTAGAGCTATTTCATAATCTTGTAATGTAGCTATTATTAATCTGAATTTATACAACTATTCGCCTTCTATACTACAGCTCACAACTCATAACTGACGACTAACTTACTTTCTCCACGTCCTTTTATACCACAGGTTTCGACTACCAAGCAGGAACCGTTTTGCAGCTGTTGTTGGACTATGATGGCCACGTACACGTTTTTCGATCACTTATTGTCCTAGAGGGCCTATTGCGGGCATATTGCTGGGTCCACACAGCCCATTTTGATTTCCCATCCTTCCCGACCCGTCAGCACATTCACTTTTCTTTACCTTAGTTCAGTAGGATTTCCTCAAATGGCTTTTCCACGATACTACAATATGAAATAATATCAACTTTTAGTTTAACTGAACGAACGGATGAAACATCTTTTGTATACTCATAAATAAAATTATGCAATAGTGAGATCGTTGTTGGAAGGAAGGAGCGTCTAAGTCACGTAGCGTTATGCTAGACTTCACAGCATCGACTCTACTGTTTTTTTAGATCCTTCATGAGCAGTACAGAATCAGACGAAGAAAGAATCTCGACGCGTCTTCTAAACGAGAAAAGGCAACTAAACCTGAACGCATATCACAAGTCGTCATCCGGGATTTGCTGGAAATGTTATCCAATTGAATCTGTGCTGCATTGCGCTTCATTTTCCAGATAGTGTGATAATTTATAGATTCGTTCAATTTTACAAGTATATCCAGATAATATGTACAATATTGGTATTATGTTCTGAAATAGATGCAATTACCCTCTGTTTATGTGCCCACCGGTTACAACGAAATAGCTTGTCCTTATAGGTGATTGGGTCAATCCGCAATTCACCTACGTCGTAATACTTCATAGTGAATGCGCAAGGAAAATCTGTATTTACATACTTATAGTGTACAAAATGTAGAATGAAATCAAAATAATCAAATGAATTGTCTGGGGAGATATCCTGCATATAAACGCATGAAACGCATTTATGAAGAAGTGTGATTTTTATTATATAATTTCTGCAGATGCATTTGCGTTTTCCTGCAAAGAAGAGGGTAATTCAAGTAAATGGATCTCCAGTTCCAAGATCTCCAGATCATCAGCACGAAGCTTCTCCGTTTTGGCAACGCACTCTTCGTACCATTGACTGCCAATCATAGTCACAGAATAGTGGACAATAAAATCAATACAATACAGTGCAGCCATACGTACTACTGTCATAAAAAGAAGACTGAAGAGAGAACACCCCACTGATCTCACTAGAGAAATAAAATCATACAGACTCGAAAAAAATAGACAAACTCGAAGATGGTAACCAGCTGGGAGTAGCCATCCTCATGTTATTTAGCAACTAAGTTAGAAAAATTTGCCATATGTCCAGCTGGACAAACTTAAAGTGCAAAATAAATAATAATAATAAAAAAATACGTACTGTCAACAGCTGCTTTTCTCCCTAGAGCATAAGTGTCGAGCTTACTCAAATTTTATAGCCAATAGCAACGTTATTTCAGAAATAGTATAAGTAAACAGTATAAAAACTTTTTAATACTAGTAATCATACAATGGAAGACTTGAAGACACTCAGTTAAAAAGGTTTTAAACGAAAGCATGTAGTGTTTTCACCCAAGATTGAAATCCTTCAAGAAGTTATTTTTGTAAGAAAATTGCAACTGCTCATGAATGCATTTTTGACACGGATTTCAAAATCTTACAAGATATTCTTTTTAAGATTTGAGTCTATTGGAACAACCGTCTCAAATAAACTCCCTTCAAATACATGGAGTATATTGTTCCGTATATCGAGAACGTTTTTGTGAAGAGGGAGTGCCGCCAAATATTAAGCACAGACGTTTTGTGGAACTAAGTTTTTGGACTAAGTAATCAAACAAAATTAAAAAATAAGAATTGGAAGTCAGGGAACAATTGTGGCCAAACATTTTGAATCTGTAACTAACACCACAAAAGAAACCGCGAAACCGAGAAGCAGGGATCGTGTACCAGTAACAAGCGCATCCGAAATGATATTTGACTCTGACAGCGATAACGATGAAGAATACCAAGGCTACGATGAACCGCGGCAACACCAGACTATGTTATCAGCGAAAGACGCGATAAGTTACATTCCATTTTAAACGGTGACGATGATGTTGGAGTGGAAGATTTCATAAAAGAAGTACATGCTATGCGAATGCGTTGTTCACAAAATGATTTGTTATTGAAAGTCATTAAAATCGATAAAATAATTGGTAAATCCAAGTATTCGGAACATACCTATTGAAAATTATGCAGATTTTCATGACGCTTCGAGATCCAACGTAACAGTTTAAGTAACATCTGACGAATACGGTGAACAATTACGCGATTTGAAACAAGGACGCGGCGAATCTGTTCAAAGTTTCAATATCCGATTCCGCCGCATATTAAATAAACTTGCGTATGCCATAGCTAATGTAAATCCACAACCACTTACACGACGAATAGTGATTGAAGCCACCATGAGAAAAGTAGGTCGAATTCATTTGAAAGGACTTCGACACGACATAGGACGCATACTGTTAGCAAACGAACTAGTTTCATTGAGTGAAACAGAAAAGAAAGCCGCCTACATTGAAAAATACCTACGAGAAGAACAAAAGGAATGGAATAGGACAGCTACTCGACCAACAGCAACGTATGTATAACCGACTTAGTAACAAACCAATGCAGACAAACAACCGACCACTACCGGTCACGCGTAATAATCCAATCAACAAAAATGTTTTATCATTTTATAAAACGGTACGTATACCATTTGCTGAGCGACAAGTAAAATGTTTTAAATGTGGTAAACGGCTGGAACATGTTGCACCGCAATGTCAAAATTTTCAATTAACCAGCCAAAGAAACCTTTCTTTTTTTGTACTTGGAGAAATCCTCGTGGACACTCCGCCGCTGTAAGCAGCAGCAGAGCAGTGTCGGACTCTTACCGATTAAAACTGCACGATGGCCTGTCTCGGTCTCTTGTGAATTACTACCGGTGCACTCCCTGCGTCCTCTTGATCGAGCCGGTTCTAAAATCTGCTAACTGATGAATTGGCGCCAGAGGAGGTCATTGCCCCTGGCGCCACCCTCCCCCCTGCTAGTCACAACCCGTCGTGGGTGAGCCAGAGAAACCTACCGCCTCCACGAGTAAACCAGGTCGGAACAAAACGAGAACGAGAATCAACAGCAGCAGAAAGAAACGACAACGGAATACCAGGAATACCAAGGGTATTATTAACACAACAACCAGACGACTACTTACAATACCATTCAGAGGAATTGCAGGAGAACGAGCTCATCTAATTGATACCGGAGCAGGGATAAATTTGATTAAAGAAAATAAATCGGACACTAAGATATTCAAATCAGATGAACCTCACACTTTTTATATGGGACAAGAGAAATATTTCACTGATAGATTTGTTAGAATCATTATTTTTGGTAAACCTCATAAATTTTACGCAGTACCTAACGATTTTCCTCTGATTGAAGACGAAATTATAGGATTACCATGCCTTGAACATCAATATGAAATTTCAAATGATAAAATCAAATTGGGCAATAATATCTTGTAGTATCAAAAACCTAGGGTTGTACAACCAGAAGAAAAAAGTGTTCAAACCATCTACCTCGAAGGCAAACCGACGCGAGTATGCTTCCTCAATTCTAGTGAGACAAATCAAGAAATCTTTAACGAAATTGGTAATAGTAAAGACCTAGAACAAATTGCTAAATTGAAAACCATAGTGAGAACAGAACATATGGAACTCGAATTCCGTATACCGATTGAAAATATTTTGATTCATTATATCGATGTATTCAATTTAGAGACTGATTTTTTACCTTGTACAAATTTAACACAACACACGATAACTTTGAAATAAGACAAAATCATAAATACTAAATCATATAAGTACCCGGAATGCCATAAAGCTCAAATCGAGAAACAAATGGAAGAAATGTTAAGTAAAAATATTATTGAAGAATCAAATTCGCCTTACAATTCACTTGTTTGAGTAGTACCTAAGAAATCAGACGCTTCAGGTAAACAGAAAGGGAGAATCGTAGTAGATTTCAGAAAATTAAAAGAAACTAACCGATCAAGACGCATATCCTTCACTAGATATTATTATCAAGACATTCTTAATCAGTTAGGAAACACGAAATTCTTCTCAGCGTTAAATCTGTCATCAGCATTCCACCAAATTCCTATAAATTCCAACTCAAAGAAATACACTGCATTTTCCACACCACAAGGCCATTTCCATTATAATCGCATGCCATTCGGATTGAAAAACGCACCCGCAACTTTTCAACGAATGATGGACACAGCATTAAGAGGGTTAGTCAATGTTAATTGTTTCGTATATTTAGACGACTTAATTTTCGGAGACACAATTCAGAAACATAATCAAAATTTAGCAATAGTTTTACAAAGACTTAAAGAATTAGGATTCAGGATACAGCCAGACAAATGTGAATTCCTCAAACGTGAGCTTGAATATTTAGTAACAGTCGATGGAGTTAAACCGAACCCAGAGAAAATCAAAGCAATGAAAGATTTTAGGACGCATAAGAACCTAACCGAGGTTCAATCATTTTTAGGACTGACAGGATATTATAAAAAATGTATACGTAACTTTTCAAAGATAGCCAAACCATTGATCGAATTAAATAAGAAAGATATTAGCTTTTACTGGACGAACAAACAACAAGACAGTTTTGAAACGTTGAAACAAAAATTATGTGAAGCACCGATTTTAACTTATCGAGATTTTACAAAGACCTTTACGCTAACAACCAACCAAGGAGTAGAAGCAGTTCTTTCACAAAAATGACACCCATGTTGTTTTATTTCAAGAACTCTCAACCCATCTGAGAGCAACTACATGACAACTGAAAAAGAACTTTTAGCAATCGTGTGAGCAATAAAAAGGCTAAGACAATATCTGTTAAGACGTCAATTCATAATTAGGACAGACCATCAGGCTTTGAAATGGTTGAACAGTTGTAAAGATCATCACGTTTAATGAAATGGAGATTAAAATTAGAAGAATACGAATACAAGATTGAATACGTAAAATTTACGTAAAGGTAAAGATAACACGGTAGCCGATAGTTAATCCAGAGTTCACACGATCACAAAAATAAAAATCCTCAAGAATTAGGTGAATACAATGAAACAATTTAGCTCAAGAAGACCCATTCGATTATTCAAAATCATACCAAACTTGGAATAGGTGACAACACATTTTCAGAACTAGAAAAAATTTTACGGAGGCGCGTAAAGCCGCCAGCGACCTTCGAAGAGGAAGAAAGTTAGGTGCTGAACCTCTTCTTCCAGCACCCGGGAGGCAGCATGCAGTCCGGTTGGGGATCCGGAGGACGGCCCCTGGGAGAGGGCGAAAGAGACATAGTATGGACGGAATAGTGTGTGGGGGGGGGTGTCGCCATAGCGGTTCCCGGGCATCCCTCGGTCGTAATGGGACCGGTCATCGTGGAGGTTTTAGTCGGTTGGAGTCCGACACTACCACGCCGCTCTTCCCCCTAGAGGCGGCGGGTGTCCGTGCGAATTTCCTCCACGTTAAAATAAAAAAAAAAAAAGGACACCTGGGAGTACAAAAAACTTATCAAAGAATTAAAGAAAAATAGAAAATACCAGGTTTAATGGAAAGGGTAGAGACTTTTATAAAAAATTGCGATGCGTGTCAGAAGGTAAAGCTAACGCGAATTGGACTCAAGGAAATGCCAGTCATTTCAGATACACCTTTGCAAACAAACGATAAAATAGCAATGGATATCATTAGATCAATGACGAAAATGAAAACGGGAAATTAATTCATATTTTCCATTCACGACGGACTGACGAAATATTTAATATTAGTACCTTTAAAGACCCAACAGAGAGAGTCAATTATTAACGCTCTTTTGGAACACTGCATTTATATTTTCTCAGCACCAAGAACAATTTTGACGGATCAAGGACAGAATTTTGTAAGCGAATTACTGATTAAGTTTGACGAAGCTTTTAAAACCACATGCTTTCATACTTAATCCAACGGATCCTTAGAAAGAACACATGCTGTAGTAAAAGATTTGATACGAAGTAGTTTACACGATAAGAATAGAGAATGGGATGAAGTTTTGAATTTTATTTCTTTAAGATATAATACATCGATTCACGAAGCCACAGACTTCTCGCCATTTGAATTAACTTTCGGTAGAAAAGCTAATTTGCCCTCCATGATAGCCAAAACTATGGGTTTAAGCTATAACGACATGTTTTCACTTTCACTGCAGAAACAATTGAATAAATATTAGAGAAATCGCGAGAGATGCCTTGATGTAAAAAGAGATATCTTCGAGATCAGAAACGAAAGATTGTTCGAACTCAAACTGTGTTTAAAGAGGGAGATTATGTTCTTATTCATAACGATCATAAGAAAGATAAGTTGGACACTGAATGGTTAGGACCATACAGATTCCACCAAATTAAAACTCCATATTATGAAATTCTGATTGACAATGTTATTAAGAAAGTAACGGTAACCGTTCGAAAAATTATTTTTCAGGACGATCACCGCAATGTTAGATCTAGGAGTAAGTTTACAAGTCATACCATTAGAAGTCAATTTCAAACAGTAAAGGAATCAAATTATAAAGTTAAAACTATTAAACTGAGTACGTCAAAACATTATAAATATTTTACAAGGGAAATAAGATATGAAATATTATAAATAATGAATCATTTATTCGCTGCACGACATATTTTGCATGATATTTCGCATTGTCTTTTATTTATATTTTCTTACATAATTTTCATAACACATTCATGAATTAAAATGTGTTTTCATAACTTATGTTCTACTAACGATTTTCCATATGTTGAATGAGATGTGCTATATATAATATATATGTTTCTTATTTATCTCCAGCTATAAACCAGAATATTGAGTGTACTCCAATTCCAATTGATAAATTGATAAATTGTAGAACCATCGTAACTCATTTTATTAGCGAAGAAACTATACAAAACTTGTCTATCTATATTGCGTAGTGCAAGGCGCAAACGGTTACGGGCTTTAGAAGCTAAGCTTAGCTGGGGTCCTCGGAGCACTTCGCCTAATAATCGTTAGGTCGGCTTTCGTAGGTTCTCGTATATGCTAGGTTTCAACTCAATAAGACAATCCTTAATTTTAGTGGTTCTTTTATATACTAAATTCAACCAATTAGAACAGATCTATAATTTTATAGATTTTCATATATGCTAAGTGTTACGTCGCCCGACTCTCTACCTGGGCCGGACCTCACATCGCGGACGGATGGCAGCCAGATGTCCGCACATCTTTATCGCGTACTCTTGAAAACACTCGCAGCCCGACTATAAATCACAGAAAAATCTGGCGAAAGTCTTTCATTGCAAACAAGGGCTTTTCCGCGAAAGCGTTTTCCAAGGTTTCTGGTTAGCATCTGGAAAACACGTGAACGCTAAGTGTTCACACGTGCGATGCCTCCTACTCCCAACTTTCCATCGAGGGTGGCTAATACCCTTCCTAGTCCATCGATAGTCTTACTAACCAATAGAAACAATTTCTATTGCCCTCACTTCTCCGACCAAAAACTGTCATCAACAAATCAGATGACTCCGTGGGTTAGACACACCCATCCTTAGCTCACCTCCGACACAGCATCGTCACGATCAAGTCAGTTCATCTCCGTCGTCAAGTCAATCAACACGTCTACCACGATCGCTCGGTCCAACGAACTCATTGAGAAGTATCGTAAAGTCGCAATCTAACATTCGGCAAGTCATTCAAATATAATTCTAGCCACCGAGGCACTAAGTAGTAACTTCAATTCACGCGAACGAGACATTCGATTCTTCGCGTCAACATACTTCGGACGGTTCTTGCATTCATTCGGCAAGTTAGTTTAATAGTTTCATACGATATCGGGATTCATCGCGTTAACCGATATCCATTTCAACATATTTATATATACGTTCCAAGTGTTGTGAAAAGTGGCGAAATAAATAAAAACAGATAACTGGAGACTACAGTTATTTCAACTAACTACCCCTATTGTCGTAACTGAAATCAGGGGATCGCCAGATCCACAATTTTATACGTTCTGGTACATGCTAAGTTTCAAAATAGAACAAAACCCTAATTTCGTAGGTTCATGCATATGATAAGCTTCAACCAAATAGGACAATCCTTTAGCGGTTCTTGTGTATACTAAATTCAACCAATTAGAACAGATCCATAATTTTATAAATTTTTCTATATGCTAAGTTTCAAGCAAATGGGAGAATTCTTAATTTTACTGGTTCTGGTAGATAATGAATTTCAGCCAAATAGGAGAATTGTTAATATTATTGGTCCTAGTATATAATGAATTTCAACCAAATAGAACAGATAAACAATTTTATAGGTACTTGTACATGCTTAGTTTCAGAAACGAACAGAACCCTAATTTTGTGTGTCCTTGTACACGCTATGTTTCAAAATAGAATAGGTCCCTAATTTCGTAGGTACTTGTACATGCCAAGTTTCAATATAGAACAGAACACAAATTTTGTAGGTTCTTATATATGCTAAGCTTCAACCAAATAGGACAATCCTTAATTGTAGTGATTCTTGTATATACTAAATGCAACAAAATAGAACAGATCCATAATTTTATAGATTTTCCTATATGCTAAGTTTCAACCAAATAGGAGAATTCTTAATTTTATTGGTTTGTGCATAGAATGAGTTTCCACCAAATAGGCCAGATCCACAATTTTATACGTTCTTGTACATGCTAAGTTTCAAAATAGAACAGAACCCTAATTTCGTACCTTCTTGTATATGTTAAGCTTCAACCAAATAGGACAATCCTTAATTGTAGTGATTCTTGTACATACTAAATTCAACCAAATAGAACAGATGCATAATTTTTAGGTTCTTGTACATGCTAAGTTTCAGAAACGAACAGAACCCTAATTTTGTGTGTTCTTGTACGCGCTATGTTTCAAAATAGAATAGGACCCTAATTTCGTATGTACTTGTACATGCTAAGTTTCAAAGTAGAGCAGAACCCTAAATTCGTAGGTTCTTGTATATGCTAAGATTCAACCAAATAGGACAATCCTTAATTGTAGTGATTCTTGAATATACTAAATGCAACCAAACAGAACAGATCCATAATTTTTAGGTTCTTGTACATGCTGAGTTTCAAAATAGAACAGAACCTTAATTTCGTATGTTCTTGTACACGCTAAGCTTCAACCAAATGGTATAGTCCTTAACTTTAGCGGTTCTTGTGTATACTAAATTCAACCAATTAGAACAGATCCATTATTTTGTAGATTTTTCTATATGCTAAGTTTCAAGCACATAGGAGAATTCTTAATTTTATTGGTTTGTGCATAGAATGAGTTTCCACCAAATAGGCCAGATCCACAATTTTATACGTTCTTGTACATGCTAAGTTTCGAAATAGAACAAAACCCTAATTTCGTATGTTCTTGTATATGCTAAGCTTCAACCAAATACTACAATCCTTAATTTTAGTGGTTCTTCTGTATACTAAATTCAACCAATTAGAACAGATCCATAATTTTATAGATTTTCCTATATGCTAAGTTTCAAACAAATAGGAGTATTCTTAATTTTATTGGTTCGTGCATAGAATGAGTTTCCACCAAATAGGCCAGATCCACAATTTTATACGTTCTTGTACATGCTAAGTTTCAAAATTGAACAAAACCCTAATTTCGTAGGTTCATGCATATGCTAAGCTTCAACCAAATAGGACAATCCTTAACTTTAGCGGTTCTTGTGTATACTAAATTCAACCAATTAGAACAGATCCATAATTTTGTAGATTTTTCTATGTGCTAAGTTTCAAGCAAATAGGAGAATTCTTAATTTTACTGGTTCTGGTAGATAATGAATTTTAGCCAAATAGGAGAATTGTTAATATTACTGGTCCTAGTATATAATGAATTTCAACCAAATAGAACAGATAAACAATTTTATATGTACTTGTACATGCTTAGTTTCAAAATAGAACAGAACCCTAATTTCGTATCTTCTTGTTTATGCTAATCTTCAATCAAATAGGACAATCCTTAATTGTAGTGATTCTTGTACATACTAAATGCAACCAAATAGAACAGATACATAATTTTTAGGTTCTTGTACATGCTAAGTTTCAGAAAAGAACAGAACCCTAATTTTGTGTGTTCTTGTACACGCTATGTTTCAAAATAGAATAGGACCCTAATTTCGTAGGTACTTGTACATGCTAAGTTTCAAAGTAGAGCAGAACCCTAAATTCGTAGGTTCTTGTATATGCTAAGATTCAACCAAATAGGACAATCCTTAGTTGTAGTGATTCTTGAATATACTAAATGGAACCAGATAGAACAGGTCCATAATTTTTATGTTCTTGTACATGCTAAGTTTCAAAATAGGACAAAACCCTAATTTCGTAGGTTCTTGCATATGCTAAGCTTCAAGCAAATAGGACGATCCTTAATTGTAGTCATTCTTGTATATACTAAATGCAACAAAATAGAACAGATCCATAAATTTTAGGTTCTTGTACATGCTAAGTTTCACAATAGAACAGAATCCTAATTTCGTAGATTCTTGTACATGCTAAGTTTCAAAATAGAACAAAACGCTAATTTCGTATGTTCTTGTACATGCTAAGCTTCGACCAAATAAGACCATCTGTTTGTTCGTCCAGTCGCGGGGAGACGCGTCTCCGTTATTCGCGTCAACGGGAGTCGTAAATTCCCGTTACGATCTACGGATCGACACCGCGAGCAGGGCGATCCCCTGATTTCAGTTACGACAATAGGGGTGGTTATATTGAAATAACTGTAGTCGTCAGTTATATATTTTTATTTATTTCGCCACTTTTCACAACACTTGGAACGTATATAGAAATATGTTGTAATGGATACCGGTTAACGCGATGAATCCCGATATCGTGTGAAACTATTAGACTAGCTTGCCGAATGAGTGCAAGAACCGTCCGAAGTATGTTGACGCCAAGAATCGACTGTCTCGTTGGCGTGAATTGAAGTTACTGCCTCGGTGGCTAGAATTGTATTTGACTGGTTTGCCGAATGATGAGCAGAGACTTGACTGTCTGCTTGGTAGAAGAACAGAGACTTGACTGTCTGCTTAGTAGAAGAGCAGAGACTTGACCGTCTGCTTAGTAGAAGAGCAGAGACTTGACTGTCTGCTTAGTAGAAGAGCAGAGACTTGACTGTCTGCTTAGTAGAAGAGCAGTGACTTGACTGTCTGCTTAGTAGAAGAGCAGAGACTTGACTGTCTGCGTGGTAGATGAACAGTTTACTTGACTGTCTGAGGAGTAGAAGAGCAGTCGACTTGATTGATTGAAGAACAGTAGAACAGTGATTGACCCATCTCGTCTTGTTTAGGAGGAAAGCTCGATGTGGGTGTACCCTTGCTGAACCAAGGACGCGGATTCGTTGTAGAATAGTGAGGGTAACGATCCGCGATGCCCATTGGTTTTTAGCCAATATTAATACACATAATGCGAGGAGAAAGTCTCCTGCATATTTGGCTCATGGGTGTCCTTGTTCTTGGGAAAAACCCGCCATTTAACGGGACACATCTGCTTTCCCAGTAATTAACAAGAGAGTGCAATAAACATAATGACTGTTCAAATGACCATCCATAAACCGAATAATATTTGTATGAATCGAAAGTAAGTTGAAAAGATTCGGTTTATGGTGGTTCCTTAGGTTACTGCAGGTCAGTTTGATGAGAGATAGGCGTCGGCGGTCAGACCGAAAGGTACGTCACACTGACCGTCTAGCGCGCCGTAACACCATCCTTAATTGTAATGATTCTTGTATATACTAAATTCAACCAAATAGAACAGATACATCATTTTTAGTTTCTTGTACATGCTAAGATTCAAAATAGAACAGAACCATAATTCCGTAGGTCCCTGTATATGCTAAGCTTCAACCAAATGGTATAATCCTTAACTTTAGCGGTTCTTGTGCATACTAAATTCAACCAATTAGAACAGATCCATAATTTTGTAGATTTTTCTATATGCTAAGTTTCAACCAAATAGGAGAATTCTTAATTTTATTGGTACCTGTATAGAATGAGTTTCCACCAAATAGGCCAGATCCACAATTTTATACGTTCTTGTACATGCTAAGTTTCATCAAAATAGAACAAAACCCTAATTTCGTAGGTTCATGCATATGCTAAGCTTCAACCAAATAGGACAATCCTTAACTTTAGCGGTTCTTGTGTATACTAAATTCAACCAATTAGAACAGATCCATAATTTTGTAGATTTTTCTATATGCTAAGTTTCAAGCAAATAGGAGAATTCTTAATTTTACTGGTTCTGGTAGATAATGAATTTCAGCCAAATAGGAGAATTGTTAATATTACTGGTCCTAGTATATAATGAATTTCAACCAAATAGAACAGATAAACAATTTTATAGGTACTTGTACATGCTTAGTTTCAAAATAGAACAGAACCCTAATTTCGTATCTTCTTGTATATGCTAAGCTTCAACCAAATAGGACAATCCTTAATTGTAGTCATTCTTGTACATAATAAATGCAACCAAATAGAACAGATCCATAATTTTTAGGTTCTTGTGCAGCTAAGTTTCAAAATAGAACAGAACCATAATTTCGTTGGTTCTTGTACATGCTAAGTTTCAAAATAGAACAAAACCCTAATTTCGTATGTCCTTGTATATGCTAAGCTTCAACCAAATACTACAATCCTTAATTTTAGTGGTTCTTGTGTATACTAAATTCAAACAATTAGAACAGATCCATAATTTTATAGATTTTCTTATATGTTAAGTTTCAACCAAATAGGAGAATTCTTAATTTTACTGGTCCTTGTATATAATGAATTTCAACCAAATAGAACACATAAACAACTTTATAGGCTCTTGTACATGCCAAGTTTCAATATAGAACAGAACACAAATTTCGTAGGTTCTTGTATATGGTAAGCTTCAACCAAATAGGACAATCCTTAATTTTTGTGGTTATTGTGTATACTAAATTCATCCAAATAGAACAGATCCATAATTACATAGGTTCTTGTACATGCTAAGTTGCGAAATATAACAGAAAACTAATTTCGTAGGTTCTTGTACACGCTACGCTTCAACCAAATACTACAATCCTTAACTTTAGTGGTTCTTGTGTATACTAAATTCAACCAATTAGAACAGATCCATAATTTTATAGATTTTTCTATATGCAAAGTTTCAACCAAATAGGAGAATTCTTAATTTTATTGGTTCGTGCATAAAATGAGTTTCCACCAAATAGGCCAGATCCACAACTTTATAGGTTCTTGTAATGCCAAGTTTCAATATAGAACAGAACACTAATTTCGTATCTTCTTGTATATGCTAAGCTTCAACCAAATAGGACAATCCTTAATTGTAGTGATTCTTGTATATACTAATTTCAACCAAATAGAACAGATACATAATTTTTAGGTTCTTGTACATGCTAAGTTTCAAAATAGAAAAAAACCCTAATTTTGTTGGTTCTTGTACATGCTAAGTTTCAACCAAATAGGACAATCCTTAATTGTAGTGATTCTTGTATATACTAAGTGCAACCAAACAGAACAGATCCATAATTTTTAGGTTGTTGTACATGCTAAATTTCAAAATAGAAGAGAACCCTAATTTCGTATGTTCTTGTACATGCTAATTTTCAAAATAGAATAGGACCCTAATTTCGTATGTTCTTGTATATGCTAAGCTTCAACCAAATAGGACAATCCTTAATTTTGGTGGTTTTTGTGTATACTAAATTCAACCAATTAGGACAGATCCATAATTTTATAGATTTTTCTATATGCTAAGTTTCAACCAAATTGGAAAATTCTTAATTTTACTGATCCTTGTATATAATGAGTTTCCACCAAATAGGACACATCTACAATTTTATAGGTTCTTGTATATGCTATGTTTCAAAATAGAACAGAACCCTAAATTCGTAGGTTCTTGTACATGCTAAGCTTCAACCAAATAGGACAATCCCTAATTGTAGTGATTCTTGTATATAGTAAATGCAACCAAATAGAACAGACCCATAACTTTATAAGATCTTGTACATGCTAAGTTTCAAAATAGAACAAAACCCTAATTTCGTAGGTTCTTGTATATGCTAAGTTTCAACCAAATAGGAGAATTCTTAATATTACTGGTTCTGGTAGATAATGAATTTCAACCAAATAGGAGAATTCTTAATTTCACTGGTCCTAGTATATAATGAATTTCAACCAAATAGAACAGATAAATTATTTTATAGGTTCTTGTACATGCTATGTTTCAAAATAGAACAGAACATAAATTTCGTAGGTTCCTGTATATGCTATGATTCAAAATAGAACAAAACCCTAATTTCGTAGGTTCTTGCATATGCTGAGCTTCAACCAAATAGAACATTCCTTAATTGTAGTGATTCTTGTATATACTAAATGCAACAAAATAGAACAGATCCATAATTTTAAAGATTTTTCCATATGCTAACGTTCAACCCAATTGGAGAATTCTTAATTTTATTGGTTCGTGTATAGAATGAGTTTCCACCCAATAGGCCAGATCCGCAATTTTATAGGTTCTTGTACATGCTAAGTTTCAAAATAGAACAGAAAACTAATTTCGTAGGTTCTTGTACATGCTAAGCTTCAACCAAATAGGACAATCCTTAATTGTAATGATTCTTGTATATACTAAATGCAACCAAATCGAACAGGCCCATAATTATTTAGGTTCTTGTACATGCTATGTTTCAAAATAGAACAGAACACTAATTTCGTAGGTTCTTGTACATGCTCAGTTTCAAAATTGATCAACACCCTAATTCGTAGGATCTTGTACATGCTAAGCTTTAACGAAATAGTACAATCCTTACCTTTAGTGGTTCTTGTGTATACTAAATTCAACCAATTAGAACACAGCCATAATTTTATAGATATTTCTATATGCTAAGTTTCAACCAAATAGGAGAATTCTTAATTTCACTGGTCCTAGTATATAATGAATTTCAACCAAATAGAACAGATAAATTATTTTATAGGTTCTTGTACATGCTATGTTTCAAAATAGAACAGAACATAAATTTCGTAGGTTCCTGTATATGCTATGATTCAAAATAGAACAAAACCCTAATTTCGTAGGTTCTTGCATATGCTGAGCTTCAACCAAATAGAACAATCCTTAATTGTAGTGATTCTTGTATATACTAAATGCAACAAAATATAACAGATCCACAATTTTATTGGTTCTTGTACATGGTAAGTTTCAAAATAGAACAGAAAACTAATTTCGTCGGTTCTTGTACATGCTAAGCTTCAACCAAATAGGACAATCCATAATTGTAGTGATTCTTGTATATACTAAATGCAACCAAATAGAACAGGTCCATAATTTTATAGATTTTTCTATATGCTAAGGTTCAACCAAATCGGAGAATTCTTAATTTTATTGGTTCGTGTATAGAATGAGTTTCCACCCAATAGGACAGATCCACAATTTTATAGGTTCTTGCACATGCTAAGTTTAAAAATAGAACAGAAAACTAATTTCGTAGGTTCTTGTACATGCTAAGCTACAACCAAATAGGACAATCCATAATTGTAGTGATTCTTGTATATACTAAATGCAACCAAATAGAACAGGTCCATAATTTTATAGATTTTTCTATATGCTAAGGTTCAACCAAATAGGAGAATTCTTAATTTTATTGGTTCGTGTATAGAATGAGTTTCCACCCAATAGGTCAGATCCACAATTTTATTGGTTCTTGCACATGCTAAGTTTCAAAATAGAACAGAAAACTAATTTCGTAGGTTCTTGTACATGCTAAGCTACAACCAAATAGGACAATCCATAATTGTAGTGATTCTTGTATATACTAAATGCAACCAAATAGAACAGGTCCATAATTTTATAGATTTTTCTATATGCTAAGGTTCAACCAAATAGGAGGATTCTTAATTTTATTGGTTCGTGTATAGAATGAGATTCCACCCAATAGGTCAGATCCACAATTTTATAGGATCTTGCACATGCTATGTTTCAAAATAGAACAAAACACTAATTTCGTAGGTTCTTGTATATGCTAAGTTTCAAAATAGAAGAGAAAACTAATTTCGTAGGTTCTTGTACATGCTAAGCTTTAACGAAATAGTACAATCCTTACCTTTAGTGGTTCTTGTGTATACTAAATTCAACCAATTAAAACAGAGCCATAATTTTATAGATTTTTCTATATGCTAAGTTTTCAACAAAATTGGAGAATTCTTAATTTTACTGGTCCTTGTATATAATGAGATTCCACCAAATAGGACAGACCCACAATTTTATAGGTTCTTGTACATGCTATGTTTTAAAATAGAACAGAACATAAATTTCGTAGGTTCTTGTATATGCTAAGCTTCAACCAAATAGGACAATCCTTAATTGTAGTGATTCTTGTATATACTAAATGCAACCAAATCGAACAGGTCCATAATTATTTAGGTTCTTGCACATGCTAAGTTTCAAAATAGAACAAAACCCTAGTTTCGTAGGTTCTTGCATATGCTAAGCTTCAACCAAATAGGAAAATCCTTAATTATGGTGGTTCTTGTGTATACTAAATTCAACCAATTAGGACAGATCCATAATTTTATAGATTTTTCTATATGCTAAGTTTCAACCAAATAGGAAAATTATTAATTTTACTGATCCTTGTATATAATGAGTTTCCACCAAATAGGACACATCTACAATTTTATAGGTTCTTGTATATGCAATGTTTCAAAATAGAACAGAACCCTAAATTCGTAGGTTCTTGTACATGCTAAGCTTCAACCAAATAGGACAATCCCTAATTGTAGTGATTCTTGTATATAGTAAATGCAACCAAATAGAACAGACCCATAATTTTATAAGATCTTGTACATGCTAAGTTTCAAAATAGAACAAAACCCTAATTTCGTAGGTACTTGTATATGCTGAGTTTCAACCAAATAGGAGAATTCTTAATATTACTGGTTCTGGTAGATAATGAATTTCAACCAAATAGGAGAATTCTTAATTTCACTGGTCCTAGTATATAATGAATTTCAACCAAATAGAACAGATAAATTATTTTATAGGTTCTTGTACATGCTATGTTTCAAAATAGAACAGAACATAAATTTCGTAGGTTCCTGTATATGCTATGATTCAAAATAGAACAAAACCCTAATTTCGTAGGTTCTTGCATATGCTAAGCTTCAACCAAATAGAACATTCCTTAATTGTAGTGATTCTTGTATATACTAAATGCAACAAAATAGAACAGATCCATAATTTTAAAGATTTTACTATATGTTAAGTTTCAACCAAATAGGACAATCCTTAATTGTAGTGATTCCTGTATATACTAAATGCAAGCAAATAGAACGGATCCACAATTTTATAGGATCTTGTACATGCTAAGTTTCAAAATAGAACAGAAAAATAATTTCGTAGGTTCTTGTACATGCTAAGCTTCAACCAAATAGGACAATCCTTAATTGTAGTGATTCTTGTATATACTAAATGCAAGCAAATAGAACGGATCCACAATTCTATACGATCTTGTACAGTCAATGTGTCAAAATAGAACAATACCCTAATTTCGTAGGTTCTTGTATATGCTAAGCTTCAACCAAATACTACAATCCTATACTTTAGTGGTTCTTGTTTATACTAAATTCAACCAATTAGAACAGATTCATAATTTTATAGGTTTTTCTATATGCAAAGTTTCAACCAAATAGGAGAATTCTTAATTTTATTGGTTCGTGCATAGAATGAGTTTCCACCCAATAGGCCAGATCCACAATTTTATAGGTTCTTGTACATGCCAAGTTTCACTATAGAACAGAACACAAATTTCGTAGGTTTTTATATATGCGAAGCTTCAACCAAATAGGACAATCCTTAATTGTAGTGATTCTTGTATATACTAAATGCAGCCAAATAGAACAGATACATAATTTTTAGGTTCTTGTACATGCTAAGTTTCAAAAACGAACAGAACCCTAATTTTGTATGATCTTGTACATGCTAAGTTTCAAAATAGTATAGGACCCAAATTTCGTAGGTACTTGTACATGCTAAGTTTCAAAGTAGAAGAGAACCCTAAATTCGTAGTTTCTTGTATATGCTAAGCTTCAACCAAATAGGACAATCCTTAATTGTAATGATTCTTGTATATACTAAATTCAACCAAATAGAACAGATACATAATTTTTAGGTTCTTGTACATGCTGAGTTTCAAAATAGAACAGAACACAAATTTCGTAAGTTCTTGTATATGCTAAGCTTCAACCAAACAGGACAATCCTTAATTTTTATGGTTATTGTGTATACTAAATTCATCCAAATAGATGAGATCCATAATTACATAGGTTCTTGTACATGCTAAGTTTCAAAATAGAACAGAACCCTAATTTCGTAGGTTCTTGTACATGCTAAGTTTCAGAATAGAACAGAAAACTAATTTCGTAGGTACTTGTACATGCTAAGCTTCAACCAAATAGGACAATACTTAATTGTAGTGATTCTGGTATATACTAAATGCAACCAAATAGAACAGATCCATAATTTTATAGATTTTCCTATATATAAAGTTTCAACCAAATAGGACAATCCTTAATTGTAGTGATTCCTGTATATACTAAATGCAAGCAAATAGAACGGATCCACAATTTTATAGGATCTTGTACAGGCAATGTGTCAAAATAGAACAATACCCTAATTTCGTAGGTTCTTGTATATGCTAAGCTTCAACCAAATACTACAATCCTATACTTTAGTGGTTCTTGTTTATACTAAATTCAACCAATTAGAACTGATCCATAATTTTATAGATTTTTCTATATGCAAAGTTTCAACCAAATATGAGAATTCTTAATTTTATTGGTTCGTGCATAGAATGAGTTTCCACCCAATAGGCCAGATCCACAATTTTATAGGTTCTTGTACATGCTAAGTTTCAGTATAGAGCAATACCCTAATTTCGTATGTTCTTGTATATGCTAAGCTTCAACCAAATACTACAATTCTAAACTTTAGTGGTTCTTGTTTATACTAAATTCAACCAATTAGAACAGATCCATAATTTTATAGATTTTTCTATATGTAAAGTTTCAACCAAATAGGAGAATTCTTAATTTTATTGGTTCGTGCATAGAATGAGTTTCCACCCAATAGGCCAGATCCACATTATTATAGGTTCTTGCACATGCTAAGTTTCAAAATAGAACAGAAAACTAATTTCGTAGGTACTTGTACATGCTAAGCTTCAACCAAATAGGACAATACTTAATTGTAGTGATTCTGGTATATACTAAATGCAACCAAATAGAACAGATCCATAATTTTATAGATTTTCCTATATGTAAAGTTTCAACCAAATAGGACAATCCTTAATTGTAGTGATTCCTGTATATACTAAATGCAAGCAAATAGAACGGATCCACAATTCTATAGGATCTTGTACAGGCAATGTGTCAAAATAGAACAATACCCTAATTTCGTAGGTTCTTGTATATGCTAAGCTTCAACCAAATACTACAATCCTATACTTTAGTGGTTCTTGTTTATACTAAATTCAACCAATTAGAACAGATCCATAATTTTATAGATTTTACTATATGCAAAGTTTCAACCAAATAGGAGATTTCTTAATTTTATTGGTTCGTGCATAGAATGAGTTTCCACCAAATAGGCCAGATCCACAACTTTATAGGTTCTTGTACATGCTAAGTTTCACAAAAAGAACAGAACTCTAATTTCGTAGGTTCTTGAACATGCTAAGTTTCAAACAAATAGGACAATCCTTAATTGTAGTGATTCTTGTATATACTAAGTGCAACCAAATAGAACAGATCCATAATTTTATAGATTTTTCTATATGCTAAGGTTCAACCAAATAGGAGAATTCTTAATTTTATTGGTTCGTGTATAGAATGAGTTTCCACCCAATCGGCCAGATCCACAATTTTATAGGTTCTTGCACATGCTAAGTTTCAAAATAGAACAGGAAACTAATTTCGTAGGTTCTTGTACATGCTAAGCTTCAACCAAATACTACAATCCTTAACTTTAGTGGTTCTTGTGTATACTAAATTCAACCAATTAGAACAGATCCATAATTTTATAGATTTTTCTATATGCAAAGTTTCAACCAAATAGGAGAATTCTTAATTTTATTGGTTCGTGCATAGAATGAGTTTCAACGCAATAGGCCAGATCCACAATTTTATAGGTTCTTGTACATGCTAAGTTTCAGAATAGAACAATACCCTTATTTCGTATGTTCTTGTATATGCTAAGCTTAAACCAAATAGGATAATACTTAATTGAAGTGATTCTTGTACATACTATATGGAACCAAATAGAACAGATCCTTAATTTTTAGGTTCCTGTACATGCTGAGTTTCAAGATAGAACAGAACCCTAATTTCGTAGATTCTTGTATATGCTAAGTTTCAAAATAGAGCAAAACACTAATTTCGTTGGATCTTGAACATGCTAAGTTTCAACCAAATAGGACAATCATTAATTGTAGTGATTCTTGTATATACTAAATGCAACCAAATAGAACAGATCCATAATTTTATAGATTTTCCTATATTATAAGTTTCAACCAAATAGGAGAATTGTTAATTTTATTGGTTCGTGCATAGAATGAGTTTCCACCAAATAGGCCAGATACTCAATTTTATACGTTCTTGTACATGCTAAGTTTCAAAATAGAACAAAACCCTAATTTCGTAGGTTCATGCATATGCTAAGCTTCAACCAAATAGGACAATCCTTAATTGTAATGATTCTTGTATATACTAAATTCAACCAAATAGAACAGATACATAATTTTTAGGTTCTTGTACATGCTGAGTTTCAAAATAGAACAGAACCCTAATTTCGTATGTTCTTGTACACGCTAAGCTTCAACCAAATACTACAATCCTTAACTTTAGTGGTTCTTGTGTATACTAAATTCAACCAATTAGAACAGATCCATAATTTTATAGATTTCCTATATGCTAAGTTTCAACCAAATAGGAGTATTCTTAATTTTACTGGTCCTTGTATATAATGAATTTCAACCAAATGGAACACATAAACAAATTTATAGGCCCTTGTACATGCCAAGTTTCAATATATAACAGAACACAAATTTCGTAGGTTCTTATATATGCTAAGCTTCAACCAAATAGGACACTCCTTAATTTTTATGGTTATTGTGTATATTAAATTCATCCAAATAGATGAGATCCGTAATTACATAGGTTCTTGTACATGCTAAGTTTCAAAATAGAACAGAACCCTAATTTCGTAGTTTCTTGTACATGCTAAGTTTCAAAATTGAACAAAACGCTAATTTCGTATGTTCTTGTATATGCTAATCTTCAACCAAATAGGACAATCCCTAATTGTAGTGATTCTGGTATATACTAAATGCAACCAAATAGAACAGATCCATAATTTTATAGATTTTCCTATATGTTAAGATTCAACCAAATAGGACAATCCTTAATTGTAGTGATTTCTGTATATACTAAATGCAAGCATATAGAACGGATCCACAATTTTATAGGATCTTGTACAGGCTATGTCTCAAAATAGAACAGAACCCAAATTTTGTATGTTCTTGTATATGCTAAGCTTGAACCAAATACTACAATCCTAAACTTTAGTGGTTCTTGTGTATACTAAAATCAACCAATTAGAACAGATCCATAATTTTATAGATTTTTCTATATGCTAAGTTTCAACCAAATAGGAGCGTTCCTAATTTTATTGGTTCGTGTATAGAATGAGTTACCACCCAATAGGCCAGATCCACAATTTTATAGGTTCTTGCACATGCTAAGTTTCAAAATAGAACAGAACCCTAATTTCGTATGTTCTTGTATATGCTAAGATTCAATATTGAACAGAACTCTAATTTCGTAGGTTCTTGTATATGATAAGCTTCAACCAAAAAGGACAATCCTTAATTGTAGTGATTCTTGTATATACTAAAGTCAACCAATTAGAACAGATCCATAATTTTATAGATTTTTCTATATGCTAAGTTTCAACCAAATAGGAGAATTCGTAACTTTACTAGTTCTGGTATATAATGAATTTCAACGAAATAGGACAATCGTTAATTTCACTGGATACCGTATAAGTTAAATATCAAACTAATAGGGTATTCCTTAATTTCACTGTTTCTTGTACATACTAAATTTCAACCAAATTGAACAGATTCATAATTATATGGGTTCTTTTGCATGCTAAGTTTCAAAATAGAACCAAACCCTAGTTTCGTAGGTTCTTGAACATGCTAAGTTTCAAACAAATAGGGCAATCCTTAATTGTAGTGATTCTTGTATATACTAAATGCAACCAAATAGAACAGATCCATAATTTTATAGATTTTTCTATATGCTAAGGTTCAACCAAATAGGAGGATTCTTAATATTATTGGTTCGTGTATAGAATGAGTTTCCACCCAATAGGCCAGATCCACAATTTTATAGGTTCTTGTACATGCTATGTTTCAAAATAGAACAATACCCTAATTTCGTAGGTTCATGTATATGCTAAGCTTCAACAAAAAACTATAATCCAAAACTTTAGTGGTTCTTGTTTATACTAAATTCAACCAATTAGAACAGATCCATAATTTTATAGATTTTTCTATATGCTAAGTTTGAACCAAATAGGAGAATTCTTAATTTTATTGGTTCGTGCATAGAATGAGTTTCCACCAAATAGGCCAGATCCACAACTTTATAGGTTCTTGTGCATGCTAAGTTTCACAAAAAGAACAGAACTCTAATTTCGTAGGTTGTTGTATATGCTACGCTTCAACCAAAAAGGACAATCCTTAATTGTAGTGAATCTTGTATATACTAAATGAAACCAAATAGAACAGGTCCATAATTATATAGGTTCTTGTACATGCTAAGTTTCAAAATAGAACGAAAACCTAATTTCGTAGGTTCTTGTATATGCTAAGCTTCAACCAAAAAGGACAATCCTTAATTGTAGTGATTCTTGTGTATACTAAATTCAACCAATTAGAACAGATCCATAATTTTATAGATTTTTCTATATGCTAAGTTTCAACCAAATAGGAGAATTCTTAACTTTACTGGTTCTGGTATATAATGAATTTCAACCAAATAGGACAATCGTTAATTTCACTGGATACTGTATAAGTTAAATTTCAAACTAATAGGGTTTTCCTTAATTTTACTGTTTCTTGTACATACTAAATTTCAACCAAATGGAACAGATTCATAATTATATGGGTTCTTTTGCATGCTAAGTTTCAAAATAGAACAAAATCCTAATTTCGTAGGTCCTTGCATATGCTAAGCTTCAACCAAATAGGAGAATCCTTAATTGTAGTGATTCTTGTATATACTAAATGCAACAAAATTGAACAGATCCATAATTTTATAGATTTTTCTATATGCTAAGTTTCAACCAAATAGGAGAATGATTAATTTTATTGTATCGTGTATAGAATGAGTTTCCACCCAATAGGCCAGATCCATAATTTTATAGGTACTTGTACATGCTAAGTTTCAAAATAGAACAGAAAACTAATTTCGTAGGTTCTTGTACATGCTAAGCTTGAACCAAATACTACAATCCTTAACTTTAGTGGTTCTTGTGTATACTAAAATCAACCAATTAGAACAGATCCAAAATTTTATAGATTTTTCTATATGCTAAGTTTCAACCAAATAGGAGAATGATTAATTTTATTGTATCGTGTATAGAATGAGTTTCCACCCAATAGGCCAGATCCATAATTTTATAGGTTCTTGTACATGCTAAGTTTCAAAATAGAACAGAAAACTAATTTCGTAGGTTCTTGTACATGCTAAGCTTGAACCAAATACTACAATCCTTAACTTTCGTGGTTCTTGTGTATACTAAAATCAACCAATTAGAACAGATCCAAAATTTTATAGATTTTTCTATATGCTAAGTTTCAACCAAATAGGAGCATTCCTAATTTTATTGGTTCGTGTATAGAATGAGTTACCACCCAATAGGCCAGTTCCACAATTTTATAGGTTCTTGCACATGCTAAGTTTCAAAATAGAACAGAAAACTAATTTCGTAGGTACTTGTACATGCTAAGCTTCAACCAAATAGGACAATCCTTAATTGTAGTGATTCTTGTATATACTAAATGCAACCAAATAGAAGAGATCCATAATTTTATAGATTTTTCTATATGCTAATGTTCAACCAAGTAGAGGGATTCTTAATATTATTGGTTCGTATATAGAATGAGTTTCCACCCAATAGGCCAGATCCACAATTTTATAGGTTCTTGTACATGCTACGTTTCAAAATAGAACAAAACGCTAATTTCGTATGTTCTTGTATATGCTAAGCTTCAACCAAATACGACAATCCCTAATTGTAGTGAATCTTGTATATACTAAATGCAACCAAATACAACACACCCATAATTTTATAGGCTGTTGTACATGCTAAGTTTCAAAATAGAAGAAAACCCTGGTTTCGTAGGTTCTTGCATATGCTAAGCTGCAACCGAGTAGGACAATTCTTAATTGTAGTCATTCTTGTATATACTAAATGCAACAAAATAGAACAGATCCATAAATTTTATAGGCTGTTGTACATGCTAAGTTTCAAAATAGGTCAACACCCTAATTCGTAGGATCTTGTACGTGCTAAGCTTTAACCAAATAGTACAGTTCTTACCTTTAGTGGTTCTAGTGTATACTAAATTCAACCAATTAGAACAGAGCCATAATTATATAGATTTTTCTATGTGCTAAGTTTCAACCAAATAGGACAATCCTTAATTATAGTCATTCTTGTATATACTAAATGCAACAAAATAGAACTGATCCATAAATTTTAGGTTCTTGTACATGCTAAGTTTCAAAATAGAACAGAACCATAATTTCGTAGGTTCATGCATATGCTAAGCCTCAAACAAATAGGACAATCCTTAATTGTAGTGATTCTTGGATATACTAAATGGAACCAAATAGAACAAAAACATAATTTTTAGGTTCTTGTACATGCTAAGTTTCAAAATAGAACAGAACACTAATTTCGTAGGTCTTTGTACATGCTAAGTTTCGTAATAGAACAGAACCCTAATTCCGTAGGTTCTTGTATATTCTCAGTTTCAAAATAGAACAGAACCCCAATTCCGTTGGTTCTTGCATATGCTAAGCTTCAACCAAATAGAACAATCCTTAATTGTAGTGATTCTTGTATATACTAAATGCAACAAAATAGAACAGATCCATAATTTTTAGTTTCTTGTACATGCTAAGTTTCAAAATAGAACAAAACCCTAAATCCGTAGGTTCCTGTATATGCTAAGCTTCAACTAAATTGTATAATCCTTAACTGTAGCGGTTCTTGTGTATACTAAATTCAACCAATTAGAACAGATCCATAATTTTGTAGATTTTTCTATATGCTAAGTTTCAACCAAATAGGAGAATTCTTAATTTTACTGGACCTTGTATATAATGAATTTCAACAAAATACAACACATAAACAACTTTATAGGCTCTTGTACATGCTAAGTTTCAAAATAGAACAGAACCCTAATTTCGTAGGTTCTTGTACATGCTAAGTTTCAAAATAGAAGAAAACGCTAATTTCGTATGTTCTTGTATATGCTAAGCTTCAACCAAATAGGACAATCCCTAATTGTAGTGATTCTTGTATATACTAAATGCAACAATATATAACAGATCCTCAATTTTGTAGGTTGTTGTACATGCTAAGTTACAAAATAGGACAGAAAACTAATTTCGTAGGTTCTTGTACATGCTAAGCTTCAAACAAATAGGACAATCCTTAATTGTAGTGATTCTTGTATATACTAAATGCAACCAAATAGAACAGATCCATAATTTTATAGATTTTTCTATATGCTAAGTTTCAACCAAATAGGAGAATGATTAATTTTATTGTATCGTGTATAGAATGAGTTTCCACCCAATAGGCCAGATCCATAATTTTATAGGTTCTTGTACATGCTAAGTTTCAAAATAGAACAGAAAACTAATTTCGTAGGTTCTTGTACATGCTAAGCTTGAACCAAATACTACAATCCTTAACTTTCGTGGTTCTTGTGTATACTAAAATCAACCAATTAGAACAGATCCAAAATTTTATAGATTTTTCTATATGCTAAGTTTCAACCAAATAGGAGCATTCCTAATTTTATTGGTTCGTGTATAGAATGAGTTACCACCCAATAGGCCAGTTCCACAATTTTATAGGTTCTTGCACATGCTAAGTTTCAAAATAGAACAGAAAACTAATTTCGTAGGTACTTGTACATGCTAAGCTTCAACCAAATAGGACAATCCTTAATTGTAGTGATTCTTGTATATACTAAATGCAACCAAATAGAAGAGATCCATTATTTTATAGATTTTTCTATATGCTAATGTTCAACCAAGTAGAGGGATTCTTAATATTATTGGTTCGTATATAGAATGAGTTTCCACCCAATAGGCCAGATCCACAATTTTATAGGTTCTTGTACATGCTACGTTTCAAAATAGAACAAAACGCTAATTTCGTATGTTCTTGTATATGCTAAGCTTCAACCAAATACGACAATCCCTAATTGTAGTGAATCTTGTATATACTAAATGCAACCAAATACAACACACCCATAATTTTATAGGCTGTTGTACATGCTAAGTTTCAAAATAGAAGAAAACCCTGGTTTCGTAGGTTCTTGCATATGCTAAGCTGCAACCGAGTAGGACAATTCTTAATTGTAGTCATTCTTGTATATACTAAATGCAACAAAATAGAACAGATCCATAAATTTTATAGGCTGTTGTACATGCTAAGTTTCAAAATAGGTCAACACCCTAATTCGTAGGATCTTGTACGTGCTAAGCTTTAACCAAATAGTACAGTTCTTACCTTTAGTGGTTCTAGTGTATACTAAATTCAACCAATTAGAACAGAGCCATAATTATATAGATTTTTCTATGTGCTAAGTTTCAACCAAATAGGACAATCCTTAATTATAGTCATTCTTGTATATACTAAATGCAACAAAATAGAACTGATCCATAAATTTTAGGTTCTTGTACATGCTAAGTTTCAAAATAGAACAGAACCATAATTTCGTAGGTTCATGCATATGCTAAGCCTCAAACAAATAGGACAATCCTTAATTGTAGTGATTCTTGGATATACTAAATGGAACCAAATAGAACAAAAACATAATTTTTAGGTTCTTGTACATGCTAAGTTTCAAAATAGAACAGAACACTAATTTCGTAGGTCTTTGTACATGCTAAGTTTCGTAATAGAACAGAACCCTAATTCCGTAGGTTCTTGTATATTCTCAGTTTCAAAATAGAACAGAACCCCAATTCCGTTGGTTCTTGCATATGCTAAGCTTCAACCAAATAGAACAATCCTTAATTGTAGTGATTCTTGTATATGCTAAATGCAACAAAACATAACAGATCCTCAATTTTGTAGGTTGTTGTACATGCTAAGTTACAAAATAGGACAGAAAACTAATTTCGTAGGTTCTTGTACATGCTAAGCTTCAAACAAATAGCACATTCCTTAATTGTAGTGATTCTTGTATATACTAAATGCAACAAAATAGAACAGATCCATAATTTTTAGTTTCTTGTACATGCTAAGTTTCAAAATAGAACAAAACCCTAAATCCGTAGGTTCCTGTATATGCTAAGCTTCAACTAAATTGTATAATCCTTAACTGTAGCGGTTCTTGTGTATACTAAATGCAACCAAATACAACAGATCCATAATTTTGTAGATTTTTCTATATGCTAAGTTTCAACCAAATAGGAGAATTCTTAATTTTACTGGACCTTGTATATAATGAATTTCAACCAAATACAACACATAAACAACTTTATAGGCTCTTGTACATGCTAAGTTTCAAAATAGAACAGAACCCTAATTTCGTAGGTTCTTGTACATGCTAAGTTTCAAAATAGAACAAAACGCTAATTTCGTATGTTCTTGTATATGCTAAGCTTCAACCAAATAGGACAATCCCTAATTGTAGTGATTCTTGTATATACTAAATGCAACAATATATAACAGATCCTCAATTTTGTAGGTTGTTGTACATGCTAAGTTACAAAATAGGACAGAAAACTAATTTCGTAGGTTCTTGTACATGCTAAGCTTCAAACAAATAGGACAATCCTTAATTGTAGTGATTCTTGTATATACTAAATGCAACCAAATAGAACAGATCCATAATTTTATAGATTTTTCTATATGCTAAGTTTCAACCAAATAGGAGAATGATTAATTTTATTGTATCGTGTATAGAATGAGTTTCCACCCAATAGGCCAGATCCATAATTTTATAGGTTCATGTACATGCTAAGTTTCAAAATAGAACAGAAAACTAATTTCGTAGGTTCTTGTACATGCTAAGCTTGAACCAAATACTACAATCCTTAACTTTCGTGGTTCTTGTGTATACTAAAATCAACCAATTAGAACAGATCCAAAATTTTATAGATTTTTCTATATGCTAAGTTTCAACCAAATAGGAGCATTCCTAATTTTATTGGTTCGTGTATAGAATGAGTTACCACCCAATAGGCCAGTTCCACAATTTTATAGGTTCTTGCACATGCTAAGTTTCAAAATAGAACAGAAAACTAATTTCGTAGGTACTTGTACATGCTAAGCTTCAACCAAATAGGACAATCCTTAATTGTAGTGATTCTTGTATATACTAAATGCAACCAAATAGAAGAGATCCATAATTTTATAGATTTTTCTATATGCTAATGTTCAACCAAGTAGAGGGATTCTTAATATTATTGGTTCGTATATAGAATGAGTTTCCACCCAATAGGCCAGATCCACAATTTTATAGGTTCTTGTACATGCTACGTTTCAAAATAGAACAAAACGCTAATTTCGTATGTTCTTGTATATGCTAAGCTTCAACCAAATACGACAATCCCTAATTGTAGTGAATCTTGTATATACTAAATGCAACCAAATACAACACACCCATAATTTTATAGGCTGTTGTACATGCTAAGTTTCAAAATAGAAGAAAACCCTGGTTTCGTAGGTTCTTGCATATGCTAAGCTGCAACCGAGTAGGACAATTCTTAATTGTAGTCATTCTTGTATATACTAAATGCAACAAAATAGAACAGATCCATAAATTTTATAGGCTGTTGTACATACTAAGTTTCAAAATAGGTCAACACCCTAATTCGTAGGATCTTGTACGTGCTAAGCTTTAACCAAATAGTACAGTTCTTACCTTTAGTGGTTCTAGTGTATACTAAATTCAACCAATTAGAACAGAGCCATAATTATATAGATTTTTCTATATGCTAAGTTTCAACCAAATAGGAGCATTCCTAATTTTATTGGTTCGTGTATAGAATGAGTTACCACCCAATAGGCCAGTTCCACAATTTTATAGGTTCTTGCACATGCTAAGTTTCAAAATAGAACAGAAAACTAATTTCGTAGGTACTTGTACATGCTAAGCTTCAACCAAATAGGACAATCCTTAATTGTAGTGATTCTTGTATATACTAAATGCAACCAAATAGAAGAGATCCATAATTTTATAGATTTTTCTATATGCTAATGTTCAACCAAGTAGAGGGATTCTTAATATTATTGGTTCGTATATAGAATGAGTTTCCACCCAATAGGCCAGATCCACAATTTTATAGGTTCTTGTACATGCTACGTTTCAAAATAGAACAAAACGCTAATTTCGTATGTTCTTGTATATGCTAAGCTTCAACCAAATACGACAATCCCTAATTGTAGTGAATCTTGTATATACTAAATGCAACCAAATACAACACACCCATAATTTTATAGGCTGTTGTACATGCTAAGTTTCAAAATAGAAGAAAACCCTGGTTTCGTAGGTTCTTGCATATGCTAAGCTGCAACCGAGTAGGACAATTCTTAATTGTAGTCATTCTTGTATATACTAAATGCAACAAAATAGAACAGATCCATAAATTTTATAGGCTGTTGTACATACTAAGTTTCAAAATAGGTCAACACCCTAATTCGTAGGATCTTGTACGTGCTAAGCTTTAACCAAATAGTACAGTTCTTACCTTTAGTGGTTCTAGTGTATACTAAATTCAACCAATTAGAACAGAGCCATAATTATATAGATTTTTCTATGTGCTAAGTTTCAACCAAATAGGACAATCCTTAATTATAGTCATTCTTGTATATACTAAATGCAACAAAATAGAACTGATCCATAAATTTTAGGTTCTTGTACATGCTAAGTTTCAAAATAGAACAGAACCATAATTTCGTAGGTTCATGCATATGCTAAGCCTCAAACAAATAGGACAATCCTTAATTGTAGTGATTCTTGGATATACTAAATGGAACCAAATAGAACAAAAACATAATTTTTAGGTTCTTGTACATGCTAAGTTTCAAAATAGAACAGAACACTAATTTCGTAGGTCTTTGTACATGCTAAGTTTCGTAATAGAACAGAACCCTAATTCCGTAGGTTCTTGTATATTCTCAGTTTCAAAATAGAACAGAACCCCAATTCCGTTGGTTCTTGCATATGCTAAGCTTCAACCAAATAGAACAATCCTTAATTGTAGTGATTCTTGTATATGCTAAATGCAACAAAACATAACAGATCCTCAATTTTGTAGGTTGTTGTACATGCTAAGTTACAAAATAGGACAGAAAACTAATTTCGTAGGTTCTTGTACATGCTAAGCTTCAAACAAATAGCACATTCCTTAATTGTAGTGATTCTTGTATATACTAAATGCAACAAAATAGAACAGATCCATAATTTTTAGTTTCTTGTACATGCTAAGTTTCAAAATAGAACAAAACCCTAATTCCGTAGGTTCCTGTATATGCTAAGCTTCAACTAAATTGTATAATCCTTAATTGTAGTGATTCTTGTATATACTAAATTCAACCAATTAGAACAGATCCATAATTTTGTAGATTTTTCTATATGCTAAGTTTCAACCAAATAGGAGAATTCTTAATTTTACTGGACCTTGTATATAATGAATTTCAACCAAATACAACACATAAACAACTTTATAGGCTCTTGTACATGCCAAGTTTCAAAATAGAACAGAACCCTAATTTCGTAGGTTCTTGTACATGCTAAGTTTCAAAATAGAAGAAAACCCTAATTTCGTATGTTCTTGTATATGCTAAGCTTCAACCAAATAGGACAATCCCTAATTGTAGTGATTCTTGTATATACTAAATGCAACAATATATAACAGATCCTCAATTTTGTAGGTTGTTGTACATGCTAAGTTACAAAATAGGACAGAAAACTAATTTCGTAGGTTCTTGTACATGCTAAGCTTCAAACAAATAGGACAATCCTTAATTGTAGTGATTCTTGTATATACTAAATGCAACCAAATAGAACAGATCCATAATTTTATAGATTTTTCTATATGCTAAGTTTCAACCAAATAGGAGAATGATTAATTTTATTGTATCGTGTATAGAATGAGTTTCCACCCAATAGGCCAGATCCATAATTTTATAGGTTCATGTACATGCTAAGTTTCAAAATAGAACAGAAAACTAATTTCGTAGGTTCTTGTACATGCTAAGCTTGAACCAAATACTACAATCCTTAACTTTCGTGGTTCTTGTGTATACTAAAATCAACCAATTAGAACAGATCCAAAATTTTATAGATTTTTCTATATGCTAAGTTTCAACCAAATAGGAGCATTCCTAATTTTATTGGTTCGTGTATAGAATGAGTTACCACCCAATAGGCCAGTTCCACAATTTTATAGGTTCTTGCACATGCTAAGTTTCAAAATAGAACAGAAAACTAATTTCGTAGGTACTTGTACATGCTAAGCTTCAACCAAATAGGACAATCCTTAATTGTAGTGATTCTTGTATATACTAAATGCAACCAAATAGAAGAGATCCATAATTTTATAGATTTTTCTATATGCTAATGTTCAACCAAGTAGAGGGATTCTTAATATTATTGGTTCGTATATAGAATGAGTTTCCACCCAATAGGCCAGATCCACAATTTTATAGGTTCTTGTACATGCTACGTTTCAAAATAGAACAAAACGCTAATTTCGTATGTTCTTGTATATGCTAAGCTTCAACCAAATACGACAATCCCTAATTGTAGTGAATCTTGTATATACTAAATGCAACCAAATACAACACACCCATAATTTTATAGGCTGTTGTACATGCTAAGTTTCAAAATAGAAGAAAACCCTGGTTTCGTAGGTTCTTGCATATGCTAAGCTGCAACCGAGTAGGACAATTCTTAATTGTAGTCATTCTTGTATATACTAAATGCAACAAAATAGAACAGATCCATAAATTTTATAGGCTGTTGTACATACTAAGTTTCAAAATAGGTCAACACCCTAATTCGTAGGATCTTGTACGTGCTAAGCTTTAACCAAATAGTACAGTTCTTACCTTTAGTGGTTCTAGTGTATACTAAATTCAACCAATTAGAACAGAGCCATAATTATATAGATTTTTCTATGTGCTAAGTTTCAACCAAATAGGACAATCCTTAATTATAGTCATTCTTGTATATACTAAATGCAACAAAATAGAACTGATCCATAAATTTTAGGTTCTTGTACATGCTAAGTTTCAAAATAGAACAGAACCATAATTTCGTAGGTTCATGCATATGCTAAGCCTCAAACAAATAGGACAATCCTTAATTGTAGTGATTCTTGGATATACTAAATGGAACCAAATAGAACAAAAACATAATTTTTAGGTTCTTGTACATGCTAAGTTTCAAAATAGAACAGAACACTAATTTCGTAGGTCTTTGTACATGCTAAGTTTCGTAATAGAACAGAACCCTAATTCCGTAGGTTCTTGTATATTCTCAGTTTCAAAATAGAACAGAACCCCAATTCCGTTGGTTCTTGCATATGCTAAGCTTCAACCAAATAGAACAATCCTTAATTGTAGTGATTCTTGTATATGCTAAATGCAACAAAACATAACAGATCCTCAATTTTGTAGGTTGTTGTACATGCTAAGTTACAAAATAGGACAGAAAACTAATTTCGTAGGTTCTTGTACATGCTAAGCTTCAAACAAATAGCACATTCCTTAATTGTAGTGATTCTTGTATATACTAAATGCAACAAAATAGAACAGATCCATAATTTTTAGTTTCTTGTACATGCTAAGTTTCAAAATAGAACAAAACCCTAAATCCGTAGGTTCCTGTATATGCTAAGCTTCAACTAAATTGTATAATCCTTAACTGTAGCGGTTCTTGTGTATACTAAATTCAACCAATTAGAACAGATCCATAATTTTGTAGATTTTTCTATATGCTAAGTTTCAACCAAATAGGAGAATTCTTAATTTTACTGGACCTTGTATATAATGAATTTCAACAAAATACAACACATAAACAACTTTATAGGCTCTTGTACATGCTAAGTTTCAAAATAGAACAGAACCCTAATTTCGTAGGTTCTTGTACATGCTAAGTTTCAAAATAGAAGAAAACGCTAATTTCGTATGTTCTTGTATATGCTAAGCTTCAACCAAATAGGACAATCCCTAATTGTAGTGATTCTTGTATATACTAAATGCAACAATATATAACAGATCCTCAATTTTGTAGGTTGTTGTACATGCTAAGTTACAAAATAGGACAGAAAACTAATTTCGTAGGTTCTTGTACATGCTAAGCTTCAAACAAATAGCACATTCCTTAATTGTAGTGATTCTTGTATATACTAAATGCAACAAAATAGAACAGATCCATAATTTTTAGTTTCTTGTACATGCTAAGTTTCAAAATAGAACAAAACCCTAAATCCGTAGGTTCCTGTATATGCTAAGCTTCAACTAAATTGTATAATCCTTAACTGTAGCGGTTCTTGTGTATACTAAATTCAACCAATTAGAACAGATCCATAATTTTGTAGATTTTTCTATATGCTAAGTTTCAACCAAATAGGAGAATTCTTAATTTTACTGGTCCTTGTATATAATGAATTTCAACAAAATACAACACATAAACAACTTTATAGGCTCTTGTACATGCTAAGTTTCAAAATAGAACAGAACCCTAATTTCGTAGGTTCTTGTACATGCTAAGTTTCAAAATAGAAGAAAACGCTAATTTCGTATGTTCTTGTATATGCTAAGCTTCAACCAAATAGGACAATCCCTAATTGTAGTGATTCTTGTATATACTAAATGCAACAATATATAACAGATCCTCAATTTTGTAGGTTGTTGTACATGCTAAGTTACAAAATAGGACAGAAAACTAATTTCGTAGGTTCTTGTACATGCTAAGCTTCAAACAAATAGGACAATCCTTAATTGTAGTGATTCTTGTATATACTAAATGCAACCAAATAGAACAGATCCATAATTTTATAGATTTTTCTATATGCTAAGGTTCAACCAAATAGGAGAATTCTTAATTTTATTGGTTCGTGTATAGAATGAGTTTCCACCAAACAGGACAGATCCACAATTTTATTATTCTTGTACATGCTATGTTTCAAAATAGAACAGAACATAAATTTCGTAGGTTCTTGTATATGCTAAGCTTCAACCAAATAGGACAATCCTTAATTGTAGTGATTCTTGTACATACTATATGGAACCAAATAGAACAGATCCTTAATTTTATGTTCCTGTACATGCTGAGTTTCAAGATAGAACAGAACCCTAATGTCGTAGATTCTTGTACATGCTAAGTTTCAAAATAGAACAAAACCCTAATTTCGTTGGTTCTTGAAACATGCTAAGTTTCAAACAAATAGGACAATCCTTGATTGTAGTGATTCTTGTATATACTAAATGCAACCAAATAGAACAGATCCATAATTTTATAGATTTTTCTATATGCTAGTGTTCAACCAAATAGGAGGATTCTTAATATTATTGGTTCGTGTATAGAATGAGTTTCCACCCAATAGGCCAGATCCACAATTTTATAGGTTCTTGTACATGCTAAGTTCCAAAATAGAACAATACCCTAATTTCGTAGATTCATGTATATGCTAAGCTTCAACAAAATACTATAATCCTAAACTTTAGTGGTTCTTGTTTATACTAAATTCAACCAATTAGAACAGATCCATAATTTTATAGATTTTCCATATGGTAAGTTTGAACCAAATAGGAGAATTCTTAATTTTATTGGTTCGTGCATAGAATGAGTTTCCACCAAATAGGCCAGATCCACAACTTTATAGGTTCTTGTGCATGCTAAGTTTCACAAAAAGAACAGAACTCTAATTTCGTAGATTCTTGAACATGCTAAGTTTCAAAATAGAACAGTACCCTAATTTCGTAGGTTCTTGTACATGCTAAGTTTCAAAATAGAACAAAACGCTAATTTCGTATGTTCTTGCATATGCTAAGCTTCAACCGAATAGGACAATTCTTAATTGTAGTCATTCTTGTATATACTAAATGCAACAAAATAGAACAGATCCATAAATTTTATAGGCTGTTGTACATGCTAAGTTTCAAAATAGGTCAACACCCTAATTCGTTGGATCTTGTACATGCTAAGCTTTAACTAAATAGTACAATCCTTACCTTTAGTGGTCCTAGTGTATACTAAATTCAACCAAATCGAACAGAGCCATAATTTTATAGATTTTTCTATATGCTAAGTTTCAACCAAATAGGACAATCCTTAATTATAGTCATTCTTGTATATACTAAATGCAACAAAATAGAACAGATCCATAAATTTTAGGTTCTTGTACATGCTAAGTTTCAAAATAGAACAGAACACTAATTTCGTAGGTCTTTGTACATGCTAAGTTTCATAATAGAACAGAACCCTAATTCCGTAGGTTCTTGTATATTCTCAGTTTCAAAATAGAACAGAACCCCAATTCCGTAGGTTGTTGCATATGCTAAGCTTCAACCAAATAGAACAATCCCTAATTATAGTGATTCTTGTATATACTAAATGCAACAAAATATAACAGATCCTCAATTTTGTAGGTTGTTGTACATGCTAAGTTAGAAAATAGGACAGAAAACTAATTTCGTAGGTTCTTGTACATGCTAAGCTTCAAACAAATAGGACAATCCTTAATTGTAGTGATTCTTGTATATACTAAATGCAACCAAAAAGAACAGATCCATAATTTTATAGTTTTTTCTATATGCTAAGGATCAACCAAATAGGAGAATTCTTAATTGTCGTGACTCTTGTATATACTAAATCCAACCAAATAGAACAGGTCCAAAATTATATAGGTTCTTGTACATGCGAAGTTTGAAAATAGAACGAAACCCTAATTTCGTAGGTTCTTGTATATGCTCAGCTTCAACCAAATACTACAATCCTAAACTTTAGTGGTTCTTGTTTATACTAAATTCAACCAATTAGAACAGATCCATATTTTTATAGATTTTTCTATATGCTAAGTTTCAACCAAATAGGAGAATTCTTAATTTTATTGGTTTGTGCATAGAACGAGTTTTCACCAAACAGGCCTGATCCACAACTTTATAGGTTTTGTACATGCTAAGTTTCACTAAAAGAACAGAAGTCTAATTTCGTAGGTTCTTGTATATGCTAAGCTTCAACCAAATAGGACAATCCTTAATTGTAGTGATTCTTGTATATACTAAATGCAACCAAATCGAACAGGTCCAATAATTATATAGGTTCTTGCACATGCTAAGTTTCAAAATAGAACAAAACCCTAATATCGTAGGTTCATGCATACGCTAACCTTCAACCAAATAGGACAATCCCTAATTGTAGTGATTCTTGTATATGCTAAATGCAACCAAATAGAACAGAAACATAATTTTGTAGATTTTTCTATAAGCTAAGTTTCAACCAAATAGGAGAATTCTTAATTTTACTGGTCCTTGTATATAATGAACTTCAACCAAATAGAACACATAAACAAATTTATAGTCTCTTGTACATGCCAAGTTTCAAAATAGAACAGAACCCTAATTTCGTAGGTTCTTGTACATGCTAAGTTTCAAAATAGAACAAAACGCTAATTTCGTATGTTCTTGTATATGCTAAGCTTCAACCAAATACGACAATCCCTAATTGTAGTGATTCTTGTATATACTAAATGCAACCAAATACAACACACCCATAATTTTATAGGCTGTTGTACATGCTAAGTTTCAAAATAGAAGAAAACCCTGGTTTCGTAGGTTCTTGCATATGCTAAGCTGCAACCGAGTAGGACAATTCTTAATTGTAGTCATTCTTGTATATACTAAATGCAACAAAATAGAACAGATCCATAAATTTTATAGGCTGTTGTACATGCTAAGTTTCAAAATAGGTCAACACCCTAATTCGTAGGATCTTGTACATGCTAAGCTTTAACCAAATAGTACAATTCTTACCTTTAGTGGATCTAGTGTATACTAAATTCAACCAATTAGAACAGAGCCATAATTATATAGATTTTTCTATGTGCTAAGTTTCAACCAAATAGGACAATCCTTAATTATAGTCATTCTTGTATATACTAAATGCAACAAAATAGAACAGATCCATAAATTTTAGGTTCTTGTACATGCTAAGTTTCAAAATAGAACAGAACCATAATTTCGTAGGTTCTTGCATATGCTAAGCCTCAAACAAATAGGACAATCCTTAATTGTAGTAATTCTTGTATATACTAAATGGAACCAAATAGAACAGAAACATAATTTTTAGGTTCTTGTACATGCTAAGTTTCAAAATAGAACAGAACACTAATTTCGTAGGTCTTTGTACATGCTAAGTTTCATAATAGGACAGAACCCTAATTCCGTAGGTTCTTGTATATTCTCAGTTTCAAAATAGAACAGAACCCCAATTCCGTAGGTTGTTGCATATGCTAAGCTTCAACCAAATAGAACAATCCTTAATTGTAGTGATTCTTGTATATGCTAAATGCAACAAAACATAACAGATCCTCAATTTTGTAGGTTGTTGTACATGCTAAGTTACAGAATAGGACAGAAAACTAATTTCGTAGGTCCTTGCATATGCTAAGCTTCAACCAAATAGGACAATCCTTAATTGCAGTGATTCTTGTATATACTAAATGCAACAAAATAGAACAGATCCATAATTATTTGGTTCTTGTACATGCTAAGTTTCAAAATAGAACCAAACCCTAGTTTCGTAGGTTCTTGAACATGCTAAGTTTCAAACAAATAGGACAATCCTTAATTGTAGTGATTCTTGTATATACTAAATGCAACCAAATAGAACAGATCCATAATTTTATAGATTTTTCTATATGCTAAGGTTCAACCAAATAGGAGGATTCTTAATTTTATTGGTTCGTGTATAGAATGAGATTACACCCAATAGGCCAGATCCACAATTTTATAGGTTCTTGCACATGCTAAGTTTCAAAATAGAACAGAAAACTAATTTCGTAGGTACTTGTACATGCTAAGCTTCAACCAAATAGGACAATCCTTAATTGTAGTGATTCTTGAATATACTAAATGCAACCAAATAGAACAGATCCATAATTTTATAGATTTTTCTATATGCTAAGGTTCAACCAAATAGGAGGATTCTTAATATTATTGGTTCGTGTATAGAATGAGTTTCCACCCAATAGGCCAGATCCACAATTTTATAGGTTCTTGCACATGCTAAGTTTCAAAATAGAACAGAACCCTAATTTCGTATGTTCTTGTATATGCTAAGCTTCAACCAAATACTACAATCCTTAACTTTAGTGGTTCTTGTGTATACTAAATTCAACCAATTAGAACAGATCCATAATTTTATAGATTTTTCTATATGCTAAGTTTCGACCAAATAGGAGAATTCTTAATTGTAGTGATTCTTGTATATACTAAATCCAACCAAATAGAACAGGTCCAAAATTATATAGGTTCTTGTACATGCTAAGTTTTAAAATAGAACGAAACCCTAATTTCGTAGGTTCTTGTATATGCTAAGTTTCAACCAAATAGGACAATCATTAATTGTAGTGATTCTTGTATATACTAAATGCATCCAAATAGAACAGATCCATAATTTTGTAGATTTTTCTATATGCTAAGGTTTAACCAAATAGGAGAATTCTTAATTTTATTGGTTCGTGTATAGAATGAGTGTCCACCCAATAGGCCAGATCCACAATTTTATAGGTTCTTGTACATGCTAAGTTTCAAAATAGAACAGAAAACTAATTTCGTAGGTTCTTGTAGATGCTAAGCTTCAACCAAATAGGACAATCCTTAATTGTAGTGATTCTTGTATATACTAAATGCAACCAAATAGAACAGATCCATAATCTTATAGATTTTCCTATATGTTATGTTTCAACCAAATAGGACAATCCTTAATTGTAGTGATTCTTGTATATACTAAATGAAACCAAATAGAACAGGTCCATAATTATATAGGTTCTTGTACATGATAAGTTTCAACATAGAACGAAACCCTAATTTCGTAGGTTCTTGTATATGCTAAGCATCAACCAAATAGGACAACCCTTAATTGTCGTGATTATTGTATATACTATTTGGAACCAAATAGAACAGAACCTTAATTTTTAGGTTCCTGTACATGCTAAGTGGCAAAATAGAACAGAACCCTAATTTCGTATGTTCTTGTATATGCTAAGATTCAATATCGAACAGAACTCTAATTTCGTAGTTTCTTGTATATGCTAAGCTTCAACCAAAAAGGACAATCCTTAATTGTAGTGATTCTTGTATATACTAAAGTCAACCAATTAGAACAGATCCATAATTTTATAGATTTTTCTGTATGCTAAGTTTCAACCAAATAGGAGAATTCTTAATTTTATTGGTTCGTGTATAGAATGAGTTTCCACCCAATAGGCCAGATCCACAATTTTATAGGTTCTTGCACATGCTAAGTTTCAAAATAGAACAGAAAACTAATTTCGTAGGTACTTGTACATGCTAAGCTTCAACCAAATAGGACAATCCTTAATTGTAGTGATTCTGGTATATACTAAATGCAACCAAATAGAACAGATCCATAATTTTATAGATTTTTCTATATGCTAAGTTTCAACCAAATAGGACAATCCTTAATTATAGTCATTCTTGTATATACTAAATGCAACAAAATAGAACAGATCCATAAATTTTAGGTTCTTGTACATGCTAAGTTTCAAAATAGAACAGAACCATAATTTCGTAGGTTCTTGCATATGCTAAGCCTCAAACAAATAGGACAATCCTTAATTGTAGTAATTCTTGTATATACTAAATGGAACCAAATAGAACAGAAACATAATTTTTAGGTTCTTGTACATGCTAAGTTTCAAAATAGAACAGAACACTAATTTCGTAGGTCTTTGTACATGCTAAGTTTCATAATAGGACAGAACCCTAATTCCGTAGGTTCTTGTATATTCTCAGTTTCAAAATAGAACAGAACCCCAATTCCGTAGGTTGTTGCATATGCTAAGCTTCAACCAAATAGAACAATCCCTGATTATAGTGATTCTTGTATATACTAAATGCAACAAAATATATCAGATCCTCAATTTTGTAGGTTGTTGTACATGCTGAGTTTCAAAATAGGTCAACACCCTAATTCGTAGGATCTTGTACATGCTAAGCTTTAACCAAATAGTACAATTCTTACCTTTAGTGGTTCTAGTGTATACTAAATTCAACCAATTAGAACAGAGCCATAATTATATAGATTTTTCTATGTGCTAAGTTTCAACCAAATAGGACAATCCTTAATTATAGTCATTCTTGTATATACTAAATGCAACAAAATAGAACAGATCCATAAATTTTAGGTTCTTGTACATGCTAAGTTTCAAAATAGAACAGAACCATAATTACGTAGGTTCTTGCATATGCTAAGCCTCAAACAAATAGGACAATCCTTAATTGTAGTAATTCTTGTATATACTAAATGGAACCAAATAGAACAGAAACATAATTTTTAGGTTCTTGTACATGCTAAGTTTCAAAATAGAACAGAACACTAATTTCGTAGGTCTTTGTACATGCTAAGTTTCATAATAGAACAGAACCCTAATTCCGTAGGTTCTTGTATATTCTCAGTTTCAAAATAGAACAGAACCCCAATTCCGTTGGTTCTTGCATATGCTAAGCTTCAACCAAATAGAACAATCCTTAATTGTAGTGATTCTTGTATATGCTAAATGCAACAAAACATAACAGATCCTCAATTTTGTAGGTTGTTGTACATGCTAAGTTACAAAATAGGACAGAAAACTAATTTCGTAGGTTCTTGTACATGCTAAGCTTCAAACAAATAGGACAATCCTTAATTGTAGTGATTCTTGTATATACTAAATGCAACAAAATAGAACAGATCCATAATTTTTAGTTTCTTGTACATGCTAAGTTTCAAAATAGAACAAAACCCTAAATCCGTAGGTTCCTGTATATGCTAAGCTTCAACTAAATTGTATAATCCTTAACTGTAGCGGTTCTTGTGTATACTAAATTCAACCAATTAGAACAGATCCATAATTTTGTAGATTTTTCTATATGCTAAGTTTCAACCAAATAGGAGAATTCTTAATTTTACTGGACCTTGTATATAATGAATTTCAACAAAATACAACACATAAACAACTTTATAGGCTCTTGTACATGCTAAGTTTCAAAATAGAACAGAACCCTAATTTCGTAGGTTCTTGTACATGCTAAGTTTCAAAATAGAAGAAAACGCTAATTTCGTATGTTCTTGCATATGCTAAGCCTCAAACAAATAGGACAATCCTTAATTGTAGTGATTCTTGTATATACTAAATGGAACCAAATAGAACAAAAACATAATTTTTAGGTTCTTGTACATGCTAAGTTTCAAAATAGAACAGAACACTAATTTCGTAGGTCTTTGTACATGCTAAGTTTCATAATAGAACAGAACCCTAATTCCGTAGGTTCTTGTATATTCTCAGTTTCAAAATAGAACAGAACCCCAATTCCGTTGGTTCTTGCATATGCTAAGCTTCAACCAAATAGAACAATCCTTAATTGTAGTGATTCTTGTATATGCTAAATGCAACAAAACATAACAGATCCTCAATTTTGTAGGTTGTTGTACATGCTAAGTTACAAAATAGAACAGAAAACTAATTTCGTAGGTTCTTGTACATGCTAAGCTTCAACCAAATCGGACAATCCTTAATTGCAGTGATTCTTGTATATACTAAATGCAACAAAATAGAACAGATCCATAATTATTTGGTTCTTGTACATGCTAAGTTTCAAAATAGAACCAAACCCTAGTTTCGTAGGTTCTTGAACATGCTAAGTTTCAAACAAATAGGACAATCCTTAATTGTAGTGATTCTTGTATATACTAAATGCAACCAAATAGAACAGATCCATAATTTTATAGATTTTTCTATATGCTAAGGTTCAACCAAATAGGAGGATTCTTAATTTTATTGGTTCGTGTATAGAATGAGATTACACCCAATAGGCCAGATCCACAATTTTATAGGTTCTTGCACATGCTAAGTTTCAAAATAGAACAGAAAACTAATTTCGTAGGCACTTGTACATGCTAAGCTTCAACCAAATAGGACAATCCTAAATTGTAGTGATTCTGGTATATACTAAATGAAACCAAATAGGACAGATCCATAATTTTATAGATTTTCCTATATGTTAAGATTCAACCAAATAGGACAATCCTTAATTGTAGTGATTCCTGTATATACTAAATGCAAGCATAAAGAACGGATCCACAATTTTATAGGATCTTGTACAGGCTATGTTTCAAAATAGAACAGAACCCTAATTTCGTAGGTTCTTGTATATGCTAAGCTTCAACCAAAAAGGACAATCCTTAATTGTAGTGATTCTTGTATATACTAAAGTCAACCAATTAGAACAGATCCATAATTTTATAGATTTTTCTGTATGCTAAGTTTCAACCAAATAGGAGAATTCTTAACTTTACTGGTTCTGGTATATAATGAATTTCAACGAAATAGGACAATCGTTAATTTCACTGGATACTGTACAAGTTAAATTTCAAACTAATAGGGTATTCCTTAATTTCACTGTTTCCTGTACGTACTAAATTTCAACCAAATTGAACAGATTCATAATTATATGGGTTCTTTTGCATGCTAAGTTTCAAAATAGAACAAAATCCTAATTTCGTAGGTCCTTGCATATGCTCAGCTTCAACCAAATACTACAATCCCAAACTTTAGTAGTTCTTGTATATACTAAATGCAACCAAATAGAACAGATCCATAATTTTATAGATTTTTCTATATGCTAAGGTTTAACCAAATAGGACAATCCTTAATTGTAGTGATTCTTGTATATACTAAATGAAACCAAATAGAACAGGTCCATAATTATATAGGTTCTTGTACATGCTAAGTTTCAAAATAGAACGAAACCCTAATTTCGTAGGTTCTTGTATATGCTAAGCTTCAACCAAATACTACAATCCTAAACTTTAGTGGTTCTTGTTTATACTTAATTCAACCAATTAGAACAGATCCATAATTTTATAGATTTTTCTATATGCTAAGTTTCAAACAAATAGGAGAATTCTTAATTTTATTGGTTCGTGTATAGAATGAGTTTCCACCCAATAGGCCAGATCCACAATTTTATAGGTTCTTGCACATGCTAAGTTTCAAAATAGAACAGAAAACTAATTTCGTAGGTACTTGTACATGCTAAGCTTCAACCAAATAGGACAATCCTTAATTGTAGTGATTCTGGTATATACTAAATGCAACCAAATAGAACAGATCCATAATTTTATAGATTTTTCTATATGCTAAGTTTCAACCAAATAGGACAATCCTTAATTATAGTCATTCTTGTATATACTAAATGCAACAAAATAGAACAGATCCATAAATTTTAGGTTCTTGTACATGCTAAGTTTCAAAATAGAACAGAACCATAATTTCGTAGGTTCTTGCATATGCTAAGCCTCAAACAAATAGGACAATCTTTAATTGTAGTTATTCTTGTATATACTAAATGGAACCAAATAGAACAGAAACATAATTTTTAGGTTCTTGTACATGCTAAGTTTCAAAATAGAACAGAACACTAATTTCGTAGGTCTTTGTACATGCTAAGTTTCATAATAGGACAGAACCCTAATTCCGTAGGTTCTTGTATATTCTCAGTTTCAAAATAGAACAGAACCCCAATTCCGTAGGTTGTTGCATATGCTAAGCTTCAACCAAATAGAACAATCCCTAATTATAGTGATTCTTGTATATACTAAATGCAACAAAATATATCAGATCCTCAATTTTGTAGGTTGTTGTACATGCTAAGTTTCAAAATAGGTCAACACCCTAATTCGTAGGATCTTGTACATGCTAAGCTTTAACCAAATAGTACAATTCTTACCTTTAGTGGTTCTAGTGTATACTAAATTCAACCAATTGGAACAGAGCCATAATTATATAGATTTTTCTATGTGCTAAGTTTCAACCAAATAGCACAATCCTTAATTATAGTCATTCTTGTATATACTAAATGCAACAAAATAGAACAGATCCATAAATTTTAGGTTCTTGTACATGCTAAGTTTCAAAATAGAACAGAACCATAATTACGTAGGTTCTTGCATATGCTAAGCCTCAAACAAATAGGACAATCCTTAATTGTAGTAATTCTTGTATATACTAAATGGAACCAAATAGAACAGAAACATAATTTTTAGGTTCTTGTACATGCTAAGTTTCAAAATAGAACAGAACACTAATTTCGTAGGTCTTTGTACATGCTAAGTTTCATAATAGAACAGAACCATAATTTCGTAGGTTCTTGCATATGCTAAGCCACAAACAATTAGGACAATCCTTAATTGTAGTGATTCTTGTATATACTAAATGGAACCAAATAGAACAAAAACATAATTTTTAGGTTCTTGTACATGCTAAGTTTCAAAATAGAACAGAACACTAATTTCGTAGGTCTTTGTACATGCTAAGTTTCATAATAGAACAGAACCCTAATTCCGTAGGTTCTTGTATATTCTCAGTTTCAAAATAGAACAGAACCCCAATTCCGTTGGTTCTTGCATATGCTAAGCTTCAACCAAATAGAACAATCCTTAATTGTAGTGATTCTTGTATATGCTAAATGCAACAAAACATAACAGATCCTCAATTTTGTAGGTTGTTGTACATGCTAAGTTACAAAATAGGACAGAAAACTAATTTCGTAGGTTCTTGTACATGCTAAGCTTCAAACAAATAGCACAATCCTTAATTGTAGTGATTCTTGTATATACTAAATGCAACAAAATAGAACAGATCCATAATTTTTAGTTTCTTGTACATGCTAAGTTTCAAAATAGAACAAAACCCTAAATCCGTAGGTTCCTGTATATGCTAAGCTTCAACTAAATTGTATAATCCTTAACTGTAGCGGTTCTTGTGTATACTAAATTCAACCAATTAGAACAGATCCATAATTTTGTAGATTTTTCTATATGCTAAGTTTCAACCAAATAGGAGAATTCTTAATTTTACTGGACCTTGTATATAATGAATTTCAACAAAATACAACACATAAACAACTTTATAGGCTCTTGTACATGCTAAGTTTCAAAATAGAACAGAACCCTAATTTCGTAGGTTCTTGTACATGCTAAGTTTCAAAATAGAAGAAAACGCTAATTTCGTATGTTCTTGTATATGCTAAGCATCAACCAAATAGGACAATCCCTAATTGTAGTGATTCTTGTATATACTAAATGCAACAATATATAACAGATCCTCAATTTTGTAGGTTGTTGTACATGCTAAGTTACAAAATAGGACAGAAAACTAATTTCGTAGGTTCTTGTACATGCTAAGCTTCAACCAAATCGGACAATCCTTAATTGTAGTGATTCTTGTATATACTAAATGCAACGAAATAGAACCGATCCATAATTTTATAGATTTTTCTATATGCTAAGGTTCAACCAAATAGGAGGATTCTTAATATTATTGGTTCGTGTATAGAATGAGTTTCCACCCAATAGGCCAGATCCACAATTTTATAGGTTCTTGTACATGCTAAGTTTCAAAATAGAACAATACCCTAATTTCGTAGGTTCATGTATATGCTAAGCTTCAACAAAAAACTATAATCCTAAACTTTAGTGGTTCTTGTTTATACTAAATTCAACCAATTAGAACAGATCCATAATTTTATAGATTTTTCTATATGCTAAGTTTCAACCAAATAGGAGCATTCCTAATTTTATTGGTTCGTGTATAGAATGAATTTCCACCCAATAGGCCAGATCCACAATTTTATAGGTTCTTGCACATGCTAAGTTTCAAAATAGAACAGAAAACTAATTTCGTAGGCACTTGTACATGCTAAGCTTCAAACAAATAGGACAATCCTTAATTGTAGTGATTCTGGTATATACTAAATGCAACCAAATAGGACAGATCCATAATTTTATAGATTTTCCTATATGTTAAGATTCAACCAAATAGGACAATCCTTAATTGTAGTGATTCTTGTATATACTAAATGAAACCAAATAGAACAGGTCCATAATTATATAGGTTCTTGTACATGCTAAGTTTCAACATAGAACGAAACCCTAATTTCGTAGGTTCTTGTATATGATAAGATTCAACCAAATAGGACAACCCTTAATTGTCGTGATTATTGTATATACTATTTGGAACCAAATAGAACAGATCCTTAATTTTTAGGTTCCTGTACATGCTAAGTTGCAAAATAGAACAGAACCCTAATTTCGTATGTTCTTGTATATGCTAAGATTCAATATCGAACAGAACTCTAATTTCGTAGATTCTTGTATATGCTAAGCTTCAACCAAAAAGGACAATCCTTAATGGCAGTGATTCTTGTATATACTAAAGTCAACCAATTAGAACAGATCCATAATTTTATAGATTTTTCTATATGCTAAGTTTCAACCAAATAGGAGAATTCTTAACTTTACTAGTTCTGGTATATAATGAATTTCAACGAAATAGGACAATCGTTAATTTCACTGGATACTGTATAAGTTAAATTTCAAACTAATAGGGTATTCCATAATTTCACTGTTTCTTGTACATACTAAATTTCAACCAAATTGAACAGATTCATAATTATATGGGTTCTTTTGCATGCTAAGTTTCAAAATAGAACAAAATCCTAATTTCGTAGGTCCTTGCATATGCTAAGCTTCAACCAAATAGGACAATCCTTAATTGTAGTGATTCTTGTATATACTAAATGCAACAAAATAGAACAGATCCATAATTATTTGGTTCTTGTACATGCTAAGTTTCAAAATAGAACCAAACCCTAGTTTCGTAGGTTCTTGAACATGCTAAGTTTCAAACAAATAGGACAATCCTTAATTGTAGTGATTCTTGTATATTCTAAATGCAACCAAATAGAACAGATCCATAATTTTATAGATTTTTCTATATGCTAAGGTTCAACCAAATAGGAGGATTCTTAATTTTATTGGTTCGTGTATAGAATGAGATTACACCCAATAGGCCAGATCCACAATTTTATAGGTTCTTGCACATGCTAAGTTTCAAAATAGAACAGAAAACTAATTTCGTAGGTACTTGTACATGCTAAGCTTCAACCAAATAGGACAATCCTTAATTGTAGTGATTCTTGTATATACTAAATGCAACCAAATAGAACAGATCCATAATTTTATAGATTTCTCTATATGCTAAGGTTCAACCAAATAGGAGGATTCTTAATTTTATTGGTTCGTGTATAGAATGAGATTACACCCAATAGGCCAGATCCACAATTTTATAGGTTCTTGCACATGCTAAGTTTCAAAATAGAACAGAAAACTAATTTCGTAGGTACTTGTACATGCTAAGCTTCAACCAAATAGGACAATCCTTAATTGTAGTGATTCTTGTATATACTAAATGCAACCAAATAGGACAGATCCATAATTTTATAGATTTTCCTATATGTTAAGATTCAACCAAATAGGACAATCCTTAATTGTAGTGATTCCTGTATATACTAAATGCAAGCATAAAGAACGGATCCACAATTTTATAGGATCTTGTACAGGCTATGTTTCAAAATAGAACAGAACCCTAATTTCGTATGTTCTTGTATATGCTAATCTTCAACCAAATACTACAATCCTTAACTTTAGTGGTTCTTGTGTATACTAAATTCAACCAATTAGAACAGATCCATAATTTTATAGATTTTTCTATATGCTATGTTTCGACCAAATAGGAGAATTCTTAATTGTAGTGATTCTTGTATATACTAAATCCAACCAAATAGAACAGGTCCACAATTTTATAGGTTCTTGTACATGTTAAGTTTCAAAATAGAACAGAAAACTAATTTCGTAGGTTCTTGTAGATGCTAAGCTTCAACCAAATAGGACAATCCTTAATTGTAGTGATTCTTGTATATACTAAATGCAACCAAATAGAACAGATCCATAATCTTATAGATTTTCCTATATGTTATGTTTCAACCAAATAGGACAATCCTTAATTGTAGTGATTCTTGTATATACTAAATGAAACCAAATAGAACAGGTCCATAATTATATAGGTTCTTGTACATGCTAAGTTTCAACATAGAACGAAACCCTAATTTCGTAGGTTCTTGTATATGCTAAGCTTCAACCAAATAGGACAACCCTTAATTGTCGTGATTATTGTATATACTATTTGGAACCAAATAGAACAGAACCTTAATTTTTAGGTTCCTGTACATGCTAAGTGGCAAAATAGAACAGAACCCTAATTTCGTATGTTCTTGTATATGCTAAGATTCAATATCGAACAGAACTCTAATTTCGTAGGTTCTTGTATATGCTAAGCTTCAACCAAATACTACAATCCTAAACTTTAGTGATTCTTGTATATACTAAATGCAACCAAATAGAACAGATCCATAATTTTATAGAATTTTCTATATGCTAAGGTTCAACCAAATAGAAGGATTCTTAATATTATTGGTCCGTGTATAGAATGAGTTTCCACCCAATAGGCCAGATCCATAATTTTTAGGTTCCTGTACATGCTAAGTTTCAAGATAGAATAGAACCCTAATTTCGTAGATTCTTGTACATGCTAAGTTTCAAAATAGGTCAACACCCTAATTCGTAGGATCTTGTACATGCTAAGCTTTAACCAAATAGAACAATCCTTACCTTTAGTGGTTCTAGTGTATACTAAATTCAACCATTTAGAACAGAGCCATAATTTTATAGATTTTTCTATATGCTAAGTTTCAACCAAATAGGAGGATTCTTAATTTTATTGGTTCGTGTATAGAATGAGTTTCCACCCAATAGGCCAGATCCACAATTTTATAGGTTCTTGCACATGCTAAGTTTCAAAATAGAACAGAAAACTAATTTCGTAGGTACTTGTACATGCTAAGCTTCAACCAAATAGGACAATCCTTAATTGTAGTGATACTTGTATATACTAAATGCAACCAAATAGAACAGGTCCATAATTGTATAGGTTCTTGTACATGCCAAGTTTCAAAATAGAACGAAACCCTAATTTCGTAGGTTCTTGTATATGCTAAGCTTAAACCAAATAGGACAATCCTTAATTGTAGTGATTCTTGTATATACTAAATGCAACCAAATAGAACAGTTCCATAATTTTATAGATTTTTCTATATGCTAAGTTTCAACCAAATAGGAGAATTCTTAATTTTATTGGTTCGTGCATAGAATGAGTTTCCACCCAGTAGGCAAGATCAACAATTTTATAGGTTCTTGTACATGCTAAGTTTCAAAATAGAACAGAACCCTAATTTCGTAGGTTCTTGTACATGCTAAAATTCAAAATAGAACAATACCCTAATTTCGTATGTTCTTGTATATGCTAAGATTCAACCAAATACTACAATCCTTAACTTCAGTGGTTCTTGTTTATACTTAATTCAACCAATTAGAACAGATCCATAATTTTATAGATTTTTCTATATGCTAAGGTTCAACCAAATAGGAGAATTCTTAATTTTATTGGTTCGTGTATAGAATGAGTTTCCACCCAATAGGCCAGATCCACAATTTTATAGGTTCTTGTACATGCTAAGCTTCAAAATAGAAGAGAACCCTAATTTCGTAGGTTCTTGTACATGCTAAGATTCAAAATAGAACAATACCCTAATTTCGTATGTTCTTGTATATGCTAAGATTCAACCAAATACTACAATCCTTAACTTCAGTGGTTCTTGTGCATACTAAATTCAACCAATTAGAACAGTTCCATAATTTTATAGATTTTTCTATATGCTAAGTTTCAACCAAATAGGAGAATTCTTAATTTTATTGGTTCGTGTATAGAATGAGTTTCCACCCAATAGGCCAGATCCACAATTTTATAGGTTCTTGCACATGCTAAGTTTCAAAATAGAACAGAAAACTAATTTCGTAGGTTCCTGTATATTCTAAGCTTCAACCAAATAGGACAATCCTTAATTGTAGTGATTCTTGTATATACTAAATGCAACCAAATAGAACAGGTCCATAATTGTATAGGTTCTTGTACATGCCAAGTTTCAAAATAGAACGAAACCCTAATTTCGTAGGTTCTTGTATATGCTAAGCTTAAACCAAATAGGACAATCCTTAATTGTAGTGATTCTTGTATATACTAAATGCAACCAAATAGAACAGATCCATAATTTTATAGATTTTTCTATATGCTAAGGTTCAACCAAATAGGAGAATTCTTAATTTTATTGGTTCGTGTATAGAATGAGTTTCCACCCAATAGGCCAGATCCACAATTTTATAGGTTCTTGTACATGCTAAGCTTCAAAATAGAACAGAACCCTAATTTCGTAAGTTCTTGTACATGCTAAGATTCAAAATAGAACAATACCCTAATTTCGAATGTTCTTGTATATGCTAAGATTCAACCAAATACTACAATCCTTAACTTCAGTGGTTCTTGTTTATACTTAATTCAACCAATTAGAACAGATCCATAATTTTATAGATTTTGCTATATGTTACGTTTCAACCAAATAGGAGAATTCTTAATTTTAATGGTTCGTGCATAGAATGTGTTTCCACCAAATAGGCCTGATCCACAACATTATAGGTTCTTGTACATGCTAAGTTTTGCAAAAAGAACAGAACTCTAATTTCGTAGGTTCTTGTATATGCTAAGCTTCAACCAAATGGGACAATCCTTAATTGTAGTGATTCTTGTATATACTAAATGCAACCAAATAGAACAGATCCATAATTTTATAGATTTTTCTATATGCTAATGTTCAACCAAATAGGAGAATTCTTAATTTTATTGGTTCGTGTATAGAATGAGTTTCCACCCAATAGAACAGATCCACAATTTTATAGGTCCTTGTACATGCTCTGTTTCAAAATAGAACGAAACCCTAATTTCGTTGGTTCTTGTATATGCTAAGTTTGAACCAAATAGGAGAATTATTAACTTTACTGGTTCTGGTATATCATGAATTTGAACCAAACAGGACAATCGTTAATTTCACTGGATACTGTATAAGTTAAATTTCAAACGAATAGGGTATTCCTTAATTTTACTGTTTCTTGTACATACTAAATTTCAACCAAATTGAAGAGATTCATAATTTTATAGAATTTTCTATATGCTAAGTTTCAACCAAATAGGAGAATTCTTAATTTTATTGGTTCGTGCATAGAATGAGTTTCCACCCAGTAGGCAAGATCAACAATTTTATAGGTTCTTGTACATGCTAAGTTTCAAAATAGAACAGAACCCTAATTTCGTAGGTTCTTGTACATGCTAAAATTCAAAATAGAACAATACCCTAATTTCGTATGTTCTTGTATATGTTAAGATTCAACCAAATACTACAATCCTTAACTTCAGTGGTTCTTGTGCATACTAAATTCAACCAATTAGAACAGTTCCATAATTTTATAGATTTTTCTATATGCTAAGTTTCAACCAAATAGGAGAATTCTTAATTTTATTGGTTCGTGTATAGAATGAATTTCCACCCTACAGGCCAGATCCACAATTTTATAGGTTCTTGTACATGCTAAGTTTCAAAATAGAACAATACCCTAATTTCGTATGTTCTTGTATATGCTAAGATTCATCCAAATACTACATTCCTTAACTTTAGTGGTTCTTGTGTATACTAAATCCAACAAATTAGAACAGATCCATAATTTTATAGATTTTTCTATATGCTAAGGTTCAACCAAATAGTAGAATTCTTAATTTTATTGGTTCGTGCATAGAATGAGTATCCACCCAATAGGCAAGATCAACAATTTTATATGTTCTTGTACATGCTAAGTTTCAAAATAGAACAGAAAACTAATTTCGTAGGTACTTGTACATGCTAAGCTTCAACCAAATAGGACAATCCTTAATTGTAGTGATACTTGTATATACTAAATGCAACCAAATAGAACAGGTCCATAATTGTATAGGTTCTTGTACATGCCAAGTTTCAAAATAGAACGAAACCCTAATTTCGTAGGTTCTTGTATATGCTAAGCTTAAACCAAATAGGACAATCCTTAATTGTAGTGATTCTTGTATATACTAAATGCAACCAAATAGAACAGATCCATAGGTTTATAGATTTTTCTATATGCTAAGGTTCAACCAAATAGGAGAATTCTTAATTTTATTGGTTCGTGTATAGAATGAGTTTCCACCCAATAGGCCAGATCCACAATTTTATAGGTTCTTGTACATGCTAAGCTTCAAAATAGAACAGAACCCTAATTTCGTAAGTTCTTGTACATGCTAAGATTCAAAATAGAACAATACCCTAATTTCGTATGTTCTTGTATATGTTAAGATTCAACCAAATACTACAATCCTTAACTTCAGTGGTTCTTGTGCATACTAAATTCAACCAATTAGAACAGTTCCATAATTTTATAGATTTTTCTATATGCTAAGGTTCAACCAAGTAGGAGAATTCTTAATTTTATTGGTTCGTGTATAGAATGAGTTTCCACCCAATAGGCCAGATCCACAATTTTATAGGTTCTTGTACATGCTAAGTTTCAAAATAGAACAATACCCTAATTTCGTATGTTCTTGTATATGCTAAGATTCATCCAAATACTACATTCCTTAACTTTAGTGGTTCTTGTGTATACTAAATCCAACAAATTAGAACAGATCCATAATTTTATAGATTTTTCTATATGCTAAGGTTCAACCAAATAGTAGAATTCTTAATTTTATTGGTTCGTGCATAGAATGAGTATCCACCCAATAGGCAAGATCAACAATTTTATATGTTCTTGTACATGCTAAGTTTCAAAATAGAACAGAAAACTAATTTCGTAGGTACTTGTACATGCTAAGCTTCAACCAAATAGGACAATCCTTAATTGTAGTGATACTTGTATATACTAAATGCAACCAAATAGAACAGGTCCATAATTGTATAGGTTCTTGTACATGCCAAGTTTCAAAATAGAACGAAACCCTAATTTCGTAGGTTCTTGTATATGCTAAGCTTAAACCAAATAGGACAATCCTTAATTGTAGTGATTCTTGTATATACTAAATGCAACCAAATAGAACAGATCCATAGGTTTATAGATTTTTCTATATGCTAAGGTTCAACCAAATAGGAGAATTCTTAATTTTATTGGTTCGTGTATAGAATGAGTTTCCACCCAATAGGCCAGATCCACAATTTTATAGGTTCTTGTACATGCTAAGCTTCAAAATAGAACAGAACCCTAATTTCGTAAGTTCTTGTACATGCTAAGATTCAAAATAGAACAATACCCTAATTTCGTATGTTCTTGTATATGTTAAGATTCAACCAAATACTACAATCCTTAACTTCAGTGGTTCTTGTGCATACTAAATTCAACCAATTAGAACAGTTCCATAATTTTATAGATTTTTCTATATGCTAAGGTTCAACCAAGTAGGAGAATTCTTAATTTTATTGGTTCGTGTATAGAATGAGTTTCCACCCAATAGGCCAGATCCACAATTTTATAGGTTCTTGTACATGCTAAGTTTCAAAATAGAACAATACCCTAATTTCGTATGTTCTTGTATATGCTAAGATTCATCCAAATACTACATTCCTTAACTTTAGTGGTTCTTGTGTATACTAAATCCAACAAATTAGAACAGATCCATAATTTTATAGATTTTTCTATATGCTAAGGTTCAACCAAATCGTAGAATTCTTAATTTTATTGGTTCGTGCATAGAATGAGTATCCACCCAATAGGCAAGATCAACAATTTTATATGTTCTTGTACATGCTAAGCTTCAAAATAGAACATAAAACTAATTTCGTAGGTACTTGTACATGCTAAGCTTCAACCAAATAGGACAATCCTTAATTGTAGTGATACTTGTATATACTAAATGCAACCAAATAGAACAGGTCCATAATTGTATAGGTTCTTGTACATGCCAAGTTTCAAAATAGAACGAAACCCTAATTTCGTAGGTTCTTGTATATGCTAAGCTTAAACCAAATAGGACAATCCTTAATTGTAGTGATTCTTGTATATACTAAATGCAACCAAATAGAACAGATCCATAGGTTTATAGATTTTTCTATATGCTAAGGTTCAACCAAATAGGAGAATTCTTAATTTTATTGGTTCGTGTATAGAATGAGTTTCCACCCAATAGGCCAGATCCACAATTTTATAGGTTCTTGTACATGCTAAGCTTCAAAATAGAACAGAACCCTAATTTCGTAAGTTCTTGTACATGCTAAGATTCAAAATAGAACAATACCCTAATTTCGTATGTTCTTGTATATGTTAAGATTCAACCAAATACTACAATCCTTAACTTCAGTGGTTCTTGTGCATACTAAATTCAACCAATTAGAACAGTTCCATAATTTTATAGATTTTTCTATATGCTAAGGTTCAACCAAGTAGGAGAATTCTTAATTTTATTGGTTCGTGTATAGAATGAGTTTCCACCCAATAGGCCAGATCCACAATTTTATAGGTTCTTGTACATGCTAAGCTTCAAAATAGAACAGAACCCTAATTTCGTAAGTTCTTGTACATGCTAAGCTTCAAAATAGAACAATACCCTAATTTCGTATGTTCTTGTATATGCTAAGATTCAACCAAATACTACAATCCTTAACTTCAGTGGTTCTTGTTTATACTTAATTCAACCAATTAGAACAGATACATAATTTTATAGATTTTGCTATATGTTAAGTTTCAACCAAATAGGAGAATTCTTAATTTTATTGGTTCGTGTATAGAATGAGTTTCCACCCAATAGGCCAGATCCACAATTTTATAGGTCCTTGTACATGCTAAGTTTCAAAATAGAACAGAACACTAATTTCGTAGGTTCTTGTATATGCTAAGTTTGAACCAAATAGGAGAATTATTAACTTTACTGGTTCTGGTATATCATGAATTTCAACCAAACAGGACAATCGTTAATTTCACTGGATACTGTATATGTTAAATTTCAAACGAATAGGGTATTCCTTAATTTTATTGTTTCTTGTACATACTAAATTTCAACCAAATTGAACAGATTCATAATTTTATAGATTTTTCTATATGCTAAGTTTCAACCAAATAGGAGAATTCTTAATTTTATTGGTTCGTGCATAGAATGAGTTTCCACCCAATAGGCAAGATCAACAATTTTATAGGTTCTTGTACATGCTAAGTTTCAAAATAGAACAGAACCCTAATTTCGTAGGTTCTTCTACATGCTAAGATTCAAAATAGAACAATATCCTAATTTCGTATATTCTTGTATATGTTAAGATTCAACCAAATACTACAATCCTTAACTTCAGTGGTTCTTGTGCATACTAAATTCAACCAATTAGAACATTTCCATAATTTTATAGATTTTTCTATATGCTAAGTTTCAACCAAATAGGAGAATTCTTAATTTTATTGGTTCGTGTATAGAATGAGTTTCCACCCAACAGGCCAAATCCACAATTTTATAGGTTCTTGTACATGCTAAGTTTCAAAATAGAACAATACCCTAATTTCGTATGTTCTTGTATATGCTAAGATTCAACCAAATACTACATTCTTTAACTTTAGTGGTTCTTGTGTATACTAAATTCAACCAATTAGAACAGATCCATAATTTTATAGATTTTTCTATATGCTAAGTTTCAACCAAATAGGAGAATTCTTAATTTTATTGGTTCGTGTATAGAATGAGTTTCCACCCAATAGGCCAGATCCACAATTTTATAGGTTCTTGCACATGCTAAGTTTCAAAATAGAACAGAAAACTAATTTCGTAGGTTCCTGTATATTCTAAGCTTCAACCAAATAGGACAATCCTTAATTGTAGTGATTCTTGTATATACTAAATGCAACCAAATAGAACAGGTCCATAATTGTATTGGTTCTTGTACATGCCAAGTTTCAAAATAGAAAGAAACCCTAATTTCGTAGGTTCTTGTATATGCTAAGCTTAAACCAAATAGGACAATCCTTAATTGTAGTGATTCTTGTATATACTAAATGCAGCCAAATACAACAGATCCATAATTTTATAGATTTTTCTATATGCTAAGGTTCAACCAAATAGGAGAATTCTTAATTTTATTGGTTCGTGTATAGAATGAGTTTCCACCCAATAGGCCAGATCCACAATTTTATAGGTTCTTGTACATGCTAAGCTTCAAAATAGAACAGAACCCTAATTTCGTAGGTTCTTGTACATGCTAAGATTCAAAATAGAACAATACCCTAATTTCGTATGTTCTTGTATATGCTAAGATTCAACCAAATACTACCATCCTTAACTTCAGTGGTTCTTGTGCATACTAAATTCAACCAATTAGAACAGTTCCATAATTTTATAGATTTTTCTATATGCTAAGTTTCAACCAAATAGGAGAATTCTTAATTTTATTGGTTCGTGCATAGAATGAGTTTCCACCCAATGGGCCAGATCCACAATTTTATAGGTCCTTGTACATGCTAAGTTTCAAAATAGAACAGAACACTAATTTCGTAGGTTCTTGTATATGCTAAGCTTAAACCAAATAGGACAATCCTTAATTGTAGTGATTCTTGTATATACTAAATGCAACCAAATAGAACAGATTCATAATTTTATAGATTTTTCTATATGCTAAGTTTCAACCAAATAGGAGAATTCTTAATTTTATTGGTTCGTGCATTGAATGAGTTTCCACCCAGTAGGCAAGATCAACAATTTTATAGGTTCTTGTACATGCTAAGTTTCAAAATAGAACAGAACCCTAATTTCGTAGGTTCTTGTACATGCTAAGATTCAAAATAGAACAATACCCTAATTTAGTATGTTCTTGTATATGCTAAGATTCAACCAAATACTACAATCCTTAACTTCAGTGGTTCTTGTGCATACTAAATTCAACCAATTAGCACAGTTCCATAATTTTATAGATTTTTCTATATACTAAGTTTCAACCAAATAGGAGAATTCTTAATTTTATTGGTTCGTGTATAGAATGAGTTTCCACCCAATAGGCCAGATCCACAATTTTATAGGTTCTTGCACATGCTAAGTTTCAAAATAGAACAGAAAACTAATTTCGTAGGTTCCTGTATATTCTAAGCTTCAACCAAATAGGACAATCCTTAATTGTAGTGATTCTTGTATATACTAAATGCAACCAAATAGAACAGGTCCATAATTGTATTGGTTCTTGTACATGCCAAGTTTCAAAATAGAAAGAAACCCTAATTTCGTAGGTTCTTGTATATGCTAAGCTTAAACCAAATAGGACAATCCTTAATTGTAGTGATTCTTGTATATACTAAATGCAACCAAATACAACAGATCCATAATTTTATAGATTTTTCTATATGCTAAGGTTCAACCAAATAGGAGAATTCTTAATTTTATTGGTTCGTGTATAGAATGAGTTTCCACCCAATAGGCCAGATCCACAATTTTATAGGTTCTTGTACATGCTAAGCTTCAAAATAGAACAGAACCCTAATTTCGTAGGTTCTTGTACATGCTAAGATTCAAAATAGAACAATACCCTAATTTCGTATGTTCTTGTATATGCTAAGATTCAACCAAATACTACCATCCTTAACTTCAGTGGTTCTTGTGCATACTAAATTCAACCAATTAGAACAGTTCCATAATTTTATAGATTTTTCTATATGCTAAGTTTCAACCAAATAGGAGAATTCTTAATTTTATTGATTCGTGTATAGAATGAGTTTCCACCCAATAGGCCAGATCCACAATTTTATAGGTTCTTGTACATGCTAAGTTTCAAAATAGAACAATACCCTAATTTCGTATGTTCTTGTATATGCTAAGATTCAACCAAATACTACAATCCTTAACTTCAGTGGTTCTTGTGCATACTAAATTCAACCAATTAGAACAGTTCCATAATTTTATAGATTTTTCTATATGCTAAGTTTCAACAAAATAGGAGAATTCTTAATTTTATTGGTTCGTGTATAGAATGAGTTTCCACCCAATAGGCCAGATCCACAATTTTATAGGTTCTTGTACATGCTAAGTTTCAAAATAGAACAATACCCTAATTTCGTATGTTCTTGTATATGCTAAGATTCAACCAAATACTACAATCCTTAACTTCAGTGGTTCTTGTGCATACTAAATTCAACCAATTAGAACAGTTCCATAATTTTATAGATTTTTCTATATGCTAAGTTTCAACCAAATAGGAGAATTCTTAATTTTATTGGTTCGTGCATAGAATGAGTTTCCACCCAGTAGGCAAGATCAACAATTTTATAGGTTCTTGTACATGCTAAGTTTCAAAATAGAACAGAACCATAATTTCGTAGGTTCTTGTACATGCTAAGATTCAAAATAGAACAATACCCTAATTTCGTATGTTCTTGTATATGCTAAGATTCAACCAAATACTACAATCCTTAACTTCAGTGGTTCTTGTGCATACTAAATTCAACCAATTAGAACAGTTCCATAATTTTATAGATTTTTCTATATGCTAAGTTTCAACCAAATAGGAGAATTCTTAATTTTATTGGTTCGTGTATAGAATGAGTTTCCACCCAATAGGCCAGATCCACAATTTTATAGGTTCTTGTACATGCTAAGTTTCAAAATAGAACAATACCCTAATTTCGTATGTTCTTGTATATGCTAAGATTCAACCAAATACTACAATCCTTAACTTCAGTGGTTCTTGTGCATACTAAATTCAACCAATTAGAACAGTTCCATAATTTTATAGATTTTTCTATATGCTAAGTTTCAACCAAATAGGAGAATTCTTAATTTTATTGGTTCGTGCATAGAATGAGTTTCCACCCAGTAGGCAAGATCAACAATTTTATAGGTTCTTGTACATGCTAAGTTTCAAAATAGAACAGAACCCTAATTTCGTAGGTTCTTGTACATGCTAAGATTCAAAATAGAACAATACCCTAATTTCGTATGTTCTTGTATATCCTAAGATTCAACCAAATACTACAATCCTTAACTTCAGTGGTTCTTGTGCATACTAAATTCAACCAATTAGAACAGTTCCATAATTTTATAGATTTTTCTATATGCTAAGTTTCAACCAAATAGGAGAATTCTTAATTTTATTGGTTCGTGTATAGAATGAGTTTCCACCCAATAGGCCAGATCCACAATTTTATAGGTTCTTGTACATGCTAAGTTTCAAAATAGAACAATACCCTAATTTCGTATGTTCTTGTATATGCTAAGATTCATCCAAATACTACATTCCTTAACTTTAGTGGTTCTTGTGTATACTAAATCCAACAAATTAGAACAGATCCATAATTTTATAGATTTTTCTATATGCTAAGTTTCAACCAAATAGTAGAATTCTTAATTTTATTGGTTCGTGCATAGAATGAGTATCCACCCAATAGGCAAGATCAACAATTTTATATGTTCTTGTACATGCGAAGTTTCAAATTAGAACAGGACCCTAATTTCGTAGGTTCTTGTACATGCTAAGATTCAAAATAGAACAATACCCTAATTTCGTATGTTCTTGTATATGTTAAGATTCAACCAAATACTACAATCCTTAACTTCAGTAGTTCTTGTGCATACTAAATTCAACCAAATTGAACAGATCCATAATTTTATAGATTTTTCTATATGCTAAGGTTCAACCAAGTAGGAGAATTCTTAATTTTATTGGTTCGTGTATAGAATGAGTTTCCACCCAATAGGCCAGATCCACAATTTTATAGGTTCTTGTACATGCTAAGTTTCAAAATAGAAGAGAACCCTAATTTCGTAGGTTCTTGTACATGCTAAGATTCAAAATAGAACAATACCCTAATTTCGTATGTTCTTGTATATGCTAAGATTCAACCAAATACTACAATCCTTAACTTCAGTGGTTCTTGTGCATACTAAATTCAACCAATTAGAACAGTTCCATAATTTTATAGATTTTTCTATATGCTAAGTTTCAACTAAATAGGAGAATTCTTAATTTTATTGGTTCGTGTATAGAATGATGTTCCACCCAATAGGCCAGATCCACAATTTTATAGGTTCTTGCACATGCTAAGTTTCAAAATAGAACAGAAAACTAATTTCGTAGGTTCCTGTATATTCTAAGCTTCAACCAAATAGGACAATCCTTAATTGTAGTGATTCTTGTATATACTAAATGCAACCAAATAGAACAGGTCCATAATTGTATAGGTTCTTGTACATGCCAAGTTTCAAAATAGAACGAAACCCTAATTTCGTAGGTTCTTTTATATGCTAAGCTTAAACCAAATAGGACAATCCTTAATTGTAGTGATTCTTGTATATACTAAATGCAACCAAATAGAACAGATCCATAATTTTATAGATTTTTCTATATGCTAAGGTTCAACCAAATAGGAGAATTCTTAATTTTATTGGTTCGTGTATAGAATGAGTTTCCACCCAATAGGCCAGATCCACAATTTTATAGGTTCTTGTACATGCTAAGCTTCAAAATAGAACAGAACCCTAATTTCGTAAGTTCTTGTACATGCTAAGATTCAAAATAGAACAATACCCTAATTTCGTATGTTCTTGTATATGCTAAGATTCAACCAAATACTACAATCCTTAACTTCAGTGGTTCTTGTTTATACTTAATTCAACCAATTAGAACAGATCCATAATTTTATAGATTTTGCTATATGTTACGTTTCAACCAAATAGGAGAATTCTTAATTTTAATGGTTCGTGCATAGAATGAGTTTCCACCAAATAGGCCTGATCCACAACATTATAGGTTCTTGTACATGCTAAGTTTCGCAAAAAGAACAGAACTCTAATTTCGTAGGTTCTTGTATATGCTAAGCTTCAACCAAATGGGACAATCCTTAATTGTAGTGATTCTTGTATATACTAAATGCAACCAAATAGAACAGATCCATAATTTTATAGATTTTTCTATATGCTAAGGTTCAACCAAATAGGAGAATTCTTAATTTTATTGGTTCGTGTATAGAATGAGTTTCCACCCAATAGAACAGATCCACAATTTTATAGGTCCTTGTACATGCTCTGTTTCAAAATAGAACAGAACACTAATTTCGTAGGTTCTTGTATATGCTAAGCTTAAACCAAATAGGACAATCCTTAATTGTGGTGATTCTTGTATATACTAAATGCAACCAAATAGAACAGATTCATAATTTTATAGATTTTTCTATATGCTAAGTTTCAACCAAATAGGAGAATTCTTAATTTTATTGGTTCGTGCATAGAATGAGTTTCCACCCAGTAGGCAAGATCAACAATTTTATAGGTTCTTGTACATGCTAAGTTTCAAAATAGAACAGAACCCTAATTTCGTAGGTTCTTGTACATGCTAAAATTCAAAATAGAACAATACCCTAATTTCGTATGTTCTTGTATATGCTAAGATTCAACCAAATACTACAATCCTTAACTTCAGTGGTTCTTGTTTATACTTAATTCAACCAATTAGAACAGATCCATAATTTTATAGATTTTGCTATATGCTAAGTTTCAACCAAATAGGAGAATTCTTAATTTTATTGGTTCGTGTATAGAATGAGTTTCCACCCAATAGGCCAGATCCACAATTTTATAGTTTCTTGTACATGCTAAGATTCAAAATAGAACAATACCCTAATTTCGTATGTTCTTGTATATGCTAAGATTCAACCAAATACTACAATCCTTAACTTCAGTGGTTCTTGTGCATATTAAATTCAACCAATTAGAACAGTTCCATAATTTTATAGATTTTTCTATATGCTAAGTTTCAACCAAATAGGAGAATTCTTAATTTTATTGGTTCGTGTATAGAATGAGTTTCCACCCAACAGGCCAGATCCACAATTTTATAGGTTCTTGTACATGCTAAGTTTCAAAATAGAACAATACCCTAATTTCGTATGTTCTTGTATATGCTAAGATTCAACCAAATACTACAATCCTTAACTTCAGTGGTTCTTGTGCATACTAAATTCAACTAATTAGAACAGTTCCATAATTTTATAGATTTTTCTATATGCTAAGTTTCAACCAAATAGGAGAATTCTTAATTTTATTGGTTCGTGTATAGAATGAGTTTCCACCCAATAGGCCAGATCCACAATTTTATAGGTTCTTGCACATGCTAAGTTTCAAAATAGAACAGAAAACTAATTTCGTAGGTTCCTGTATATTCTAAGCTTCAACCAAATAGGACAATCCTTACTTGTACTGATTCTTGTGTATACTAAATGCAACCAAATAGAACAGGTCCATAATTGTATAGGTTCTTGTACATGCCAAGTTTCAAAATAGAACGAAACCCTAATTTCGTAGGTTCTTGTATATGCTAAGCTTCAACCAAATAGGACAATCCTTAATTGTAGTGATTCTTGTATATACTAAATTCAACCAATTAGAACAGATCCATAATTTTATAGATTTTTCTATATGCTAAGTTTCAACCAAATAGGAGAATTCTTAATTTTATTGGTTCGTGCATAGAATGAGTTTCCCCCCAATAGGCCAGATCCACAATTTTATAGGTTCTTGCACCTGCTAAGTTTCAAAATAGAACAGAAAACTAATTTCGTAGGTTCCTGTATATTCTAAGCTTCAACCAAATAGGACAATCCTTAATTGTAGTGATTCTTGTATATACTAAATGCAACCAAATAGAACAGGTCCATAATTGTATTGGTTCTTGTACATGCCAAGTTTAAAAATAGAACGAAACCCTAATTTCGTAGGTTCTTGTAAATGCTAAGCTTAAACCAAATAGGACAATCCTTAATTGTAGTGATTCTTGTATATACTAAATGCAACCAAATAGAACAGATCCATAATTTTATAGATTTTTCTATATGCTAAGGTTCAACCAAATAGGAGAATTCTTAATTTTATTGGTTCGTGTATAGAATGAGTTTCCACCCAATAGGCCAGATCCACAACTTTATAGGTTCTTGTACATGCTAAGTTTCAAAAAGAACAGAACTCTAATTTCGTAAGTTCTTGTACATGCTAAGATTCAAAATAGAACAATACCCTAATTTCGTATGTTCTTGTATATGCTAAGATTCAACCAAATACTACAATCCTTAACTTCAGTGGTTCTTGTGCATATTAAATTCAACCAATTAGAACAGTTCCATAATTTTATAGATTTTTCTATATGCTAAGTTTCAACCAAATAGGAGAATTCTTAATTTTATTGGTTCGTGTATAGAATGAGTTTCCACCCAACAGGCCAGATCCACAATTTTATAGGTTCTTGTACATGCTAAGTTTCAAAATAGAACAATACCCTAATTTCGTATGTTCTTGTATATGCTAAGATTCAACCAAATACTACAATCCTTAACTTCAGTGGTTCTTGTGCATACTAAATTCAACTAATTAGAACAGTTCCATAATTTTATAGATTTTTCTATATGCTAAGTTTCAACCAAATAGGAGAATTCTTAATTTTATTGGTTCGTGTATAGAATGAGTTTCCACCCAATAGGCCAGATCCACAATTTTATAGGTTCTTGCACATGCTAAGTTTCAAAATAGAACAGAAAACTAATTTCGTAGGTTCCTGTATATTCTAAGCTTCAACCAAATAGGACAATCCTTAATTGTAGTGATTCTTGTGTATACTAAATGCAACCAAATAGAACAGGTCCATAATTGTATAGGTTCTTGTACATGCCAAGTTTCAAAATAGAACGAAACCCTAATTTCGTAGGTTCTTGTATATGCTAAGCTTAAACCAAATAGGACAATCCTTAATTGTAGTGATTCTTGTATATACTAAATTCAACCAATTAGAACAGATCCATAATTTTATAGATTTTTCTATATGCTAAGTTTCAACCAAATAGGAGAATTCTTAATTTTATTGGTTCGTGCATAGAATGAGTTTCCCCCCAATAGGCCAGATCCACAATTTTATAGGTTCTTGCACCTGCTAAGTTTCAAAATAGAACAGAAAACTAATTTCGTAGGTTCCTGTATATTCTAAGCTTCAACCAAATAGGACAATCCTTAATTGTAGTGATTCTTGTATATACTAAATGCAACCAAATAGAACAGGTCCATAATTGTATTGGTTCTTGTACATGCCAAGTTTAAAAATAGAACGAAACCCTAATTTCGTAGGTTCTTGTAAATGCTAAGCTTAAACCAAATAGGACAATCCTTAATTGTAGTGATTCTTGTATATACTAAATGCAACCAAATAGAACAGATCCATAATTTTATAGATTTTTCTATATGCTAAGGTTCAACCAAATAGGAGAATTCTTAATTTTATTGGTTCGTGTATAGAATGAGTTTCCACCCAATAGGCCAGATCCACAACTTTATAGGTTCTTGTACATGCTAAGTTTCAAAAGGAACAGAACTCTAATTTCGTAAGTTCTTGTACATGCTAAGATTCAAAATAGAACAATACCCTAATTTCGTATGTTCTTGTATATGCTAAGATTCAACCAAATACTACAATCCTTAACTTCAGTGGTTCTTGTTTATACTTAATTCAACCAATTAGAACAGATCCATAATTTTATAGATTTTGCTATATGTTACGTTTCAACCAAATAGGAGAATTCTTAATTTTAATGGTTCGTGCATAGAATGAGTTTCCACCAAATAGGCCTGATCCACAACATTATAGGTTCTTGTACATGCTAAGTTTTGCAAAAAGAACAGAACTCTAATTTCGTAGGTTCTTGTATATGCTAAGCTTCAACCAAATAGGACAATCCTTAATTGTAGTGATTCTTGTATATACTAAATGCAACCAAATAGAACAGATCCATAATTTTATAGATTTTTCTATATGCTAAGGTTCAACCAAATAGGAGAATTCTTAATTTTATTGGTTCGTGTATAGAATGAGTTTCCACCCAATAGAACAGATCCACAATTTTATAGGTCCTTGTACATGCTCTGTTTCAAAATAGAACAGAACACTAATTTCGTAGGTTCTTGTATATGCTAAGCTTAAACCAAATAGGACAATCCTTAATTGTGGTGATTCTTGTATATACTAAATGCAACCAAATAGAACAGATTCATAATTTTATAGATTTTTCTATATGCTAAGTTTCAACCAAATAGGAGAATTCTTAATTTTATTGGTTCGTGCATAGAATGAGTTTCCACCCAGTAGGCAAGATCAACAATTTTATAGGTTCTTGTACATGCTAAGTTTCAAAATAGAACAGAACCCTAATTTCGTAGGTTCTTGTACATGCTAAAATTCAAAATAGAACAATACCCTAATTTCGTATGTTCTTGTATATGCTAAGATTCAACCAAATACTACAATCCTTAACTTCAGTGGTTCTTGTTTATACTTAATTCAACCAATTAGAACAGATCCATAATTTTATAGATTTTGCTATATGCTAAGTTTCAACCAAATAGGAGAATTCTTAATTTTATTGGTTCGTGTATAGAATGAGTTTCCACCCAATAGGCCAGATCCACAATTTTATAGTTTCTTGTACATGCTAAGATTCAAAATAGAACAATACCCTAATTTCGTATGTTCTTGTATATGCTAAGTTTCAACCAAATACTACAATCCTTAACTTCAGTGGTTCTTGTGCATATTAAATTCAACCAATTAGAACAGTTCCATAATTTTATAGATTTTTCTATATGCTAAGTTTCAACCAAATAGGAGAATTCTTAATTTTATTGGTTCGTGTATAGAATGAGTTTCCACCCAACAGGCCAGATCCACAATTTTATAGGTTCTTGTACATGCTAAGTTTCAAAATAGAACAATACCCTAATTTCGTATGTTCTTGTATATGCTAAGATTCAACCAAATACTACAATCCTTAACTTCAGTGGTTCTTGTGCATACTAAATTCAACTAATTAGAACAGTTCCATAATTTTATAGATTTTTCTATATGCTAAGTTTCAACCAAATAGGAGAATTCTTAATTTTATTGGTTCGTGTATAGAATGAGTTTCCACCCAATAGGCCAGATCCACAATTTTATAGGTTCTTGCACATGCTAAGTTTCAAAATAGAACAGAAAACTAATTTCGTAGGTTCCTGTATATTCTAAGCTTCAACCAAATAGGACAATCCTTAATTGTAGTGATTCTTGTGTATACTAAATGCAACCAAATAGAACAGGTCCATAATTGTATAGGTTCTTGTACATGCCAAGTTTCAAAATAGAACGAAACCCTAATTTCGTAGGTTCTTGTATATGCTAAGCTTCAACCAAATAGGACAATCCTTAATTGTAGTGATTCTTGTATATACTAAATTCAACCAATTAGAACAGATCCATAATTTTATAGATTTTTCTATATGCTAAGTTTCAACCAAATAGGAGAATTCTTAATTTTATTGGTTCGTGCATAGAATGAGTTTCCCCCCAATAGGCCAGATCCACAATTTTATAGGTTCTTGCACCTGCTAAGTTTCAAAATAGAACAGAAAACTAATTTCGTAGGTTCCTGTATATTCTAAGCTTCAACCAAATAGGACAATCCTTAATTGTAGTGATTCTTGTATATACTAAATGCAACCAAATAGAACAGGTCCATAATTGTATTGGTTCTTGTACATGCCAAGTTTAAAAATAGAACGAAACCCTAATTTCGTAGGTTCTTGTAAATGCTAAGCTTAAACCAAATAGGACAATCCTTAATTGTAGTGATTCTTGTATATACTAAATGCAACCAAATAGAACAGATCCATAATTTTATAGATTTTTCTATATGCTAAGGTTCAACCAAATAGGAGAATTCTTAATTTTATTGGTTCGTGTATAGAATGAGTTTCCACCCAATAGGCCAGATCCACAACTTTATAGGTTCTTGTACATGCTAAGTTTCAAAAAGAACAGAACTCTAATTTCGTAAGTTCTTGTACATGCTAAGATTCAAAATAGAACAATACCCTAATTTCGTATGTTCTTGTATATGCTAAGATTCAACCAAATACTACAATCCTTAACTTCAGTGGTTCTTGTTTATACTTAATTCAACCAATTAGAACAGATCCATAATTTTATAGATTTTGCTATATGTTACGTTTCAACCAAATAGGAGAATTCTTAATTTTAATGGTTCGTGCATAGAATGAGTTTCCACCAAATAGGCCTGATCCACAACATTATAGGTTCTTGTACATGCTAAGTTTTGCAAAAAGAACAGAACTCTAATTTCGTAGGTTCTTGTATATGCTAAGTTTGAACCAAATAGGAGAATTATTAACTTTACTGGTTCTGGTATATCATGAATTTCAACCAAACAGGACAATCGTTAATTTCACTGGATACTGTATAAGTTAAATTTCAAACGAATAGGGTATTCCTTAATTTTACTGTTTCTTGTACATATTAAATTTCAACCAAATTGAACAGATTCATAATTTTATAGATTTTTCTATATGCTAAGTTTCAACCAAATAGGAGAATTCTTAATTTTATTGGTTCGTGCATAGAATGAGTTTCCACCCAGTAGGCAAGATCAACAATTTTATAGGTTCTTGTACATGCTAAGTTTCAAAATAGAACAGAACCCTAATTTCGTAGGTTCTTGTACATGCTAAAATTCAAAATAGAACAATACCCTAATTTCGTATGTTCTTGTATATGTTAAGATTCAACCAAATACTACAATCCTTATCTTCAGTGGTTCTTGCGCATACTAAATTCAACCAATTAGAACAGTTCCATAATTTTATAGATTTTTCTATATGCTAAGTTTCAACCAAATAGGAGAATTCTTAATTTTATTGGTTCGTGTATAGAATGAGTTTCCACCCAATAGGCCAGATCCACAATTTTAAAGGTTCTTGCACATGCTAAGTTTCAAAATAGAACAATACCCTAATTTCGTATGTTCTTGTATATGCTAAGATTCAACCAAATACTACAATCCTTAACTTCAGTGGTTCTTGTGCATACTAAATTCAACCAATTAGAACAGTTCCATAATTTTATAGATTTTTCTATATGCTAAGTTTCAACCAAATAGGAGAATTCTTAATTTTATTGGTTCGTGTATAGAATGAGTTTCCACCCAATAGGCCAGATCCACAATTTTATAGGTTCTTGTACATGCTAAGGTTCAAAATAGAACAATACCCTAATTTCGTATGTTCTTGTATATGCTAAGATTCAACCGAATACTACATTCCTTAACTTTAGTGGTTCTTGTGTATACTAAATTCAACCAATTAGAACAGATCCATAATTTTATAGATTTTTCTATATGCTAAGGTTCAACCAAGTAGGAGAATTCTTAATTTTATTGGTTCGTGTATAGAATGAGTTTCCACCAAATAGGCCTGATCCACAACATTATAGGTTCTTGTACATGCTAAGTTTTGCAAAAAGAACAGAACTCTAATTTCGTAGGTTCTTGTATATGCTAAGTTTGAACCAAATAGGAGAATTATTAACTTTACTGGTTCTGGTATATCATGAATTTCAACCAAACAGGACAATCGTTAATTTCACTGGATACTGTATAAGTTAAATTTCAAACGAATAGGGTATTCCTTAATTTTACTGTTTCTTGTACATACTAAATTTCAACCAAATTGAACAGATTCATAATTTTATAGATTTTTCTATATGCTAAGTTTCAACCAAATAGGAGAATTCTTAATTTTATTGGTTCGTGCATAGAATGAGTTTCCACCCAGTAGGCAAGATCAACAATTTTATAGGTTCTTGTACATGCTAAGTTTCAAAATAGAACAGAACCCTATTTTCGTAGGTTCTTGTACATGCTAAAATTCAAAATAGAACAATACCCTAATTTCGTATGTTCTTGTATATGTTAAGATTCAACCAAATACTACAATCCTTAACTTCAGTGGTTCTTGCGCATACTAAATTCAACCAATTAGAACAGTTCCATAATTTTATAGATTTTTCTATATGCTAAGTTTCAACCAAATAGGAGAATTCTTAATTTTATTGGTTCGTGTATAGAATGAGTTTCCACCCAATAGGCCAGATCCACAATTTTATAGGTTCTTGTACATGCTAAGATTCAAAATAGAACAATACCCTAATTTCGTATGTTCTTGTATATGCTAAGATTCAACCAAATACTACATTCTTTAACTTTAGTGGTTCTTGTGTATACTAAATTCAACCAATTAGAACAGATCCATAATTTTATAGATTTTTCTATATGCTAAGTTTCAACCAAATAGGAGAATTCTTAATTTTATTGGTTCGTGCATAGAATGAGTTTCCACCCAATAGGCCAGATCCACAATTTTCAAGGTTCTTGCACATGCTAAGTTTCAAAATAGAACAATACCCTAATTTCGTATGTTCTTGTATATGCTAAGATTCAACCAAATACTACAATCCTTAACTTCAGTGGTTCTTGTGCATACTAAATTCAACCAATTAGAACAGTTCCATAATTTTATAGATTTTTCTATATGCTAAGTTTCAACCAAATAGGAGAATTCTTAATTTTATTGGTTCGTGTATAGAATGAGTTTCCACCCAATAGGCCAGATCCACAATTTTATAGGTTCTTGTACATGCTAAGTTTCAAAATAGAACAATACCCTAATTTCGTATGTTCTTGTATATGCTAAGATTCAACCGAATACTACATTCCTTAACTTTAGTGGTTCTTGTGTATACTAAATTCAACCAATTAGAACAGATCCATAATTTTATAGATTTTTCTATATGCTAAGGTTCAACCAAATAGGAGAATTCTTAATTTTATTGGTTCGTGTATAGAATGAGTTTCCACCCAATAGGCCAGATCCACAATTTTATAGGTTCTTGTACATGCTAAGCTTCAAAATAGAACAGAACCCTAACTTCGTAGGTTCTTGTACATGCTAAGATTCAAAATAGAACAATACCCTAATTTCGTATGTTCTTGTATATGCTAAGATTCAACCAAATACTACAATCCTTAACTTCAGTGGTTCTTGTGCATACTAAGTTCAACTAATTAGAACAGTTCCATAATTTTATAGATTTTTCTATATGCTAAGTTTCAACCAAATAGGAGAATTCTTAATTTTATTGGTTCGTGTATAGAATGAGTTTCCACCCAATAGGCCAGATCCACAATTTTAAAGGTTCTTGCACATGCTAAGTTTCAAAATAGAACAATACCCTAATTTCGTATGTTCTTGTATATGCTAAGATTCAACCAAATACTACAATCCTTAACTTCAGTGGTTCTTGTGCATACTAAATTCAACCAATTAGAACAGTTCCATAATTTTATAGATTTTTCTATATGCTAAGTTTCAACCAAATAGGAGAATTCTTAATTTTATTGGTTCGTGTATAGAATGAGTTTCGACCCAATAGGCCAGATCCACAATTTTATAGGTTCTTGTACATGCTAAGGTTCAAAATAGAACAATACCCTAATTTCGTATGTTCTTGTATATGCTAAGATTCAACCGAATACTACATTCCTTAACTTTAGTGGTTCTTGTGTATACTAAATTCAACCAATTAGAACAGATCCATAATTTTATAGATTTTTCTATATGCTAAGGTTCAACCAAGTAGGAGAATTCTTAATTTTATTGGTTCGTGTATAGAATGAGTTTCCACCAAATAGGCCTGATCCACAACATTATAGGTTCTTGTACATGCTAAGTTTTGCAAAAAGAACAGAACTCTAATTTCGTAGGTTCCTGTATATGCTAAGTTTGAACCAAATAGGAGAATTATTAACTTTACTGGTTCTGGTATATCATGAATTTCAACCAAACAGGACAATCGTTAATTTCACTGGATACTGTATAAGTTAAATTTCAAACGAATAGGGTATTCCTTAATTTTACTGTTTCTTGTACATATTAAATTTCAACCAAATTGAACAGATTCATAATTTTATAGATTTTTCTATATGCTAAGTTTCAACCAAATAGGAGAATTCTTAATTTTATTGGTTCGTGCATAGAATGAGTTTCCACCCAGTAGGCAAGATCAACAATTTTATAGGTTCTTGTACATGCTAAGTTTCAAAATAGAACAGAACCCTATTTTCGTAGGTTCTTGTACATGCTAAAATTCAAAATAGAACAATACCCTAATTTCGTATGTTCTTGTATATGTTAAGATTCAACCAAATACTACAATCCTTAACTTCAGTGGTTCTTGCGCATACTAAATTCAACCAATTAGAACAGTTCCATAATTTTATAGATTTTTCTATATGCTAAGTTTCAACCAAATAGGAGAATTCTTAATTTTATTGGTTCGTGTATAGAATGAGTTTCCACCCAATAGGCCAGATCCACAATTTTATAGGTTCTTGTACATGCTAAGATTCAAAATAGAACAATACCCTAATTTCGTATGTTCTTGTATATGCTAAGATTCAACCAAATACTACATTCTTTAACTTTAGTGGTTCTTGTGTATACTAAATTCAACCAATTAGAACAGATCCATAGTTTTATAGATTTTTCTATATGCTAAGTTTCAACCAAATAGGAGAATTCTTAATTTTATTGGTTCGTGCATAGAATGAGTTTCCACCCAATAGGCCAGATCCACAATTTTCAAGGTTCTTGCACATGCTAAGTTTCAAAATAGAACAATACCCTAATTTCGTATGTTCTTGTATATGCTAAGATTCAACCAAATACTACAATCCTTAACTTCAGTGGTTCTTGTGCATACTAAATTCAACCAATTAGAACAGTTCCATAATTTTATAGATTTTTCTATATGCTAAGTTTCAACCAAATAGGAGAATTCTTAATTTTATTGGTTCGTGTATAGAATGAGTTTCCACCCAATAGGCCAGATCCACAATTTTATAGGTTCTTGTACATGCTAAGTTTCAAAATAGAACAATACCCTAATTTCGTATGTTCTTGTATATGCTAAGATTCAACCAAATACTACAATCCTTAACTTTAGTGGTTCTTGTGTATACTAAATTCAACCAATTAGAACAGATCCATAATTTTATAGATTTTTCTATATGCTAAGGTTCAACCAAATAGGAGAATTCTTAATTTTATTGGTTCGTGTATAGAATGAGTTTCCACCCAATAGGCCAGATCCACAATTTTATAGGTTCTTGTACATGCTAAGCTTCAAAATAGAACAGAACCCTAATTTCGTAGGTTCTTGTACATGCTAAGATTCAAAATAGAACAATACCCTAATTTCGTATGTTCTTGTATATGCTAAGATTCAACCAAATACTACAATCCTTAACTTCAGTGGTTCTTGTGCATACTAAGTTCAACTAATTAGAACAGTTCCATAATTTTATAGATTTTTCTATATGCTAAGTTTCAACCAAATAGGAGAATTCTTAATTTTATTGGTTCGTGTATAGAATGAGTTTCCACCCAATAGGCCAGATCCACAATTTTATAGGTTCTTGCACATGCTAAGTTTCAAAATAGAACAGAAAACTAATTTCGTAGGTTCCTGTATATTCTAAGCTTCAACCAAATAGGACAATCCTTAATTGTAGTGATTCTTGTATATACTAAATGCAACCAAATAGAACAGGTCCATAATTGTATTGGTTCTTGTACATGCCAAGTTTCAAAATAGAACGAAACCCTAATTTCGTAGGTTCTTGTATATGCTAAGCTTAAACCAAATAGGACAATCCTTAATTGTAGTGATTCTTGTATATACTAAATGCAACCAAATACAACAGATCCATAATTTTATAGATTTTTCTATATGCTAAGGTTCAACCAAATAGGAGAATTCTTAATTTTATTGGTTCGTGTATAGAATGAGTTTCCACCCAATAGGCCAGATCCACAATTTTATAGGTTCTTGTACATGCTAAGCTTCAAAATAGAACAGAACCCTAATTTCGTAGGTTCTTGTACATGCTAAGATTCAAAATAGAACAATACCCTAATTTCGTATGTTCTTGTATATGCTAAGATTCAACCAAATACTACCATCCTTAACTTCAGTGGTTCTTGTGCATACTAAATTCAACCAATTAGAACAGTTCCATAATTTTATAGATTTTTCTATATGCTAAGTTTCAACCAAATAGGAGAATTCTTAATTTTATTGATTCGTGTATAGAATGAGTTTCCACCCAATAGGCCAGATCCACAATTTTATAGGTTCTTGTACATGCTAAGTTTCAAAATAGAACAATACCCTAATTTCGTATGTTCTTGTATATGCTAAGATTCAACCAAATACTACAATCCTTAACTTCAGTGGTTCTTGTGCATACTAAATTCAACCAATTAGAACAGTTCCATAATTTTATAGATTTTTCTATATGCTAAGTTTCAACAAAATAGGAGAATTCTTAATTTTATTGGTTCGTGTATAGAATGAGTTTCCACCCAATAGGCCAGATCCACAATTTTATAGGTTCTTGTACATGCTAAGTTTCAAAATAGAACAATACCCTAATTTCGTATGTTCTTGTATATGCTAAGATTCAACCAAATACTACAATCCTTAACTTTAGTGGTTCTTGTGCATACTAAATTCAACCAATTAGAACAGTTCCATAATTTTATAGATTTTTCTATATGCTAAGTTTCAACCAAATAGGAGAATTCTTAATTTTATTGGTTCGTGTATAGAATGAGTTTCCACCCAATAGGCCAGATCCACAATTTTATAGGTTCTTGTACATGCTAAGATTCAAAATAGAACAATACCCTAATTTCGTATGTTCTTGTATATGCTAAGATTCAACCAAATACTACAATCCTTAACTTCAGTGGTTCTTGTGCATACTAAATTCAACCAATTAGAACAGTTCCATAATTTTATAGATTTTTCTATATGCTAAGTTTCAACCAAATAGGAGAATTCTTAATTTTATTGGTTCGTGCATAGAATGAGTTTCCACCCAATAGGCCAGATCCACAATTTTAAAGGTTCTTGCACATGCTAAGTTTCAAAATAGAACAATACCCTAATTTCGTATGTTCTTGTATATGCTAAGATTCAACCAAATACTACAATCCTTAACTTCAGTGGTTCTTGTGCATACTAAATTCAACCAATTAGAACAGTTCCATAATTTTATAGATTTTTCTATATGCTAAGTTTCAACCAAATAGGAGAATTCTTAATTTTATTGGTTCGTGTATAGAATGAGTTTCCACCCAATAGGCCAGATCCACAATTTTATAGGTTCTTGTACATGCTAAGTTTCAAAATAGAACAATACCCTAATTTCGTATGTTCTTGTATATGCTAAGATTCAACCGAATACTACATTCCTTAACTTTAGTGGTTCTTGTGTATACTAAATTCAACCAATTAGAACAGATCCATAATTTTATAGATTTTTCTATATGCTAAGGTTCAACCAAATAGGAGAATTCTTAATTTTATTGGTTCGTGTATAGAATGAGTTTCCACCCAATAGGCCAGATCCACAATTTTATAGGTTCTTGCACATGCTAAGTTTCAAAATAGAACAGAAAACTAATTTCGTAGGTTCCTGTATATTCTAAGCTTCAACCAAATAGGACAATCCTTAATTGTAGTGATTCTTGTGTATACTAAATGCAACCAAATAGAACAGGTCCATAATTGTATAGGTTCTTGTACATGCCAAGTTTCAAAATAGAACGAAACCCTAATTTCGTAGGTTCTTGTATATGCTAAGCTTCAACCAAATAGGACAATCCTTAATTGTAGTGATTCTTGTATATACTAAATTCAACCAATTAGAACAGATCCATAATTTTATAGATTTTTCTATATGCTAAGTTTCAACCAAATAGGAGAATTCTTAATTTTATTGGTTCGTGCATAGAATGAGTTTCCCCCCAATAGGCCAGATCCACAATTTTATAGGTTCTTGCACCTGCTAAGTTTCAAAATAGAACAGAAAACTAATTTCGTAGGTTCCAGTATATTCTAAGCTTCAACCAAATAGGACAATCCTTAATTGTAGTGATTCTTGTATATACTAAATGCAACCAAATAGAACAGGTCCATAATTGTATTGGTTCTTGTACATGCCAAGTTTAAAAATAGAACGAAACCCTAATTTCGTAGGTTCTTGTATATGCTAAGCTTAAACCAAATAGGACAATCCTTAATTGTAGTGATTCTTGTATATACTAAATGCAACCAAATAGAACAGATCCATAATTTTATAGATTTTTCTATATGCTAAGGTTCAACCAAATAGGAGAATTCTTAATTTTATTGGTTCGTGTATAGAATGAGTTTCCACCCAATAGGCCAGATCCACAACTTTATAGGTTCTTGTACATGCTAAGTTTCAAAAAGAACAGAACTCTAATTTCGTAAGTTCTTGTACATGCTAAGATTCAAAATAGAACAATACCCTAATTTCGTATGTTCTTGTATATGCTAAGATTCAACCAAATACTACAATCCTAAACTTTAGTGGTTCTTGTTTATACTTAATTCAACCAATTAGAACAGATCCATAATTTTATAGATTTTGCTATATGTTACGTTTCAACCAAATAGGAGAATTCTTAATTTTAATGGTTCGTGCATAGAATGAGTTTCCACCAAATAGGCCTGATCCACAACATTATAGGTTCTTGTACATGCTAAGTTTTGCAAAAAGAACAGAACTCTAATTTCGTAGGTTCTTGTATATGCTAAGTTTGAACCAAATAGGAGAATTATTAACTTTACTGGTTCTGGTATGTCATGAATTTCAACCAAACAGGACAATCGTTAATTTCACTGGATACTGTATAAGTTAAATTTCAAACGAATAGGGTATTCCTTAATTTTACTGTTTCTTGTACATATTAAATTTCAACCAAATTGAACAGATTCATAATTTTATAGATTTTTCTATATGCTAAGTTTCAACCAAATAGGAGAATTCTTAATTTTATTGGTTCGTGCATAGAATGAGTTTCCACCCAGTAGGCAAGATCAACAATTTTATAGGTTCTTGTACATGCTAAGTTTCAAAATAGAACAGAACCCTAATTTCGTAGGTTCTTGTACATGCTAAAATTCAAAATAGAACAATACCCTAATTTCGTATGTTCTTGTATATGTTAAGATTCAACCAAATACTACAATCCTTAACTTCAGTGGTTCTTGCGCATACTAAATTCAACCAATTAGAACAGTTCCATAATATTATAGATTTTTCTATATGCTAAGTTTCAACCAAATAGGAGAATTCTTAATTTTATTGGTTCGTGCATAGAATGAGTTTCCACCCAATAGGCCAGATCCACAATTTTAAAGGTTCTTGCACATGCTAAGTTTCAAAATAGAACAATACCCTAATTTCGTATGTTCTTGTATATGCTAAGTTTCAACCAAATACTACAATCCTTAACTTCAGTGGTTCTTGTGCATACTAAATTCAACCAATTAGAACAGTTCCATAATTTTATAGATTTTTCTATATGCTAAGTTTCAACCAAATAGGAGAATTCTTAATTTTATTGGTTCGTGTATAGAATGAGTTTCCACCCAATAGGCCAGATCCACAATTTTATAGGTTCTTGTACATGCTAAGTTTCAAAATAGAACAATACCCTAATTTCGTATGTTCTTGTATATGCTAAGATTCAACCAAATACTACATTCCTTAACTTTAGTGGTTCTTGTGTATACTAAATTCAACCAATTAGAACAGATCCATAATTTTATAGATTTTTCTATATGCTAAGGTTCAACCAAATAGGAGAATTCTTAATTTTATTGGTTCGTGTATAGAATGAGTTTCCACCCAATAGGCCAGATCCACAATTTTATAGGTTCTTGTACATGCTAAGCTTCAAAATAGAACAGAACCCTAATTTCGTAGGTTCTTGTACATGCTAAGATTCAAAATAGAACAATACCCTAATTTCGTATGTTCTTGTATATGCTAAGATTCAACCAAATACTACAATCCTTAACTTCAGTGGTTCTTGTGCATACTAAATTCAACTAATTAGAACAGTTCCATAATTTTATAGATTTTTCTATATGCTAAGTTTCAACCAAATAGGAGAATTCTTAATTTTATTGGTTCGTGTATAGAATGAGTTTCCACCCAATAGGCCAGATCCACAATTTTATAGGTTCTTGCACATGCTAAGTTTCAAAATAGAACAGAAAACTAATTTCGTAGGTTCCTGTATATTCTAAGCTTCAACCAAATAGGACAATCCTTAATTGTAGTGATTCTTGTGTATACTAAATGCAACCAAATAGAACAGGTCCATAATTGTATAGGTTCTTGTACATGCCAAGTTTCAAAATAGAACGAAACCCTAATTTCGTAGGTTCTTGTAAATGCTAAGCTTAAACCAAATAGGACAATCCTTAATTGTAGTGATTCTTGTATATACTAAATGCAACCAAATAGAACAGATCCATAATTTTATAGATTTTTCTATATGCTAAGGTTCAACCAAATAGGAGAATTCTTAATTTTATTGGTTCGTGTATAGAATGAGTTTCCACCCAATAGGCCAGATCCACAACTTTATAGGTTCTTGTACATGCTAAGTTTCAAAAAGAACAGAACTCTAATTTCGTAAGTTCTTGTACATGCTAAGATTCAAAATAGAACAATACCCTAATTTCGTATGTTCTTGTATATGCTAAGATTCAACCAAATACTACAATCCTTAACTTCAGTGGTTCTTGTTTATACTTAATTCAACCAATTAGAACAGATCCATAATTTTATAGATTTTGCTATATGTTACGTTTCAACCAAATAGGAGAATTCTTAATTTTAATGGTTCGTGCATAGAATGAGTTTCCACCAAATAGGCCTGATCCACAACATTATAGGTTCTTGTACATGCTAAGTTTTGCAAAAAGAACAGAACTCTAATTTCGTAGGTTCTTGTATATGCTAAGTTTGAACCAAATAGGAGAATTATTAACTTTACTGGTTCTGGTATGTCATGAATTTCAACCAAACAGGACAATCGTTAATTTCACTGGATACTGTATAAGTTAAATTTCAAACGAATAGGGTATTCCTTAATTTTACTGTTTCTTGTACATATTAAATTTCAACCAAATTGAACAGATTCATAATTTTATAGATTTTTCTATATGCTAAGTTTCAACCAAATAGGAGAATTCTTAATTTTATTGGTTCGTGCATAGAATGAGTTTCCACCCAGTAGGCAAGATCAACAATTTTATAGGTTCTTGTACATGCTAAGTTTCAAAATAGAACAGAACCCTAATTTCGTAGGTTCTTGTACATGCTAAAATTCAAAATAGAACAATACCCTAATTTCGTATGTTCTTGTATATGTTAAGATTCAACCAAATACTACAATCCTTAACTTCAGTGGTTCTTGCGCATACTAAATTCAACCAATTAGAACAGTTCCATAATATTATAGATTTTTCTATATGCTAAGTTTCAACCAAATAGGAGAATTCTTAATTTTATTGGTTCGTGTATAGAATGAGTGTCCACCCAATAGGCCAGATCCACAATTTTATAGGTTCTTGTACATGCTTAGATTCAAAATAGAACAATACCCTAATTTCGTATGTTCTTGTATATGCTAAGATTCAAACAAATACTACAATCCTTAACTTCAGTGGTTCTTGTGCATACTAAATTCAACCAATTAGAACAGTTCCATAATTTTATAGATTTTTCTATATGCTAAGTTTCAACCAAATAGGAGAATTCTTAATTTTATTGGTTCGTGTATAGAATGAGTTTCCACCCAACAGGCCAGATCCACAATTTTATAGGTTCTTGTACATGCTAAGTTTCAAAATAGAACAATACCCTAATTTCGTATGTTCTTGTATATGCTAAGATTCAACCAAATACTACATTCTTTAACTTTAGTGGTTCTTGTGTATACTAAATTCAACCAATTAGAACAGATCCATAGTTTTATAGATTTTTCTATATGCTAAGTTTCAACCAAATAGGAGAATTCTTAATTTTATCGGTTCGTGCATAGAATGAGTTTCCACCCAATAGGCCAGATCCACAATTTTAAAGGTTCTTGTACATGCTAAGTTTCAAAATAGAACAGAACCCTAATTTCGTAGGTTCTTGTACATGCTAAGTTTCAAAATAGATAAACACCCTAATTCGTATATTCTTGTATATGCTAAGCTTCAACCAAATACTACAATCCTAAACTTTAGTGGTTCTTGTTTATACTTAATTCAACCAATTAGAACAGATCCATCATTTTATAGACTTTTCTATATGGTAAGTTTCAACCAAATAGGAGAATTCTTAATTTTATTGGTTCGTGTATAGAATGAGTTTCCACCCAATAGGCCAGATCCACAATTTTATAGGTTCTTGCACATGCTAAGTTTCAAAATAGAACAGAAAACTAATTTCGTAGGTTCTTGTACATGCTAAGGTTCAACCAAATTGGACAATCCTTAATTGTAGTGATACTTGTATATACTAAATGCAACCAAGTAGAACAGATCCATAATTTTATAGATTTTTGTATATGATAAGTTTCAACCAAATAGTAGCATTCTCAATTTTATTGGTTCGTGTATAGAATGAGTTTCCACCCAATACGACAGATCCACAATTTTATAGGTTCTTGTACATGCTAAGTTTCAAGATAGAACAATACCCTAATTTCGTAGGTTCTTGTATATGCTAAGATTCAAAATAGAAAGGTACCCTAATTTCGTATGTTCTTGTATATGCTAAGATTCAACCAAATACTACAATCCTTAACTTTAGTGGTTCTTGTGAATACTAAATTCAATCAATTAGAACAGTTCCATAATTTTATAGATTTTTCTATATGCTAAGTTTCAACCAAATAGGAGAATTCTTAATTTTATTGGTTCGTGTAAAGAATGAGTTTCCACCCAGTAGGCCAGATCCACAATTTTATAGGTTCTTGTACATGCTAAGTTTCAAAATAGAACAGAAAACTAATTTCGTAGGTTCCTGTATATTCTAAGCTTCAACCAAATAGGACAATCCTTAATTGTAGTGATTCTTGTATATACTAAATGCAACCAAATAGAACAGGTCCATAATTGTATAGGTTCTTGTACATGCCAAGTTTCAAAATAGAACGAAACCCTAATTTCGTAGGTTCTTGTATATGCTAAGCTTAAACCAAATAGGACAATCCTTAATTGTATTGATTCTTGTATATACTAAATGCAACCAAATAGAACAGATCCATAATTTTATAGATTTTTCTATATGCTAAGGTTCAACCAAATAGGAGAATTCTTAATTTTATTGGTTCGTGTATAGAATGAGTTTCCACCCAATAGGCCAGATCCACAATTTTATAGGTTCTTGTACATGCTAAGCTTCAAAATAGAAGAGAACCCTAATTTCGTAGGTTCTTGTACATGCTAAGATTCAAAATAGAACAATACCCTAATCTCGTATGTTCTTGTATATGCTAAGATTCAACCAAATACTACAATCCTTAACTTCAGTGGTTCTTGTGCATACTAAATTCAACCAATTAGAACAGTTCCATAATTTTATAGATTTTTCTATATGCTAAGTTTCAACCAAATAGGAGAATTCTTAATTTTATTGGTTCGTGTATAGAATGAGTTTCCACCCAATAGGCCAGATCCACAATTTTATAGGTTCTTGCACATTCTAAGTTTCAAAATAGAACAGAAAACTAATTTCGTAGGTTCCTGTATATTCTAAGCTTCAACCAAATAGGACAATCCTTAATTGTAGTGATTCTTGTATATACTAAATGCAACCAAATAGAACAGGTCCATAATTGTATAGGTTCTTGTACATGCCAAGTTTCAAAATAGAACGAAACCCTAATTTCGTAGGTTCTTGTATATGCTAAGCTTAAACCAAATACTACAATCCTTAACTTCAGTGGTTCTTGTGCATACTAAATTCAACCAATTAGAACAGTTCCATAATTTTATAGATTTTTCTATATACTAAGTTTCAACCAAATAGGAGAATTCTTAATTTTATTGGTTCGTGTATAGAATGAGTTTCCACCCAATAGGCCAGATCCACAATTTTATAGGTTCTTGCACATGCTAAGTTTCAAAATAGAACAGAGAACTAATTTCGTAGGTTCTTGTACATGCTAAGGTTCAACCAAATTGGACAATCCTTAATTGTAGTGATTCTTGTATATACTAAATGCAACCAAGTAGAACAGATCCATAATTTTATAGATTTTTGTATATGATAAGTTTCAACCAAATAGTAGCATTCTCAATTTTATTGGTTCGTGTATAGAATGAGTTTCCACCCAATACGACAGATCCACAATTTTATAGGTTCTTGTACATGCTAAGTTTCAAGATAGAACAATACACTAATTTCGTAGGTTCTTGTATATGCTAAGATTCAAAATAGAACAGTACCCTAATTTCGTATGTTCTTGTATATGCTAAGATTCAACCAAATACTACAATCTTTAACTTTAGTGGTTCTTGTGTATACTAAATTCAATCAATTAGAACAGTTCCATAATTTTATAGATTTTTCTATATGCTAAGTTTCAACCAAATAGGAGAATTCTTAATTTTACTGGTTCGTGTATAGAATGAGTTTCCACCCAGTAGGCCAGATCCACAATTTTATAGGTTCTTGTACATGCTAAGTTTCAAAATAGAACAAAACCCTAATTTCGTTGGTTCTTGATCATGCTAAGTTTCAAACAAATAGGACAATCCTTAATTGTAGTGATTCTTGTATATACTAAATGCAACCAAATAGAACAGATCCATAATTTTATAGATTTTGCTATATGTTACGTTTCAACCAATAGGAGAATTCTTAATTTTAATGGTTCGTGCATAGAATGAGTTTCCACCAAATAGGCCTGATCCACAACATTATAGATTCTTGTACATGCTAAGTTTCGCAAAAAGAACAGAACTCTAATTTCGTAGGTTCTTGTATATGCTAAGCTTCAACCAAATGGTACAATCCTTAATTGTAGTGATTCTTGTATATACTAAATGCAACCAAATCGTTCAGGTCCATAATTATATAGGTTCTTGTACATGCTAAGTTTCAAAATAGAACAAAACCCTAATTTCGTAGGTTCTTGTTTATGCTAAGCTTAAACCAAATAGGACAATCCTTAATTGTAGTGATTCTTTTATATATAAATGCAACCAAATAGAACAGATCCATAATTTTAAGGATTTTCCTACATGTTAAGTTTCAACCAAATAGGACAATCCTTAGTTGTAGTGATTCCTGTATATACTAAATGCAAGCAAATAGAACGGATCCACAATTTTATAGGATCTTGTACAGGCTATGATTCAAAATAGAACAGAACCCTAATTTCGTATGTTCTTGTATATGCTAAGCTTGAACCAAATACTACAATCCTTAACTTTAGTGGTTCTTGTGTATACTAAATTCAACCAATTAGAACAGATCCATAATTTTATAGATTTTTCTATATGCTAAGTTTCAACCAAATAGGAGAATTCTTAATTTTATTGGTTCGTGCATAGAATGAGTTTCCACCCAATAGGCAAGATCAACAATTTTATAGGTTCTTGTACATGCTAAGTTTCAAAATAGAACAGAACCCTAATTTCGTAGGTTCTTGTACATGCTAAGTTTCAAAATAGATAAACACCCTAATTCGTATATTCTTGTATATGCTAAGCTTCAACCAAATACTACAATCCTAAACTTTAGTGGTTCTTGTTTATACTTAATTCAACCAATTAGAACAGATCCATAATTTTATAGACTTTTCTATATGGTAAGTTTCAACCAAATAGGAGAATTCTTAATTTTATTGGTTCGTGTATAGAATGAGTTTCCACCCAATAGGCCAGAACCACAATTTTATAGGTTCTTGCACATGCTAAGTTTCAAAATAGAACAGAAAACTAATTTCGTAGGTTCTTGTACATGCTAAGGTTCAACCAAATTGGACAATCCTTAATTGTAGTGATTCTTGTATATACTAAATGCAACCAAGTAGAACAGATCCATAATTTTATAGATTTTTGTATATGATAAGTTTCAACCAAATAGGAGCATTCTCAATTTTATTGGTTCGTGTATAGAATGAGTTTCCACCCAATACGACAGATCCACAATTTTATAGGTTCTTGTACATGCTAAGTTTCAAGATAGAACAATACCCTAATTTCGTAGGTTCTTGTATATGCTAAGATTCAAAATAGAACAGTACCCTAATTTCGTATGTTCTTGTATATGCTAAGATTCAACCAAAAACTACATTCCTTAACTTTAGTAGTTCTTGTGTATACTAAATTCAACCAATTAGAACAGATCCATAATTTTATAGATTTTTCTATATGCTAAGTTTCAACCAAATAGGAGAATTCTTAATTTTATTGGTTCGTGCATAGAATGAGTTTCCACCCAATAGGCAAGATCAACAATTTTATAGGTTCTTGTACATGCTAAGTTTCAAAATAGAACAGAACCCTAATTTCGTAGGTTCTTGTACATGCTAAGTTTCAAAATAGATCAACACCCTAATTCGTATATTCTTGTATATGCTAAGCTTCAACCAAATACTACAATCCTAAACTTTAGTGGTTCTCGTTTATACTTAATTCAACCAATTAGAACAGATCCATAATTTTATAGACTTTTCTATATGGTAAGTTTCAACCAAAAAGGAGAATTCTTAATTTTATTGGTTCGTGCATAGAATGAGTTTCCACCCAATAGGCCAGATCCACAATTTTAAAGGCTCTTGCACATGCTAAGTTTCAAAATAGAACAGAAAACTAATTTCGTAGGTTCCTGTATATTCTAAGCTTCAACCAAATAGGACAATCCTTAATTGTAGTGATTCTTGTATATACTAAATGCAACCAAATAGAACAGGTCCATAATTGTATAGGTTCTTGTACATGCCAAGTTTCAAAATAGAACGAAACCCTAATTTCGTAGGTTCTTGTATATGCTAAGCTTAAACCAAATAGGACAATCCTTAATTGTAGTGATTCTTGTATATACTAAATGCAACCAAATAGAACAGATCCACAATTTTATAGATTTTCTATATGCTAAGGTTCAACCAAATAGGAGAATTCTTAATTTTATTGGTTCGTGTATAGAATGAGTTTCCACCCAATAGGCCAGATCCACAATTTTATAGGTTCTTGTACATGCTAAGCTTCAAAATAGAGGAGAACCCTAATTTCGTAGGTTCTTGTACATGCTAAGATTCAAAATAGAACAATACCCTAAATTCGTATGTTCTTGTATATGCTAAGATTCAACCAAATACTACAATCCTTAACTTCAGTGGTTCTTGTGCATACTAAATTCAACCAATTAGAACAGTTCCATAATTTTATAGATTTTTCTATATACTAAGTTTCAACCAAATAGGAGAATTCTTAATTTTATTGGTTCGTGTATAGAATGAGTTTCCACCCAATAGGCCAGATCCACAATTTTATAGGTTCTTGCACATGCTAAGTTTCAAAATAGAACAGAAAACTAATTTCGTAGGTTCCTGTATATTCTAAGCTTCAACCAAATAGGACAATCTTTAATTGTAGTGATTCTTGTATATACTAAATGCAACCAAATAGAACAGGTCCATAATTGTATTGGTTCTTGTACATGCCAAGTTTCAAAATAGAACGAAACCCTAATTTCGTAGGTTCTTGTATATGCTAAGCTTAAACCAAATAGGACAATCCTTAATTGTAGTGATTCTTGTATATACTAAATGCAACCAAATACAACAGATCCATAATTTTATAGATTTTTCTATATGCTAAGGTTCAACCAAATAGGAGAATTCTTAATTTTATTGGTTCGTGTATAGAATGAGTTTCCACCCAATAGGCCAGATCCACAATTTTATAGGTTCTTGTACATGCTAAGCTTCAAAATAGAACAGAACCCTAATTTCGTAGGTTCTTGTACATGCTAAGATTCAAAATAGAACAATACCCTAATTTCGTATGTTCTTGTATATGCTAAGATTCAACCAAATACTACCATCCTTAACTTCAGTGGTTCTTGTGCATACTAAATTCAACCAATTAGAACAGTTCCATAATTTTATAGATTTTTCTATATGCTAAGTTTCAACCAAATAGGAGAATTCTTATTTTTATTGGTTCGTGTATAGAATGAGTTTCCACCCAATAGGCCAGATCCACAATTTTATAGGTTCTTGTACATGCTAAGTTTCAAAATAGAACAATACCCTAATTTCGTATGTTCTTGTATATGCTAAGATTCAACCAAATACTACAATCCTTAACTTCAGTGGTTCTTGTGCATACTAAATTCAACCAATTAGAACAGTTCCATAATTTTATAGATTTTTCTATATGCTAAGTTTCAACCAAATAGGAGAATTCTTAATTTTATTGGTTCGTGTATAGAATGAGTTTCCACCCAATAGGCCAGATCCACAATTTTATAGGTTCTTGTACATGCTAAGTTTCAAAATAGAACAATACCCTAATTTCGTATGTCCTTGTATATGCTAAGATTCAACCAAATACTACATTCCTTAACTTTAGTGGTTCTTCTGTATACTAAATTCAACCAATTAGAACAGATCCATAATTTTATAGATTTTTCTATGTGCTAAGTTTCAACCAAATAGGACAATCCTTAATTGTAGTGATTCTTGTATATACTAAATGCAACCAAATAGAACAGGTCCATAATTGTATTGGTTCTTGTACATGCCAAGTTTCAAAATAGAACGAAACCCTAATTTCGTAGATTCTTGTATATGCTAAGCTTAAACCAAATAGGACAATCCTTAATTGTAGTGATTCTTGTATATACTAAATGCAACCAAATAGAACAGATCCATAATTTTATAGATTTTTCTATATGCTAAGGTTCAACCAAATAGGAGAATTCTTAATTTTATTGGTTCGTGTATAGAATGAGTTTCCACCCAATAGGCCAGATCCACAATTTTATAGGTTCTTGTACATGCTAAGATTCAAAATAGAACAGAACCCGAATTTCGTAGGTTCTTGTACATGCTAAGATTCAAAATAGAACAATACCCTAATTTCGTATGTTCTTGTATATGCTAAGATTCAACCAAATACTACAATCCTTAACTTCAGTGGTTCTTGTGCATACTAAATTCAACCAATTAGAACAGTTCCATAATTTTATAGATTTTTCTATATGCTAAGTTTCAACCAAATAGGAGAATTCTTAATTTTATTGGTTCGTGTATAGAATGAGTTTCCACCCAATAGGCCAGATCCACAATTTTATAGGTTCTTGTACATGCTAAGTTTCAAAATAGAACAATACCCTAATTTCGTATGTTCTTGTATATGCTAAGATTCAACCAAATACTACATTCCTTAACTTTAGTAGTTCTTGTGTATACTAAATTCAACCAATTAGAACAGATCCATAATTTTATAGATTTTTCTATATGCTAAGTTTCAACCAAATAGGAGAATTCTTAATTTTATTGGTTCGTGCACAGAATGAGTTTCCACCCAATAGGCAAGATCAACAATTTTATAGGTTCTTGTACATGCTAAGTTTCAAAATAGAACAGAACCCTAATTTCGTAGGTTCTTGTACATGCTAAGTTTCAAAATAGATCAACACCCTAATTCGTATATTCTTGTATATGCTAAGCTTCAACCAAATACTACAATCCTAAACTTTAGTGGTTCTTGTTTATACTTAATTCAACCAATTAGAACAGATCCATAATTTTATAGACTTTTCTATATGGTAAGTTTCAACCAAAAAGGAGAATTCTTAATTTTATTGGTTCGTGCATAGAATGAGTTTCCACCCAATAGGCCAGATCCACAATTTTAAAGGTTCTTGCACATGCTAAGTTTCAAAATAGAACAGAAAACTAATTTCGTAGGTTCCTGTATATTCTAAGCTTCAACCAAATAGGACAATCCTTAATTGTAGTGATTCTTGTATATACTAAATGCAACCAAATAGAACATGTCCATAATTGTATAGGTTCTTGTACATGCCAAGTTTCAAAATAGAACGAAACCCTAATTTCGTAGGTTCTTGTATATGCTAAGCTTAAACCAAATAGGACAATCCTTAATTGTAGTGATTCTTGTATAGACTAAATGCAACCAAATAGAACAGATCCATAATTTTATAGATTTTTCTATATGCTAAGGTTCAACCAAATAGGAGAATTCTTAATTTTATTGGTTCGTGTATAGAATGAGTTTCCACCCAATAGGCCAGATCCACAATTTTATAGGTTCTTGTACATGCTAAGCTTCAAAATAGAACAGAACCCTAATTTCGTAGGTTCTTGTACATGCTAAGATTCAAAATAGAACAATACCCTAATTTCGTATGTTCTTGTATATGCTAAGATTCAACCAAATACTACAATCCTTAACTTCAGTGGTTCTTGTGCATACTAAATTCAACCAATTAGAACAGTTCCATAATTTTATAGATTTTTCTATATGCTAAGTTTCAACCAAATAGGAGAATTCTTAATTTTATTGGTTCGTGTATAGAATGAGTTTCCACCCAATAGGCCAGATCCACAATTTTATAGGTTCTTGTACATGCTAAGTTTCAAAATAGAACAATACCCTAATTTCGTATGTCCTTGTATATGCTAAGATTCAACCAAATACTACATTCCTTAACTTTAGTGGTTCTTCTGTATACTAAATTCAACCAATTAGAACAGATCCATAATTTTATAGATTTTTCTATGTGCTAAGTTTCAACCAAATAGGAGAATTCTTAATTTTATTGGTTCGTGTATAGAATGAGTTTCCACCCAATAGGCCAGATCCACAATTTTATAGGTTCTTGTACATGCTAAGATTCAAAATAGAACAGAACCCGAATTTCGTAGGTTCTTGTACATGCTAAGATTCAAAATAGAACAATACCCTAATTTCGTATGTTCTTGTATATGCTAAGATTCAACCAAATACTACAATCCTTAACTTCAGTGGTTCTTGTGCATACTAAATTCAACCAATTAGAACAGTTCCATAATTTTATAGATTTTTCTATATGCTAAGTTTCAACCAAATAGGAGAATTCTTAATTTTATTGGTTCGTGTATAGAATGAGTTTCCACCCAATAGGCCAGATCCACAATTTTATAGGTTCTTGTACATGCTAAGTTTCAAAATAGAACAATACCCTAATTTCGTATGTTCTTGTATATGCTAAGATTCAACCAAATACTACATTCCTTAACTTTAGTGGTTCTTGTGTATACTAAATTCAACCAATTAGAACAGATCCATAATTTTATAGATTTTTCTATATGCTAAGTTTCAACCAAATAGGAGAATTCTTAATTTTATTGGTTCGTGCACAGAATGAGTTTCCACCCAATAGGCAAGATCAACAATTTTATAGGTTCTTGTACATGCTAAGTTTCAAAATAGAACAGAACCCTAATTTCGTAGGTTCTTGTACATGCTAAGTTTCAAAATAGATCAACACCCTAATTCGTATATTCTTGTATATGCTAAGCTTCAACCAAATACTACAATCCTAAACTTTAGTGGTTCTTGTTTATACTTAATTCAACCAATTAGAACAGATCCATAATTTTATAGACTTTTCTATATGGTAAGTTTCAACCAAAAAGGAGAATTCTTAATTTTATTGGTTCGTGCATAGAATGAGTTTCCACCCAATAGGCCAGATCCACAATTTTAAAGGTTCTTGCACATGCTAAGTTTCAAAATAGAACAGAAAACTAATTTCGTAGGTTCCTGTATATTCTAAGCTTCAACCAAATAGGACAATCCTTAATTGTAGTGATTCTTGTATATACTAAATGCAACCAAATAGAACATGTCCATAATTGTATAGGTTCTTGTACATGCCAAGTTTCAAAATAGAACGAAACCCTAATTTCGTAGGTTCTTGTATATGCTAAGCTTAAACCAAATAGGACAATCCTTAATTGTAGTGATTCTTGTATAGACTAAATGCAACCAAATAGAACAGATCCATAATTTTATAGATTTTTCTATATGCTAAGGTTCAACCAAATAGGAGAATTCTTAATTTTATTGGTTCGTGTATAGAATGAGTTTCCACCCAATAGGCCAGATCCACAATTTTATAGGTTCTTGTACATGCTAAGCTTCAAAATAGAACAGAACCCTAATTTCGTAGGTTCTTGTACATGCTAAGATTCAAAATAGAACAATACCCTAATTTCGTATGTTCTTGTATATGCTAAGATTCAACCAAATACTACAATCCTTAACTTCAGTGGTTCTTGTGCATACTAAATTCAACCAATTAGAACAGTTCCATAATTTTATAGATTTTTCTATATGCTAAGTTTCAACCAAATAGGAGAATTCTTAATTTTATTGGTTCGTGTATAGAATGAGTTTCCACCCAATAGGCCAGATCCACAATTTTATAGGTTCTTGTACATGCTAAGTTTCAAAATAGAACAATACCCTAATTTCGTATGTCCTTGTATATGCTAAGATTCAACCAAATACTACAATCCTTAACTTTAGTGGTTCTTCTGTATACTAAATTCAACCAATTAGAACAGATCCATAATTTTATAGATTTTTCTATGTGCTAAGTTTCAACCAAATAGGACAATCCTTAATTGTAGTGATTCTTGTATATACTAAATGCAACCAAATAGAACAGGTCCATAATTGTATTGGTTCTTGTACATGCCAAGTTTCAAAATAGAACGAAACCCTAATTTCGTAGATTCTTGTATATGCTAAGCTTAAACCAAATAGGACAATCCTTAATTGTAGTGATTCTTGTATATAATAAATGCAACCAAATAGAACAGATCCATAATTTTATAGATTTTTCTATATGCTAAGGTTCAACCAAATAGGAGAATTCTTAATTTTATTGGTTCGTGTATAGAATGAGTTTCCACCCAATAGGCCAGATCCACAATTTTATAGGTTCTTGTACATGCTAAGCTTCAAAATAGAACAGAACCCGAATTTCGTAGGTTCTTGTACATGCTAAGATTCAAAATAGAACAATACCCTAATTTCGTATGTTCTTGTATATGCTAAGATTCAACCAAATACTACAATCCTTAACTTCAGTGGTTCTTGTGCATACTAAATTCAACCAATTAGAACAGTTCCATAATTTTATAGATTTTTCTATATGCTAAGTTTCAACCAAATAGGAGAATTCTTAATTTTATTGGTTCGTGTATAGAATGAGTTTCCACCCAATAGGCCAGATCCACAATTTTATAGGTTCTTGTACATGCTAAGTTTCAAAATAGAACAATACCCTAATTTCGTATGTTCTTGTATATGCTAAGATTCAACCAAATACTACATTCCTTAACTTTAGTAGTTCTTGTGTATACTAAATTCAACCAATTAGAACAGATCCATAATTTTATAGATTTTTCTATATGCTAAGTTTCAACCAAATAGGAGAATTCTTAATTTTATTGGTTCGTGCACAGAATGAGTTTCCACCCAATAGGCAAGATCAACAATTTTATAGGTTCTTGTACATGCTAAGTTTCAAAATAGAACAGAACCCTAATTTCGTAGGTTCTTGTACATGCTAAGTTTCAAAATAGATCAACACCCTAATTCGTATATTCTTGTATATGCTAAGCTTCAACCAAATACTACAATCCTAAACTTTAGTGGTTCTTGTTTATACTTAATTCAACCAATTAGAACAGATCCATAATTTTATAGACTTTTCTATATGGTAAGTTTCAACCAAAAAGGAGAATTCTTAATTTTATTGGTTCGTGCATAGAATGAGTTTCCACCCAATAGGCCAGATCCACAATTTTAAAGGTTCTTGCACATGCTAAGTTTCAAAATAGAACAGAAAAATAATTTCGTAGGTTCCTGTATATTCTAAGCTTCAACCAAATAGGACAATCCTTAATTGTAGTGATTCTTGTATATACTAAATGCAACCAAATAGAACATGTCCATAATTGTATAGGTTCTTGTACATGCCAAGTTTCAAAATAGAACGAAACCCTAATTTCGTAGGTTCTTGTATATGCTAAGCTTAAACCAAATAGGACAATCCTTAATTGTAGTGATTCTTGTATAGACTAAATGCAACCAAATAGAACAGATCCATAATTTTATAGATTTTTCTATATGCTAAGGTTCAACCAAATAGGAGAATTCTTAATTTTATTGGTTCGTGTATAGAATGAGTTTCCACCCAATAGGCCAGATCCACAATTTTATAGGTTCTTGTACATGCTAAGTTTCAAAATAGAACAGAACCCTAATTTCGTAGGTTCTTGTACATGCTAAGATTCAAAATAGAACAATACCCTAATTTCGTATGTTCTTGTATATGCTAAGATTCAACCAAATACTACAATCCTTAACTTCAGTGGTTCTTGTGCATACTAAATTCAACCAATTAGAACAGTTCCATAATTTTATAGATTTTTCTATATGCTAAGTTTCAACCAAATAGGAGAATTCTTAATTTTATTGGTTCGTGTATAGAATGAGTTTCCACCCAATAGGCCAGATCCACAATTTTATAGGTTCTTGTACATGCTAAGTTTCAAAATAGAACAATACCCTAATTTCGTATGTTCTTGTATATGCTAAGATTCAACCAAATACTACAATCCTTAACTTCAGTGGTTCTTGTGCATACTAAATTCAACCAATTAGAACAGTTCCATAATTTTATAGATTTTTCTATATGCTAAGTTTCAACCAAATAGGAGAATTCTTAATTTTATTGGTTCGTGTATAGAATGAGTTTCCACCCAATAGGCCAGATCCACAATTTTATAGGTTCTTGTACATGCTAAGTTTCAAAATAGAACAATACCCTAATTTCGTATGTCCTTGTATATGCTAAGATTCAACCAAATACTACATTCCTTAACTTTAGTGGTTCTTCTGTATACTAAATTCAACCAATTAGAACAGATCCATAATTTTATAGATTTTTCTATATGCTAAGTTTCAACCAAATAGGACAATCCTTAATTGTAGTGATTCTTGTATATACTAAATGCAACCAAATAGAACAGGTCCATAATTGTATTGGTTCTTGTACATGCCAAGTTTCAAAATAGAACGAAACCCTAATTTCGTAGATTCTTGTATATGCTAAGCTTAAACCAAATAGGACAATCCTTAATTGTAGTGATTCTTGTATATAATAAATGCAACCAAATAGAACAGATCCATAATTTTATAGATTTTTCTATATGCTAAGGTTCAACCAAATAGGAGAATTCTTAATTTTATTGGTTCGTGTATAGAATGAGTTTCCACCCAATAGGCCAGATCCACAATTTTATAGGTTCTTGTACATGCTAAGCTTCAAAATAGAACAGAACCCGAATTTCGTAGGTTCTTGTACATGCTAAGATTCAAAATAGAACAATACCCTAATTTCGTATGTTCTTGTATATGCTAAGATTCAACCAAATACTACAATCCTTAACTTCAGTGGTTCTTGTGTATACTAAATTCAACCAATTAGAACAGTTCCATAATTTTATAGATTTTTCTATATGCTAAGTTTCAACCAAATAGGAGAATTCTTAATTTTATTGGTTCGTGTATAGAATGAGTTTCCACCCAATAGGCCAGATCCACAATTTTATAGGTTCTTGTACATGCTAAGTTTCAAAATAGAACAATACCCTAATTTCGTATGTTCTTGTATATGCTAAGATTCAACCAAATACTACATTCCTTAACTTTAGTGGTTCTTGTGTATACTAAATTCAACCAATTAGAACAGATCCATAATTTTATAGATTTTTCTATATGCTAAGTTTCAACCAAATAGGAGAATTCTTAATTTTATTGGTTCGTGCACAGAATGAGTTTCCACCCAATAGGCAAGATCAACAATTTTATAGGTTCTTGTACATGCTAAGTTTCAAAATAGAACAGAACCCTAATTTCGTAGGTTCTTGTACATGCTAAGTTTCAAAATAGATCAACACCCTAATTCGTATATTCTTGTATATGCTAAGCTTCAACCAAATACTACAATCCTAAACTTTAGTGGTTCTTGTTTATACTTAATTCAACCAATTAGAACAGATCCATAATTTTATAGACTTTTCTATATGGTAAGTTTCAACCAAAAAGGAGAATTCTTAATTTTATTGGTTCGTGCATAGAATGAGTTTCCACCCAATAGGCCAGATCCACAATTTTAAAGGTTCTTGCACATGCTAAGTTTCAAAATAGAACAGAAAACTAATTTCGTAGGTTCCTGTATATTCTAAGCTTCAACCAAATAGGACAATCCTTAATTGTAGTGATTCTTGTATATACTAAATGCAACCAAATAGAACATGTCCATAATTGTATAGGTTCTTGTACATGCCAAGTTTCAAAATAGAACGAAACCCTAATTTCGTAGGTTCTTGTATATGCTAAGCTTAAACCAAATAGGACAATCCTTAATTGTAGTGATTCTTGTATAGACTAAATGCAACCAAATAGAACAGATCCATAATTTTATAGATTTTTCTATATGCTAAGGTTCAACCAAATAGGAGAATTCTTAATTTTATTGGTTCGTGTATAGAATGAGTTTCCACCCAATAGGCCAGATCCACAATTTTATAGGTTCTTGTACATGCTAAGCTTCAAAATAGAACAGAACCCTAATTTCGTAGGTTCTTGTACATGCTAAGATTCAAAATAGAACAATACCCTAATTTCGTATGTTCTTGTATATGCTAAGATTCAACCAAATACTACAATCCTTAACTTCAGTGGTTCTTGTGCATACTAAATTCAACCAATTAGAACAGTTCCATAATTTTATAGATTTTTCTATATGCTAAGTTTCAACCAAATAGGAGAATTCTTAATTTTATTGGTTCGTGTATAGAATGAGTTTCCACCCAATAGGCCAGATCCAGAATTTTATAGGTTCTTGTACATGCTAAGTTTCAAAATAGAAGAAAACCCTAATTTCGTATGTTCTTGTATATGCTAAGATTCAACCAAATATTACATTCCTTAACTTTAGTGGTTCTTGTGTATACTAAATTCAACCAATTAGAACAGATCCATAATTTTATAGATTTTTCTATATGCTAAGGTTCAACCAAATAGGAGAATTCTTAATTTTATTGGTTCGTGTATAGAATGAGTTTCCACCCAATAGGTCAGATCCACAATTTTATAGGTTCTTGTACATGCTAAGCTTCAAAATAGAACAGAACCCTAATTTCGTAGGTTCTTGTACATGCTAAGATTCAAAATAGAACAATACCCTAATTTCGTATGTTCTTGTATATGCTAAGATTCAACCAAATACTACCATCCTTAACTTCAGTGGTTCTTGTGCATACTAAATTCAACCAATTAGAACAGTTCCATAATTTTATAGATTTTTCTATATGCTAAGTTTCAACCAAATAGGAGAATTCTTAATTTTATTGGTTCGTGCATAGAATGAGTTTCCACCCAATAGGCCAGATCCACAATTTTATAGGTTCTTGCACCTGTTAAGTTTCAAAATAGAACAGAAAACTAATTTCGTAGGTTCCTGTATATTCTAAGCTTCAACCAAATAGGACAATCCTTAATTGTAGTGATTCTTGTATATACTAAATGCAACCAAATAGAACAGGTCCATAATTGTATTGGTTCTTGTACATGCCAAGTTTCAAAATAGAACGAAACCTTAATTTCGTAGGTTCTTGTATATGCTAAGCTTAAACCAAATAGGACAATCCTTAATTGTAGTGATTCTTGTATATACTAAATGCAACCAAATAGAACAGATCCATAATTTTATAGATTTTTCTATATGCTAAGGTTCAACCAAATAGGAGAATTCTTAATTTTATTGGTTCGTGTATAGAATGAGTTTCCACCCAATAGGCCAGATCCACAATTTTATAGGTTCTTGTACATGCTAAGATTCAAAATAGAACAGAACTCGAATTTCGTAGGTCCTTGTACATGCTAAGATTCAAAATAGAACAATACCCTAATTTCGTATGTTCTTGTATATGCTAAGATTCAACCAAATACTACAATCCTTAACTTCAGTGGTTCTTGTGCATACTAAATTCAACCAATTAGAACAGTTCCATAATTTTATAGATTTTTCTATATGCTAAGTTTCAACCAAATAGGAGAATTCATAATTTTATTGGTTCGTGTATAGAATGAGTTTCCACCCAATAGGCCAGATGCAGAATTTTATAGGTTCTTGTACATGCTAAGTTTCAAAATAGAACAAAACCCTAATTTCGTATGTTCTTGTATATGCTAAGATTCAACCAAATATTACATTCCTTAACTTTAGTGGTTCTTGTGTATACTAAATTCAACCAATTAGAACAGATCCATAATTTTATAGATTTTTCTATATGCTAAGTTTCAACCAAATAGGAGAATTCTTAATTTTATTGGTTCGTGCATAGAATGAGTTTCCACCCAATAGGCAAGATCAACAATTTTATAGGTTCTTGTACATGCTAAGTTTCAAAATAGAACAGAACCCTAATTTCGTAGGTTCTTGTACATGCTAAGATTCAAAATAGAACAATACCCTAATTTCGTATGTTCTTGTATATGTTAAGATTCAACCAAATACTACAATCCTTAACTTCAGTGGTTCTTGTGCATACTAAATTCAACCAATTAGAACAGTTCCATAATTTTATAGATTTTTCTATATGCTAAGTTTCAAACAAATAGGAGAATTCTTAATTTCATTGGTTCGTGTATAGAATGAGTTTCCACCCAATAGGCCAGATCCACAATTTTATAGGTTCTTGTACATGCTAAGATTCAAAATAGAACAATACCCTAATTTCGTATGTTCTTGTATATGTTAAGATTCAACCAAATACTACAATCCTTAACTTCAGTGGTTCTTGTGCATACTAAATTCAACCAATTAGAACAGTTCCATAATTTTATAGATTTTTCTATATGCTAAGTTTCAACCAAATAGGAGAATTCTTAATTTTATTGGTTCGTGTATAGAATGAGTTTCCACCCAATAGGCCAGATCCACAATTTTATAGGTTCTTGTACATGCTAAGTTTCAAAATAGAACAATACCCTAATTTCGTATGTTCTTGTATATGCTAAGATTCAACCACATACTACATTCCTTAACTTTAGTGGTTCTTGTGTATACTAAATTCAACCAATTAGAACAGATCCATAATTTTCTAGATTTTTCTATATGCTAAGTTTCAACCAAATAGGACAATCCTTAATTGTAGTGATTCCTGTATATACTAAATGCAACCAAATAGAACAGGTCCATAATTGTATTGGTTCTTGTACATGCCAAGTTTCAAAATAGAACGAAACCCTAATTTCGTAGGTTCTTGTATATGCTAAGCTTAAACCAAATAGGACAATCCTTAATTGTAGTGATTCTTGTATATACTAAATGCAACCAAATAGAACAGATCCATAATTTTATAGATTTTTCTATATGCTAAGGTTCAACCAAATAGGAGAATTCTTAATTTTATTGGTTCGTGTATAGAATGAGTTTCCACCCAATAGGCCAGATCCACAATTTTATAGGTTCTTGTACATGCTAAGTTTCAAAATAGAACAATACCCTAACTTCGTATGTTTTTGTATATGCTAAGATTCAACCAAATACTACATTCCTTAACTTTAGTGGTTCTTGTGTATACTAAATTCAACCAATTAGAACAGATCCATAATTTTATAGATTTTTCTATATGCTAAGTTTCAACCAAATAGGACAATCCTTAATTGTAGTGATTCTTGTATATACTAAATGCAACCAAATAGAACAGGTCCATAATTGTATTGGTTCTTGTACATGCCAAGTTTCAAAATAGAACGAAACCCTAATTTCGTAGGTTCTTGTATATGCTAAGCTTAAACCAAATAGGACAATCCTTAATTGTAGTGATTCTTGTATATACTAAATGCAACCAAATAGAACAGATCAATAATTTTATAGATTTTTCTATATGCTAAGGTTCAACCAAATAGGAGAATTCTTAATTTTATTGGTTCGTGTATAGAATGAGTTTCCACCCAATAGGCCAGATCCACAATTTTATAGGTTCTTGTACATGCTACGCTTCAAAATAGAACAGAACCCGAATTTCGTAGGTTCTTGTACATGCTAAGATTCAAAATAGAACAATACCCTAATTTCGTATGTTCTTGTATATGCTAAGATTCAACCAAATACTACAATCCTTAACTTCAGTGGTTCTTGTGCATACTAAATTCAACCAATTAGAACAGTTCCATAATTTTATAGATTCTTCTATATGCTAAGTTTCAACCAAATAGGAGAATTCTTAATTTTATTGGTTCGTGTATAGAATGAGTTTCCACCCAATAGGCCAGATCCACAATTTTAAAGGTTCTTGTACATGCTAAGTTTCAAAATAGAACAATACCCTAATTCGTATATTCTTGTATATGCTAAGCTTCAACCAAATACTACAATCCTAAACTTTAGTGGTTCTTGTTTATACTTAATTCAACCAATTAGAACAGATCCATAATTTTATAGACTTTTCTATATGGTAAGTTTCAACCAAATAGGAGAATTCTTAATTTTATTGGTTCGTGTATAGAATGAGTTTCCACCCAATAGGCCAGATCCACAATTTTATAGGTTCTTGCACCTGTTAAGTTTCAAAATAGAACAGAAAACTAATTTCGTAGGTTCCTGTATATTCTAAGCTTCAACCAAATAGGACAATCCTTAATTGTAGTGATTCTTGTATATACTAAATGCAACCAAATAGAACAGGTCCATAATTTTATAGATTTTTCTATATGCTAAGGTTCAACCAAATAGGAGAATTCTTAATTTTATTGGTTCGTGTATAGAATGAGTTTCCACCCAATAGGCCAGATCCACAATTTATAGGTTCTTGAACATGCTAAGATTCAAAATAGAACAGAACCCGAATTTCGTAGGTTCTTGTACATGCTAAGATTCAAAATAGAACAATACCCTAATTTCGTATGTTCTTGTATATGCTAAGATTCAACCAAATACTACAATCCTTAACTTCAGTGGTTCTTGTGCATACTAAATTCAACCAATTAGAACAGTTCCATAATTTTATAGATTTTTCTATATGCTAAGATTCAACCAAATAGGAGAATTCTTAATTTTATTGGTTCGTGTATAGAATGAGTTTCCACCCAATAGGCCAGATCCATAATTTTATAGATTTTCCTATATGCTAAGTTTCAAAATAGAACAAAACCCTAATTTCGTATGTTCTTGTATATGCTAAGATTCAACCAAATACTACAATCCTTAACTTTAGTGGTTCTTGTGTATACTAAATTCAACCAATTAGAACAGATCCATAATTTTATAGATTTTTCTATATGCTAAGTTTCAACCAAATAGGAGAATTCTTAATTTTATTGGTTCGTGCATAGAATGATTTTCCACCCAATAGGCAAGATCAACAATTTTATAGGTTCTTGTACATGCTAAGTTTCAAAATAGAACAGAACCCTAATTTCGTAGGTTCTTGTACATGCTAAGATTCAAAATAGAACAATACCCTAATTTCGTATGTTCTTGTATATGTTAAGATTCAACCAAATACTACAATCCTTAACTTCAGTGGTTCTTGTGCATACTAAATTCAACCAATTAGAACAGTTCCATAATTTTATAGATTTTTCTATATGCTAAGTTTCAAACAAATAGGAGAATTCTTAATTTCATTGGTTCGTGTATAGAATGAGTTTCCACCCAATAGGCCAGATCCACAATTTTATAGGTTCTTGTACATGCTAAGATTCAAAATAGAACAATACCCTAATTTCGTATGTTCTTGTATATGTTAAGATTCAACCAAATACTACAATCCTTAACTTCAGTGGTTCTTGTGCATACTAAATTCAACCAATTAGAACAGTTCCATAATTTTATAGATTTTTCTATATGCTAAGTTTCAACCAAATAGGAGAATTCTTAATTTTATTGGTTCGTGTATAGAATGAGTTTCCACCCAATAGGCCAGATCCACAATTTTATAGGTTCTTGTACATGCTAAGTTTCAAAATAGAACAATACCCTAATTTCGTAGGTTCTTGTATATGCTAAGCTTCAACCACATACTACATTCCTTAACTTTACTGGTTCTTGTGTATACTAAATTCAACCAATTAGAACAGATCCATAATTTTATAGATTTTTCTATATGCTAAGTTTCAACCAAATAGGACAATCCTTAATTGTAGTGATTCCTGTATATACTAAATGCAACCAAATAGAACAGGTCCATAATTGTATTGGTTCTTGTACATGCCAAGTTTCAAAATAGAACGAAACCCTAATTTCGTAGGTTCTTGTATATGCTAAGCTTAAACCAAATAGGACAATCCTTAATTGTAGTGATTCTTGTATATACTAAATGCAACCAAATAGAACAGATCCATAATTTTATAGATTTTTCTATATGCTAAGGTTCAACCAAATAGGAGAATTCTTAATTTTATTGGTTCGTGTATAGAATGAGTTTCCACCCAATACGCCAGATCCACAATTTTATAGGTTCTTGTACATGCTAAGTTTCAAAATAGAACAATACCCTAACTTCGTATGTTTTTGTATATGCTAAGATTCAACCAAATACTACATTCCTTAACTTTAGTGGTTCTTGTGTATACTAAATTCAACCAATTAGAACAGATCCATAATTTTATAGATTTTTCTATATGCTAAGTTTCAACCAAATAGGACAATCCTTAATTGTAGTGATTCTTGTACATACTAAATGCAACCAAATAGAACAGGTCCATAATTGTATTGGTTCCTGTACATGCCAAGTTTCAAAATAGAACGAAACCCTAATTTCGTAGGTTCTTGTATATGCTAAGCTTAAACCAAATAGGACAATCCTTAATTGTAGTGATTCTTGTATATACTAAATGCAACCAAATAGAACAGATCCATAATTTTATAGATTTTTCTATATGCTAAGGTTCAACCAAATAGGAGAATTCTTAATTTTATTGGTTCGTGTATAGAATGAGTTTCCACCCAATAGGCCAGATCCACAATTTTATAGGTTCTTGTACATGCTAAGCTTCAAAATAGAACAGAACCCGAATTTCGTAGGTTCTTGTACATGCTAAGATTCAAAATAGAACAATACCCTAATTTCGTATGTTCTTGTATATGCTAAGATTCAACCAAATACTACAATCCTTAACTTCAGTGGTTCTTGTGCATACTAAATTCAACCAATTAGAACAGTTCCATAATTTTATAGATTCTTCTATATGCTAAGTTTCAACCAAATAGGAGAATTCTTAATTTTATTGGTTCGTGTATAGAATGAGTTTCCACCCAATAGGCCAGATCCACAATTTTAAAGGTTCTTGTACATGCTAAGTTTCAAAATAGAACAATACCCTAATTCGTATATTCTTGTATATGCTAAGCTTCAACCAAATACTACAATCCTAAACTTTAGTGGTTCTTGTTTATACTTAATTCAACCAATTAGAACAGATCCATAATTTTATAGATTTTTCTATATGGTAAGTTTCAACCAAATAGGAGAATTCTTAATTTTATTGGTTCGTGTATAGAATGAGTTTCCACCCAATAGGCCAGATCCACAATTTTATAGGTTCTTGCACCTGTTAAGTTTCAAAATAGAACAGAAAACTAATTTCGTAGGTTCCTGTATATTCTAAGCTTCAACCAAATAGGACAATCCTTAATTGTAGTGATTCTTGTATATACTAAATGCAACCAAATAGAACAGGTCCATAATTTTATAGATTTTTCTATATGCTAAGGTTCAACCAAATAGGAGAATTCTTAATTTTATTGGTTCGTGTATAGAATGAGTTTCCACCCAATAGGCCAGATCCACAATTTTATAGGTTCTTGTACATGCTAAGATTCAAAATAGAACAGAACCCGAATTTCGTAGGTTCTTGTACATGCTAAGATTCAAAATAGAACAATACCCTAATTTCGTATGTTCTTGTATATGCTAAGATTCAACCAAATACTACAATCCTTAACTTCAGTGGTTCTTGTGCATACTAAATTCAACCAATTAGAACAGTTCCATAATTTTATAGATTTTTCTATATGCTAAGTTTCAACCAAATAGGAGAATTCTTAATTTTATTGGTTCGTGTATAGAATGAGTTTCCACCCAATAGGCCAGATCCACAATTTTATAGGTTCTTGTACATGCTAAGTTTCAAAATAGAACAAAACCCTAATTTCGTATGTTCTTGTATATGCTAAGATTCAACCAAATACTACATTCCTTAACTTTAGTGGTTCTTGTGTATACTAAATTCAACCAATTAGAACAGATCCATAATTTTATAGATTTTTCTATATGCTAAGTTTCAACCAAATAGGAGAATTCTTAATTTTATTGGTTCGTGCATAGAATGAGTTTCCACCCAATAGGCAAGATCAACAATTTTATAGGTTCTTGTACATGCTAAGTTTCAAAATAGAACAGAACCCTAATTTCGTAGGTTCTTGTACATGCTAAGATTCAAAAAAGAACAATACCCTAATTTCGTATGTTCTTGTATATGTTAAGATTCAACCAAATACTACAATCCTTAACTTCAGTGGTTCTTGTGCATACTAAATTCAACCAATTAGAACAGTTCCATAATTTTATAGATTTTTCTATATGCTAAGTTTCAAACAAATAGGAGAATTCTTAATTTCATTGGTTCGTGTATAGAATGAGTTTCCACCCAATAGGCCAGATCCACAATTTTATAGGTTCTTGTACATGCTAAGATTCAAAATAGAACAATACCCTAATTTCGTATGTTCTTGTATATGTTAAGATTCAACCAAATACTACAATCCTTAACTTCAGTGGTTCTTGTGCATACTAAATTCAACCAATTAGAACAGTTCCATAATTTTATAGATTTTTCTATATGCTAAGTTTCAACCAAATAGGAGAATTCTTAATTTTATTGGTTCGTGTATAGAATGAGTTTCCACCCAATAGGCCAGATCCACAATTTTATAGGTTCTTGTACATGCTAAGTTTCAAAATAGAACAATACCCTAATTTCGTATGTTCTTGTATATGCTAAGATTCAACCAAATACTACATTCCTTAACTTTAGTGGTTCTTGTGTATACTAAATTCAACCAATTAGAACAGATCCATAATTTTATAGATTTTTCTATATGCTAAGTTTCAACCAAATAGGACAATCCTTAATTGTAGTGATTCCTGTATATACTAAATGCAACCAAATAGAACAGGTCCATAATTGTATTGGTTCTTGTACATGCCAAGTTTCAAAATAGAACGAAACCCTAATTTCGTAGGTTCTTGTATATGCTAAGCTTAAACCAAATAGGACAATCCTTAATTGTAGTGATTCTTGTATATACTAAATGCAACCAAATAGAACAGATCCATAATTTTATAGATTTTTCTATATGCTAAGGTTCAACCAAATAGGAGAATTCTTAATTTTATTGGTTCGTGTATAGAATGAGTTTCCACCCAATAGGCCAGATCCACAATTTTATAGGTTCTTGTACATGCTAAGTTTCAAAATAGAACAATACCCTAACTTCGTATGTTTTTGTATATGCTAAGATTCAACCAAATACTACATTCCTTAACTTTAGTGGTTCTTGTGTATACTAAGTTCAACCAATTAGAACAGATCCATAATTTTATAGATTTTTCTATATGCTAAGTTTCAACCAAATAGGACAATCCTTAATTGTAGTGATTCTTGTATATACTAAATGCAACCAAATAGAACAGGTCCATAATTGTATTGGTTCTTGTACATGCCAAGTTTCAAAATTGAACGAAACCCTAATTTCGTAGGTTCTTGTATATGCTAAGCTTAAACCAAATAGGACAATCCTTAATTGTAGTGATTCTTGTATATACTAAATGCAACCAAATAGAACAGATCAATAATTTTATAGATTTTTCTATATGCTAAGGTTCAACCAAATAGGAGAATTCTTAATTTTATTGGTTCGTGTATAGAATGAGTTTCCACCCAATAAGCCAGATCCACAATTTTATAGGTTCTTGTACATGCTAAGTTTCAAAATAGAACAGAACCCGAATTTCGTAGGTTCTTGTACATGCTAAGATTCAAAATAGAACAATACCCTAATTTCGTATGTTCTTGTATATGCTAAGATTCAACCAAATACTACAATCCTTAACTTCAGTGGTTCTTGTGCATACTAAATTCAACCAATTAGAACAGTTCCATAATTTTATAGATTCTTCTATATGCTAAGTTTCAACCAAATAGGAGAATTCTTAATTTTATTGGTTCGTGTATAGAATGAGTTTCCACCCAATAGGCCAGATCCACAATTTTAAAGGTTCTTGTACATGCTAAGTTTCAAAATAGAACAATACCCTAATTCGTATATTCTTGTATATGCTAAGCTTCAACCAAATACTACAATCCTAAACTTTAGTGGTTCTTGTTTATACTTAATTCAACCAATTAGAACAGATCCATAATTTTATAGACTTTTCTATATGGTAAGTTTCAACCAAATAGGAGAATTCTTAATTTTATTGGTTCGTGTATAGAATGAGTTTCCACCCAATAGGCCAGATCCACAATTTTATAGGTTCTTGCACCTGTTAAGTTTCAAAATAGAACAGAAAACTAATTTCGTAGGTTCCTGTATATTCTAAGCTTCAACCAAATAGGACAATCCTTAATTGTAGTGATTCTTGTATATACTAAATGCAACCAAATAGAACAGGTCCATAATTTTATAGATTTTTCTATATGCTAAGGTTCAACCAAATAGGAGAATTCTTAATTTTATTGGTTCGTGTATAGAATGAGTTTCCACCCAATAGGCCAGATCCACAATTTATAGGTTCTTGAACATGCTAAGATTCAAAATAGAACAGAACCCGAATTTCGTAGGTTCTTGTACATGCTAAGATTCAAAATAGAACAATACCCTAATTTCGTATGTTCTTGTATATGCTAAGATTCAACCAAATACTACAATCCTTAACTTCAGTGGTTCTTGTGCATACTAAATTCAACCAATTAGAACAGTTCCATAATTTTATAGATTTTTCTATATGCTAAGATTCAACCAAATAGGAGAATTCTTAATTTTATTGGTTCGTGTATAGAATGAGTTTCCACCCAATAGGCCAGATCCATAATTTTATAGGTTCTTGTATATGCTAAGTTTCAAAATAGAACAAAACCCTAATTTCGTATGTTCTTGTATATGCTAAGATTCAACCAAATATTACATTCCTTAACTTTAGTGGTTCTTGTGTATACTAAATTCAACCAATTAGAACAGATCCATAATTTTATAGATTTTTCTATATGCTAAGTTTCAACCAAATAGGAGAATTCTTAATTTTATTGGTTCGTGCATAGAATGATTTTCCACCCAATAGGCAAGATCAACAATTTTATAGGTTCTTGTACATGCTAAGTTTCAAAATAGAACAGAACCCTAATTTCGTAGGTTCTTGTACATGCTAAGATTCAAAATAGAACAATACCCTAATTTCGTATGTTCTTGTATATGTTAAGATTCAACCAAATACTACAATCCTTAACTTCAGTGGTTCTTGTGCATACTAAATTCAACCAATTAGAACAGTTCCATAATTTTATAGATTTTTCTATATGCTAAGTTTCAAACAAATAGGAGAATTCTTAATTTCATTGGTTCGTGTATAGAATGAGTTTCCACCCAATAGGCCAGATCCACAATTTTATAGGTTCTTGTACATGCTAAGATTCAAAATAGAACAATACCCTAATTTCGTATGTTCTTGTATATGTTAAGATTCAACCAAATACTACAATCCTCAACTTCAGTGGTTCTTGTGCATACTAAATTCAACCAATTAGAACAGTTCCATAATTTTATAGATTTTTCTATATGCTAAGTTTCAACCAAATAGGAGAATTCTTAATTTTATTGGTTCGTGTATAGAATGAGTTTCCACCCAATAGGCCAGATCCACAATTTTATAGGTTCTTGTACATGCTAAGTTTCAAAATAGAACAATACCCTAATTTCGTAGGTTCTTGTATATGCTAAGCTTCAACCACATACTACATTCCTTAACTTTACTGGTTCTTGTGTATACTAAATTCAACCAATTAGAACAGATCCATAATTTTATAGATTTTTCTATATGCTAAGTTTCAACCAAATAGGACAATCCTTAATTGTAGTGATTCCTGTATATACTAAATGCAACCAAATAGAACAGGTCCATAATTGTATTGGTTCTTGTACATGCCAAGTTTCAAAATAGAACGAAACCCTAATTTCGTAGGTTCTTGTATATGCTAAGCTTAAACCAAATAGGACAATCCTTAATTGTAGTGATTCTTGTATATACTAAATGCAACCAAATAGAACAGATCCATAATTTTATAGATTTTTCTATATGCTAAGGTTCAACCAAATAGGAGAATTCTTAATTTTATTGGTTCGTGTATAGAATGAGTTTCCACCCAATACGCCAGATCCACAATTTTATAGGTTCTTGTACATGCTAAGTTTCAAAATAGAACAATACCCTAACTTCGTATGTTTTTGTATATGCTAAGCTTCAACCAAATACTACAATCCTTAACTTTAGTGGTTCTTGTGTATACTAAATTCAACCAATTAGAACAGATCCATAATTTTATAGATTTTTCTATATGCTAAGTTTCAACCAAATAGGACAATCCTTAATTGTAGTGATTCTTGTACATACTAAATGCAACCAAATAGAACAGGTCCATAATTGTATTGGTTCCTGTACATGCCAAGTTTCAAAATAGAACGAAACCCTAATTTCGTAGGTTCTTGTATATGCTAAGCTTAAACCAAATAGGACAATCCTTAATTGTAGTGATTCTTGTATATACTAAATGCAACCAAATAGAACAGATCAATAATTTTATAGATTTTTCTATATGCTAAGGTTCAACCAAATAGGAGAATTCTTAATTTTATTGGTTCGTGTATAGAATGAGTTTCCACCCAATAGGCCAGATCCACAATTTTATAGGTTCTTGTACATGCTAAGCTTCAAAATAGAACAGAACCCGAATTTCGTAGGTTCTTGTACATGCTAAGATTCAAAATAGAACAATACCCTAATTTCGTATGTTCTTGTATATGCTAAGATTCAACCAAATACTACAATCCTTAACTTCAGTGGTTCTTGTGCATACTAAATTCAACCAATTAGAACAGTTCCATAATTTTATAGGTTCTTCTATATGCTAAGTTTCAACCAAATAGGAGAATTCTTAATTTTATTGGTTCGTGTATAGAATGAGTTTCCACCCAATAGGCCAGATCCACAATTTTATAGGTTCTTGTACATGCTAAGTTTCAAAATAGAACAACACCCTAATTCGTATGTTCTTGTATATGCTAAGCTTCAACCAAATACTACAATCCTAAACTTTAGTGGTTCTTGTTTATACTTAATTCAACCAATTAGAACAGATCCATAATTTTATAGATTTTTCTATATGGTAAGTTTCAACCAAATAGGAGAATTCTTAATTTTATTGGTTCGTGTATAGAATGAGTTTCCACCCAATAGGCCAGATCCACAATTTTATAGGTTCTTGCACCTGTTAAGTTTCAAAATAGAACAGAAAACTAATTTCGTAGGTTCCTGTATATTCTAAGCTTCAACCAAATAGGACAATCCTTAATTGTAGTGATTCTTGTATATACTAAATGCAACCAAATAGAACAGGTCCATAATTTTATAGATTTTTCTATATGCTAAGGTTCAACCAAATAGGAGAATTCTTAATTTTATTGGTTCGTGTATAGAATGAGTTTCCACCCAATAGGCCAGATCCACAATTTTATAGGTTCTTGTACATGCTAAGATTCAAAATAGAACAGAACCCGAATTTCGTAGGTTCTTGTACATGCTAAGATTCAAAATAGAACAATACCCTAATTTCGTATGTTCTTGTATATGCTAAGATTCAACCAAATACTACAATCCTTAACTTCAGTGGTTCTTGTGCATACTAAATTCAACCAATTAGAACAGTTCCATAATTTTATAGATTTTTCTATATGCTAAGTTTCAACCAAATAGGAGAATTCTTAATTTTATTGGTTCGTGTATAGAATGAGTTTCCACCCAATAGGCCAGATCCACAATTTTATAGGTTCTTGTACATGCTAAGTTTCAAAATAGAACAAAACCCTAATTTCGTATGTTCTTGTATATGCTAAGATTCAACCAAATACTACATTCCTTAACTTTAGTGGTTCTTGTGTATACTAAATTCAACCAATTAGAACAGATCCATAATTTTATAGATTTTTCTATATGCTAAGTTTCAACCAAATAGGAGAATTCTTAATTTTATTGGTTCGTGCATAGAATGAGTTTCCACCCAATAGGCAAGATCAACAATTTTATAGGTTCTTGTACATGCTAAGTTTCAAAATAGAACAGAACCCTAATTTCGTAGGTTCTTGTACATGCTAAGATTCAAAAAAGAACAATACCCTAATTTCGTATGTTCTTGTATATGTTAAGATTCAACCAAATACTACAATCCTTAACTTCAGTGGTTCTTGTGCATACTAAATTCAACCAATTAGAACAGTTCCATAATTTTATAGATTTTTCTATATGCTAAGTTTCAAACAAATAGGAGAATTCTTAATTTCATTGGTTCGTGTATAGAATGAGTTTCCACCCAATAGGCCAGATCCACAATTTTATAGGTTCTTGTACATGCTAAGATTCAAAATAGAACAATACCCTAATTTCGTATGTTCTTGTATATGCTAAGATTCAACCAAATACTACAATCCTTAACTTCAGTGGTTCTTGTGCATACTAAATTCAACCAATTAGAACAGTTCCATAATTTTATAGATTTTTCTATATGCTAAGTTTCAACCAAATAGGAGAATTCTTAATTTTATTGGTTCGTGTATAGAATGAGTTTCCACCCAATAGGCCAGATCCACAATTTTATAGGTTCTTGTACATGCTAAGTTTCAAAATAGAACAATACCCTAATTTCGTATGTTCTTGTATATGCTATGCTTCAACCAAATACTACAATCCTTAACTTTAGTGGTTCTTGTGTATACTAAATTCAACCAATTAGAACAGATCCATAATTTTATAGATTTTTCTATATGCTAAGTTTCAACCAAATAGGACAATCCTTAATTGTAGTGATTCCTGTATATACTAAATGCAACCAAATAGAACAGGTCCATAATTGTATTGGTTCTTGTACATGCCAAGTTTCAAAATAGAACGAAACCCTAATTTCGTAGGTTCTTGTATATGCTAAGCTTAAACCAAATAGGACAATCCTTAATTGTAGTGATTCTTGTATATACTAAATGCAACCAAATAGAACAGATCCATAATTTTATAGATTTTTCTATATGCTAAGGTTCAACCAAATAGGAGAATTCTTAATTTTATTGGTTCGTGTATAGAATGAGTTTCCACCCAATAGGCCAGATCCACAATTTTATAGGTTCTTGTACATGCTAAGTTTCAAAATAGAACAATACCCTAACTTCGTATGTTTTTGTATATGCTAAGATTCAACCAAATACTACATTCCTTAACTTTAGTGGTTCTTGTGTATACTAAGTTCAACCAATTAGAACAGATCCATAATTTTATAGATTTTTCTATATGCTAAGTTTCAACCAAATAGGACAATCCTTAATTGTAGTGATTCTTGTATATACTAAATGCAACCAAATAGAACAGGTCCATAATTGTATTGGTTCTTGTACATGCCAAGTTTCAAAATTGAACGAAACCCTAATTTCGTAGGTTCTTGTATATGCTAAGCTTCAACCAAATAGGACAATCCTTAATTGTAGTGATTCTTGTATATACTAAATGCAACCAAATAGAACAGGTCCATAATTTTATAGATTTTTCTATATGCTAAGGTTCAACCAAATAGGAGAATTCTTAATTTTATTGGTTCGTGTATAGAATGAGTTTCCACCCAATAGGCCAGATCCACAATTTTATAGGTTCTTGTACATGCTAAGATTCAAAATAGAACAGAACCCGAATTTCGTAGGTTCTTGTACATGCTAAGATTCAAAATAGAACAATACCCTAATTTCGTATGTTCTTGTATATGCTAAGATTCAACCAAATACTACAATCCTTAACTTCAGTGGTTCTTGTGCATACTAAATTCAACCAATTAGAACAGTTCCATAATTTTATAGATTTTTCTATATGCTAAGTTTCAACCAAATAGGAGAATTCTTAATTTTATTGGTTCGTGTATAGAATGAGTTTCCACCCAATAGGCCAGATCCACAATTTTATAGGTTCTTGTACATGCTAAGTTTCAAAATAGAACAAAACCCTAATTTCGTATGTTCTTGTATATGCTAAGATTCAACCAAATACTACATTCCTTAACTTTAGTGGTTCTTGTGTATACTAAATTCAACCAATTAGAACAGATCCATAATTTTATAGATTTTTCTATATGCTAAGTTTCAACCAAATAGGAGAATTCTTAATTTTATTGGTTCGTGCATAGAATGAGTTTCCACCCAATAGGCAAGATCCACAATTTTATAGGTTCTTGTACATGCTAAGTTTCAAAATAGAACAGAACCCTAATTTCGTAGGTTCTTGTACATGCTAAGTTTCAAAAAAGAACAATACCCTAATTTCGTATGTTCTTGTATATGTTAAGATTCAACCAAATACTACAATCCTTAACTTCAGTGGTTCTTGTGCATACTAAATTCAACCAATTAGAACAGTTCCATAATTTTATAGATTTTTCTATATGCTAAGTTTCAAACAAATAGGAGAATTCTTAATTTCATTGGTTCGTGTATAGAATGAGTTTCCACCCAATAGGCCAGATCCACAATTTTATAGGTTCTTGTACATGCTAAGTTTCAAAATAGAACAATACCCTAATTTCGTATGTTCTTGTATATGTTAAGATTCAACCAAATACTACAATCCTTAACTTCAGTGGTTCTTGTGCATACTAAATTCAACCAATTAGAACAGATCCATAATTTTATAGATTTTTCTATATGCTAAGTTTCAACCAAATAGGAGAATTCTTAATTTTATTGGTTCGTGTATAGAATGAGTTTCCACCCAATAGGCCAGATCCACAATTTTATAGGTTCTTGTACATGCTAAGTTTCAAAATAGAACAATACCCTAATTTCGTATGTTCTTGTATATGCTATGCTTCAACCAAATACTACAATCCTTAACTTTAGTGGTTCTTGTGTATACTAAATTCAACCAATTAGAACAGATCCATAATTTTATAGATTTTTCTATATGCTAAGTTTCAACCAAATAGGACAATCCTTAATTGTAGTGATTCCTGTATATACTAAATGCAACCAAATAGAACAGATCCATAATTGTATAGGTTCTTGTACATGCCAAGTTTCAAAATAGAACGAAACCCTAATTTCGTAGGTTCTTGTATATGCTAAGCTTAAACCAAATAGGACAATCCTTAATTGTAGTGATTCTTGTATATACTAAATGCAACCAAATAGAACAGATCCATAATTTTATAGATTTTTCTATATGCTAAGGTTCAACCAAATAGGAGAATTCTTAATTTTATTGGTTCGTGTATAGAATGAGTTTCCACCCAATAGGCCAGATCCACAATTTTATAGGTTCTTGTACATGCTAAGTTTCAAAATAGAACAATACCCTAACTTCGTATGTTTTTGTATATGCTAAGATTCAACCAAATACTACATTCCTTAACTTTAGTGGTTCTTGTGTATACTAAGTTCAACCAATTAGAACAGATCCATAATTTTATAGATTTTTCTATATGCTAAGTTTCAACCAAATAGGACAATCCTTAATTGTAGTGATTCTTGTATATACTAAATGCAACCAAATAGAACAGGTCCATAATTGTATTGGTTCTTGTACATGCCAAGTTTCAAAATTGAACGAAACCCTAATTTCGTAGGTTCTTGTATATGCTAAGCTTAAACCAAATAGGACAATCCTTAATTGTAGTGATTCTTGTATGTACTAAATGCAACCAAATAGAACAGATCAATAATTTTATAGATTTTTCTATATGCTAAGGTTCAACCAAATAGGAGAATTCTTAATTTTATTGGTTCGTGTATAGAATGAGTTTCCACCCAATAAGCCAGATCCACAATTTTATAGGTTCTTGTACATGCTAAGTTTCAAAATAGAACAATACCCTAATTTCGTATGTTCTTGTATATGATAAGATTCAAAATAGAACAGTACCCTAATTTCGTATGTTCTTGTATATGCTAAGATTCAACCAAATACTACAATCCTTAACTTCAGTGGTTCTTGTGCATACTAAATTCAACCAATTAGAACAGTTCCATAATTTTATAGATTTTTCTATATGCTAAGTTTCAAACAAATAGGAGAATTCTTAATTTCATTGGTTCGTGCATAGAATGAGTTTCCACCCAATAGGCAAGATCAACAATTTTATAGGTTCTTGTACATGATAAGTTTCAAAATAGAACAGAACCCTAATTTCGTAGGTTCTTGTACATGCTAAGATTCAAAATAGAACAATATCCTAATTACGTATGTTCTTGTATATGTTAAGATTCAACCAAATACTACAATCCTTAACTTCTGTGGTACTTGTGCATACTAAATTCAACCAATTAGAACAGTTCCATAATTTTATAGATTTTTCTATATGCTAAGTTTCAAACAAATAGGAGAATTCTTAATTTCATTGGTTCGTGTATAGAATGAGTTTCCACCCAATAGGCCAGATCCACAATTTTATAGGTTCTTGTACATGCTAAGATTCAAAATAGAACAATACCCTAATTTCGTATGTTCTTGTATATGTTAAGATTCAACCAAATACTACAATCCTCAACTTCAGTGGTTCTTGTGCATACTAAATTCAACCAATTAGAACAGTTCCATAATTTTATAGATTTTTCTATATGCTAAGTTTCAACCAAATAGGAGAATTCTTAATTTTATTGGTTCGTGTATAGAATGAGTTTCCACCCAATAGGCCAGATCCACAACTTTATAGGTTCTTGTACATGCTAAGTTTCGCAAAAAGAACAGAACTCTAATTTCGTAGGTTCTTGTATATGCTAAGCTTCAACCAAATGGGACAATCCTTAATTGTAGTGATTCTTGTATATACTAAATGCAACCAAATCGAACAGGTCCATAATTATATAGGTTCTTGTACATGCTAAGTTTCAAAATAGAACAAAACCCTAATTTCGTAGTCTCTTGTATATGCTAAGCTTAAACCAAATAGGACAATCCTTAATTGTAGTGATTCTTTTATATACTAAATGCAACCAAATAGAACAGATCCATAATTTTAAGGATTTTCCTACATGTTAAGTTTCAACCAAATAGGACAATCCTTAGTTGTAGTGATTCCTGTATATACTAAATGCAAGCAAATAGAACGGATCCACAATTTTATAGGATCTTGTACAGGCTATGATTCAAAATAGAACAGAACCCTAATTTCGTATGTTCTTGTATATGCTAAGCTTGAACCAAATACTACAATCCTTAACTTTAGTGGTTCTTGTGTATACTAAAATCAACCAATTAGAACAGATCCATAATTTTATAGATTTTTCTATATGCTAAGCTTCAACCAAATAGGACAATCCTTAATTGTAGTGATTCCTGTATATACTAAATGCAAGCAAATAGAACGGATCCACAATTTTATAGGATCTTGTACATGCTAAGTTTCACAAAAAGAACAGAACTCTAATTTCGTAGGTTCCTGTATATGCTAAGCTTCAACCAAATAGGACAATCCTTAATTGTAGTGATTCTTGTATATACTAAATGCAACCAAATAGAACAGGTCCATAATTGTATAGGTTCTTGTACATGCTAAGTTTCAAAATAGAACGAAACCCTAATTTCGTAGGTTCTTGTATATGCTAAGCTTAAACCAAATAGGACAATCCTTAATTGTAGTGATTCTTTTATATACTAAATGCAACCAAATAGAACAGATCCATAATTTTATAGATTTTTCTATATGCTAAGGTTCAACCAAATAGGAGAAATCTTAATTTTATTGGTTCGTGTATAGAATGAGTTTCCACCCAATAGGCCAGATCCACAATTTTATAGGTTCTTGTACATGCTAAGCTTCAAGATAGAACAGAACCCTAATTTCATAGATTCTTGTACATGCTAAGTTTCAAAATAGAACAGAACACTAATTTCGTAGGTTCTTGTATATGCTAAGTTTGAACCAAATAGGAGAATTATTAACTTTACTGGTTCTGGTATATCATGAATTTCAACCAAACAGTACAATCGTTAATTTCACAGGATACTGTATAAGTTAAATTTCAAACGAATAGGGTATTCCTTAATTTTACTGTTTCTTGTACATACTAAATTTCAACCAAATTGAACAGATTCATAATTTTATAGATTTTTCTATATGCCAAGTTTCAACCAAATAGGAGAATTCTTAATTTTATTGGTTCGTGCATAGAATGAGTTTCCACCCAATAGGCAAGATCAACAATTTTATAGGTTCTTGTACATGCTAAGTTTCAAAATAGAACAGAACCCTAATTTCGTAGGTTCTTGTACATGCTAAGATTCAAAATAGAACAATACCCTAATTTCGTATGTTCTTGTATATGTTAAGATTCAACCAAATACTACAATCCTTAACTTCAGTGGTTCTTGTGCATACTAAATTCAACCAATTAGAACAGTTCCATAATTTTATAGGTTTTTCTATATGCTAAGTTTCAACCAAATAGGAGAATTCTTAATTTTATTGGTTCGTGTATAGAATGAGTTTCCACCCAATAGGACAGATCCACAATTTTATAGGTTCTTGTACATGCTAAGTTTCAAGATAGAACAACACCCTAATTCCGTAGGTTCTTGTATATGCTAAGATTCAAAATAGAACAGTACCCTAATTTCGTATGTTCTTGTATATGCTAAGATTCAACCAAATACTACAATCCTTAACTTTAGTGGTTCTTGTGTATACTAAATTCAACCAATTAGAACAGTTCCATAATTTTATAGATTTTTCTATATGCTAAGTTTCAACCAAATAGGAGAATTCTTAATTTTATTGGTTCGTGTATAGAATGAGTTTCCACCCAATAGGCCAGATCCACAATTTTATAGGTTCTTGCACATGCTAAGTTTCAAAATAGAACAGAAAACTAATTTCGTAGGTTCTTGTACATGCTATGGTTCAACCAAATTGGACAATCCTTTATTGTAGTGGTTCTTGTTTATACTAAATACAGCCAAATAGAACAGATCCATAATTTTATAGATTTTTCTATATGCTAAGGTTCAACCAAATAGGAGGATTCTTAATTTTATTGGTTCGTGTATAGAATGAGTTTCCACCCAATAGGCCAGATCCACAATTTTATAGGTTCTTGCACATGCTAAGTTTCAAAATAGAACAGAAAACTAATTTCGTAGGTACTTGTACATGCTAAGCTTCAACCAAATAGGACAATCCTTAACTTTAGTTGTTCTTGTGTATACTAAATTCAACCAATTAGAACAGATCCATAATTTTATAGATTTTTCTATATGCTAAGTTTCAACCAAATAGGAGAATTCTTAACTTTACTGGTTCTGGTATATAATGAATTTCAACCAAATAGGACAATCGTTAATTTCACTGGATACTGTATAAGTTAAATTTCAAACTAATAGAGTATTCCTTAATTTTACTGTTTCTTGTACATACTAAATTTCAACCAAATTGAACAGATTCATAATTATATGGGTTCTTTTGCATGCTAAGTTTCAAAATAGAACAAAATCCTAATTTCGTAGGTCCTTGCATATGCTAAGCTTCAACCAAATAGGGCAATCCTTAATTGTAGTGATTCTTGTATATACTAAATGCAACCAAATAGAACAGATCCATAATTTTATAGATTTTCCTATATGTTAAGTTTCAACCAAATAGGACAATCCTTAATTGTAGTGATTCCTGTATATACTAAATGCAAGCAAACAGAACGGATCCACAATTTTATAGGATCTTGTACAGGCTATGTTTCAAAATAGAACAGAACCCTAATTTCGTATGTTCTTGTATATGCTAAGCTTCAACCAAATAGGACAATCCTTAATTGTAGTCATTCTTGTATATACTAAATGCAACAAAATAGAACAGATCCATAAATTTTAGGTTCTTGTACATGCTAAGTTTCAAAATAGAACAATACCCTAATTTCGTAGGTTCTTGTATATGCTAAGATTCAAAATAGAACAATACCCTAATTTCGTATGTTCTTGTATATGATAAGATTCAACCAAATACTACAATCCTTAACTTTAGTGGTTCTTGTGTATACTAAATTCAACCAATTAGAACAGTTCCATAATTTTATAGATTTTTCTATATGCTAAGTTTCAACCAAATAGGAGAATTCTTAATTTTATTGGTTCGTGTATAGAATGTGTTTCCACCCAATAGGCCAGATCCACAATTTTATAGGTTCTTGTACATGCTAAGTTTCAAAATAGAACAATACCCTAATTTCGTTTGTTCTTGTACATGCTAAACTTCAACCAAATACTACAATCCTTAACTTTAGTTGTTCTTGTGTATACTAAATTCAACCAATTAGAACAGATCCATAATTTTATAGATTATTCTATATGCTAAGTTTCAACCAAATAGGAGAATTCTTAATTTTACTGGTTCTTGTATAGTATGAGTTTCCCCCCAATAGGCCAGATCCACAATTTTATAGGTTCTTGTACATGCTAAGTTTCAAAATAGAACAAAACCCTAATTTCGTAGGTTCATGCATATGCTAAGCTTCAACCAAATAGGAAAGTCCTTAATTGTAGTGATTCTTGTATATAATAATTGCAACCAAATCGAACAGGTCCATAATTGTATAGGTTCTTGTACATGCTAAGTTTCAAAATAGAACAAAACCCTAATTTCTTAGATTCTTGCATATGCTAAGCTTCAACCAAATAGGACAATCCTTAATTGTAGTCATTCTTGTATATACTAAATGCAACAAAATAGAACAGATCCATAAATTTTAGGTTCTTGTACATGCTAAGTTTCAAAATAGAACGAAACCCTAATTTAGTAGGTTCTTGTATGTGCTAAGCTTCAACCAAATAGGACAATCCTTAATTTTAGTGGTTCTTGTGTATACTAAATTCAACCAATTAGAACAGATGCATAACTTTGTAGATTTTTCTATATGCTAAGTTTCAACCAAATAGGAGAATTCTTAATTTTACTGGTTCTTGTATATAATGAGTTTCCACCAAATTGGACAGATCCACAATTTTATAGGTTCTTGTATATGCTATGTTTCGACCAAGTAGTACTATCCTTTATTTTACTGGTTCTTGTATAAGTTAAGTTAGAATCAAATAGGATATTTCTTAATTTGACTGATTCTTGTACATACTAAATTTCAACCAAATTAAACAGATTCTAATTCTATTGGTTCTTGTATATGCAAAATCTCTAACTACCGTCTATTAGGTTACTGTCAATTCTGGAAACAAATATCGAATTTCTTTTCTCTCATAATGCTTCTCGAATTCCCAAACATTAATGAATTGTGAGTGTAACGTCGGCCGACTCTCTACCTGTGCCGGACCTCACCTCGCGGACGTATGGCAGCCAGATGCCCGCACATCTTTATTGCGTACCCCTGAAGACACTCGCGGGCTAACCATAAATCTCAGAAAACTCTGGCGAAAGTCTTTCATCTCAAACAAAGGTTTTTTCACGAAAGTGTTTTCTAAGGTTTCTGGTTCGCGTCTGGAAAACACGTGAACGTTAAGTGTGCACACGTGCGATGCTTCCTACTCCCAACTCTCTATCGAGGGTGGCTAATACCCTTCCTAGTCCATCGATGGTCTTGCTAACCAATAGAAACAATTTCTATTACCCTCACTTCTCCAGCCAAAAACTGTCATCAACAAATCAGATGATTCCGTGCGTTAGACACACCCTTCCTTAGCTCACCTCCGACACAGCATCGTCACGATCAAGTTAGTTCGTCTTCGTCTTCAAATCAGTCAACACGTCTACAACGATCGCTCAGTCCAGCGAACTCACTGAGAAGCATCGAAAAGTCGCAATCTAACATTCTAACCGATCAGTCGCAGTCGAAAACTCTCTGTACGGTCGCGTCCAAATCAGTCACATTGTACAAGATTTAACTCGAACATTCTAGTGGTAACTTCCGATACTATTTAAACCAACACCTTATATAAACTGTAAGTGTTACTCTGATACGAATATACATATTTATTCTACAACCGTAGAATAAGTTGCATTCATTGAATCACCCCGGTTATCCTAAACGAAACGCGGGGAGCGACCATTTCGCGGCGTCGATTAGCCGAATCGTAGCGAGAATTTACGACTCTCGCTGACGCGTTTCCTCGCGACCGCGTCTCTCCGCGAACGGTCGCAACAGTGAGAATTCACGTTATTCATACTTTAGTCGAATCGAAGAAATTATAGGTGTTAAAAATGTGTATCAGATGTTTTTGTAAAATACTTTTTAACATCTTAGGTACGATGCGCCACTATAGTGGCTTCCGCAAATGTCATCTTATATTACAACGCGCCATTATAGTGGCGTACTCTACTGAATCATTCGCTCACCGTTCCAACTAAATGATCTTAATTTCTAAATAATAAAATAGATTCTAAATAATATAGTCTTCGATTTTGATACGCCAGTGTTTGGTATCAATTACTGATTTTCGTTAAAATAAATATATCATTATTAGATATTCCTTTTAACATGCCGATCCATATCCTTATAATTTTTTAGAATCTTCAACCTCAAAATATCGCTTCAAAATAGAATACTAAGAGCAATTTGACAGTCACTATCGCGCTATAAATGTGAAAATTGTGACGTGGGTCTATATATCGTATCGTGCTTTAAAATATATCACACTTAATTGTATTATTAATTATTAAAGTTAAAGTATAAGCATCATATTTTTAGGAAAAATTATACTTCAATTATCATAAACTTCATTTCAATGTGCTTGCATAGAGATCAGCATTATGTTTGGTATTGTATTTCATGTACTTCCATCTTTTCGGTTACGATACCATGATATGATTTATATTATATATATATGTCGGGTTGGCGTTAGGGGCGTTTAATGAATCTTCACCAGTGTTGTTCATGGTTGTCGCACAGATGTTTATTACACAAGTATGGCTGATACAAGATTGACAAGCGGACGCGGTAACTGGACGCTAATGACAATGGCCCTAGGTTCGATATAGCGAATCCACGGTCCACGGGATAACGAATATACTTTGCTTCAAAGTCTAAGTCGGACTCGACTTACTACTCGTGATACAAGGATCGTTTGATTGACTCTTAGCTAATGAGATTGCCAGAAAGGGAATGACTTTCCGTCACGACGACGCTGCAGAGGAAAACTATGATGGGGTGTGCCTAAGGGCACGAGATCATCGGATTCGTCAAAGAAAGCCTCCACTCGGAGGGTGAGGGAAATAGACGTTGCTGTTAATTGGTCAATTTTTATGTTGGCGGTTAGAAAAGGATGCTAGCCGCCCTTGAGAGAGAGAGAGAGTTCCTAGCAGGCAGCGTCGTACGTGACCAAATCAGGTTTCCCATATCTTCCCGCAATAGGTGACAGATTTACAGGCTGATAGAATAAAGACTGTTTGTCAATCTGAAGGACTTTAGTTAACTAAGTCCTAAGATTTGTAACGGTTCCTCAGGCTATCTGAACATAAACTGTAAACGATGCATCGGCATCTGGCGATCATCTTGCCCAAAGAATGGGGTCTGTGTGTGGCGAGCTGCGGGGCTGTTGGAATGTCTTATTGTCAAGTGTCTGTACTGCCAATTCTTTAAAGGAAAGCTATGTTACTTTATATCTCTGTTAGGTGGAACGTTCATCCCGTGACCGTGGCTACGCTCGGCGACCGGTTGTCGCCTCGAGCCTAAACTCATTGTCTCAAGTTTCGAATGACTGTGTCTGGATTATTTTGTAAATGCTACAGTATTGAGGTTTTTCCAAATAATTCCAGCGTGGAGGGGCCCGGTGTCCTTTCATCTCCGACATATATATATTGTGGCATGCTTGTAAAATCTGGACATGATTCTTTTGTTAGGTTTTTATAATTATATCTCAATTTTAAGATTAATTAAACGAATATTTAATGATGATTTTAATATCGAAAATAACGATTATTATACTACGAATTTTTATATGAATACAATATGTTAGAATATGTGAAACATAAGGTCCGTTCAAATAACATCAACAAACGAAAAACTGTTTTGTACGAAGAAAAACAAGAAAGATATAAAGAATACTAGGCTTTGTTTTCGAGAAAATTGATCTTGGAAATCTGTTTCAAACATGTAAATTTGGTTAGTTACCAACTAAGCAGACGGAAGTTATTCTACGTGGAAAAATAAGAGAGAAATGTGAAATAAAATCTTTTCGTATAAAGCTTAATTTTCAAGAAAATCGAATTTCTTCGTGCTCGGTTCATAACACTCTTCGACATGTATCTAATTTTGCAACCTTCAATAAGCGATTCTTGTAGACATTTGCGAGCTACATTCGAATTTGCAAACCGTCTTTTTCCTATAACTCACAATTTTTTAAAATTTCAATTTTGAAGAGAATTGCAAATTTTCAACTTTAGAAATATTTTGTGTTCTTATAATAGCAGCTATTGAGTTGCGATAGAGACGAAAAAATTCTGTGGACTCTCCCGAATAAAATGATATGTATCATTATTGCATTATGAACATTTAAACATATCTAAATAATGATTAGAGCGAAAAAGCATCTCAAACGCAACATTCCTTCTTACATTTCTCAGTTTATTGAAAAAACTAAAGGTCTAGAAGAAAACCTAACTACAATACGCGATACAACAAACATTTCTGCTAAAGCAATCATCATCTATCGTATTTCATTTGAAATATAGAAGCACAACTCGCGATGTTTTTTCCGCCATTTGGTAGAACGGAACCGATAAACACACGCAGTTTTACTTACATCGAAAGTATTAGCATTACCGAGATTTTTAGATTTCTTATATCGCTGCTTGGCATTGATAGTGGCACAAGTAAAAAGAATTTCGAATTTGCTTTTATTGAACATCAAATCTACATTATGCTTTTCTTTCTATCATATAAAACGGTAAATTTAAAATTCCGTCAGTTTTGCGCCACAGGACAAAATTATTACGTATCGCTCTGACCTTATTTTTACAACAATATTTTCATATCTTCTGTTGTTTGCGACACTATAAGTGGAAGGTCATACTGCTTTCGAAAATAATGGTATATCTTGTGTTTAGTCAGTTTTATAATGTTATTGAAATGACCCGTTCAAAATCTCTTCGTAAATTTTAAAAAACCTCTCCTCTAAAATTTATCTGTTTGCGAATTGTACCACTATCAACGACAAGCAGCAATATACGGTTTGAATACCTTTCTGTTTCTGCTTTATCGATTCAAAAGTATTTACTAAAAAATATTCCATCAATTTCGGAAGTTTACTTTCAATCTCTTTTTTCTCATTAATTTAAAAATTCCCTTTTTCGAGCTCTGCATTCAAATTTCTCCGACGCTCTCCGAAATTTCTCAAATAATAATTTTTGAATCATACACTTGTAAATAATAATTCATCACGATATTCGTAGTTTTCTGACCGTTCTGAGGTATGTACGGAGGATCATAATCCTTTTACCAGAAGGTTCATCGTCTTCTTTGCTTTGTGGCTTTAAGCCAATTTGAGGTGACATTTGCTCTCGACAGTGCTCTGAAATTGTCTATCTATTTGAGAGTTTAGGTTAGAAAAATTTACCAAATGTCCTGCTGCATAAATTGTAAAGTACAAATTAAATCATAAAAAAAAATTTGAGAGCAGTTTGAAAGTTTGCTATCACACAGCACTCTCAGAACTGTCCATTTGAGATTCGCTCGTGCGTTTGTTCGTCTGTTCTGCAGTTTGTTTCAAAATACAAGTGAGGTGAAATAGCGAGTGAACGAAAGGCTTTGTGCTCTTATTGTTGCGTACAATTGCATAGAATTGAGTGTAGAGATAAAGTAAGGATAAAGTTTTTTTTTTTTTTTTTTTTTATTTTATTTTGGTTATTTTACAATTTGTCCTTGCGGACATTTGGTAAAGTGTTATATCTTGTTGGTGAAGAAAAAAAATATAAATAAAAAATAATATAGCATGTGGGCGATTACCCCCAGCGGGGTACCAGCTTCGTTTTTTTTTCTAAGTTATATCTTTTATGAGGTCTATGGGTGTTTCCTTTTTAGTCTTCTTGCGATGTTTGTTGTGTTGCACGTTTCAACTGCCAGCTGGTTCGGGTGCGTTTCTATTCTTGTTCTGTATCTTGTTGCGAATCTGGTAATCTCCTCCTTGACCGTTGGTATTCCGAGGTCTTTCCTTATGTCCTCGTTTCTAACGTACCACGGTGCGTTTACCATTGTTCTAAGGATTTTGGCTTGGATTGTTTCTATTTTGTTTATGTGGCTCATTGCTGCTGTTCCCCATAGTGGAATTCCGTATGTCCAGATTGGCTTTATGATTATTTTGTATATTTTCAGTTTGTTTTCTGTGCTTAGTTTGGATTTTCGGCTTGTTAGCCAGTGCATTTGTCTCCTTGCTATCTGTATCTTGTCTATTATTGATTTGATGTGCTGTTTCCATGTGAAGTGTGTATCTATGTGAAGTCCAAGGTATTTGACTTGCCTTGTTTGTGTTATTTGCGTGCCGTTCAGGAAGATGTTTGGTGTTATCTGTTTTCTCAATGTGAATGTGATGTGGTTGCATTTGTTAGGGTTAGCTTTGATTTGTTTGTCCTGTAGCCACTTTTCTATTTTTGTGATGTGTTCTTGTAGTATTGTGGCTGCTGTTACAGGGTTAGTGTGCCTGACTAGCACGGCTGTGTCGTCCGCGAATGTCAGTATTTTGCTATTGGTAGTTGTTGGAATGTTGGCCGTGTATAGTGTGTATAGTATGGGTCCTAGGACGCTTCCTTGTGAAACACCTGCTTTGATGTCTTTGGCTTCGGAGTGTGCGTCCTTGATTTTTACTGTGAAGGTTCTGTTGCTTATGTATGATTTTATTATTTGGTATATTTTTTCCGGGAATTGTTTCTTGATTGTTTGTATTAGGCTTTCGTGGTTTATTTTGTCGAAAGCTTTCTCTATGTCCATGAATAGAGCTGTACAATATTGTTTGTTTTCTATTGTGTGTATTATTTCGTTGACAAGCCTGTGCATTTGTTCTATGGTGGAGTGTTTATTTCTGAATCCAAATTGATGGTCTGGTATTAGTCTTTCCTTCTCTATTATTGGTTTTAGTCGGGCGTATATTACTTTTTCTAGTATTTTGGAGAGCACGGGGAGTAGTGATATTGGTCCGTAGGATGTTGCTTCATGTGGGTCTTTGCCTGGTTTGGGTAACATTATGATTTGTGCCTGTTTCCATAATGTAGGATAATATTGTATTCTTGGTATTGCATTGAATATTATAGTGATTAGTCGTATCGCTTTTGGAGGGAGGTTTTTCAATATTTTGTCATTGATTAGATTGATTCCTGGTGCTTTGTTGTTTTTTGTTTTTTCGATTATATTTCTAATTTCTTGTGCTGTTGTTTTGGGTATGGTGTATTGCTTGTCGATTGCAGTGCTAGTGGCTAGCGCATCGTCGTCCGTATGGCTACTGTGGTTGGTCTAGTCCAAATGAAGATTCCTTACAGGCAGCTAATCATAATGTTAACCAGACACATATATATCTGCTTTCTAAACAAGAAAAATATATCTGTGTGCGGTACATTTATTTAGAGTATAATCATAAATCATGCTATATAAATATTTAATATAATAATGTAATGTAATGACATTACATATCCCTACAATTATTTTATTCTTCTAATAAAATGTTTTTTAGGTTTAATTATTTTTTGTTTTTTATGTTACAAATATTTCAATTTATATTTTGTAGACTTACCATCTTTTCCAGTTGGCAACCAACTCCCTTGATTTGTAAGGAACGATGGATTTTAAGTCGGTATTATTGCCAAGAACTAGTATTGGTTCGTGTTGACTTTCGTTTGCTATAAATAAGGAAACAACTGTGCCCAAAATAGATCTTCTATTTCTTGAAATGTCTTAGATCCGAAAAATTCGTGAGTCCAACCTGGACCAAAAAGCGCAACAGAAAATTCCTTCGTGTCGTATTTTTTGTAAAGCCTGTAGATTATAATGGTTTAATGAAATATTAAATGACTATACGCTACAATAAAATAAGTAATATTGTAATTACATATGTTGAATTAAATCCACCACCACCAGGACAACATCTTCCCCAAATATCAAGTCCTACATAAATATCATGAATATCTCTGCTGTGATTTTTTGCAAGTGCCAAACCGTTTTCCAATTTTGATTTCGTCCAGTTATAATTCAAGTAAATGCCATCGCAGTTTAAAAAGAAATCTCTGAAACATTGTATTCAGAACATTAAATAATATTTACAAACAGAAACAATTGTAATTAAGCTCATTTTGCCAATTTAATTTTCCTTCATTGGTTACGCCGTCGTACCATATAATTTCAGAATTTCTAATTGCTTCATGAATATTTTCTGTTAGATATTTTACAAAATAAATTAAATTATTAACTTGCTCACTTTTAATGGTATTTTCAATATTTAATAACCAGCCATCGAACTTATAAAATTTTGCAACAAGTATTAGTGCATCTGCAAGTCTTCTTACTTCTTCCTGAGATTCAAGTATTACATCCCAGGTACCTTCTCTTTCCGTAATTACAGTACCAAGAACTTTTACACCATGATTATGTGCTACATTAATCCATCCAAAAGGTGGCGCAGTTATGAAATGATGACTAAAATACACAAACGTGTCAATAACACTCCAGTGATAAAATAGGTAAGAATCATAAGATTCTGATCCATATATAAATCTGAAAAATCACGGGTATATTATGCATAATATATGAATTAATAAATATAGCGATTTCTATTACCTGTCTTCTAGGCAGCCACCTTTCATATCATGACGAAGCAACGTTTTAGGATGTACTTCTCTATCCAATTTTTCTAACTGCGTTCTTTCTGCGCTTATTTCTAAACCACTGTACACATAATCAGTTGAATCTCCTAGTTATTCAATTTCGGGCCATGGTTTCAAATTATCTACGTTATCGAATAATTCTTTTAAGTTTTCGAAAGGTTGTGACTATGTAACTTCGGTCCTCATCTCTCTGATTTATACTGTTCTACAGACCACTTTCAAATAGTTTTTAATTCATTAAATCAAACAAAGGTTTTCTCTTCTTATTTGCTTCACTGGAAAGTTGTATACATGCATGATAGTGTTCCCATCTAAGGGAACTAGCATATCAAATTACGTCACATGATTTAACATCATTATCTACCAACTGCTAATGAGCAAAAAAATGTTCATTTCTCTATCTGAAACAAAGTATATAAAATAAAATTATGAATTTATAATGCACGTACATCAATGTTTATATGATTGTTTCGACTTTGAAAGTAATATTCTTATTTACATAAGTATATATTCTTTAATATTTTGCAAAAATTATACCGAAACAAACAATTTGGAATAAACATAACTAAGTAAATACTTTAACTTTTTTTTATATTTAATTAAATATTTTATTTGATTTGAGTAGAATTTAACACCTAACCTTCACGTTTAAAATATTACTCTTTCTCATTCTATCTTTCAGTTTTATTTCTTCTGCTTCCGTTTTATGATATTTATGACATTTCTTAGTTCAGATATAAGTAACTTTTTCGTAATTTATAAAAAATGACACTCTTTTTAATTATCGTACACTATTAATCCATTACATGTCTTGTTGTAATTTAACTTTCAGCAACTTAAGATATGTGCATGTACAGAGTAATTTTCTTCCTAAGAATAATCATTTAATATTACGATAATACTAGAAACCTAAATTAATTACTGTTGTTAATTAACTTGCAAATAACGTAATGCACAGCCATACACAAGTCATACAAGTTATACTTATGTCCTTTAAGTCACCAGAAATAAATTTTAAATTTTATATTATATATTAATATATATTATAGGGAGAAGCACTATACAAAATAATAATGTTAAAGGCATACATGCAATTTATTAGTATAGATACTTACTATATGCAAAGCGTTCTCTTCAAAGATAATATGTCGGCTACCAAACGATCGACGGCAACCGAACGCATTTCTGGTACTGATAATAATAGTATAGTTACAAGACAGTTGTGTATCTATGTCCAACTATAAAATTTGAAAATCGATGCTTGGTCTCGTGGCATTGTCGCATGTCTCATGGGACATAAAATGTATCGCCTACGGTCTATTATGTGAATATATTAATAAACTTAACAAATTTGTTATTATTTTCTCTAGGTAATTTTCCTCCCTCAAAATTCCGAGGAAAGTACTGAACTGTTGACTCGTTACCAGTGTTGACAACATTTCATCATTTATCACCTTTCCCACTTCATAGTCAGGTTTTTCAAACTAAGAGCGGCATATGGTACATTTGTATTGTACGTGCGAGAGGGAGGTAACGTATAGCACAACCACACACAAGTATGTATCCCATTCGTAGTATGTATGCGAGTGTCACGTAAAATAATAAAGAAAAAAAGAAGAAGAAATTAAAAAAAAGGAACTTTTATTTGCGATACACTTCCGAGCTCTAGGCGTGATTATTCAAGACTGACTTGGATGATTTTGGGGTGAGTATTTAAATTCTTTTGTTCGTGGGAGTGGGAAAAGGCTTCGGTCATATATTTCTGAGAACGTATAGAGTGACCGGATGTTATCCGGTGCTTACTTATGCTAAGGCGCTTGGAATTTCGTTATCTTATCGCTTTGTTTAGTCGGATTTTGTCTGCGGTATTTCGTACGTGACACGAGCGTTGTACGATGGCCTAGGACTCCGTTGAGAGAAAAGAGAGAAGCGCAGTGTGAAAATCTTATGCCCTAGATCTCTGGCGAGTATCACACGTGGCGAGCAATTACGTGAATATTAGAATAAAGTTCCTTTTAATACCTCTCCAAGTCCTCTCCATATTTTAATAGCCGTAAATTGGCGCAGCAGCGCCAAAATTTGAAAGAATAAGGAAACACATATGTACGTATCTTTCTTTTGTGAGACAGAAGAGCTTTATTTTTCTGGTCTTCCAACGTTGCCGTCTGAAGCGTGCTTTCCATTTGCGACTAGCCACGCGATTATAAAATCCATTGCCGAATATGGCACAATTTTTATTCGTACTACCGCGATTAAGTATCGCGCG